>NC_062545.1:209302753-209902753 GCF_016906955.1 Phacochoerus africanus
ACAAGGCTGGTGTCACCCTAAGATTCTGCAAACAAGCATACTTTTTGTCTTCTTAAATTCACCTACTCTCTCTGTGGGACACATTCGCTGATGGGAGAGGAACAGATCTTGGAAATGATATAAAATGACTGGAGGCTAGAAGCAGTGGGCCAGGTGATGAAATACTCTCCAAAATAAGATTTTTGCTCTCATTTCAGAAGGAAAGCATCTTTCCATTGTAAAGTTACTGTCTTCCTTCTTTCCATACTCTTTGGAAGCAAGTCACTAAAGACAGCTCACTCCTGGAGGGTGAGGGGGTGGGGAAGGAGTGGGAATTAAGTTTCATTCCTCAGAGCAGGGAACAGTTCACATAAATTATTTTAAATTCTATAAGGGAGATTTGCATCTTCTCCTTCACTAATTTAAATATTCAGTCTTTCATTTATAATATCAATATATACTCATGGATATTTATTTTATCTTTGGATTATCATCTATCACTCCTGTATTAATCACGTGCTTCAAATGCTTTGACATCTGGGGTATTGCTAAACCTGGAGAGAGCACCCCTCCCAGGGATTGCCCATTCCTAGAGATAGTAAAGGATTCCCCTTTTGAGTGTGCCTTTCAAATGCAAACCAACCAATCCAGAGACCACAACCCAGCTATCAGCCACAAAGGGCAGCCACTATGCCCCGAATCACTGAAATTATTTAAATTAGTGACTCCTGGAGTTCCCACTGTGGAGCTGCAGAAACAAATCTGACTAGTGTCCTTGAGAATGTGGGTTCTATTCCTGGCCTCAATCAGTGGGTTAAGGATCCACCGTTGCTGTGAGCTGTGGAGAGGGTCGCAGACACGGCTTGGATCTGACATTGCCAGATAGTTATTGCCATTGAGTTTATAAGTAAGATTTTATTGGAACACAATCATGTTTATTCAATTTCATCTTGGCTGTTTTTGCATTACAACAGCAGAATTTAATGGTTTAACAGTTACAAGAGTACATGGTCTGAAAAGCCTGAAATATTTACTATCTGACTCTTTACAGATGTTAACCAGATCTATTGTGTGATTATTTCACAATATGTACAAATACTGAATCATTATGTTGTACATCTGAAACTAATATAATGTTTTTTTTTTTGTCTTTTTGCCTTTTTCAGGGCCGTACCTGTGGCATATGGAAGTTCCCAGACTAGGGGTTGAATTGGAGCTACAGTTGCTGACCTACACCACAGCCACAGCAGCTTGGGGTCCCAGCTGCGTCTGCAAACTACACCACAGCTCACAGTGTGTAAAGTAACATAATGTCTTTTCTATCAAAGGAAATCTTGGTTAATCCATTTTGCTCTGGTTTCTGCTGAAAAGCCCTCCTGATACCCCCTCCTCTTTCCCTCTTCTCCTAGTAGCAATTTGTTTCTAATTAGCCAACTGAGAAGAATGTACACCCTGACCTGACCAATGGGAAGGGGATGGGTATATCACCTGCCTTAGGGATAAATAAGGAGGGTCTTCTTTGCATGCAATTTTTGAGTACCCACACCCTTCTGCAGAAGTAAAGAGCCTTGTCAAGATCTCCCCATGTTCATGTGTCTCATTTTCCAACACTGAAGATCCGAGCCATTTCCCCAACAACAGCAATGCTGGATCCTTAACCCACTGAACAGGGCCAGGGGTAGAACTTACATCCTCATGGATACTAGTCGTGTTCTTAACCTGCTGAGCCACAATGGGAACTCTCTCTATATATTCCTTTTCATATTCTTTTCCGTATGGTTTATAACAGGATATTGAATATAGTTCCCTATGTACCTGTGTACTAGTAGGACCTTGTTTATACATTCTATATGTAATAATTTGCATCTGCAAATCCCAAACTCCTAATCCATCTCTCCTCCCCCTTCCTCCCTCTTGGCAACCACAAGTCTGTTCTCTATGTTGCTTATTTCTGTAAGAATAGAGATCTTATGGAAGTCCAAAACATGAACAGAATTGTTTGTGGGATCTGACACCAGGAATCAACACTACATTTCTTCCAGGGCATTTTGGCCTTTATTGTGCACTTCAATTCCTTTTTTCTCTCTCAGGTGGTTCTCACTAGTTCCTTATGCAGATGGCTAAATAGTGGGGGAACTCTCCCTTTTAGCAAGGTTAGAAGGGAGGAGATTTATGATAAAGAAGAATTTAGCTAGAGCTGGCACCACCCCCTGGATGGTAAAGAGAGCCAGGTACCTCTCTAGTCATGTAAGCTAAGTCCAGGGAGAAAAAAAAAAGCAATTCCTTCTCAACACAATTATTACCCTTTTAGAACTTGTCAAATTCATGCCAGTTTCAAGGAAGAATATCCTTTCCTTGTTTGTGATTAGACATTGTAGCTGAGGGGGAAAAAAACCCCAAAATTGCTACCTTTGGAGAGGTGCCCTTCTTTTTAAGGCACGTTTCTGAAGATTTCAAGTCCATCAAACACTAGGGATTATCCTCATCCTCCCAGAGTCAGCAGTGACTAAGCAAAGCACAGCCTCTCAGGTGCTCAAGCTTGCAAGTCCCTGCAAAAGACAAAGAGGAGGGCTGTCCTCTTCCTACAGGGAGGGCAGGAGTTCCCTGAGGGAGTGGGTGGCAGGAGGGCACCTTACTATAGGCTTTAAAAAGAGGCAGCGTTAGCTGGAGAGGGGTTGAAGAAGGAGGGAGAGAGGGAACACTTACATTAGACTCCCTCATTTTGAAGATCTCGTCTGGAAGGTTTTTGCTGGTGTGAGGTAGTGCCGGGAGCCGAGAAAATGCAGGGACTCAAAAAAGGACCTTGCCTGATGGCAGAAAAAACCTGAAGGCAGGTTCTTAACCAAGAAAGGGAGCCCACCCGAACGGTACAAGCCGAAGGTGGGCTTTTGGTCAGGAAAAAAGCTCACCTGAACGGTGCATGCCGAACGAAGGTAGGCCTCTGGTCAGGATGAAAGCTTGCCTGCACGGTACAAGCCGAGGGCAGGCCTCAGGTACACAGCTCTCACGTTGATGTTGATGGGGAAGAATTAAGGCTTTCCTGGAAAAGTCATTTCCATGTTTGCACTGAAGAACATGGATTGTTTCTCGGGTGACCTAGTCTTTCCTGCTGTTTTCTTTGTTATTCAGTTTTTCTCAGTCTTTCCTGATTATTTACTTATTATTCTTATTTTCCATTCTTATTGTCCTGTGGTGATTTGTGACTTAACAAAATTACAACAATAGTATAATAAGAATTTCATCCTGAAGGACTTTCCCCTATTTTAATCCAACTTAGTTAAAACATAGTGTTTATCTATTAATTAGTTATACAGTAAATTTTAGAGTTAGGATTTTAATGAGGTTCATAGAAGTTAGACATATATTATTCTTGACCAAAAAACACCTAGCTATGAGTTATAGAAGCTTTTAAGTGATATCTAGTTAAGGTGGTTTATATTTTCTTACACTGTCTCCCTGCCATAATGCTTTAAAGATAAGCACCAGTCTAAAAACAAGATTCGTGAATGCCAAATTCTTGTGTCTGTGAGCTCTTCAAATTGTAAAGACTGGCTGGCTGTGGGATGATTTGTACTGTCTCCTCCTTTCCATGATGTATTGTACCTAATTGCCCTTAAATTGTACTCACTAAGTTTAGTTAAGATAGAGATCTTCAAACATGATGTATTGTACCTAATTGCCCCTAAATTGTACCCACTAAGTTTAGTTAAAACAAAGATCTTAAAACATGATCTATGGCTGCTATACCATGTAATAGTTGACCAATGTACTTTTAACACTGTGATGTAATCTGTAGCAAAAAGCTGTCTCTATAATCAACCACTTATGCCAATAAAATTTGAGCAGTCCAGCGCCCTGAAAGAAGGGACAAAGAGGCTCTCTCCGTAATTGTACATTTGCCGATGCTGCATCCCTCTCCGATCGGGAAAAAGCGTATGCTCCCTGGCCGCCGGAGCTGGCCTCCAGCAAGGTAGGATAGAGTCCAATACAGTTATAGCCTAACCCAGGGTGATGAATTTTGTACTTCACTCATAATACAGTGTGTACCTGGTCAGGGGAGACTGAGCAGCAGAGGAACAATAAGTGCTCTCTGGTCGCTTGCTGGGGATCCAGCAAAAAGAGGAGAGGAAAAACACGCCTACCGCATTGGGGCAGAGTCTTCCAGCACCAGAGACAGCCTGCCTTTTTCCTTAAGGCAGGAAAGAAGAGATCTGCACTGCTTTGCCCCACAAGCTTCATATTCACATGTTGCATAAGGGCACCCGATAAAGTTGCCAGATTTAGCAAATGAAAAGTGCAGGACATCCTCCTACTTTTGAATTTCGGATATAAACTATGAACTAATAACTTTTTAGTATAAGCATATTCCATGCACTATCTGGGATATACTTACACTAAAATGTTTGGTTGATTGTTGTTGTTATTTTTGCTTTTTAGGGCCACACCTGGAGCATATGGAAGTTCCCAGGCTAGGGGTTGGCGGGATCCGAGCTGTGTCTATGACCTATACTACAGCTCACAGCAACTAGATCCTTAACCCACTGAGCAAGGCCAGGGATAGAAATTGTATCCTCATGGATACTAATCAGGTTCATAACCCACAAGGAACACCCTAACAATTCTTTATTTTATCTTACAATCCTATGCCTGGCCTACAGTCTACTTCATAACCTTTCAGAGCAGCTCACGGAGCTACAAAAAACTTCCCTCTGGATCTTTTGCGGGGGAAGGCACAAAATCAAGGTAGAAAGAGAAGAGGATTGGTTTCCCTGTTTTGGAAAAGCCCGGCATCCCAGACCATGCTAAGCCAAAGGTCAGCTTTCAGATGGCCCTGTTGTGTCTCCCCTTCTGGTCTAACCTGCTGTGGCCAAGGTCATGGGCTGTTGGTTGGGGGGCTGTAGGGACACATACAGATTTAGTTTACATAGAAAGAAAGTAGTCGGGCAGGTCATTATGCCCCGGGCACGTATGTCTGCCAGCAGACTCCCTCACTCCCGCCTTCCTCCCCTCTTCTCTACCTCTGGCAAGAAGAGGTTCCTTTTCTGGTCCCCTCACCTCTGCTCAGTGCTTGTCCCTCTCCTGCCTCTCTCAGATATCACTCCTATGCTTTTTGGCTGACTCAACTGCCTGCCGACACTCACTCTTGCTCTTGTCAGGTTGACCTTCTAGCCTACCTCTTTTTCTGCACTATTTTCCTCCGCTCATCCAGATCATTTGAGGCTCCATAGAATCCTTCGGTTCTGTGACATCCTTCCCACGCCAGTCTGTACTGTTCTGTCCACACTTTATAAATGATCTTGTATTCTTCATCACCTCAAAAATTTAATTGCCCTCTGTTTCCTTTTTTAAAAACTGAAATCAAAATCATAGCGCTAAAAAAAATTTAAATCCCTCATAGTTCCAACAACCTAAAAGGACTTAAAAAAAAAAAAGCCAAAAATCTCTTTTTTGGCCATGCCCTCTGGCATGTGGAAATTCTCGGGTCAGGGATCAAACCTGTGCCACAGCAGCAACCTGAGCCACAGCAGTGACAACGTCAGGTCCTTAATCTGCTGCACCACAAGAAAATTCTGATTTTTTGAAAATGTTTGAGTAGCCTTCCAAATCTTATAATATGTATATATAAATAATATGGCTACCTAAGATCTCATATTGATATCTTTCCAGCTTTCGTGATCCTAGAGGCAAGGCCACTCTCACCTACCTCCAAATAGCAGCAACCCAAGAGGATAATTTATCCAGCTTGGAACACCTGCCTACCATACAGCAGTCCTTACAACCAGTGACTGCAGCTAGGGGAATGAGCTATTATGTTTGGTTAGATCTAGAGCACCCTGTGGCCATGTGATTAGATACTGTGACTGACAGCTTGGCCACAAGGAAAATCAGAGCTGGCAAGTGGGTGGGAGAAGAACAGTGCCCCCAAAAGAAGGAAGGTAATAATAGACAGAAACAAGAGCTAGCTACAAAAACCACGATCCTTCTGAGTTTGGGTAGAATGACCCAGTCGCCTCAAATATGGTCATCCTTTGGTGAATTAAAAACACAATTTTTACAACTGAGGACTGAACTCTCAGACAATGGTAAATGTCAGAGGACGCTCTAATTTCAGTGACACTGGTTTTACTTAATTATATCTTCTTCCTTTGAGTAAATGAATTTTCTAATGATCAGATAGCATGGGATTGTCTAAGAAGAATTATTGTTTTCTTTCTTTTAAAGAGGGGGACATTGGAAGTTCCCATTGTGGCTCAGTGGTTATGAGCCCGACTAGTATTCATGAGGATGCAGGTTCAATCCCTGGCCTCAGTCAGTGGGTTAAGGATCTGGCCTTGTTGTGAGCTGTGGTGTAGGTCGCAGATGGGGCTCAGATCCCTCATTGCTGTGGCTGGCAGTTGTTGTTCTGATTTGATGCCTAGCCAGGTAATTTCCATATGCTAAAGCTGTGGCCCTAAAAAGCACACAAAAAAATGAAAAATTAAAAAAAAAATTAAGAGGAGGACATTGAGTCTTGAAAGAATGTAAGAAAAAATTAAAAGTCCTATCTAATGACATACACTGGTGAGTTGTCTGGGATAAGTTAAAACTGTTCATCCTTGTATATTTTACTTTCTACAAGGGTGGCTTCTGCAGTTCAAAATATCAGTGGATTTTTTTTTTTCTTTAAACTGGAAGATGACTTTAGGATATGCAGTTTTATTTGTTTTCCCCTCCCCTCAAGTGTTTTAAATGAAAAATCTTCATATGCTTTCAGGAGTAAGGCAAAAGGAATGTTGTTTAAATTGAGTGAATATATCCAACTAAGAAGGAACAAAAATTCTGCTTCTAAATCTGTATGATAGGTTTTCCTGTCATCAACATTTTGCTTTCACACAAGCCATAAATCTCCAGTCTTGTCTGTGTTTTTAAAGGTGCCCAGTCTCACATTATGTAATTGCTGTGAACAGTTAGTTATTAGAGTATTACTACCCACATAAGAGGGAGGTGAAGCAAAACATTCTTCCCTTATTTTCTTTTGTCAGCCAGTTTCTGACTTATGGAGCAGTTTAAACAAAATTGTGCTATCTTCTGAGCTGTGTCTAACTCTGGTGTTTCCTTGCAAGATATTCTTTGAAAACTTATTTGCATTTTTTCAACTCAATGGATTTTCTTATATTTATGGTTGTGCAATGATCATCACAACCCAATTATTTGCATTTTTGAATAGATAATATCTTCCCTTAGTTCAAAAATAAAAAAGATTCAGTGAAGTCTCATGCTCATGTCTTTTGCTGTCTTTTCAGTTCTTACTGCCCCACTTTTATCAGATGTATATAACTTATACAGCTTTCTAATATAAACATGAACAATTATGAACATATGTATTCCCATTTAAAACAAAAGGCAGTACTGTTCTAAACCATACTTAGCAATGTATCTTTTTTTTTTTTTTTGGCTGCTCCCATGGCATGAGGAAGTTCCTAGGCCAGGAATCAAACCCAAGCCACAGCAATGACAACACCAAATCCTTAACTGCTAGGGCACCAGAGAACTCCATCATTGTATCTTAAAGATCTTTCATATTGGTAAATAGAGATCTTCCTCATTATTTTTTTTACAGTTGCATAATCTTCCATCAAATGGATATACTGCATTTACTTAATCAGTCGCATTAATTTATATATGAATTTTTTTCAATCTCTTACAAAGAGTGGTGCAATGGTTAAGCTCATACTGAAGTCATTTATTACATGTACAAATACATTTATAGAATAAATCCCAGAAATAAGATTGCAAGGTTGAATAGTTAACAAATTGTCATTCCTGTAGTGTTTTCTTAAAACTGTACTACTGTTCTTCCCTTTGTGAATTCTTCCTTATTTTCCAAAATTCATTTTAAACAGTAGCTTAAAGACTACTGTGCAAAGACTTCCTGATCCCTTTTCTGAAGACTGTCATTTGCTCCCACCTCACTGCTCTCCCTACCTTGTATTTGTCCCCCTAATATAGCTCTTAGCCCTTTGTACTGAGATTATTTATTGGCATTGCAGTTACTTTTCACTCTATGATGTTGAAAAGCAGGGATGCTGCCTGCTCCATTTCAGTAACCCTAGGACCATGGATAGTACCTAATGTGCAATAGATGCTCAATACAGATGGATGGAAGATGCATACATGGATGAATAAATAAATATGACCAAAGAAATGACTATTACTGGAACAGTTCTAAAAAATTCTCCTATGGATAACCTGGGACAAATATCAATGTTAAACATGAGTGTGCATTATTTTGCTTTAAGATTTGGGTTGCCTGGGTGAGTTGTTTGAAAGAGAAGTTCTGAACCAGAAGCAGGACACACTGAATTCAGATAAGTGGTTGAAAATAGAGAGCTGTACTGGATAAGGTTCATGTGGATTCAAGAACCAGAAACAGATCTTCTATTTAAGCAAAAATTAGATTCATCATGGAAGCTTAATGATAGGAGGCAGAGCTGAACAGCCAAGTCTTAGGAAGAGTTATCCTAACAGGGTCAGTCCTTTCAAAACAAGAAGAGCTTGTGGGTTTCTATCCCTAATTGCCAGCAATGACTCAGCTCTTATCATTTTCTGTCTCTGTTCTCAAAGTTCCCAGGAAAGAACCTGATAGGTCAGCAATCTCTTCCTTTGTATCATCAGGCATAACTAAAGGAAAGAATGGGTAACATAGGCATAGCCTTTTGGGAAACCCTTATGTGTCAGTCTGTAATTTTTGCAGAAGAACCACGGTGACAATGTCTTAGGTTTCCTATCAGATATGTATAGCAGAATGACAAGGAAGCCAGGGAAATGTAGGAACTAGGTCAGTGGGGCAAGGAATCAGATAGGAGAGCAAGCAGAAGCCTAGACATTAAGACTTGGGCAATAGGTCAGAAGTCGACTGGCAGCCAAATGTGGAGTTGGAGTCATCTGAGCACATCTGGCCCCAGGTTAAGACTGGCTCTGGGAACTAGAAGAGGCCTGAACCTGTCCTTGGGAGATGAATCAGGGAGCCAGCAGGGAGGGGCTGGGGTGGGGGGAGGATGTGTGGGTTATACCTGGCATGTACCATCCATCCCTTGATGCGGAACTTGGAGCAGAGCTCTTCACTCATATGCATTTCTCACTAGTTGGCCAGCTGACAGTGTGAAGGACTGGCCCAGGCTTCCTTAACCCCGACTAAGTGAACCAACAACAATGTTTACATATTTCGTTGTCTCTCAGCTACTAGTGATTATTAATTTTTTCCAGTAGCTGTTATTTGGTCTTGAATCCAACTTATTTGCTGGTGTGACTGAGTGGGGAAGATATTTATTTTGTGTCTACTAAGTTCCAGGCATAGAGATAGAGATCTCATATGCATTATTACATTTCATTTTATTTTAAACTACATATATAGTTTAAATATATAGATATATATTGCTTTTTAGGGCCACACCTGTGGCATATGGACGTTCCCAGGCTAGGGGGCAGAATTGGAGCTACAGCTGCTGGCCTACACCACAGCCACAGCAACGCCAGATCTGAGCCACATCAGTGACCTACATCACAGCTCACAGCAACGCTGGATCCTTAACCCACTGAGCTTAGGCCAGGGATTAAACCCGAGTCCTTATGGTTATTAGTTGGGTTTGCTGAGCCACAAGGGGAGCACCTAAATATATTTTTATTAAAATATAATTGATTTACAATGTTTCTTTAATTTCTATTGTACAGCAAAGTGACCCAGTCACACACAGTTCCCTGTGCTGTGCAGTAGGACTCCAGTGCCCATCCATCATTATGTTTTAAAAATATCCTCAAAATAGTCCTTTGAGGGAAGGACTAGGCCCCCTTTTATAGATAAATTAAATGAGGCAATTTGTCTGTTCAGGCTGCTATAATAAAATACCACAGATTGGGTAGATTACAAACCACAAACATTTATTTCTTACAGTTCTAGAAGCTTGGAAGCTCAAGATCATGGTACTGGCAGATTTGGTGTCTGGTAAAGGCCCACTTCCTAGATGGCCACAGGCCATATTTTTGCTGTAACTTCCCATAGCAGAAGGGCTAGAGAGCTTTGTCTCTGAGGCTTCTTTTTTTTTTTTGGCCATAACCCTACCATGGCATATGAAAGTTCCTGGGCCAGGGATTGAACCTGTATTGAAGTTGCAACCTGCATCACAGCTGCAGCCTTCACCACAGCTGCAGTGACGCCAGATCCTAAACCTGCTGCACTATGTGGGAACTTCCCTCTGAGGCTTCTCTTAAAGGGGTGCTAATCCTATTATCCTATTCCTAAGGCTCTGCTTTCATGATCTAATCACCTCCCAGAGTCCCCATCTCATATGATCATCTTGGGGATTAGATTCCAACATATCAACACTGGGGGGACACAAACATTCAGATCGTAGCAGAAGGTCTGGTAACTTGAACAGTGTTCTCTGAAACCCCAGTGCTCATATCTCCTTCTTCACAACACTCTCTAGACTCTTCTGGGCCTCGTCATACAAACAATGGGGCCTGTTTTCTGAAAAGCGACTGTATGACAGCCATATGTTCACAGGTAATGGAAGGTGCTTGGAATACGGAAACCTCAACTCTGGGCTCAGTTGTGTTATCAATTAGATGGTGACTTAGTTTCCTCATCTACACAAAGTTACCCAGAGAGCATGTGGTGAAGGTGGGACTTGAATTCAGATTTGCCTGAATCCACAACCCATTTCTTACCCAGTCTCTATCCTATATGGCTGCTTAAATTGAACAGGGGTCTAGTCAGCAGGACTGCAAAAACTTGCAACTAGTAGCAAGCTATGTTTTCTACTCTGCCTGTTTTGCTTTTGCAAAGATGTTATGTTTCATAAGCAAAAGGAATATACTGAATACCAACATTGCATCAACTTCTATTAGTAATAATATATCACATTTTTGTGTTACTGACTTAACTTACAAGCTGCTTGGCATTATGCTCCACAAGGTAGATAGATGGTCAAATCATAGAATGCAGTAGAACTTGGTGGTTAAGAGCACAGGTCTGATTTCTTAGTTTAGACGTGTCCTAACCGTATGAAACCAGACTAATTACTTATCAGTACCTTCGTCTCCCCTACAGAATGGAGTTTACAGGCTAATGTTATTGCTTTATAGTTGCCCTTTCATTTTTTTACCTAAATGGAATCACCCAGCTTTGTCATTGATTTTTCCCCCCTCCAGATCTGTATCTTACTGATTTTTAGCTTCCCCCAAATATATGAAAATTTTCATAAAATAAAAGGAAACTTATAGGTAAAAAAACAACAAATAAATAAAACTCTGAAGCAAGCCTATTGTAGAAATTTTAAACCACTTCCAGCAATAACATTATTATCTAATTGGGCATAGTTTCCCATGAAGGTAATTTTCAGTGTGATGATGTAACTTCTTTTTTTTTTTTTTGCCTTTTTTAGGGCCGTACCTGCAGCATATGAAGGTTCCAGGCTAGGGGTCAAATTGGAGCTGTAGCTGCCAGCCTATGCCACAGCCACAGCAATGCCAGATCTGAGATGAGTCTGCAACCCACACCACAATTCATGGCAACACCAGATCTTTAACCCACTGAGGGGGGCCAGGGATTGAACCTGCATCCTCATGGATACTAGTAAGATTCTCGTTTCTTTCATAAAATGGAAGCAATCACACACACCTTCCCCTTGTGACTGTATGGATTTGGATAGCTGAGCCCTCAGTGTGATACCCACAGAAAGATGGCCAAGTGTCCCCTAGTTATTAGCATGAAAACAGTTGGAATAAGGCCACAAAAGAGTAGGGTTGACTAAGTTTGGAGATGTGGTTTTTTTGTTTTTTTTGTTTTGTCTTTTTGCCATTTCTTGGGCCGCTCCAGCGGCATATGGAGGTTCCCAGGCTAGGGGTCCAATTGGAGCTGTAGCCGCTGGCCTACGCCAGAGCCACAGCAACGCAAGATCTGAGCCACGTCTTGCAACCTATACCACAGGTCACGGCAACGCCGGATCGTTAACCCACCAAGCAAGGGCAGGGATCAAACCTGCAACCTCATGGTTCCTAGTCGGATTCGTTAACCACTGCGCCACGACTGGAACTCCAGAGATGTGGTTCTTATTTTCCCTAATAACTAGATCCTTTCAGATACATGGTGTGCCCAGAGGCTAGGTGTTTTTTACCTTTTGTCACCCAACCCCACCCACCCCGTCTACTATCTGTTTAACTTTACCTGTCATGTTCTTACTTCTTTTGGGATGTGCCAATAGGCTACTTCTTCCCAGCTTAGATGCCCTGGACCTTCCTTCTACTTGTATATTAGCCAGCAGCATTCAAGTCTTATCTCTTGTTTCTGTAATACTTGGTTTCCAGATTCAAGTTTCCCTAAATTAACTGACCCCCTAGCTATGTTCCTAAAGTTCATACACTCCATCAGATACCACCCATGATCCAGTTACAATACAAAGAACCTATATCCTAGATCCTGCAGGGGGAACAAATTAAACAAAACATAAATAGAAGGAGAGAAGTAATAAACAGAAATGAGAAAGATAAATCATAGAAGTACTACATTAAATTTTTCAAACAAGAAGTTGATTCTTTGGAAAGATGAATTAAGTTGAAGAGGACTGACAAGGAAAAAAACATGAGAGGCAAAATTACAACTATCAAGAATAAAAAAGAAGGATATCAGAGTTCCCATCATGGCTCAGCATAAATGAATCTGACTAGGATCCATGAGGACTCAGTTCAGTCCCTGGCCTCACTCAGTGGGTTAAGGATCTGGCATTGCTGTGAGCTGTGGTATAGGTCACAGACGCGGCTCGGATCCTCCATTGCTGTGGCTGTGGTGTAGGATGGCAGCTGCAGCTCCTATTTGACCCCTAGCCTGGGAACTCCATATGCCTCTCAGGGGTGGCCCTAAAAGGCAAAAAAAAAAAAAAAAGGAAGGATATCACTACAAATCTTATAAAAGGAAGGATAATAAAGGAATGCTATGATGAGCTTTATGCCAATAAATTTGACAGCTCAGATAAAACATTCAAGTTCTTAGAAGAACCTAACTTACCAAAACCAATAAGAGAATAAATAGAAAATCTGTATAACCCTATAGCTGCTAAATAAATTTTATTAAAAAAAATTCTTATCTTAAACTCGCAGAAAAAAGGAAGAGTTAACACTTCCATGTTGCTTTATGAGGCCAATAAAACTGATAACGAAACCTGACATGATTATCACAAGAAACAGATACCACAGACTAGTATATCTCATGAACAGAGACACAAAAAACCTTAACTAAATATTAGGAATTGAATCAAGAACTACATATAAGAGGATAATCGTCAGGAAGATGTGGAATTTATCTAGGAATGAAAGGTTGATTGGTTTAACACTAAAAATCAATCAGATAGTTGCAAACTATTGCATAGATGCAAACTATTGCATTTGGAGTGGGTAAGCAATGAGATCCTGCTGTGTAGCACAGGAAACTATATCCCGTCACTTGTGATGGAACATGATGGAGGATAATGTGAGAAAAAGAATATTTATGTATATTTATGACTGGGTCACTTTGCTGTACAGTAGTAATTGACAGAACACTGTAAATCACTTATAATGAAAAAAATAAAAATCATTAAAAAAAAAATCAATCAGGCATTCCTGTTGTGACTCAGTGGGTTGCAAAGCAACTAGTATCCATGAGGATGCGGATTCGATCCCTGGCCTTGTTCAGTGGGTTAAGTATCCAGCATTGCCATGAGCTGTGGTGTAGGTTGCCCACAGACATGGCTTGGATTCTGCTGTGCTGTGGCTGTGGCGTAGGCCAGCAGCTTCAGCTCTGATTTGACTCCTAGCCTGGAAACTTCCATATGCTGCAGGTGTGGCCATTAAAAAAAACAAAAACCAAAAAACATAATTCATTGCATTAACAGAATAAAGGTAAAAAAGTTGTTGCATCTCAATAAAGAAAAAGCATTTCACAAAACTCAACATCCACTCATGACAAATTTCATCAAACCGCAGAACAAGGGAATTTCCATAATCTGATAAAGAACACTTAACAAAATTATAGCTAACTCTATACTTAATGATGAAAAGCTGATTGCTTTACCCCTGAGATTGTAAACAAGGCAAGGATGCTATTATGGGCTGAATGTCTGTATCTCCCCCAACATCATATGGTAAAAACCTACCCTCCAATGTGCTGGTACTAGGACATGAGGCCTTTGGAAGGTAATTAGGATTAGATAAGGTCATGAGGAGGGAGCCCTTGTGAAGGAGATTAGTATCCTTATAAGAGTCCTAAGAGAGCTTTCTTTCTTTATACTACTTGAGGAGACACAAAGTCAGCCATCTGCAACCCAAAAGTGAGCTCTCACCAGAACTTAGCCATGCTTGCACCATGAACTTGAACTTCCAGCCTCCAGAAATGTGAGAAAAAAGTTTCTGATGTTGATAAGCCATTCAGCTTGTGGAATTTTGTATAGCAGCTCAAACTGACCAAAAGAGATGTCCACTCCTACTACTTCTAATGAGATAAAAAATAAAAGTCTTATATAACTATAATTAGATAACTGCATTGGAGGTCCTAGCCAGTTTAATAAAGCAGGAGAAAGGAATAAAAGATATAAAGATTGGAAAAGAAGTAAAAACATCATGAACAACATGATTGTCTATATAAGAAATCCTACAGAAACTACACAAAAATCTACTAGAATAAATGAGTTAGCAAGATTGTAGGACATAAGGTGAATAATAAAAAATAGGAGTTCCCGTCATGGCTCAGTGCTTAACGAATCCGACTAGGAACCATGAGGTTGTGGGTTCAATCCCTGGCCTTGCTCAGTGGGTTAAGGATCCAGCGTTGCCGTGAGCTGTGGTGTAGGTCACAGATGCGGCTTGGATCCCGTGTTCCTGTGGCTGTGGCATAGGCTGGTGGCTATAGCTCCAATTAGACCCCTAGCCTGGGAACCTACATATGCCTCAGGGGTGGCACTAGAAAAGACAAAAAAAAATTAAAAAAAAAAACCAACAACAACCATATTTCTATATTATAGCATATAACAACTGGGAATTAAAATTAAAAATCAATATGATTTAAAATATCAACAATATGAAATACTTAGGGATAAATTTAAGGAAATAAGTGTAAGACCTATACACTGAAAGCTATAAAACAATATTGAGAGAAATTATTAAGACGATCTATTTAGGAGATGAATACATGTTTAGGGATTGGCAGACTCAATATTCTTAAAATGTTAATCCCACCTCCTCAAGTTATCTACAGATTGAATGACATTCCAAACAAAACCCCCACAGCTTTTTTGTGGACAATAATCAGCTTATTCTCAAATTTGTATAGAAATTCAAAGGACCTAAAATTAGCCAAAGTAATCTTGGCAAAAAAAGAGGAAAAATTCAAAGGACTTGTACTTTCTGATTTTAAGGCTTACAATACACCTGCAGTTATCAAGACAGTGTAATATTTGTAAAATTATAGCAACTGAATATCAAGTTCAGAAATGGACGCACACTGATTTTTAACAAAAGTACAAAGATTCAATGCAGGAAAGAACAGTCTTAAGGGTGTTGAATCAACATGACATAAGTACAAAAAAAAAGAACCTCGAACTTTACTTCACATTATTTATAAGAATTAACTTAAATGCATCATAGATATAAACGTAAGAGCCCAAATTATAAGATTTCTAGGTAAAAATAAAGCAGAAAATCTTTGTGATGTTAGGTTAGGCAACAGTTTCTTAGGTAGGAAACAGAAGTATAACCATAAAAGAAAAATTAATAAACTAGACTATATCAAAATGAAAAACTTGCTTTTCCAAAGACGCTGTTGAGAAAATTAATGCAAACTACATAGGGAAAATATTTACGAAATCCTGTTATAAAAAGACTTCTATCTAAATTGCAGCAACATGTATGGAACTAGAGACTCTCATACTAAATGAAGTAAGTCAGAAAGAGAAAGGCAAGTATCATATGATTTCACTTATATCTGGAATCTGATATATGGCACAGATGAACCTTTCCACAGAAAGAAAATCATGCACTTAGAGAACAGACTTGTGGTTGCCGAGAGGGAGGGGGAGGGAATGGGAGGGACTGGGAATTTGGGGTTAATAGATGCAAACTATTGCCTTTGGAATGGATAAGCAATGGGATCCTGCTGTATAGCACTGGGAACTATGCCTGGTCACTTGTGATGGAGCATGATAATGTGAGAAAAAAGAATGTATATATGTATGTGTGACTGGGTCACCTTGCTGTGCAGTAGCAAATTGACAGCACACTGTAAATCAGTTATAATGGAAAAATAAAAATCATTATAAAAAATAAAATATATATGTTATAATTCAGTGAGGTAAGCAATGCAATTAAAATGGGCAAAAGAGTAGAAATGATATTTCACCAAAGAATACTTTAAAAATTGGCAAATAGGCACATGAAAAAATGCTGAACATCATTATTCAAACCACTAGAATGATAAAATTCAATGTACTACAATACCACTTTTTGGCAAGGATATGAAGCAACTGCTACTCTGAAAAACAGTTGGACTTTTTAAAAAATAAAGTTAAAATACACTTATCATATATCTTGGCAAGCTTGCTAGATATTTTCCCAAAAGATATGAAAACATCTGTCCAAAGACTTCTCAGAGGTTCACTGCAGCTTTAGTCATGATGGCAGAAAGTGGAAATAATCCTAATGTCCAGCAACTGCTGAATGGGTAAAGAAATTGTAGTATTTTTAAAAATCACAAAAAACAATTCCATTCCATACAATGAAATACAACTCTCATCAATTAGATGGAATAGACCACTGATACACACCAAGACACTGATAAATCTCAAAAGCATTATGCTGAGTGAAAGAAGAATTTCTATTTCTGAAATCATTGTGATAGAAAATAGCTCAGTGGTCACCTGGGTCTGGAGGTTGGGGGAGTGGAATGACTGCAAACCGGCATGGGTCACTTTTAGGGGGATGGAATGTTCTATATCTTGTTTGGGGTCATGATTATAGGACTGTCTCCATTCTTCCAGACTTATCAAACTATATACCTAAAGTGGGTCAATTTTATTGTAGGTAAATGACATCTCAGTAAAGCTAATTTTTAGGAAAAAATATTGTCTTTACAGAAAGGAGTAATTTTATTTGAGTATTAAATAAAGCATGTATAACTTTATTAAAATACAGCAATTGAATTCAATATCAAGTTCAGAAGCTTCAATTTTGTGTTTAATAAAACTCAGAGTGAAACTCTGTAAGATTTACTAAAAAAAAAAAAAAAAAGACATATGGAGAGTTCCTGTTGTGGTTCAGTGGGTTAAGAACCCGACTAGTCTCTGTGAGGATTCAGGTTTGATCCCTAGTCTCTGGCTCAGTGGGTTAAGGCTCTCAAGTTGCCACAAGCTGCAGCATTCACAGAGTGGCATGAATCCTATGTTGCTATGGTTGTGGTGTAGGCCAGCAGCTACAGCTCTGACTTGACCCCGAGCCTGGGAACTTCTATAGGCCATACGTGTGGCCCTAAAAAGAAAAACAAAGCAAAAAAGAGACATACAAAGAGGCTGTTCAGAAAGAGGTACCTGGGAATTGATCCATTGGCTTTAACCACACCTCACAATTGGCCTGCACTCTCTGAATTTTCAATGGAGGGTTCCTTATTTGCCACTTGGCAGTAAAGGTAAGGCAGCCTTGCTCCTGCTGAGAACACTTTGGTTAACTGAAGATAGCAGAAGAGGGTTGCCAAGTGTCTTCACTCCATACTTGGAATAGCCTGAAGGGAGCATACTTGTCAGTGGAAATACAGGCTGTGTTCTGTCCTGGGCCGGCTCTGGAGTGTTCCCACAGGACAGAACACATAGGCAGGCCCACATTCTGGTCCTCTGAAGATCTGATCTGGAAAGAAGACAGCTTGTGATGAAAACCAATTTCTTGACAAAAGGTGCATATTACCACTTCGGAATTTTCCAGAATGAATAACTATAACATATGCTGTTCATACCCCTAAGGGAGCTACCCTTTAATTTATATCTTAATGCATGAAAGAAGCCTTAGGGGAGAACAGGAAGGGCAGTGGTTCCTTCAAGGGCTCCAAATAAAACAGCCAATGAGCTAAAAGCAGGAGCCAGCAATTAAGGCAGACACAGGGGATTTGGTTTCTTTAACCAGCTTGACGCAAATCAATTCCCAGCAGGAATCTCAGAGCTCAGAGCCAAGCTCAGTTGTTTGCAAAATCCAAGCTAAATATACTGATACCAACTTCAAGGATAAAGCAGGGTGGTAAGAAAAAAGCAAAACAAAGGATGACAACATATGCTTTGCTCTTCCTAGAGGAAACGGTGCAGAAACATGGTTTTGTGGCTTAAATCATTTGACCACTATGGGTTGGCTTCTCTCTCCTTGTTTTCTCTCCAATCATTCTCTCTGGTCAAAGTTAAAAATACCTGCCTTGATGAGCTATTGTAAGGTTTAAAGAGAACGCAGGCAGGGCCCCTTTAGCACAATGCCTGGCTCCGAGTAGTTTAGTGAATAATAAATATTTTATGGGAGTTCCCGTCATGGCGCAGTGGTTAACGAATCCGACTAGGAACCATGAGGTTGCGGGTTCGGTCCCTGCCCTTGCTCAGTGGGTTAACCATCCGGCGTTGCCGTGAGCTGTGGTGTAGGTCACAGACACGGCTCGGATCCCGCGTTGCTGTGGCTCTGGCGTAGGCCGGTGGCTACAGCTCCGATTCAACCCCTAGCCTGGGAACCTCCATATGCCGCGGGAGCGGCCCAAGAAATAGCAACAACAACAACAAAAAAGACAAAAAACAAAAACAAAAACACAAAAAAAACAACAACAAAAAAATAAATAAATATTTTATGTAAGAGGATGTTAAATATGACATGTTTGTAAATACGATATCATAAAGGATGTGTGTATGACTGTCCTTATGTTTTGCGGCAAATTAATGTTGGACCTGGGACTTGGAGCCAAGGCTTGTACTATGAATTCCTTGTACTATGATGTGATCCATTATTTGCCCAAGAAGGCTAACCCCTGAGAACTCTGAAAAGATCTTTGAAAAAGGATAACTTCCTAGAGACATATAGCTCACAGCTGTAGCTCCTATTGGACCCCTGGCCTGGGAACTTCCATATGCTGTGGGTTCAGCCCTAAAAAGCAAAAAAAAAAAAAAAAAAAAAGAAAGAAAAAAAGAAAAGAAATGTCAAAACCCACATGATAATCTCAATAGATGCAGAAAAGGCATCTGACAAAATCCAAAATTCATTCATGGTAAAAACTCTTACCAAAGTGGGTATAGAGGGAACATAACATCATAAAAACCATTATGACAAGCCCACAGCCAATATAATATTCAATGGAGAAAAGCTAAAAGCCTTCCCACTAAGATCTGGAACAAGACAAGGATGCCCACTCTCACCACTTTTATTCGACATAGTATTGGAAGTCCTAGCCACACACAATCAAACAAAAGAAAAGTTATCCAAATTGGAAGAGAAGACATAAAATTATCACTCTACATAGGTGACATGATACTATATATCAAAAACCCTAAGGACTGACTCCACTAGGATCAGCAAAGTAGCAGGATATAAGATTAAAATTCAGAAATCGATTGCATTTCTGTATACTAACAATAAAATATTAGGAAATGAATATAAAAACACAATACTTTTTAAAATCACACCAAAAAATTAAATACCTAGTTATAAGCCTGACCAAGGTGAGAGACTTATATGCTGAAAGTTATAAAACATTAATCAAGGATATTAAATTCAAGTTAAATTTAAGGAAACTAGATTCAAAGAAATGGAAACGTATTCCATGCTCCAGGACTGGAAGTATTAATATCATTAAATGGCCATAACACCCAAAGCAATCTACAAGTTCAATGCAAGCCCTATCAAATTACCCAGGACATTTTTCACAGAACTAGGACAAACAATCCAAAAATTTATATAGAACCATGAAAGACCCAGAATTGCCAAAGCAATCCTGAGGAACAAAAACCAAGCAGGAGGCATAACTCTCTCAGACTTCAGGCAATGCTACAAAGCTACAGTAATCAAGACAGTGTGGTACTGGTACAAAAACAGACATACGGACCAATGGAACAGAATAGAGAGCCCAGAAAGAAACCCAGACACCCAAGGTCAATTAATCTTTGACAAAGGAGGCAGGAATATAAAATGAGGAAAAGACAGTTTCTTTAGCAAGTGGCGCTGGCAAAACTGGACAGCTGCATGTAAGTCAATGAAACTAAAACACACCTTCAGACCATGCACAAAAATAAACTCAAAATGGCTTAAAGACTTAAACATAAGACAAGACACCATCAAACTCCTGGAAGAGAACATAGGCAAAACATTCTCTAACAACAATGGTACAAATGTTTTCTCAGGTTAAGTCTCCCAAAGCAAGATAAATAAAAATAAAAATAAACCAATATGATCTAATCAAACTTACAAGCTTTTGTACAGCAAAGAAAACCATAAAAAAAAAAAAAAAGACAATGAGAATGAGAGAATGGGAGAAAATAGTTGCAAATGATGCAACTGACAAGGGCCTAATCTCCAAAATATACAAACAACTCATACAACTCAACAGCAAAAAAACAAACCCAACTGAAAAACAGGCAGAAGACCTGAATAGACATTTCTCCAAAGAAGATATATTGATGGCCAAGCAGGCACATGAAAAAATGCGCAACCTTACTAGTTATTAGAGAAATGCAAATCAAAACTACAATGAGGTACCACTTCACACCAGTCAGAATGGCCATCATTAGTCAGTTTACAAATAACAGATGCTGGAGAGGGTGTGGAGAAAAGGGAACCCTCCTACACTGTTGGTGGGAGTGTAAATTGGTACAACCACTATGGAAAACAGCACGGAGGTACCTCAGAAAACTAAAAACACAACTACCATATGATCCAGCAATCCCACTCCTGGGTATATATCCAAACAAAACTTTCATTCAAAAAGATACATGCACCCCTATGTTCACTGTAGCACTAGTCACAATAGACAAGACATGGAAACAGACTAAATGTCTATCAAGAGATGAATGGATTAATAAGATGTTGTACATATACACAATGGAATACTACTCAGCCATAAAAAATGCCATTTGCAGCAACATGGATGGAACTAGAGACTCTCATACTAAGTGAAGTCAAGTCAGAAAGAGAAAGACAAATACTATATGATATAACATATCTTGAATCTATTACAGCACAAATGAGCCTATCTGCAGAAAAGAAACAAACTCATGGACATGGAGAGCAGACTTGTGTTTGCCAAGGGGTAGGAGGAGAGTGCGATGGACTTGGAGTTTGGGGTTAGTAGATGCAAACTATTGCATGTGGAATGGATAAGCAATGAGGTCCAGCTGTATAGTACTAGAACTATAATCACTTGTGATGGAATGCAATGGAGGATAATGTGAGAAAAAGAATGTGTATATTTGTATAATTGGGTTACTTTACTGTACAGCAGAAATTGAAAGAACATTGTAAATCAACCATAATAATAATAAAAAAGAAATCTTTGTGGATTTGTAGGAGAGCAGTGCATAAGAGAAGTATGTCCTAGGAAATGACTATTGTCACTCAAACCAACTTCATATCGTGGCCATATTTTGTGCTACTTTCCAGGGGATGATGCTTAGATTTTTAGACTCTGAAATGCAATTTTTAGTGTTTCGGCTTGAGGCTTGACTCCCTTTAACCAAATCCACAGATATAAACTTAAAATGCCTATTTGTTAATTAACAAACTGATCTATACTGATCATGAGAAAAAGAATTATGTTGTTGATCAACATGTTCTTGTCCTATTTGCAAAAATCTATGTGGGAAGCCAGAATCCAGTAAGGTTGCTTAGGGGACAAAGAATTAGCACAAGGGAAAGCACTTGGATGACTTTCACGGTTAATGTCATCTGGGAAGGATAGATGGCAGGAATCTGGCTGTTACCTGTGTTGGTCAGAGAGAGCAGTGAGTACCCTGGTGCAGAGCTGGAGGCCCCAAGTCAGTGTCTGTGTCTCTAACTCCCATTTATGCTTCATTTACCAACCCAACCACAACTAGATAGTCACCCTCTCTTTAGGTTATGGTTACCTTTTATCAGCCTGGGAAGCTTACCATTCTGTCTTAACCTGTGATACAATTCTTTCTTTGCTTGTAATAAAATATGGCTCACAGAAGGCAGATTCTTCCCTTTTATCTCCAGCTTCTTATTTAATCCTCATCTGGGGCCACGTCTACCATCTATGGCTACCAGATGTGAAGGCATGATCTCTAGGACTAGTTTTTGCTGTGTGTAATGCTTCTTAATTTCAGAATTTCAAGCAGAGTGACAGATGGTTATCTCTCTATAGATGGCTCTCTAAATTGTTTCTGTCCTTGGAGCCTCATGTTAAAGTTTATTGCTCTTTATTTATTATTACTATTATAATATTTTATATTATATTAATATAAAAATTAATTAATAAATAAAAATTAATATTAAATTAATATTAAAATATATAATATTTTTAGGGCCGCACCTGGAGGTTTCCAGGCTAGGGGTCGAATCAGACCTATAGCTGCCAGCCTACTCTACAGACACAGCAATGCCAGATCCAAGCCTTGACTTTGATCCACACTGCAGCTCATAGCAACGCCAGATCCTTAACCCACTGAGCAGGGCCAGGGATGAAACCCACATCCTCATGGCTCCTAGTCGGGTCTGTTAGTGCTGAGCCACAATAGGAACTCCAGGTTATTGCTTTTTAACGGTCACATTTTGGACCTGACTAGCTTCATCTCTAAAATCTAAAACTCAGGAGTTCCCGTCGTGGTGCAGTGGTTAACGAATCCGACTAGGAACCTCATGTTTCGGGTTCGATCCCTGGCCTTGCTCAGTGGGTTAAAGATACGGTGTTGCAGTGAGCTGTGGTGTAGGTCGTAGACGCGGCTCAGATCCCGTGTTGCTCTGGCTCTGGCGTAGGCCAGTGGCTATAGCTCCGATTCTACCCCTAGTCTGGGAACCTCCATTTGCCGCGGGAAGTGGCCCTAGAAAAGGCAGAAAGACAATAAATAAATAAATAAATAAATAAATAAATAAATAAATAAATAAATAAAATCTAAAACTCGAGGAGTTCCCGCTGTGGTGCAAAAGGATCGGTGGCATCCCTACAGCACCGGGATGCAGGTTCGATCCCTGGCCCAGCACAACGGGTTAAGGGATCGAGCACTGGCTTAGGCTACAAGTGTGGCTCAGATCTGATCCCCGCCTTGGATACTACATATGCAGTGGGGCAGCCAAAAAGGAAGAAAAAACCCAAAAAACAAAAAACACACTCGAAAAGCACACACTCTTACCACGAACCCTTATCGTTCCAGCACTTATTCCATCTCTAACCCCTAACCTTCAATCTCAAGGGAGTTTTGTAATACCTTAATCCCTCTATCTACCTGCTCCTGGCCACATTTCCCTCCTATCTAATCTACGGCCTGTTAGATTATCATACTCACTACTCACTAAGAGCCCAAGGCTCACAATCTCGTGTCCTTCCGCACTTGCCTTGCACTTCCATGAGCCAGACCTTGGCCTTTTTTGTTTGCACACATAGGCAGCGGTTTTTCTGAAGGAAAAACAATCATTAAGCAGACTGGATCCACTTCAAGTTTATAATCTTCCATTTTAACTGTACTTTCAATCATTTCTTTACCTGATAATAATCAACTCCTGTTTGGCAGAAATGTCACCATTCTCCTCCAGGGCTCTAACTCACCTCCACCTCTGCCTCCCTCAGTTGTTCCTGCCTATTTATTTCATATATAAAATAGAGGCCATCTGATAGACCTTCACTCACTACGTGCACTTCCCCACATCATGGTTTATACACAGCCACATACATCCTTACTTCTTTTTTCAAGAGCAGCTGTCTCTCCCTACAGCATTTTCAGGCTGATCCTTCTGCCTGGCCTCTGATTAGGTTAGGCTTTTAAAAATCCTCTGTTTTCTTTCGAACCATGGTAACCGTTCTCTGCTGATTCTTTCTTCTCGGCCTAAAAACATAATCAAATCTCTTCGATCTTAAAAAAATAAAAGGAGTTCCTTTTGTGGCTTAGCAGTTAATGAACCTGACTAGGACCCATGAGGGTGTGGGTTTGACCCCTGGCCTCACTCAGTGTGGGTTAAGAATCCGGTGTTGCTGTGAGCTGTGGTGTATGTAGGTCGCAGATTTGGCTCGGATCTGGCATTGTTGTGGCTGTGGCGAAGGCCATCAGCTGTAGCTTTGATTCACCTCTTAGCCTGGGAACTTCCATATACTGTGGGTGCAGGCCTAAAAAGCAAATAAATAAATAAATAAAATAAAATAAAGCAAAGGCCTTTGTGAATTCTATATTTCTTTCTACATACGAGCCCCTCTATCCTTCCATTCACAGTGATGCTCCTTGGTAGTCTATATTCACTATCTCTCCGCCTTCATCTTCCATTCATTCTCTAGCTTACTACTCTGTCCTCTGCCCCAATGTTCCACTGAAACTATTCTGAAAAATGTTAACAGTGGCCTTCTTGGAAAAGTCAATGGACTCTTGTTTGATCTCAGTACACCTTGTTGTTGAAACCTGGCCACACTTTTTCTTTTTCTTTTTTGGCCGACCCATGGCACATGGTACTCCCAAACCTGGGATCAGATTTGAGCCACTGTTGCGACCTGTGCCACAGATGCATCAGGATCCTTTTACACACTGTGCTGGGCAGGGGATTGAACTTGCATCCTGGTGCTGCAGAGACGCTGCCGATCCTCTTGTGCCACAGTGGGAACTCCTGGACATACTTTCACGAGAAATTATTTTGCCTGCCCAACATAGAATGCTTTTCTGCTGAATGATTTCTTCGCTCCATGAATCTTGGGAAAGACCTTCACTACACCTCCCATGGATGCTAAGAATAGACTCATTGCCAGCCTCCTTGGTAGATGGCACTGCCTGTGAGTTACGTTTGGTTATTTTGATGCATCTGCTTCAGACATCGAATCTAGCTAGTGAGACAAAGAAGAGGGACAGCAGACTTGTCACTGAATGTGGAGAACATGGCTGTAGCCATCTGCCTCTTTTCTTTCAGGCACTGCCAGTAGTCCAGTCTGTAGAGACTGCAACCATGGTAGCCTCTGTGCTGTGATTTCTGGTTGTGATTCTGGCAGTCTAGCCTCCGGGCCTCCCAGGTAATTTAATGTGCTACCCAAGACCCTTAAATCTTTTCCCTCTTGTGATTAAATTAACCAGAGTTGATTTCTGCCATTTGCAACTCAGAGCTCTGACCACTGCAATTGCATTTTTGAACTGAATACCACCTTTGATTGATGAATTCTCTGCTTCTATGTCCTTATCCCTCCAATCAGTGACCATTCTAACATAACTGTATCTTTCAACTTGGATATGTTCTCATATATATCTAATGTTTTGTGTGCATGCTTATTATTCACATAAATGGTATTTTGCTAGGGATCTTTTTCTTTTGTACCTTTCAAAAAATTTAGCACTAAGTTTTTAATAGTCTGTTTTGTAGTGTATCTAGTGTGTTGCATTGCTGCATGGAATTGTTTCCATGTGAGGTCTCTGGTTTAAAACTTCCCTCTAAGGAGTTCCTGTCGTGGCACAGTGGTTATGAACCTGACTAGTATCCATGAGGGTTTGGGTTTGATCCCTGGCCCCACTCCATGGGTTAAGGATCCAGCATTGCCATGAGCTGTGGTGTAGGTCACAGATGTGGCTCGGATCCCACTTTGCTGTGGCTGTGGCTGGCAGCTGTAGCTCCAATTTGATACCTAGCCTGGGAAATTCCATACGCTGCAGGTGCTAAACAAAAAATTACTCATAAACAACAACAAAAAATTACTCATAAAACTTCCCTTTAACACATAAACTTTGCAATAAGCCTCTTTGTATATGTGGCCTCATGCTCATCTGTGTGAGACTGTCTCTAGTATAGTTTACCAGGAGTGGGACATAGGGAATGTATTTATTAAATTTAAGTACTGCCATATTGCCCCCTAGAATGGCCACAGGAGTCATCTCCTATAGAGGAGGAAAAAGTTTTCCTTGGCCCTCTTAGGGTCTCTGGCTGCATCTAAAAAATAAATGGACAAAGAAAGATGAACAGGAGAGAAATGTACACACTTTGCTGAATTTTGACATGTACATGGGAAACTTCACGAGAAGATGAAGACCCAAAGAAGTGACTAGAGCAGGAAATGTTTATTCCATTCAGACAAAAAACCATTACATTTGTGAAGAACTGACAAGACAAAAAGGTTTGGGCTGGGTGTGGTAAATGTTGAAGCACTAACTAGGAAGATAAGGGTTAGTTTAGCAAGGTCTGTTTGTACAGATTTCTTGGCCCCAAATTTCCTGTCTCTGGTGATAAGAATGTCTTCCTTGCTCCCAGGACAAGGAGAGTACCTGTCGCATGGGAGTTTTATGACCTGTTTCAGAGAAGAAGAACGAGGGAAGGTGGGGGTCAGAGTGACCTTTCTGCTTTTGCTGTCTTCTCAGATTTTTCAGCTTAAAAAATGCAATATACCAAGGTGCCATATTTTGGGGTAGTGTGTCTTGAACCCCATAACTACCAACAGTGTTCCTATTCATCTCGTCTTATCAATACTTGTTATCTGTCCTTCTAATTCTTAATGACCATTGTATGCAGTAATTTTTTATAGCTGCCATAGGCGACCAATACGAATAGCTGGATGACTTATTTATTTATTTATTTTTAATTTTTTTGCTTTTTAGGGCTGCACCCACGGCATATGGAATTTCCCAGGCTAGGGGTCCAATTCTACAGCTACTGGCCTATGCCACAGCCACAGCAACGCAGGAACTGAGCCTTGTCTGTGACCTACAGCACAGCTCATGGCAACGCCAGATCTTTAACCTACTGATCAAGGCCAGGGATTGAACCTGCAACCTCATGGTTCCTAGACAGATTTGTTTCCACTGTGCCACCATGGGAACTCATGGATGATTTATTTTTTATATAAGTATACATCTATGAAACCACCATCTCCAGCACAGAAGTTGAGGTGTCTGCCTTGAAGAGGTGGGGTGGGAGCAGAGAAAGTGGCCTGAAGCAGATTCCCTAACAGCAGAGGCTTCAACCAGGGACAACCTTTTTTTTTTCTTTCCATTTTTTGCTGTCCCGCATCATATGGCGTTCCCAGACCAGGGATAAGATCCAATCCATAGTTATGACCTACATTGCAGCTGTGGCATCACTGGATCCTTTAACTCACTGTGCCTGGCTGGGGAGCGAACCTACATCCTGGTGCTGCAGAGACACCAGGCAATTCGGTTGCACCACAGTGAGAACTCCAACAGTGGACATTTTTGAAGGAAGACAAGCAGAACACAAAGGTAATGATGTATTCCACCAGGGGTCCTGAAGCTACGTGGGAGACTTTGCAAGGTTACTAAGAACATGACCTTTATTTGATTAATTCTAGGTTGGGTGGGCTGGGGAACAGGTCATTGCTTTCTGCTCCCCTTCTTGACAATATAGCTTAAGGACTTTATCTTTAATTGGCTATATTGCTAGTTTCCTGAACATTTTTGGCCCAGGGTAAATATTCATTAAATGTTTATTGAATAAAGAGCCACATTCCCTTGGCTTACTCTTTCCTACTTGCAAAAGGGAGAGTTGTCTCCTATATTGAAATGATATTTATTTTGCCTTTTACCTCGAAGTCCCAGCTAGCAAGTCATTCTAAACTCACTTCACTGCCAACCTTGGCTTTGAAGTGTTGCACATGGATATCTCAGTTTGGTTACAGCCTTCACAACCTGGACTCAATCTCCCACATCCTGGTTTCACAGCACTTCCTCGTGTGCACCTGCCATATTTGGGCTGGAGAACGTGTTCTGGAGTCACAAGGTACTGGGCTTGTGAGTGGTTCCTACAGTGCCTCTCCCTGGATAACACCTCCCTTACCCCTAACAGCCCTGGGAGTGCCAACTTCTCGACTGAGACCCTGATAAGTATCACCTCTAGAAGGTCAACGTCTTCATCACTCCAGGCTGAATTAGTCAACTCCTTTTTAATTTACACTGCACTTTATTCTCACTCTAATAGCCCCTGAGATTGTAATTTCTCTCTTAGCTTGTTTCTTCCGCAGGGAAGAAAGGCCATCTCATCTATGGGTTTATCTGGGACCTCAGTGATTAGCATAACCTAGCACACAGTGGTGCTTGTTTTTTTGTTTTTGTTTTTTGTTTTTTTGTTTTTTTTTTTTTTTGGTCTTTTTAGGGCTGGCCACCCCCACCTCCCCGGCATATGGAGGTTTCCAGGCTAGGGGTTGAATCAGAGCTGCAGTTGCCAGCCTATACCACACAGCCACTCAGGATCCAAGCCACATCCAAGAACTATGCCACAGCTCACAGCAAGGCAGGATCATTAACCCACTGAGTGGGGCCAGGGATCAAACAAGTGTCCTCATGGCTATTAGTTGGGTTTGTTACTACTGAGCCACTAGGCGAACTCCCTAGGTGCTTGTTTTAATCAGGGTTTTCTAGAGAAGTAGAACCAATTAGATAGATAGATGATAGATAGATAGATAGTTAGATAGATTTATTTATTTTAAAGGATTGGCTTACATGATTGTGGGGGGGCTGGTGAGTGTGAAAGTTTGAAGACTGGAAATTGAGCTAACAGTTAGTATTGCAGTTTTGAGTCTGAAATTCACAGAGCAGGTGTGCAGGCTGTAAACTCAAGCCAGGTTTCTCTGTAGCAGTCTTGAGACAGAATTGCATCTTCTCATCAACCGGTTAGATGAGGCTATAACAAGGTAATCTGCTTTATGTAAAGATGTAACATCAACTGATTATAAACATTAATCATATCCACAAATACCTTCACTGACACATCTAGACTAACCTTTGACCAGATAAGTGGCACCATAACCTCACCAAGTTGACACATAAAGTTAACCATTGCAGTGTTCAAAAAGCGTTTGCTGAATAAGTAAAGCAAAATCTAATAAGTCTTCCAGGAGTCCAGAGAACAGAGCAATGGGCTTTAGCATAGATTTCCAAATTTAGCAATGTTCTTGACAAGCGATAGAATAATCTTATTGGTTCACTGAAGTGGGTAGCCTTCAGAACCCTCAAAAAGATGGGGGCAGGGGGAGGGAGGGAGAGAGAGGAAAGAGAGGGAAAGAGGAAAGGTGAGAGAAAGAGAGAATACATCCATCTGTAAATCAGACAAATCTATATACATGGACACCTGCAATATATCCATCCAATTACTTTTACTCTAGATGGTGGCAATATGGCATTAATACATTTTGATCAAAATTATTTCTTTATTTTACTGTGAACTGCTGTGGCATCAACAAAAACACTTTCAGAGGCAAAAATGAATGCTTCAAAGTGGTCCTTCGTATGGACTGAAAATGACTAATAATTCAAGAGTGTCATCTCCAGGTTTTGATTAGTTGTGAAGCCAGCAGGGTGCAGGCAGGAGTGAGACTGGGGGCCAAGGGTGAGAGGCAATGCCTGGACAGAGCTTTCCTTCACAACATGCTGTTTTCCAGAATAGACTCTTTCCTTCAAGTCACTCAGGAGGCAAGAGTGGGAAGATTTGAAGCTTTTACAGAAAAAGTCACCTCATCTATAAAATGGACACAATTGGAGTTCCCTGGTGGCTCAGGGATTTAAGGACCTGGTGTTGTCACTGCTATGGTTTGGGTTCAATCTCTGGCCAGGGAATTTCTGTATGCTGCAGGTGTAGCCAGTAAAATAAAATAAAATGGGCAAATTATGAATGATAAATATTAGGCTAAGTCATATGAAATCACTAATGTTCAACTATTTCTGGTTTTCAGAAATGGCACGTTCATATGATTCAGCCAAATACGTAAACTACTGACTGAGAAGAAGAGCTATGTTGTAGGTGATCAATAACTGCTGGCTCTCATCTTTATCATGAGGCTTGGGCTGGATGCTTTATGGGAGCCAAAGATAAGCCATCAGGGGTGGGCAGGGCACTAAGAAGGCAAAGCTCTGGGCTCTACTTGGTGGAGCTGAGTCTTTAGCAAGAACTTGGGATTTTTCCTCCAAAAGACCCCAGCTCAGTACATTGAATAAAAAGAATCTCAGGGTTGAAAACACGAGGAGGGCAAGGAAAAATGAAATGGGGAACTGGTTGATAAAAGTCCTAATTTGTTCAGTAGCCCTTCGCAATATGAAGTTGTAGAAGCAGAAGCAACAGTGACAGATTTTCCTACTGTTACGTCCTGATGTGGACATACAGATGGAGAAATGAAAGGGACTGACTTTTTTCAAAAGTCAAACAGAGGAAGAAAAAATGAGAAACACACAAAAGGGGGGGAAATAGTGAAAGTATTTAATCAGTTCCTCAACTTGTCACATTGAAATCAAACTATCGCTAATTAAATAAATGCATGCACACCTCATTTAATTCTTGTAATGCCACTGTTGGCATCACCGTTCTTGTTTTCCACAGAAGAAAACTAAGGGGAAAAGAGATTAGACAATTAAAAAAAAAATGATTTCAATTAAGTTGGGTGCTATTTCCCACCAGCTGTTAAGAATGCCATGCAATACCTAGACAGCTGGCTCTCAGTACATCTCTTCTCTTGATTTCAGAAGTTTTCTTGCAATAAAGAATGACTGCCTGGGCAGGCTCATAAAAGCACACTCTGTTTCATGTTTTCATATGCTCAGCATTCCTGGGACACTGTGTAAGTGCTACTTTTCAGATTGACTTTCTTAATGCAATGGCCAATGGTTTCCTCTGGTCCTAAACTATTTATTTTTAAATGTGCGATTTTGATTATTTAAGTTATGTTCTTTAAAAAATCCCATATAACAAGGATGCAAAATGGGGGAAAACTCTTCTATAATACAGAGGTTAGAATCTGATAGTGGTGCTCATGAAATGCAAGCTGCTGACCCATCAATTTTTCCATCCTGGATGATGGAAACAACAGTATTTTTCTAGTATAGCATCCATGCTGTCTCATTATAGAAACTTTGGAAACTACAGGAAAATATAAAGAAGCAATAGCAATTCAAAAGCCCTCCCCCATGAAAGAGCTACTATAAACCTTGTAGTATATGCTTCCCTTCAGCCTGGAAAAGAGACTTTTTTTTTTTTGGATGAAAAGAATCCTGCTGGAAAATAATCAGCGAAGTGATGGTCCAAAATTCAAGGGAGAAAGGTGAACTGGTTGGGTAATCATTTAATGCTTTCTACTCTTGCTCTGACATAATCATTTCTTGGTAACAGGACAGTGTAAACTTGGAGAGTGTGCCCAAATGCTTTCAGGCTCTCCGAGATATAACCTTTCTGCTAGGGTTGCTACATTAACAAGTTAATACCAGTTCAATGTCAACTTCACAGGAACTTTTCATAATCGAGCATTCTCCTGAATGCTACAGTAAAACTCCAGAATTTAGAATTTAAGGGCTTTTTCATTTCGATAATTTCAATTTAAGTGCAACTGATGGCCACAAATGCTTCCCCTGGTGTAAACATTTTGGGAAAGGGACAAGTGAACAAACGATGACTTGACTTTGAAGTAACTGAAGAGACTGACGTTAAGACTGGAGGAGGGGAAAGTTCCACTTGTGGCTCAGCAGTGACAACCCTGACTAGTCCATGAGGACACGGGTTCAATCCCTGGCCTTGCTCACTGGGTTAAGTATCCAGCATTGCTGTGAGCTGTGGTGTGGGTCACAGACGCGGCTCAATCCTGAGTTGCTGTGGCTGTACCTAGCAGCTGTAGCTCTGATTCGAACCCCTAGCCTGGGAACCTCCATATGTTGTGGGTGTGGTCCTAAAAAGCAAAAAAAAAAAAAAAAAAGAAAGAAAGAAAGAAAGAATTGGAGGACAGTGTAGGGTGTGCTTCTGCCCAGCTCTCTGCAGGGCTTAAGCTGAAAGGTGGAGGAGCTGGTTTCTTTTGAAAGTTTAAGGTCTAGAGACCTTGGTCCTTTAGCAAAGGTGGCACATGACAGCACAGAGCTGGGCCAGATGCCCACCTTCTCGGGTTAGATGTGGGAGATAACACCTCTGTGGCTGGCTTTGGAGAGCTCCCAAAGAGACCATTAGGAGTGGCCCTGGTGGAGATCCTCCAACTGGTGTAACAGGCAGAGACTGTCCACAGGGGGAAGATGAGGAGAGGAAGGTAGCAGATTGCTCATAAAATCAGAGAGGAGGTGGGAGGGAGGATTTTGCAAGAGATCTTGTCTGAGTAAAAAGTGCAAAATCAGTTACAAAGTACTTTGCTAGGGAATTGCATTTGGCTGCTAATGCAGAGAGCTGAAATAGCAGAGGCCAAAACAAGGGGGGCTAGAGTGGTTCCAGAATGTCATCCATGTCCTGGGCTTGTTCTAACTTTGGGCTCTCCACCCTTAACAAGGGGCACAAGGTCTTTGGTGGTTTAAAGATGAATCTCGCAGCTCTTCCTTTTATAACTACTTTGAGGCAGGAAGATGGAGGATCAACCAGCGCTTCTGTAACAAAGTCCCATTGACTGGGTGGTTTCAACAACAGAAACTTAGTGTGTTACAGTTCTGAAGGCTAGAAGCCAGATCAAAGTGTTAATTTCCTCTGAGGCCTCTCTCCTTGGCTTACGGATGGCCCCCTTCTCCTTGTGTTCTTCTTATAGGGTCTTCCCTCTTTGTCCTTTTTTGTCTGTGTCCTAATCTCCTTTTCTTAAAAAGACACCAGTCCTATGGGATTAGGACCCACCCTAATAACCCTGTTTTAACTTAATTCCCTCTTTAAGGGCCCTACATCCAAATACAGACACATAGTCACATTCTAGGGATTAGGACTTTCACATGCAAATTTTGGAAGAGAGCCGCAATTCAGCCCATAACAAAGGCAAAAGAGTGCGTTTCTGCTGGCACTCCTCATTTTCTTTTTCTTTCTCTTTCTTTTCTTTTTTTTTTGGCTGTTCCCAAGGCATGAGAAGTTCCTGCGCCAGGGATCAAACCTGGGAAACAGCAGCATCTTTAGCAACAGCAGTGACAACACCAGATGCTTAACTTGCTTTGCCACCAGGGAATTCTGCTGGCAGCCCTCATTTAATCGTCTTTCCTTGAAGCCCCTGCACTACCACTCACTCTCACAGGTGGGGTTGTCCTTCATCAAAAGATGGAAGATGTAAGGGCTGTGTTTGTTTTTGTCTTTTTCAGGGCTGCACCTGTGTCATATGGAAGTTCCCAGGCTAGGGATCGAATCAGAGCTGCAGCGCCGGCCTACTCCACAGCCACAGCAATGCCAGACCCAAGCTGCATCTGTGACCTACACTGCAGCTCATGGCAACGTGAGATCCTTAACCCACTAAGCAGGGTCAGGGATTGAAACTGCATACTCACGGATACTAGTTGGGTTTGTTACCACTGAGCAACAACAGGAATTCCAAAATGTAGTTTTAAATGGCTTGACACATTGCTGTTTCGCTTTCTGAGCTTGGGTGTGGGTTGGTAAAGAAGAGGAGGAAATGGATGTGTGAATGATCTAGCCAGACCAGGGTCGTGAAGTTACTGTGACTCAGTGACTTGGAGGGCTCTGTGACACATGGTTGTGTCTGTGAGGAATGTACATCTTTTGACTATGGATATCTATTCACCAGGAATGTATCTCAGGGCCAGTGCTGTAAGGCCTGGAGTTGGCGGCTGGCCATCCACAAGACACCCAGGCATCTCCCGTGGGGTGAAACTTGTGGCTGTTTTTGTAAAGGAGCTAAGGCTGAGAGTGCAAAGAAGGGCAGCAAAGGTAAAGCAGGAGAGAGAACAGAGAAAGGAAGCGTGGGAGTAGGGGATGAGGACGAGGGACAGTAAGGAAGGACAGAATGTGAAAACAAGAGCTGGGATGAGGAATAAGTAGGTCCTTTTTCTGCAGTGTCCACCCCCAATGACAGGAAGAGGGAGGAAATGAGGAGAGGGGGAGGAAAAGAAGAGGGGAAGAGGGAGAGGGAGGGAGAGAGAGAGAATGATCATGAAAAGCACTGAGGCAGGGTAGAGCCAGGCCAGCTGGGACCAGTCTTGAAAACCCAGCAGACTGACTATAGAGAGCTCCACTTCTTTATGATTTTTTGGGGGAAGAGGGAACTCTTCCACTTGTTACTAACCTCTGCTCATTTATGAGCTTCCTGAGTTCTGAGTCACTGATTTTTCTATGCTATTAAAGGGTGAAATGATGCTAAAGAAAAATATTATAACTGTTGGGTTAATTCTGTTCCTTCTGTCAGGGCCACTGCTGGTGATCCCTGTGCCTTGGTCCCTGTGCATGCATCAGTCATTGAGGTTCTTATTGGGAAGTATTATTTGATTTCTGATGCAAATGTGCAGTGTCCTTTCCATCAGCTGAGGCAGACAGAGCTCCCCAGAGTGGGAAGGAGGGATGGTGTTACCATGGTGATGAGATGACTAGTTGAACACCAGGCTAAGCACCCTCCTATAGAAGGGCAGGAAGAAGTCATTCCTTACTCTCTTCCCTGATGAGTCAGAGCTGATTTGCATAACCCCTTCATTTTTCATTTAAAGCTGACATCTACTGGGAAGGAAAGTCAGAACAGTGGTCAAACTGGAAAGGGGTTGCTTTTCAACTAACACCATCTTGGTTTTTCGGTTGTATGCTTCTAATTAAGATATTGATTTCTGCTGAGGGCATGTATAGAGTGGTTAATTTTTTTTTTTTGTCTTTTTTGTCTTTTTGCCTTTTCTAGGGCCTCTCTCTTGGCACATGGAGGTTCCCAGGCTAGGGGTCTAATTGGAGCTGTAGCCACTGGCTTATGCCAGAGCCACAGCAACGTGGGATCTGAGCCACGTCTGCAAACTACACCACAGCTCACGGCAACGCCGGGTCCCCAACCCACCAAGCAAGGCCAGGGATTGGACCCGCAACCTCATAGTTCCTAGTCAGATTCGTTAACCACTGCACGGGAACTCCAGAGTGGTTAAATTTTAAAATGTCAGCCAAGGAGTTCCCATTGTGGCTCTGTGAGTTAATGACCCAAGGTAGTCTCTGTGAGGATGTGGGTTTGATCCTTGGCTTTGCTCAGTGGCTTTACGATCCAGTTTTGCCACAAGCTGTGGCATAGGTTGCAGATGCAGCTCAGATCTGGTGTTGCTGTTGCTATAGTGTAGGTTGGCAGCTGTAGCTTGGATTTGTTCCCTATCCTGGGAATTTCCACATGCCGTGGGTGCAGCGGCAGTTAAAAAAAAAAAAAAAAGTCAGCCAAAATTTGAAGGATGGTAAATTGGCTAGTAAACTAGGGTTATTAGCTATGTAACATTGAACAGCACACTCAACCTTTTAAACTTGAATACATGTATTTTCTTCTGATGTTGACACTTGGAAGTAGAAAGCACTCTTTTGGATGTTTGCTTACAAATTTCTGAGGACAGAATTGATGTCTTCTTTAATACCCAGCACTTGCGTCAAATAGCATGTGTATGATAAGTACTGAATACTTTTTTTTTGGTCTTTTCAGGGCCACACCTGTAACACAATGGAAGTTCCCAGGCTAGAGATTGAATCAGACCTACAGCTGCTAGCACATACCATAGCCACAGCAATGTTAGATCCAAGCTGTGTCTGTGACCTTTGCCTCAGCTCACAGCAATGTTGGATTCTTATCCCACTGATTGAGGCCAGGGATTGAACCTGCATTCTCATGGATCCTAGTTGGGTTTGTTACCACTGAGCCATAATGGGAACTCCAAATAATTGAATAAGACGTCACTAACATGAACACTCATACATTGCTGGTGGGAATACAAAAGGGTACAGCTATGTTGGGAAACAGTTTGGTTAAACACACATTTAACCAAACTGTTGCTTTGTGTCAACTTGGCTAAGTTATGATGCCTTTATTTGGTCAGTCCAGATATTGCTGTGAAGATATTTTTTAGATGTTATTAACATTTATAGTCAGACTTTGGATAAAGCCAATTACCTTCCATGGTGTGGGTGAGTCTCATTTGATCAGCTGAAGGCCTTAGGAACAAAGGCTGAGGTTTCCTGAAGGAAAAGTAATTCAGCTTCAAGATTGCAACATAGAAAACTTCCTTGAGTCTCCTGCTTGCTAGTGCCTTCCCTGCAGATTTTGGACTCAAGACTGTGACATCAACTCATCTCTATCTCTCAAAGAGGATAGGTAGATATAGACATAGACAGAGTTTCCTACTGATTCTGTTTCTCTGGAGAACTCTAAAAATCATCTAATTTATCAAGCCTAGTCCTAGATAAATACCTATGAAAAATGAAAAATTATGGCAAAATAAATACCTATATGTGACTCTTTCTACCTGCATCATTACTAATCGCCAAGAATGGAAACACAACCCAAATATCCTCCAACCAGTAAATGGAGAAACAACCTCTGCTTCATCCATGCAATGCAATACTACTTGGCAATGAAAAGGAAAATACTATTGGTACACATAACAACCTGGATAAATCTCAAAGGCACTGTGCTGAACAAAAGAAGTCAATTTCAAAAGTCTGCGTGAGTCAATTTAAATAAAATTCTAGAGAAGGCAAAACTGTATGAATAGGAACAAGATCAGTGGTCACAGGGACCTGGAGTTGGGGGTGGTTTACCAACAAAAAACATGTGGGAACTTACTGGGGTGAGGGAACTTTTCTACATCTTGATTGTGGTTACATGACCATAAGCACTTGTCAAAACTCATGGATCTATATACTAAGAAGAGTAATTTTACTGTACACAAAGTATACCTTAATGAAAATGTTAGCTCTGTAATCTCACTATGTGTAAATAATTTATTGATGTTCAAAGTTTGTTGTTCTAAGCTTCCAAGCTCTTTTCTAAATATACTCACCAAATACACACACATTCACATGCATTTGGTGTAGAGAAAAGGGAACCCTCCTGCACTGTTGGTGGGAATGTAAGCTGGTACAACCAGTATGGAGAACAGTGTGGAGACACCTTAGAAATCTATACATAGAACTACCATATGACCCAGCAACCCCACTCTTGGGCATATATCCAGAAAAAACTTTCCTTAAAAAAGACACATGCACCTGCATGTTCATTGCAGCACTATTCACAATAGCCAAGACATGGAAACAACCCAAATGTCCTTCGACAGATGTTGGACTAGGAAGATGTGGTATATATACACAATGGAATACTACTCAGCCATAAAAAGAACAAAATAATGCCATTTGCAGCAACATGGACAGAACTAGAGACTCTCATCTTTAGTGAAGTAAGTCAGAAAGAGAAAGACAAATACCATATGATATCACTTATATCTGGAATCTAATATATGGTACAAATGAATGTTTCCACAGAAAAGAAAATCATGGACTTGGAGAATAGACTTGTAGTTGCCAAGGGGGAGGGGGAAGGAGTGGGATGGATTGGGAGTTTGGGATTAATAGATGCAAACTACTGCTTTTGGAATAGATTAATAATGAGATCCTGCTGTGTAGCACTGAGAACTATGTCTAGTCACTTATGATGGAGCATGATACTGTGAGAAAAAAGAATGTATACATGTATGTGTAAATGGGTCACCATGCTATACAGTAGGAAAAAAATTGTATTGGGGAAATAACAATAAAAAATGAAATCATAGCATTTATTCTGTTTTGTGGCCTATTTTTTTTTCACTTACTTCATTTTCTATATTGCTGCTATTTTAAAAATTAAAATACCTTATAATTAGAAACACAAATATCTTTCCACTTTGTAAAAGAAACAAGACTAGCCTAGTGTTTCCCCATCCATCACCAAATCATGAAAAACATGAAAATAATTACATGGGCACCCCGTGAATGAAAAAAAAAAGACAAACAAACTAGCTTTTATTTATGTCAACATAACTAATCCAGGCAGTTTAGGCTTTATAAATATGACATGTGTAAGACTGAAGGAAAAAACTGGAGAGGGATGAAGTTTTCAGAGCATGCAGCAAAGATATGTGAAAACAGCCCAATGGCCCAACAAATACACTCTTTGAAAGTAAATACTGCAAATAGCAAGGCCAGGAAAACTCAACTCATCCCATAAGTCAGTAATTAAAAGATAGCTAGCATGACATCAATACTAAGATCCTGAAATATAAAAGGTGGGAAAGAGCCACATAACCAGAGAAGACAGTGAACTGAAAATAGTGGTGAAAAATAATCACCATTGTGCTATGAGTTTTTAAAAAACATAAAGCATTGCTTCTCTAAAGGAAGACACAAAGGCAGAAATATAAGAACTTATGGAAGAGATGGTGAGAATAAGAAGGACATGAACAGAATGCAGGAGTAAATGAAATATGGACTGGAGTTTATTCTAGAAATTTGAATGTTAGGACTACATTAATATACTTTATATTAATAGATTGGAGGAGGAAAATCATATAATTATTTCCATAGATGCCAAAAATACATTTGACCAAAATAAAATACGCTTAATAAAAATACTGAATAAAATATAGATATATCCTTAACATGATAAAATAGATCGATCTCAGCTCAAAATCCAATGTCATGCCTAATGACAGAACTTGGAAACGACAGAACTTGGAAACATTTTCAATAAAGTCAGGATCAAGATAAAGATGTCCATGTCACTACTATTATTTAACAGGGTGCTAGAGATTTTAGTTAATACAACTAAGTAAGAGGGAGAAATTAAAGATGTAAAAATTAGGAGAAAGTGAAACTATCACTATTGGCAGATGTTATGGTTATAAACTTGGGAAACCCAAGATAATTGAACAAGAAGCTACTTTTACTGATAAAAATAAATGTTAGGTATAAGCTTAATTGCTTCACACAGATGTACAAATCACAATCAGATAAAAGTAAGAAAACCCATTTATAATAGCAACAACAACAAAAGGAAAATATCTAGTAATAAACTAAACAAAAAAATATATAAGACCCATATGAAGAAAAAACTTCTCTTAAAGATGTAAAACAAATCTTGAAAAAGCAGGATATAAAATATTCTTGGATGATAAAACAACATTATGAATATCTTAATTCTCCCTAAGGTAGTCTGTAAATTTGTCTCCAAAAATTTGTTTTGTTGAAAATGTTTCAGTTTTGAAAACCTGATCTTAAGTTGTGTATTAAAAATAGCTAGGGAAACCTGAAAATAAAAGCTATGATAGAAGATAGAAGTACTGGATGTTAAAACCCATTATAAAGTTGCAGAATACTGGTATTTAGAAAATAAATTCCAAATGGATCAAAGACTTAAATGTGAAAAATAAAACCATAAAAGTTCTAGAAGAAAACAAGGAATTCCTTTAAAACCTTGGAGTGAGAAGGGCCTTTTGAACTATGATTTGAAATCCTGAAGCCATAAAAGAAAAATTTAGCAAATTACATAAATACAAAGTTTGGGAGTTCCTGCTGTGGTGCAGTGGGATTGGCACTGTCTCTGTAGCACTGGGACTCAGGTTTGATCCTTGGCCCGGCACAGTGGCTTAAGGATTGGGTGTTGCCACAACCATGGCATAGGCTGCAACTATGGCTTGGATCTGATCCTTTCCCCGGGAGCTCCATATGGAGCAGAGTGGCCAAAAAAGAAAAAACCAAACAACCAACCAACCAAAAAACCCAAAGCTTGAATTAAAATAAAACCAAAAGCAAAAGCAAGAAAAAAAAAAGAGAGTTTCTATTGTGGCTCAGTGGGCTAAGAAACTGGCTAATATCCATGAGGATGTACATTTGATCCCTGGCCTTGTTCAGTGGGTTAGGGATCTGGCATTGCTGTGAGTTGTGTAGGTTGAAGATGTGGCTCAGATCCCTTGCTGCTGTGACTGTGGTGTAGGCCAGCGGCCGCAGCTCTGATTTGGCTCCTAGCCTAGGAACCTCCAGATGCCACAGATGTGGCTGGAAATTAAAAAAAACAAAAACAAAAAAAGAAGTTGCCCATGTGCTGATGCACAGGCTGCCTTAAAATATATTGTATGTGAATAAAAAAGAAGGTAGAGAACATCTTTTTGGAATAAAGAGTGCCACTTGAGAATCTATATTTATATTTCCTTGTATATGCATAAAGAAATTCTAAGAAAAGGGATGACCTATGGAGGGGAGAAGGTGTGCAGATGGGGATATGGGAAGGAGATTCCATGTCTTCTTTTTACTTTCTGGTTCTTGAGCCATATGAATGTATTATTCAAGAGGGGAAAAAAGTCTTATTTAGAGAACTAGAGCAAATAAGGTTTCTGTAACTGGATTTGAAGATGGAAAGGCTAGACTGGCATGCCATCAAGTCACTGCCCCTTTTAGTCACATGATCAGGCTTTAAGTCAGATCCCTTCAGAATTGAAGTCACTTGACCTGGCTTTGCTTCATGTCCCCCTGGTTTAAAGGAGGGTGCCTGTCTTTACATGTCAAATGCCCAGCTTTACTCCAGCACCCCCAGCTTTAGGACATGAAACCTGGCTTTATAGAGGGGAGAGAGGTCTGCCTTCAGCATCTGATGAGGCACTTTCAACCAAGTTGATTGGCCCAGTGGTCGGAGAGCCTAACAGGCTGTCTGAGGTCTGAATACCCTTTGTTTCTCCAGAGGCAAGATGCTGGACCCAGAAATACCTGGCTGGAATCTTGGTCTTGCAGTTTTCAAGCTGCAGGCTTGCATGAGTGTTGGCATCTGGAAAATGGAGCTGGTGGTGGTGAACATGTAAATGGTAGTATTTTGGTGGGCTGGCTGTGCTCATTCCTATTCTCTTTCTCTAGAGAATTCTCCCAAACTTCCTTCTTCCCTTTCCACCTGAGACTCTCCCTCCTGTCCACTGCCCTCAGCAGAAGGGTCTCACCATCTGTTGAACAACCACTGATTACAGCCTCTATGCCAAATGTTATGTTGGGTGCTGAGATCATTGTGAAGTTCCCAACTTTTGAATTTGCAGGCTTGAGAGGCAGATAGTGTTGTACTTTACTGATTTAAAGCCAGGTCATATGACTGAGATCCTGGTCATATTTTCCACCCTGAAGTGCAGTTTGACCGGCTAAGATGGACTTCCCATGCACATGTACAGGTAAATCAGTTCTCTGACACCCTGGCTACACATTAAAGTCATCTGTAGAACTTAAACATTTTTAATGCTGAGGCCCCTCTTCAGACCAAATAAATCAGATCCTCTGGAGCAGAGCCAAGCATCAATATATTTAAAGAGCTTCCCAGGTGCTTTTCATGGCCAGGGTAGCAAAGCACTGAGTTGAATCATTTGCGTCTTGTCATAATCTAGTTCAGATGTGAGTTTTTCTTAGTCAATTGCATCTAGAACATGCTGGTGAAACATGTCAAGCTATCAGTATCTGTTTCACCAGCTGTGTTTATTGCATGACTGTGACAGTGAGAGAAAATGACAAAGGTCAACATTGATTTCTTTGGTGAAAGAGGAGTTAAGGTCAAATTTGAGGAAACTTCCAATCTACCAAATGACTGTTGATAATACTTACGTGTCCCTGTTATGTGCTCACCACTTCCTCTGACTTTGGGGGGAAGCAGAAGCAATAGAAATGAGATCTTTGTGTCCAAAGGAGAAAGAGAATGGGAGTAGAAGAACAGTGACAAAGGTACTTATTCCTCTGTTTTAGGCACATTCTATAGGTCATTGCATGTAAGCCTCATGACAACCTGGCGCAGTAAATGAAACTCTCAGTGCACACGGAACATTCTCAAGAATTGACTAGGTACTGGGGCACAAAACTAACCCCAACAAATTTAAGAGTATAGAAATTATTTCAAGTATCTTCTCTGACCACAATGACATGAAACTAGAAACTGACCACAGGAAAAAAAAATGGGAAAAAACATCGCTTACATGGAGACTAAATAAAATTTTACTAAAAAAGCAGTTGGTCAATGAGGAAATCAAAAGGAAAATTTAAAAATACCGCAAGTAAATAATAATGAAAACAAAATCATTCAAAATATATGGGATGCTGCAAAAGCAGTTCTTAGAGGGAAGTTCATACTGATACAAGCCTCCTCATAAAGAAGAAAAATCTCAAATCAACCACTTAACCTACCATCTAAAAGAATTAGGAGAAGAACAACAAAATCTAAAGTCAGCAGGAGGAAGGAAATCATAAAGATTAGACAGGAAATCAACAAAATAGAGATTCAAAAAACAATACAAAAAATTAATAAAACCAACAGCTGGTTCTTTGAAAGGGTAAACAAAATTGACAAATCTCTGGCCAGACTCACTAAGAAGAGGAGAAAAAGAACTCAAACAAAATAAGAAATGAAAAGGGAGAAATCTCAACAGATCTAGCAGAAATACAAAAAGTCATAGAAGAATATTGTGAACAATTATATACCAACAAATTTGACAACCTAGAAGAAACAGACAACTTTCTGGAAACATACAGCTTGCCAAAACTGAATCAAGAAGAAATAGACCAAATGAACAGACTGATCAGTAGAAATGAAATTGATATGTCATAAAAACACTCCCTACAAACAAAAGTCCACGACCAGATGACTTCACAGGCAAATTTTATCAAACATAAAGAACTAATACCCATCCTTCTTAAACTTTTCCAAAAGGTTGAGAATAAGGAACACTCCCAAAGATATTCTATGTAGTTATACTCACCCTAATACCAAAACCAAAGATACTACCAAAAAAGAAAATTATAGGCGAATATCTTTAATGAATATAGGTGCAAAAATTCTTAACAAAATTTTACTAACCAAATCCAAGAACACATAAAAAAGGTCATACACAATGACCAAATGGGGTTTATCCTAAGTTCACAAGGATGGTTCAACGTACACAAATCATTCAACATGATATATCACATTAACAAATGTCAAAAACCACACGGTCATCTTAATAGATGCAGAAAAAGCATTTGACAAAATCCAACATCCATTCAGATAAAATCTCTTACCAAAGTGGGTACAGAGGGAACATATCTTAACATCATAAAGCTATTTATGACAAACCCATAGTCAATATGATACTCAATGGAGAAAAGTTGGCAGCCTCTCTGCTAAAATCTGGAACAAGACAAGGATGCTCACTCTCACCACTTTCTTTTTTTGGCGGGGGGGTCTTTTTGCCATTTCTTGGGCCGCTCCCTCGGCATATGGATGTTCCCAGGCTAGGGGTTTAATTGGAGCTGTAGCCTCCAGCCTATGCCAGAGCCACAGCAACTTGGGATCCAAGCCACATCTTCAACCTACACCACAGATCATGGCAATGCCGGATCCTTAACTGAGGCCGGGGATTGAACCCACAACCTCAAGGCACCTAGTTGGATTCGTTTCTGCTGCACAACCATGGGAACTCCTCACTGCTTTTATTCAACATAGTATTGGAAGTCCTAGCCACAGCAATCAGACAAACAAAAAAAATAAAAGTTATCTAAATTGGAAGAGAAAACATAAAATTATCACTCTATGTAGATGACATGACACTATATATGGATAATCCTAAGGACTCCACATAGAAACTACTCAAACTGATCAATGAATTCAGTAAAGTAGCAGGATACAAGATTAACATTCAGAAATCAGTTGCATTTCTGTATACTAACAATGAAATATTAGAAATGGAATATAAAAATACTTTTTTTTTTTTTGCCTTTAGGGGATATGGAAGTTCCCAGCATATGGAAGTTCCCAGGCTAGGGGTCAGATTGGAGCTGTAGCTGCAGGCCTATACCATGGCCACAGTGTGGGATCTGAGCCATGTCTGTGATCTACATCACAGCTCAGGGCAATGCTGGATCCCTGACCCACTGAGCGAGGCCAGGGATCAAACCTGAATCCAAATGATACTAGTCAGATTCATTCTTGCTGAGCCACGATGAGAATTCCAAAAATACAATACCTTTTAAAATCACACCCCTCAAAATTAAATACCTAAGAATAAACCTAGCCAAGAAAGTGAAAGTTTTTTTTATATATGTTACTTTTTTCTTAAGGTGTATTTAGTTTTATTTATTTATTTTTTGTTTGTTTTTTTAGGACCGTATCCATGGCACATGGAGGTCCCAGGCTATGGGTCTAATCAGAGCTGTAGCTGTCGGCCACAGCCACAGCCACATCAATGCCAGATCAGAGCTGAGTCTTTGACCTACACCACAGCTCATGGCAACACCGGATCCTTAACCCACTGAGCGAGGCCAGGGATGGAACTCACAACCTCATGGTTCCAAGTCAGATTCATTTCTGCTGCACCACAATGGGAACTCCCTGAAAGATTTTTATGCTGAGAACTATAAGACATTAATTAAGGAAATTAAAGAAGATTCAAAGAAAATAGAAACATATTTCATACTCCAGGATTGGAAGAATTAATATCATTAAAATGGCCACACTACCCAAAGCAATCTACAAGTTCAATGCAAGCCCTATCAAATTACCCAGGACATTTTTCACAGAACTAGGACAAACAATCCAAAAATTTATACAGAACCATGAAAGACCCAGAATTGCCAAAGCAATCCTGAGGAACAAAAACCAAGCAGGAGGCATAACTCTCTCAGACTTCAGGCAATGCTACAAAGCTACAGTAATCAAGACAGTGTGGTACTGGTACAAAAACAGACATACGGACCAATGGAACAGAATAGAGAGCCCAGAAAGAAACCCAGACCCCACGGTCAATTAATCTTTGACAAAGGAGGCAGGAATATAAAATGAGGAAAAGACAGTTTCTTTAGCAAGTGGCGCTGGCAAAACTGGACAGCTGCATGTAAGTCAATGAAACTAAAACACACCTTCAGACCATGCACAAAAATAAACTCAAAATGGCTTAAAGACTTAAACATAAGACAAGACACCAGCAAAATCCTAGGAGAGATCATAGGAAAAACATTCTGTAACATCAATTGTACAAGTGTTTTTTTAGGTCAGCCTCCCAAAGCAAGAGAAATAAAAACAAAAATAAACCAGTGCGATCTAATCAAACTTAAAAGCTTTTTGCACAGAAAAGGAAACCATAAAAAAAAAAAAAAGACAATGAGAATGAGAGAATGGGAGAAAATAGTTGCAAATGATGCAACCAACAAGGACCTAATCTCCAAAATATACAAGCAGCTCATACAGCAAAAAAAACCAACCTGATTGAAAAATGGGCAAAAGACCTGAATAGACATTTCTCCAAAGAAGACATACTGATGGCCAAGCAGGCACATGAAAAAATGCACAACATCACTAATTATTAGAGAAATGCAAATCAAAACTACAATGAGGTACCACCTCACACCAGTCAGAAGAGTTGTCATTAGTAAGTTTACAAATAGCAGATGCTGGAGAGGGTGTGGAAAAAAGGGAACCCTCCTGCACTGTTGATGGGAATGTAAATTGGTACAACTACTATGGAAAACAGCATAGAGGTACCTCAGAAAACTAAATACACAACTACCATATGATCCAGCAATCCCACTCCTGGGCATATATCTGGACAAATATTTCACTGAAAAAGATAATGCATCCCTGTTCAAAATAGCCAAGACATAGAAACAAACTAAATGTCCATCAACAGATGTGTGGATTAAGAAGACGTGGTACATGCATACAATGGAATATTACTCAGCAATAAAAAAGAGCATAATAATGCCATTTGCAGCAACATGGATGGAACTAGAGACTCTCATACCAAATGAAGTTAAGTCTGAGAGAGAAAGACAAATACCACATGACATCATATATACTTAGAATCTAATATATAGCACAAATGAACCTATGTATGAAAAAGACATGGAGAACAGACTTGTGTTTGCCAAGGGGGAGGGGGAGGGAGTGGGATGGACTGTTAGTTTGGGGTTTGTAGATGCAAACTATTGCATTTGGAGTGGATAAGCAATGAGATCCTGCTGTATAGCACAGGGAACTATTATCTATTCATTTGTGATGGAGCATGATGGAGCATTCTAAGCACTCAATAAATGTTAGCAATTATTATTGCTGGAGATCTCAAAACTAGCAGGTTGCAAGATAGAATTAAAAGCCAAAACTGGACTTCTCTGCTGTGATGCAATGGGATTGACAGCACCTCTGGAGAGCTAGGATGCAGGTTCAATTCCCACCCCATCACAGTATGTTAAGGTTCTTGTGTTGCCTCAGCTATAGCTTAGGTCTCAACTCTGGCTCAAATCTGATCCCCTTGCTTAGGAATTCCACATACTGTGGGGCGGCTAAACAATGAAATGAAATAAAATAAAATGAAATAAAATAATAGCCAGGGCCACCTGTCTCCAGAACCATGAATTTTCCTCTCTGCTTTGCAGCCCAGGAGGCAATTTAACAATAACAGCATGATACTGCAATATGAAGCAGCAATAGATGTAAAACACAGTGAAGTGTCAAAGGCCGGTGGAGGAAAGGGCATGAGATCTATGTATTTGTACTCAGCAAAGGAAGCCAGTGAGTATGAAGCACAAGAAATAGAAATTAAAAATCTGGAGGTTTGGGTGATGCACACTTCTGCTCGGCCTCAGCTTTCAGTCATGGATTGAACCCATGCCACAGCAGCAACCCAAGCTGCTGCACTGACTATGCTGGATCCTTAACCTGCTGGGCCACTAGAGCTTTCCAGCAGACTTTTTTTGTTTGTTTGTTTGTTTTTTGTTTTTTGTTTTTTTCCTTTTTACGGCCATACCTGTGGCATATGGAAGTTCCTGGGCTAGGGGTCGAATCAGAGCAGCGGAGGCCAACGCCACAGCATACCAACACCAGATCCAAGCTGAATCTGCAAACTGTAGCTTGTGGCAATGCTGGATCCTTAGCCCACTGAGTAAGGCCAGGAATCGAACCCACATCCTCACAGAGACAACACTGGGTCCTTAACCAACTGAGCCACAATGGGAACTCCCCAACACACTTCTTCTTCTTCTTCTTCTTCTTTTTTTTTTTTTAGGGCCACACCTGCAGCATATGAAATTTCCAGGCTAGTGGTCTAATCAGAGCTGTAGCTGCCAGCCTACACTGCAGCCATAGCAACGTGGCATCCAAGCCACCCCTGAGACCTATACTGCAGCTCACGGCAATGCTGGATCCTTTACCCACTGCACAAGGCCAGGGATCAAACTTGCATCCTCATAGATACTAGTGGGATTCTTAACCCACTGAGCCACAATAAGAACTCCCCCAACAGACCTATTCTCAATTTGTTTTTCTATTGTGATCTCTGCATCTTTTGAAAATGTCCGTGCGAAGTGGTTCCTGAGTGGAATACCGTTGTTTCAACACCCTCATCGTCCTAGTGGGAACTAACTAGACCTTAGGGATGATAAAGACATGACTGTGAAACTGAAGAAAAGGCTGACTGCCATCACACATCCTCAGGGTGTAGCCATGGCTGAGGAAATCTGAGCTGTGAAACACCTGGGGTGCTGGGGTCTGACACAGCAAGGCAGATGCATGGTTTGATGAAGCTGTTCAAGCATCTCTCTCCCACCTCCTATCAAGAAGGGGGAAGAGAAAACACCCAGGGTGGAAAATGTCTGAGCCCCTCACTCTTTGCCCTATCCTCCTCAGAACTTTTTTACACTTGGCTCAAAAACTTCGGCACCTTTGCACTCAATGCCAAGTTTCTGTGACAGATTAGTTTCCCCATAAAACCATTCTGAAGTAAGCAGTAACTTTAAAGTTTTGTTTAAGTTATACAAGTTCGAATTTTCACGTTCTATTAAAATTTAGGGAGTTCCTGTTGTGGATCAGCATAAACATATCTGACTAGTAATTATGAGCATGCGGTTCGATCCTTGGCCTCACTCAGTGGGAATCTGGCATTGCCATGAGCTGTCCATGGAGGTGGCGGTCATAGCTCAGATCTGGTGTTGCTGTGGCTGTGGTGTAGGCCGTGGCTACAGCTCTGATTCGACCCCTAGCCTGGGAACTTCCATATGCTGTTGGTGCAGCCCTAAAAAGACCAAAAAAAAAAAATAAAATAAAAACCCAAACAAAAAAATCCCCAAATTTTAGCCCTGGAGTCCCTCTGTGGCTTGGTGGGTTAAGCATTCTGCATTGTCTCTGCTGTGGTTCAGGTCATTGCTGTGTTTCGGGTTCAATCCCTGGCCTGGGAAGGTCCACTAGTGCAGCCAAAATAAATAAATAAAAATAAAATTTAGCCCTAAAATGAAAAAAAATTCAAGATTCAAGGCTTACCTTCATCATATCCTAGCAAACTGACTTTAATTACATCTGTAGCAGCCTTAATTTATTCACTTGCCTAAAATAGGAATAATAATAGCACTTACTTCATCGTATCTTTTTTTACAAAAATTAAATGTGTTTTTTTTTAAAAGCCTATGCTAATTAAGTAGTTTGGTTTTAGTTAGGTAGAGGAAAGAATTTGAAGCTAGGACAGAAGAAACATGGGTTCTAATTTCTGCCGTGACCTAGCTCACTTGCTTTGGGCAAATTCCCTGATGTCCTTGCTTTTAGTTCACCCCTTGTTAACAAGGTATGAGAGCACGTAGCAGAATGGTAGGCATTCGGGAAAAGTCAGCAGCATCTTTATCCTTCCAGTGTCTTGTAAAATGAGACGACTGGATGAGTCACTGGTTCACAACCTGGCTAGTTATCAGAACAAACTTTGGTGATTAAAAAAAGAAGAAACAGGAGTTCCCGTCGTGGCGCAGTGGTTAACGAATCCGACTAGGAACCATGAGGTTGCGGGTTCAGTCCCTGCCCTTGCTCAGTGGGTTAACGATCCGGCGTTGCCGTGAGCTGTGGTGTAGGTTGCAGACGTGGCTCGGATCCCGAGTTGCTGTGGCTCTGGCGTAGGCCGGTGGCTGCAGCTCCGATTGGACCCTTAGCCTGGGAACCTCCATATGCCGCGGGAGCGGCCCAAGAAATAGCAACAACAAAAAAGACAAAAGACAAAAAAAAAAAAAGAAGAAACAGAACAATCAGAACATGCGTGTTGAGAGCTGTGGACTAGATGATCTCTGAGATTGGCTCATGGTCTGATGAAGAAAATATGACTTGGGTTTAACTTTATTTATTTATGCTTTTTAGGGCCATGCCCGAGGCATATGGAGGTTACCAGGCTGGGGGGAAATCGAAGCTATTGCCACCCGTCTACGCCACAGCCACAGCCACATGGGATGTAAGCTGTGTCTTCCACCTACACCACAGCTCACGGCAATGCTGGATTCTCAACCCACCGAGTAGGGCCAGGGATCGAACCCGAAACCCCATGGTTACTAGTTGGATTAGTTTCTGCTGCGCCACAATGGGAACTCTTGCCTTTTTTTTTTTTTTTTGGCTGGGTTTAACTTTCTTTATTCTCTCTTTTCCACAAACTGTTTGAGTCCTTGTATAATGTTATATAACAAGAAAAGGGATAATATAGGAGGATTGGGGATTTGAAGAGTTGTTATGAGAATATAATTTGACAGTGCCGGCAGGCACTTAACACAGGGCTGGTCAAGGTGAAGATAAATAAATGGCAGCTATTGTTAAATGAGTCTCACTCTTCCTAAACATCACTTTGGAAGATGTGTTTGGAAAACACTGGGTGACTAATGGATGTTGTATTCTCTAGAACAGAGATATTTTGTAATATTGATTAAGAGCAATGCAAGGAAATATAGAACAGTGGGGGAAAAGGACTTTCTAGAAGAAGGGGGCAATCTGTGTGGAGCTCTCAGGATCTGACCTGTGTATCTGAGTGATTGATAAGACAATGTGACAGGTGAGGGAGGGGTGCTGAGAGGTAAGGTCAGACCACAGAGGCTTTGAAAGTTTAGTAGAGAAATGTAATCTGGTTGAACTATTGAAGCTCTGCTTTTTTTATTTTTTAATTTTTCTCTTCATGGCTGCACCTGCGACATATGGAAGTCCCCAGGCTAGGGGTCAAATCGGAGCTGCAGCTGCCGACCTATGCCACAGCCACAGCAACACTGGGTCTGAGCTGCATCTGCAAACTACATTACAGCTCACGGCAATGCTGGATCCTTAACCCACTGAGCGAGGCCAGGGATCAAACCTGCATCCTCAAGGACACTATGTCAGGTTCTTAACCTGCTGAGCCACAGCAGGAACTCCAGCTCTCTTTGCTGACTTTATGACCATGGCCACCTCCCACAAACTCACAGAGCTCCTATAGGAACATCTTGTACACCAAAGCAATTTTAAGGACATATGCAGGGGAGCTGGGAAAGAGAAAGCACTAGGAGGCAAGCACATCTTTGTTTTCTTCTGGGAGAAAGAAAGTAAAAACAAAGTGTTCAGGACAATGTTCTCCTTTAAAAAGCATGATGCAAACTGTCAGTCTTATTTTCCTTTTGTGAATTCATATTGCTGATGTCAACTAAGACATATCAGTAAACAAAAGCCGTTGCAGCCATCCAGCCACCACGTGGCAGCCACCCCAACAGTGAGCCCTGAGGGAACTCAGGATGGAAACCAAGAATGCCTGCACTCTAGCAGTCAGCTGCTGCAGCAACCCCCTACTGCACACCTGGCAGAGACTCAGGATGAGAAAACATAGGATGCTGCCCCTCCCCCCTGTAGCTTTGTGCATATCAAAGGAATGATTTCAATGACCTCAGACTTTGCATCTTCCCCTACATAAAAATTGCTAATTTCATTAACTTCAGATGTCTGGTTTTCTTTTATTAACAGTAACTTTTTTTTTTTTTTGGCCATTTCTTGGGTGGCTCCCGCAGCATATGGAGGTTCCCAGGCTAGGGGTCCAATCGGAGCTGAAGCTGCCGGCCTACACCAGAGCCACAGCAACGCTGGATCCCAGCCACGTCTGCGACCTACACCGCAGCTCACGGCAATGCCGGATCCTTAACCCACTGAGCAAGGGCAGGGACTGAACCCGCAACCTCATGGTTCCTAGTCGGATTCGTTAACTACTGAGCCACGACGGGAACTCCAACAGTAACTTTTTGATGTTTGGAATACCTGGCCCTTCATGGCAAAACTCCTATATATCTTGACTTGCGTCTTCGGAGCAGTCTCTCAGAGTCACTGGAGATGATGTTTCCTGGGTGAGGTCCTAAGAATGTCTGCTGAATAAAACATTACTCTCAACTTTCAGGTTGTGCAATTTCTCTTCAGGCTACAGTGACAAGCCCTGTGCCCTACTCCCAAGTTACCCCAGAATGACAGAAGCCTACGGCCTTCTAATGGACACCTGATCCAAGTGAGTACCTGCCACGGGATGAAAAACACCAGAGTAATTGCAGCTCATTTAAAGTTAGCTGGTGACGGATAAGCAATGAGATCCTGCTGTATAGCACAAGGAACTAAGTCTAGTCACTTATGATGGCACCTGATGGCGGATAATGTGAGAAAAAGAATATGTATGACTGGGTCATTTTGCTGTATAGTAGAAATTGACAGAACACTGTAAACCAACTATAAGGAAAAAAATAAAAATCACTTAAAAATGAAAAAAAAAATAAAGTTAGCCAGTGGAAAGAATTTTATTGCTCCACTTGGGCATCCAGTGTAACTCACAACAAACTTCCACAATGGCCTGGTTGTCTTTATCTTTAAAATAAAATCATTTATGTTACAATTTGTACTTCTCCAGAAACAGGTATTTTCAAGTGATTTAGAGTCCCCAGGCAAGCTTTAGGGGAGGGTCTGCTGGGCTTTCCTCCTTCCCCCTTTTGCCTCTTAGATTCTCATTAGTGTTTAAGAGCCTTGAGGCTGAAACTGAGCAGGACCCTGTAGGGCCTTCCTAGGGACAGACAGCCTCACCTTCCTGCACCCTCCTGTCCATAGAAAAGCTTTAGCCTCTAGGCCTTGCAACTGAAGCAGGAGATAGATCTGTCCCTGGCTGAGCAACAGTAATCTGTTCCCTGTGGACAGACAACTTCAAGATAAAAGCTGCATCCTGCTTGGATAAAAGATAGAGATCCTCTATTTCTCATTCCTGAGGTCAAGGAGACCTCCGGAACCATATAGCTGCAGAAATGTTCCTCAGGGGTCAGAGAAAGGAGGGGCACCAGACCACAGTACATCCTGTCAACTTCCAGAGACCCTCAGCTAGAATCCATCCCAGCTAAAAGATGTGCATGCACACAGGGAAGGGCCCTGAGTCAGGCCAAAGCCAGATGAAGCAACATAATTAGCCAGAGGGAGCCTGGAAGGACTGTCCCCATATGGGTGATTTAAACAACCTACAAAAACAGGTGTTGTTCTCTTCTTCTCTTTTTTTTTTTTTTTCTTTTGTCTTTTTGAGGGCCGCACTCGCAGCATATGGAGGTTCCCAGGCTAGGGGTCTATTCAGAGCTGTTGCTGCTGGCCTATGCCAGGGCCACAGCAGATCGGAGCCGTTTCTGTGACTTAACACCACAGCTCACAGCAATGCTGGATCCTTAACCCACTGAGCAAGGCCAGGGATCGAACCTGCAACCACATTGTTCCTAGTCAGATTTGTTAACCACTGAGCCACGAAGGGAACTCCATCTCTCTTGCTCTGTCTGTCTTTGTCTCTGTCCCTCCCTCTCTATCCCACCCCCACACCCCAGCCTGCCTGTTCCTTTGCTTTCTCTGCTCCCATCTTCTCTCATCTCTTTAAACCTTGCCTGTGTTTTCTCCACACTTATCTCTCTCTTCTTTCTTTAAATAAATAGTTATTTGTATCACTACCCTCAGTCTTTTTGCCGAATTCTTTCTCCAAAGGGACAAAGTTCTGGGGACCTACATCAGGTGGTTAGGGTTCAGCATTCTCACCTGACAGCTACCAAGAACATTTTTGGTGCCCAAACCCAGGAATTCAAGGTAATCTGTGGGCCTTGCCCAGCTGTGACTTGAGGCCCCTGACTTTCACTCTTGCTCTTTCTGTCTCTAGCTCTCTGCTTCACTTTCTTTTTTTTTTTTTTTGTCTTTGTTGTTGTTGTTGCTATTTCTTGGGCCGCTCCCGCAGCATATGGAGGTTCCCAGGATAGGGGTTGAATCGGAGCTGTAGCCACCGGCCTACGCCAGAGCCACAGCAACTCGGGATCCGAGCCGCGTCTGCAACCTACACCACAGCTCACGGCAACGCCGGATCGTTAACCCACTGAGCAAGGGCAGGGACCGAACCCGCAACCTCATGGTTCCTAGTCGGATTCGTTAACCACTGTGCCACGACGGGAACTCCTGCTTCACTTTCTTTACAAGACCCATCTATCTCCTCCTTCACAAAGTGCAAAAAAAAAAAAAAAAAAAAAAAAAAAAATTTTTTTTTCTTTTTTGGCCGCACCTGAGGCATGTGGAAGTTCCAAAGGCCAGGGATTGAATCCAAGTTGCAGTGGTGACCTATGCTACAGCTATAGCAATGCTGGATCCTTAACCCACTGCCTCAGTGGGAATTTCTCCAAAGTGCAAATTTATTTTATTTTTTTTTAAAAGCACTTGTCAACATTTAATGAATTTCCCACCATGTGGTTTCAAGCTACCAGGACACAGGCCCCCTCCCGCCACATCCTTAATCTTCTCTTAGCTGTCTGCTGAAAACTTTGGCCTTCACGATGACAAGCTGCTTTGGGAGCTTTCCCTTCCCCAGAACTTTGTAGTAACCTGATTGCACCACATCAATGATAAGGGCAGCTCCAGTCTTGTTCTTGGCAGCATTTATCTTGTGTCTGCTCACTGACCAAGGTCCACAATTTATCAAGGTTGACAGTTGGGCAGAAGCTCTGGTTCCTCTTTAAGTGGTAATGCCTCATACCAACTTTCCCAAAGTATCACAGGTGATATTTGTCGAAGTTGATCCTGTAGTGATGCATGTCACCCGCATTGCCCCGGCCTCCTGGGTGTTTCTGGTATTTGCCGATTCGGCCGTGGCCGTGGCTTACGTGGCCATGAAGTTTCTGGGTCTTCCTTAGTCTGGATGGCATGTGGGCAGCCACGACAAAGAGCAAAGAGCAAATTTAATCAGAGAAGTGAGAGAATGCAAAAACAAAGGAAAACAGTCAGGCAAGACAAAATAATAATAGTTTATCCATAAAACAAAGTCAAGGACTTTTCATTCCTTCTCAAGAGCTATAGGCAATATTCTGAGTCATATCCTTGAGTTGTTTTGCGGATGCTAAAACCCTCATCAGGTAGAGGAAGTGAATGCTATGCTGACCACAAACACATAGACAATCAGTTGATGATGTTAACTCCCTAAATACCACCCAGTTACTGCATCATTGACCAATCTAAGGAATATCGACAATCTGAACAGGCAGCCTACAGTCTTCACCCCTAATGTTGCCTTTAAAAACCCTTCTCTGAAAGCCACTGGAGGATTGGGGACTTTTGAGCATGAGCTGCCCATTCTCCTTGCTTAGCCCTTGCACTTTGTGATAAATGCTGCATTTTCCTTCACCACAACCCACTGTCAGTAGACTGGCTTTACTGCATTGATGAGAAGAATCAAGTTTGCTTCAGTCACAAAGTCAAGGACTGGAGCCTCACTCTTCTTTCACCTGCCACTGCACCTGCCACCATGCTGGCCCAGACTGTGTGAGAACTGTTTCCACTGGGATTTTCACAGGGGTCTCCAGTGTAGCACAAAAATAAATAAATAAATAAATAAATAAATAAATAAATAAATAAATAAATATTTATAATGAGCACAGAGCTAGCTCTTTTAGAATGACTAAATTTAAGTTAGCAGCCAAACTCCTACTCCTGCACAGTGATGGTTGTTACCTTTTTCTCTTAAGAGATTTCTCAGATCCATGCTTTTCCCACTATCATCCCAAAGTCAACTCACAAGTCTATGTGGAAGTTTAGAACAACACAATGAATGGTGAGTGTGTAAATTCTTGTGGGTTCTATGTGCGTGGGTATGACATTGTGTTTCCTGGCTAAGAGTTTGCAAATGTCTTGGTATTTTGTGAGTGTGTTAGAGGATGATCAAAACACTTCATTGAAACTACTCTTCTAGTCCTGCCTTATTCATTCCACACTTCAGAGGTATAAATTGGGGTGGCACTCAACATTATAAATAATATTCAGGGATATTGTTTTGCTTTTCACCTCACAGTGAAAGCAGCTGTGGAGCAGGTCATTTTGCTTCTGATGGTTTCAGGGATGGTTCCTCCTGACAAACAAACACAACATGTCCCTTATGTTACTCTTGGTCAGTTTTTGTCATTTCAAGTACAGATTGTCTCTATACTTGTACATCACATGTTCTTGGAAATGTGTTTCTAGTTGAATACCTGAAAGTAAGTGAAAGACTCCCTTGTTACACAGAACATTCCGTCCCCAGAGACCCAAAATATATCGTTTAGGCAGTGGCTCTTTTTATTGGAAACAGGCAACTGGGCATGGGTCAGTCAGAGGCTTCACTTTGTCAGAGGGAGAAGGGAGGGACAGCAGAAGATAGAAGGGAGATGTTAGGCTCAATGAAGTGATTCTATAAGGCCTCCCCAGAGCATGGCAGGATGGGGACGAGGAGAGTAAGTTCCAGGGTTCCAGATATCAGGCACTGTGGGATCTGCAGGGTCCTTTAGAGAAGGTAATGTGATCATGATAAGACCTGAAGGAGGGGTGTCTAAGCTAACCTGAAGGGTCATAAATGAAGGCACAAAAATTTCCCTGACACCTTGTCTAAGGCTGATGCTTCACAGTGAAAGCAGCTTAGAGGTGATCCAATTATTAGCCAGCTGAAGCAAGAAGACTAAATCCAGACAGATGCTTTACCAGTATGAATATATTAAGTGGAAGACACTTGAAGGCTTCTTAGTACTTTCGGGCTTCTGTAACAAAATACCCCAGACTGGTGGTTTATAAACAGTGGAAGTTTGTTTCTCACAGATCTGAAGGCTGAAAGTCTGGGACCAGGATGCCTTCAGGGGGCCCTTTTCTGGGTTGTAGATTTATCACACAGTAGAAAGCATGGGAGCTCTTTGGGATCTCTTTGATAAGAGCACTAGTCCTAGTGTGAGGACTCCACCCCCACAACCAAGCACTAGTATAGGAGGTAGGATCTTTGGGGGGTGCCTGGTTATTGGGGTGGAGCCCTCACATTAGGACTATCAAAGAGATCCCAAAGAGCTCCCATGCCTTCTACTGTGTGATAAATCTGCAAGTCAGTTAGATACTGAATTTTTACAGATGAAATTGTATGTTTAAAAAGTTTTTTTGGTTATTTCAAAGAAACTTTTAGTGAGTACTTACACTACATGAATTTTTATTCATCTTTCTGGTAATTTTAGTTTTTAAAAATATTGAGCCCTTCAAAGGTTTCAAAGCCAAATTTATGGTTACCAAAGGTGAAACATTGGTGGGAGGGATAAACTGGGAAGTTGGGAGTGGCATATTCACACTACCTTATACAAGATCGATGGGTGATAAGGACCTACTGCACAGCATAGGGAAACCTACCCAATACTCTGTGATGGCCAGTGTAGGAGTGGAGTCTGAGAAAGAATGGATGTATGTGTATGTGTGGCTGATATACCTTGCTGTGCACCTGGAGCTAACACAATGTTGTGAGTCGACTATACTCCAATAAAATTAAAAAAAAAAAAATTGAGTCCAGTAGCCAACTCAAAGATGGCTCTTTGCCTTCCGGTATTCACATCTGAACTAGGGCTGGCCCTACATGCCTTCTGAGCCTGGGTAATAAAAGGCATTGTAGCTTTTGCCTTAATCTCTTGGACTACTTGCTCGGCAGAGAGCTAGCCATCTTGCAATGAGGACACTCAAGGAGTCCTGTGGAAATGTCAGTGTGGAAAGGAACTGAGCCTCCTGGACAACAGGTGGCACCAACTTGCCAGTCATGTGAGTCCCAGTTACCCTTTAGGTAAGTCCTCCAGCATTCATCTGACTACAACCACGTGGCAACTGAACCAGAACTGCTTAGTGAGCTACATATGAATGCCTGACTCTCAGAACTTGTGAGAAAAAATAATTATTATTGTTTTAAGCCACTAAGTCATTTTGGAATGACTTGTTAATTAGCAATAAATTATTAGCATATTAAGTTTCTGAAAGTCAGGGATATTTTCATTATTTAGTCAAACCATGAGAAGTTCCTTATTTTTGTGTTGTTTAACCTAAGAAGTATAACATCAGATCTGTGGGGTTTTGTTTTCTCCAATTTTATAAAAATTTTGACCATTTCTTCAAGTATTTACTCTAGTCTCTACCCTCCTTCCTCTCCGCCAACGACTCCAATTACTCCAATTATATTAGGGTGCTTGAAGTTGTCCCATTGCTCACTGTTGCTCTAATCACTATTATTTTTTTTCCTTTTCCTTTTTGTGTTTATTTTGGATCATTTTTAATGCTGTGTCATCAAGTTCACTAATATAGCCTCCTGCAGTATCTAATCTGCTGTTACTATCATCTAGAGTAATTATCATCTCAAACATTTCATTTTTCATCTTTAGAAGCTCAGCTGAGTCTTTTGTTATGTCTATTACATGCCTATTACCATGCTTGTTTTCACCACCTTCTTAGATATATGGAATATCATTATAACTATTTTAACATCCTTGTCTATTAATTCTGTCATATATGTCATTTCTGGATCTGTTTCTGTTGTTTGATATTTTCTCCTCTTCATTATGCATCATTTTTCCTACTTCTTTACGTGCCTGGTAATTTATGATTGAATGCCAGACGTTTTTCCCCTTCTAGCTTTACTAAGATATCAATGTGAGCACTGCATAGTTGTCTAGTCTAATGATTTGACTTATGTACATCACAAACATTTTGCATCTCTTGAAGACAGGATATATTATTAAATATATTTCATATATATATTTATAATATAAACATATTTACAGTATTTCCTATAAATATTGTTGAGTTTTGTTCTGAGACACAGGTTACTTGGAAATATTGGTATACTTCTGGGCCTTACTTTTAAGCCTCATAAGCAGGATCAGAGCAGCATTTGATCAAGAGCTAATTTTGCCCTACAACTGAGGCAATTCCAAGTATTCTACTTGCTGTCCTATGATTTATGAGATTTTTCTACTCTGCCCATATATGTTGATGATAGTAATATCCTCTTCTTGAATGGATCCTTTAATTATTAAATAGTGTCCTTCTTTGCCTTTTTTTATGGCCTTCGTTTTAAAGTATATTTTATCTGATATGAGTATTGCTACTCCTGCTTTCCTGTCATGTTCATTGGCATGAAATATTTTTTCCCACCCCTTCACTTTCAATCTATATGTGTCCTTTGTCCTAAGGTGAGTTTCTTGTAGGCAGCAGATTGAAGGTTTTTGCCTTTTATCCAATCAGCCACTCTGTGTCTTTTGATTGGAACATTCAGTCCATTGATATTTAAGGTGATAATTGATAGATGATTATTTATTGCCATTTTAAACCTCGTTTTCCAGTTGAGTCTATGATTATCCATTCTTCCTTTCTTTTTTTGGTTGGATGGTCTCCAATTATTTTCTGCTTGAGTATTTTTCTTTTTCTTTTTTGTGAATGTAATGTTTGGTTTTGATTTGTGCTTGTCCTGTTTTTTAAGTATGTTAACCCCTTCCTATAATTGTGTGTTTTAGCCTGATAGTCCTGTAGGTTCAAACACTTCATTACCATACTAAAATTAAAAAAAAAGAAAATTAAAAAAGAATCTATTTATTTCCTTACTTCCCTTGCCCACATTTTATGATTTTGATGTCTCTTTTTTTCTTTTTAATTTTATTTTGTTTTAAACATCTTCATGATTAGATCTGTATGCTGGCTTATTTGAGTGACTGCTCTCTAATTGTGGTTTCCTCCGTCGTAGTTCTTCCTTTTTTTTTTATTTTTTATTTTTTTTTATTTAGAGAAGCCCTTTCAATATTTCTTTTAGAATGGGTTTTGTATTGCTGTATTCTTTTAGTTTTTGTTTGTTGGAAAAAATTTTTATTTCCCCTTCTGTTTTAAATGATATTCTTGCTGGATAGAGTATTCTAGGTTGCATATTTTTTCCTTTCAGTGTTTTAAATATCTCTTACCATTCCCTCCTGGCCTGTAGAGTTTCTGTAGGGAAATCAGCTGAGAGCCTTATGGGGTCCCTTATAAGTGACACTTTACTTTTCTCTTGCTGTCTTTAGGATCCTCTCTTTATCAGTGACTTCTGCCATTTTTATTATAATGTGTCTTGGTGTGAGTCTATTTGGGTTCAACTTATTTGGGGCCCTCTGTGCTTCCTGTATCTTGAAATTAGTATACTTTAGATTTGGGAAGTTTCCAGCAATAATTTCTTCAAATATATTTTCAATCCCCTTATCTTTTTCTACTCCTTCTGGAATTCCTATTATGAGTAGATTGGCCCACTTTATATTATATATTGCTTTCATGTTTTTTTCATTTGGTTTTCTGTCTGCTGTCCAGTTTGGGTGATTTCCATTATTCTATCTTCCACGTCATTAATTTGTTCTTCTGCATTATTCATTCTGGTTTTTACTGCCCTTAGCTCAGTTTGTATCTTTGCAAATAAATTTTCTAGTTTTTCTTGGCTCCTCCTTATATTTTCTAGTTCCTTTCTAAGGGCGTCTGCATTATTGTTCATATCTTCTCTTAATTCCTTCAGTATTTTCACTATTTCTCTTTTGAACTCCAAGTCTGTCAGACTGCAGGGGTCTGTTTCACTGTTGACTGCTTTAGGTGAGTTCTCCTGTTGGTTTAACTGGGAATGGTTTCTGAGCTTCTTCATCTTGCGCGTTATTTTCTTTTTCGTGGTGGAGATGCACGCTCTGTGGCCAGGTAGGGTTTGCCCTGGCACTGCTGTGGAGTGTTTCCCAAGGGATGGTAGTGTTGGCTGGTGGTCTTTGATGCAGTGGGGTGTTTCTGGAGGGTGGATGGGGCTAGCAGGGTCACTCTGAAGCAAAGGAGGACTTCCTGAGGGCAGGCGGGACTGGCAGGTCCGCAAGGTGATGGAGGCAGACTTCCCGTGGCCAGGCAGAGCTTGCCCTGGTGCTTCTGGGCCTCAGAGCTCTTCCAGGGGGACCAGTGGTGCTGGGTGCTGCTCCACTGGAGTGTAGCCCCTCCAGATGGTGGGCAGGCCAGGCCGGGGAAAGCCCTGGAGGTGGTTGGCTTCCCATGAGTGGTAAGGCCAGCCCTCCGGGATGGCAGGCGGCCTCAGGTCAGGCGCACATGGGGTAGGGGAGGGGGGATGCACTGGGAAGCACTGCTCTCTGCTAGTTGGCAGCAAGAGTGCTCGCTGGGGTGCAAGGAGTATTCTATGGCGGCTCACCCCCTCTCTTCTCCCCTCCCCAACACTGGCGCCTTGTCTCTTCTGCGGGTCCAGATCTTCTCCCAGATTCCCTCTGTTGTGGCTTTCCACTCCCCAGCCCTTAGCATATTGCTCCCACCACCCACAATGCACCACTTCCTAATCCCTCAGGCTGTCTCCATACCACCAACCCCTGTCCGCTCCTGAGGACTAACCTCCTGAGCCAAGGTCTTGGTGCCCAGCCCCCACCCGAGCGTCTCGTTTTTTTGGTGACTGTGCCAGTAGATGAGATGATCTATTTGGCTCTCACTCTGCTTTTCAGATCTCAGACCTACTGCTGCGCTCTTCTCAGCCTCTGGAGATCCCTCCGACTCGGTTGATATTTCTGTAGATTAGGTGACTTTCCAGGGTGTGGGTTCCCTTTCTCCTTCACAGTTCCCTTTCAGGAGTGCCAGTCGGGTCCTGATTCCCAACTCTCACTCTCCTCTTTTCTCTTGTTTTACCCAGTTATGTTTTACCCAGTTATTCTTGTTGTTATTGGAGGTTTAAGTTCCTCTGCCAGCATTTAGTTGCTGTTCTGTGCGAGTCGTTTAACATGTAGATGTGTTTTTTTTTGTTGTTGTGTTTGTGGGAGAGGGCAAGCTCATCCCCCTACTCTTCCGCCATTTTGCCTCCTTTGACACAACATTTTAAGTCAACTATATTCCAAAAAAGTTAAAAAATTCAGTAGCATTTCTATATACTAACAATGAACATGCAAAAATTGAAATTTTAAAATGCAAAATCATTTACTGGTGCTCTAAAGAAAATGAAATATTGATGTATACACTTAATAAAACATGGACAAAATCTATATGCTGAAAACTTCAAAAATACTGATTAAAAAAAATCGAAGACCTAAATAGAGACACATGCTGTGCTATGGATTGGAAGAGTCATCTTGGCAAAAATGTCAACTCTCCCCAAATTGATCTATGGGTTCAACACAATTCCTGTCAAAACCCTACCAACCTTTTTGGAAATAGAGGTAAAGTTATTCCAAAATTCAAGCACAGGTCCCCAAATAGCTAAAACATTCTTGACAAAGAAGAATAGAAGGAATCACTCTACCTGATACTAAGGCTGATTTTATATATGCAGTGACTGAGACAATAAGTTACTGGTAGAGGCAATGACACACACATCAATGGAACTAAACAGAGAATCCAGACATAGACCACAAAAATATGCCCAACTGACTTTGGACAAAGGTGCAAAAGCAATTCAATAGAATAAGGACAGACTTCTCAGCAAATGGGGCTGAAGTTACTGGACACCCTTAGTGAGAAAATTAAACTTCATCTAAGCAGTTCTCATTGTGGTGCAGTGGAAATGAAACCAACTAGTATCCATGAGGATACAGGTTAGATCCCTGGCCTCACACAGTGGATTGGGCATCTGGTACTGCCATGAGCTGTGGTGTAGGCCAGAAGCTGTAGCTCCAATTCGACCCCTAGCCTGGGAACTTCCATATGCGGTGGCTGCGGTCCTGAACAAACAAGCAAAAAACAAAACAAACAAAAAAAATTCCATCTATGCAAAATTTAATAAAACACAAAAATTAACTCAAAATGGGTCATGAATTCAAATGTAAAATGTAAAACTATAAAACTCTTTGAAAAAAAATTAAAAAAAACTCTTCAGGATCTAGGACTAGGTAGAGTTTTCCCAGATGATCCATGAAAGGAAACATTAAACCACTGAACTCATCAAAACAAAATTTTGTTCTGTGAAAGCACATGAAAAGAGAGTGAAAAGACAAGTTACAGAATGGGAAAAACCACTTGCAAACCACATATCCAACAAAGGATAAATATCTAGAATACCCTCGGAACCCAAGAGTAAATATACAAACAACTTGATTAGAAGATGGGCAAAAGCAGGAACAAACATTTCGCCACACAGGCTGTATGGGGGCAAATAGGCCCATGAAAAAGATACTCAACATCATTAGCCATCAGGGGAATGCAAATACAAACTACAATGAGCTATGACTACACATCTGTCACAATGGCTAACATTAAAAATGAGGACCACCACATACACTGGAGAGGGTGTGAAGAGATGGCATCATTCATACGCATTGTTAGTGGAAGTGTAAAATGGCACAGCTGTCATTTCTTATAAAACTCAACATCCAATCACATGTGACTCAGAGATTGCACTCTTGAGCATTTAACCTAGAGAAATGATAACTTATGTTCACACAAATGATCTTAACAGCTTTATCTGTCACAGACAAAGCTGGAAACAACCCAAATGTCCTTCAGTGGGTGACTGGTTAAACATGTTATGGTGTATATATTTCACAGAATACTATTTAGCAACAAAAGAAGAATGGATTGACACATGTAAGAGCTTAGATGAATCATGAGGAAATTATGCTGAGTGGAAAAACGTAATCCTCCAAAATTACATACTACAGAATCCCACTTATAGAATATTTTGAAATGACAAAATTTTAGAAATGGAGGACATACAATTGGTTGCCAGGGGTTAGGGATGAGGGTTGGGGGTGATGTGACATGGCAGGGAGATGGGTGTATCTACAGAAGATAACAGAAGCTATCTTTGAAATGCTGATACTCTTCAATTTCTTTTTTCTTTTTTTTTTTTGTCTTTTGTTGTTGTTGTTATTGTTGTTGCTATTTCTTGGGCCGCTCCCGCGGCATATGGAGGTTCCCAGGCTAGGGGTTGAATCGGAGCTGTAGCCACCGACCTACGCCAGAGCCACAGCAACGCGGGATCCGAGCCGCGTCTGCGACCTACACCACAGTTCATGGCAACGCCGGATCGTTAACCCACTGAGCAAGGGCAGGGACCGAACCCGCAACCTCATGGTTCCTAGTCGGATTCGTTAACCACTGCGCCACGACGGGAACTCCTGAAATGCTGATACTCTTCAATTTCTTAACTGTGGTAGTAGTTCCACATAACTAACTGTGATAAAACTGTATAGAAAAAAACACACGCACAAATGAGGACAAACAAAATTAGGAAAATCCAAATAGGATTGGCCATTTGTATCAATGCTGATATACTAGATGTGATTTTATATTAGAGTTTTACAAAATATTACCATTGAAGGATACTGGGTAAAGCATATATAGGATCTCTCTTATGAAAAAAGAAGAGGGACAGTGGGGACATTACTGAGAAGAGCCACAGTCTGAGACGACTGGTATCAATTAGATTAAACTCCAAATTCCATATTGCAGCCTTCTGAATTTTATGATATGGTCCCAACTTATTTTTTCAGGCTGTCTTCCATGACGTACGTACTTAAGCGACCCCAGCATTAGAGCCCTTCTGAGCTCCCTGCCTTTCCCCCAAATGATTAGTGCATTCTGTATGGAAGGATGCACAGCTCAGGGCATTGGTCCCCCAACCTGGATGTGTATTAGCGGCCTTCCTCTGCCTCACCCAGTACCAGGTGCAAATCATGATATTTTCTCCTACCATGTAGCAACCCATGAACTTGATAATCTCACCCTTAATTCTAGTAGTATACCAAAGCATTTTTCCAAACCAAGAATGTTCTCTTCTCTTCTGATGCTAGTGATCAAGATGAAAAATGTCATTTTTTTTTTCTTTTCTAGTGGTTCCTCTGCCTGGCATTTCCTGCCCCCAGCTTTGCCCCTCCTTCCACTACTAATCTTAAAAAAACTTCCTTAGTGAAGATTCTTGTCTGTTCAGCTGGAGAAAATTGCTTCCTTTTTTTGAAATCTCAAAGTCCTTTTGTCTTAGTTTATACTCTGTGCTGTATTGGGGTTATTCATATACCAGTTTAATGTGTCTGCTAGACTCTGAATGACTTAGGGGCAACGTCCATCATCCCCTAAACTCTCACACTGGCTGCTGTGGAGGCAAACATCAGTAAAATCCCTTCTAAGCCCTCAGGGCTCACACAACTCAGTGAGGGGGATGGTATCATTGACAAATTCCTCTACCTTTCACAAGCTGTGGAGGCGTCAAAGATCAGTGCCCCATTTCAGTTCTTCCAAGGCCCCATCACAGTAAGAAGCAGATTAAATCTGCAGTGGTTGATCCTCTCTACACAGCACTTTGTGCTGTTCCTGCTTCACTCCTGTTGCTGAAGCCAGAAACCCTTGGGAAACAGGAAATGGCCCACGTGGGAAAAGAAAAGAGATGTGGAGGGTAAAATGGCTGATGTGAGAGTCTCATCTCTTCTTGGAAGATAAACTCCAGAGCTTTGATACTTTGAGGCAAAACAACAAAAGAAAATATAAACATGCACATTCCTGTGCATGTACACAAACACACTCACACACACACAGCTCCAACCCAACAACAGGAAAGAAAACCATTTATATTATGACACATTTTTCCTTTTAGATTTCACATTTGCTAATATGAATAATATAAAAATAATCTAAAATCACAAAGCTTGACTAATTGTAGAAGCCACAAACACATGGTGGGTAATGGGAGTGGTAAATAGCAGAAAGCTTACAACTTTGAACCTTACAATGTTCTCAGAAGGAAGACGATCCTTTCATGGTAAGGCAGACATGGATGGTTTTCAATCTCATCACTGGGACTCCTTTATGAAGTTCCTTAACTGGTCACGTATTTTGTGAACATGACGTCTTTTTACCCCTTACTCTGTGTTCCTCCACCCTGCTTTTGGCAGCAGTAACTTGATTTTCCCTGGGGACCTTCTACTCCCCTGTTGTTGTCCATGTGTCTCCCCAGAATTAGCAAGTGACTTAGAGCAGCCCGTCATATTGTATTCCTCTGGTCACTGAGTGGTTCTGTGGGTGGGTACGTGACTCAATTTGCCCCAATTAAAGTGAATGCCAGGACTTTTGCCAGAACCACTGGGAGAGAGAATTACCTTTGGATTGAGGTTGCTAACAGAAAACAGTGTAATCCTGATAGCCGTTCCCCCCCCACCCCAAAAGAGGATACTTTACCAGAAAAACTATTATCACACACACACACACACACACACTAGAGCTGAGTTATGGAAAGAGCAAGACTGAATCTCTGGTATTTAGCTTATGCCTCTGTATCTAGAATGCCCAGTGCTTGCTCTACTCTTGGACTTTAAAGATATATAAGTTAATAAATTTTCTATTTTGCTTAAGCCAGTCTCATCTTTGTGTATGTGTGTATTTATGGGCACGCCCATGGCATATGGAATTTTCCAGGCCAGGGACTGTATCGGAGCAACAGCTGTGGCAACACTGGATGCTTTAACTCAACGCACGCCTGCAGCAACCTGAGCCTCTGCAGTTGGCTTCTTAACCCACTGCACCACAGTGGGAACTCCAATTGATTTTTTGAAAAAAAAAATAACTTTCAAGCAAATGTACACAGACATTATAACTTTGAAAAATAAAAACTACAGACATTTTTTTTCATCCTACCTAAGGAGAACTTTTGGTGTTTGCTGGTTCATCTATTTCAGGAAAGCTAAAAGCTTTAGGTATTAAGGCAAATCATGTTTGAGCAGTAGGAAATGAATTATCCTCATTCACTCAGGATAGAACAGCTAGGCTCTACTGTGATAATAACAACCTCAAAATCCCCTAAATCTGAGTTGCTCACACTCTGTGTCCATTTCAAAGTGGTGTTGGGGTACGTGGTCACTTAGCTGGACACAGGCTAATGGAGCTTTCACCACTTTGTAAAAGAACCATCTGGGGAATATGGCTCCCTTGAGATTTTCCTCTTGCATATTCCAAATGCAAGAGGAAAATCTCATAACCAATCTTCTATATTTGTTATAACTCATTGTATGGCCCCAAACGGGAAAAGAACAGGATATAGTGGCACTAGTAATGTCTAACATATGACCAAGCTTGTATGTATGTATGTATTTATTTATTTATTGTCTTTTTATGGCCACACCTGCAGCATATGGAAGTTCTCATGCTAGGGGAATCAGAGCTACAGCTGTTGGCCTATGACAGCCACAGCAGCCCAGGATCGGAGCTGCATCTGTGACCTACACCACAGCTCTTGGCAATGCCAGATCCTTAACCCACTCAGCAAGGTCAGGGATTGAACCTATGTCCTCAAAGATACTAGTCAGGTTCATTACAGCTGAGTCACTATAGGAATTCCCCAAGCTTCTATTTCTTTTCTTTCTTTCTTTTTTTTTTTTTTGGTCTTTTTGCCTTTTCTAGAGCCACACCTGTGGCATATGGAGGTTCCCAGGCTAGGGGGCTAATTGGAGCTGTAGCTGCCCGCCTAAGCCAGAGCCACAGCAACACCAGATCCAAGCTGTGTCTATGACCTACACCACAGCTCACAGAAATGCCGGATCCTTAACTCACTGAATGAGGCCAGGGATTGAACCCACAACCTCATGGTTCCTAGTCAGATTTGTTAACCACGGGAACTCCCCCAAGCTTGTATTTTTAGATAAAAACTCTGATAAGAATTTTGATAGGGAGTTCCTTGGTGGTTTAGAGGTTAGGATTTTGGCATTTTCACCATTGCAGCCTTGGTTCAGTCCCTGGTCTGGGAACTGAGATCACATATCAAGTCACTGCATGCCAAGGCCAAAAAGAAAAAAAAAAGAAAAAGATTATGATAATAACAGGGTACATGTGTTAAGTATTCCCATGTACTAGGAATTTTATATATTATTGTATATGCTCCTTACAGTGTCTTTATGACTTATAATTGCCTCCATTTCCTACATGAAGAAATTGAGGTTCAGTTGGATTAAGAGACTTGCTAGGAGTCAAATCAAGGGAGATAAGGTTCTGTTGGAACCCATGTGGGAAACTGGCTGCTTACTCTGTGCCATACTCTCTCCCTGATATGAAGGGTCCATTGATTAGCTAAGGAAGTGGACTCAGCAAGATCAACCAGAAATTCAAGTGAGAAATGATGAGATGCTGCTACTCAGATCCTGGGTGGATGGAGAGAAGAGGCATTACCAAGGTGGAATGACAGGACTTGCTGATAGATTAAATGAATGATTGTGGGCAGAAATGAGTCAACGATGACTGAGTTTTCAAGCAGTTTGGGAGGGGTTTGACATGCTAAGTGAAATATGGGAGGGGATATTAGGCTAGCAGGCAAAACACAGATTTAGACCTAGTGTGGAGATGCTGATTTGTGAATTCTACACTTACATGGCAGTTTGCCTGGGTGGTGAATAAGATCATCCAGAGGGAAACAGCATGACATGAGAAAAGGGTCAGGACAACTTGTGGGGTGGAGTCAGGGGAGTTATGGGATCTTATAGTTTCCAGGGAAGAAAAAGAATCAAGCATAAGGAATCCTAAGGAGCAGGAAACACCTAACAGTGAGTCTCAGACCTCTGTCTCCATGAGAACCAGGACTTGGCCAAGAACAAATTCCCTTTTATGAGAAAGTGTTTGTCTCTGTTGGTTAAAGCACGACCTAATTAGGACTTTTTTTTCCCATTAGACATATTTTTTCCAACCTAGATATTAATAAGCTCTGGTATTCAGCTTTAATCTCTTGGACTTTAAGATTGGGAATTCAACTAAAACAATTAGAAACCAGTCAATCTAAAACATAAAAAGAATGTGCCATCTTTAACATCACAGTTAAGACAAAGCAGGAGGAAGATAACAAGAGAGTGTTTCAGAATAGGAATGAAGAGACAATGTAAACTCCAAAATTTTCAGCTGGATAGAAATTCCTGTTCCTCTTCCATTTTTTTTTTTTTACCCTTTTCTTTATTGACCTTTCTTTTTCTTTTTAGGGCCACTGTGGTGGCAAATGGAAGTTCCTGGGCTAGGGGTTGAATTGGACCTGCAGCTGCAGGCCTATGCCATAGCCACAGAAACACTGGATCTGAGCTGCATCTGTGACCTACACCGCAGCTTGTGGCAATGCCAGATTTTTAACCCACTGAGTGAGGCCAGAGATTGAATCCACATCCTCATGGACACTATGTTGCGTTCTTAACCTGCTGAGCCATGACAGGAACTCCTTTATTTATTTATTTATTTATTTACTTACTTACTTACTTACTTACTTACTTACTTACTTACTTCTCTTTTTAGGATCACATCTGTGGCATACGGAGATTTCCAGGCCAGGGGTCGAATTGAAGCTTCAGCTGAGGCTTACATCACACCCACAGGAACGCCAGATCCCAGCCACATCTGTGACCTACATTACAGCTCACAGCCAGGCTGGATCCTTAACCCACAGAGTGAAGCCGAGGATTGAACCCATATGCTCATGGATACTAGTCAGGTTCATCACTGCTGAGCCACAACAGGAACTCCCAGAATTCCTTTACTGACTTTCCTTAACCATTAACTTCTCTGGGAAGTCTTCCCCGGCTAAAGCAAAGCCATGTCCTCCCCAAGCTCCCTTGGTACTTTTAACCTACTAGTAGAGAATTTACCAAGCGTTCCCAGAGGCAGATTAACGTTAACACTATGAAACTAATGAGATTTAAACCTTTGGGTCCCTCACTTGCTCAAGCTGCTGCTGGTGCTGGGAGTTGCTGAGAGTTACGGGGTGTTTCTAAATACAGGGTGTGGAGGGGAGGCCAGATGGCAACCAGGAAGCATTTCCACGAAAGCATTTCTGATAAATTGCCAAAGAGATGTTAAAAGAAAGGGATCTCAATCTCCAAGCCTCTGGTGTCTAAAAGTGATTGACTTTCTTATTCTAAATAAATACTCATTTTCATGCCTAATTTTGTATTCCCAATTTTGTAAGCCCAATTCCTCCTTGGTTTAAAGAGGGCTCCCAAATCTTTGCAAGCTTCAGGCTCAGAAAACATGGATCTGCTGTGCATATGCCATTTTTATTACCAGTCACTACTGAGTAAATTGTCCAAATTGTATCCAAGCCCCTTATTTTAGCCATTTTTACACCGACAGGTCCAGCATGGTGTCTTGCTCATAGTAGGCTATAACAGACGTTTGCTGAATAAACAAGCATGAAGTAAGCCATGGTGAAGAGAAGCCCAGAGTTTGGAGAGGAGTGTGGGCATGGGTCCTAAAAGACATGACAGAATGTCAAAACAAAGGAACTGCTCTGTGGTGGGGAAGAGAAATCAGAAAAGAAAAATTCTCAGGGCTTTCCATTTTGCCTGGGGAAATCAGGCTTAGCAGATAAGGCAGTTTTCATTTTTAAAAATAATCTGATATAGCAGATGTTTCAAAAATAATTCCTATCTACCTTCCCTCCACTGGCTCCAAAATGCACTAAAAATTCATAGAAAGGAGATTACAGCAGAGCCAAGCTCTCTAGTATAAAATTTTATATTCTTCCATTCAAGATCAGGTCGAAGATACTTGGTGAAAGAATTTTATATGATAAGAGCCTAGCTCAAGTTTTCTATTTAAGGAAGCAGACAAAGATCAGGTATTTTTAGTTACATTTTACACTACAGGAATCTGAAAGATGGTGTCTATCTATTTTATAGAGTACAGAAAGCAGATAAAATTTCACTAAAACCTGTTTTCTGCTTAAAAAAAAAAAAATCTAGTTTTAGTTTCCACAACTGGGAATCATGTTTCTTGTCTTCTAATTTTGCTTTGTTTTTTATGTTGATTTTAAAAATGACCAGGAAGATAGAGTGAGAATCACTGAAAAACACAAATTTAACTTGACTGTATGCTAAGCCCATTTCAGGTCTAGATATACTTAAGTTAGAAACAAAAAACTTATCAAAGAAGACAGAGTAAGAGTAGAGGAAAAAATTAGCCCAAATGTATATTTTTCCTTTACTTCATCAACGTTTCATAGTTAGTTTCATAGTTTCATATTAAACTGTACATAGTTTAATAAATAAATGAAAATTAATAAATACATAAAATAAAGAAATAAAAACTAATAAATAAATGTCTGTGAATCCTTGTTGGCTCTGGAGTGAAAAAGTAGCCTGTTAGTTTGAAGTCTGACTATTCAGAAAGTGTATACTAATGTTACTTTTATTTTACATGGGAAAAAAAAAAGAGTGAAAAAAATCTCAGAGGGTGGAAGTTTGGGAAAGTGAGAGGAGAAAAGCTTAATGTTCTCTTCTCTTCCCCGAGATAAATAAGATTTCTAGAAGCCTAAATACAGAAAACACTGTTCTTATCAAATTCTGAGAGGGAAATGGTCTTCTCCCAGATCTTTCTGGATTTAGTATAGGGTGGCACTGAGGCAGTAAAGCCTACTGCACAGAGTGCTGTGGCCAATGACTCTGACGCTATGTTTCATTTCCAGTTTTATCACCAACTAAATGATTCGGGGCAAAATTACCTCTTAAATTTGTTAGCATTAACCTCCAAACAACAGAAAATCCTCAACTAACAGTGGTTTAAATGAGATAGAGCCTTATTTCTCTTTAACACAAAGGAGTTTCAGATATAGGCAGTAGGGAGCTAATACTGGTGGTTATATGGTCATTAGGAACTTGATTTCTCTCTATTTTGCTAGTCCAATATCCCGAGTGTGTATCTTCACAGTACAGTGAAGTTGCTTGAGTTCCAGCCTTTACATTTACATTTCAGCAAATTGAAAGAAGAAAGGGGAAAAGGTAAAGGCCAGTAACACTTTTAAGGAAATATCTAGAAGTAGCCATACAATGCTTATGTTTACTTATCATTGGCTACATCTTTTTTTTTTTTTTTTTTGCTATTTCTTGGGCCGCTCCCGCGGCATATGGAGGTTCCCAGGCTAGGGGTCTAATCGGAGCTGTAGCCACCGGCCTACGCCAGAGCCACAGCAACGCAGGATCCGAGCCGAGTCTGCGACCTACACCACAGCTCACGGCAATGCCGGATCGTTAACCCACTGAGCAAGGGCAGGGACCGAACCCGCAACCTCATGGTTCCTAGTCGGATTCGTTAACCACTGTGCCACGACGGGAACTCCTACATCTTATTTTTAAGGTTGTCATAGTTGGAAAAAATAAGTCTCAGAAATGTCAATCTCTATTTTGTTTACTTATACCCCAGGTAAAAATCGGATTGCCTGTAAAAGGAGAATGGAATCCTCATCCTCTGCCGTATCTCTTCAAGCCTCAGTCTCCTTTATCTGTAAAGTGAGAATAAAAACATCCTACCCTACCAGATAGGATGAATCAGATAATATAAGTAAAGTGCCTGGTACATTGTACATGCTCAATAAATGTTAGCAGTTATTTGTGCAATATAAATATGTAATCAAAACTGCAAATTGCACCCCCCATATTAATTCTCAGTTTTACACTTTTAGTTATACAACTCTCTGAGTTTTGTTGTATACACAGCTGCCCAGCTAGAGATTACATTTCTCACTTTCACGTAGTGTGTGACTATGTTATGGCTAATGAGATGTGAGAAATGATTTCTAAACTTCTAGGTCACGTACTTAGAAGGATACTGTGTGTGCTCCACTTCCTCTGCTCCCATGCCGCAGGCTGAAATGTAGATTTGATAGTAAACCATCCAGCTTTGACCATGTGGACTAGGGCAATCCCCTGGAGGATGAGGAAGAAATAAAATAGAGGGAAACTGTGCCCCTAAGTGACCTTTAGAATCTGTGCCACTCAAACTTGCTGGACCACCTTCCAGTCTTGATTGTTAGTCAGAAAACAATAAACCCTCTGTATTACTTAATGTGCTGTAATTTTTGCTCTTTGTTAAAGCTGTCTAATTGAGATTCAAATTATTACTTAGGAAGATAATCATATATGTATAATTATACATAATTATATATGTATAATATATATGTGTTATATATATGTGTGTCATATATATGAGTCACGATTCTTAGCTACAAGCAACAGAAACTATTTTTTGCTGACTGAGGTAGAAAAGGAATTCATTAAAAGGCTATTAGAAGGATAGCTTGCTTGTTTTCCAGAACCAAGCTCATAGAACCAACATAGAGACTTCACAACCAGAAATAATACCCATTATCATGCTGCAACATGGGTCCCACTCTACACAGACTCTGAAGCTCATGTTTCCAACGTTAGTGACATGAGATGGCCACTGACCACCTTCACTTAGAATTATTGCTCCACTTGCTCTTGGAAATGGCTTGTAGCAGTTTCCACTGTCCCTATGCACATTCCTATGGATTCTGCAGGATACCTGCTGGTTCCTGTACAAGCTCTGAATTCAGCACCTGAGTTGGGCTCTTGTGATTGGTGGTCACCACTTGCATCCTAGCTAGAAAGGAGACTGGAGAAGCAGGTCTGGCACTTTCAGCTTTTCAAGAGGGAGGTTAACTTTGTCTCAGGTAGGAGTTCTCTTAACACAGAGTTTTAGATGCTGGGTGGCTGAAAACAATGACAGGTGATTTCTAAACAGGAAAACTTCTTTACAGGATTGAGGATAAATCTTTGTAGATTCTCTAGTTCATCATTTGAAGAAGTGGGTGGTGGTGAGAAAAGGATTATGTATTAGGCAATACTATAGGCACTCAGCTAGCTGTTGAGTATTTAGTTATGAATAAGAAATCATCCCTATCTTCTAAAGCTCAGAGTCCAACAGCTGAGGCAAAACTTAGGTGATTTTAAATTCTTCGGTATTACAGTTTCAAATGGTAAAAACTGTTATATAGTCAATGCTTATTATTTATGGATTCAGAATTTTGAATTCACCTACTTGTTAAAATTCATTAGTGTCAATACTTGTGGCACTTTCAAGGTCTTTCCTGAAGTCCTTTGAATCAGCATTACTCTTTGACTGATTCCCTTATTAATGACTTAAATAGATTTTTAGTGTGTGCTCATGATATGTCTATATTAGAGTCATGCTTTTAATTTTCTGACATTCTAAAATTATAATTTTAGAACTTTAATGTTATGTGTTCTAAATCATAACACGCAAAGCAGTGGAAAATTTGAGTCATGTGATGCTCACGTTCCCAGCTGAGGTTGAATGAGGTTGAATGAGACAGTACAACAGGTTGTACTGTCATGCTGAAAACCAGCATCCTTTCCATAGTCTATTTAGAGCCATGTTTCGTTTCTTTCTTTCTTTCCTTCCTTCCTTCCTTCCTTCCTTTCTTTCCTTTCCCTCTCTCTCTCTCTCTCTTTCTTTCTGTGCTTTTTGTTGGTGAATCTACTGCTTAAACTTGCCTGCAAGAAGAGTGCTAAAGTGAGGAGTTTCCGTCATGGTTCAGTGGTTAATGAATCCAACCAGTATCCATGAGGATTCGGCTCAATCCCTGGCCTTGCTCAGTGGGTTAAGGATCCTGCATTGCCATGAGCTGTGGTGTAGACTGCAGAGGCGGCTCGGATCCTGCATTGCTGTGGCTGTGGTGTATGCTGGCAGCTACAGCTCCAATTGGACCCCTAACCTGGAAACTTCCATGTATCTCGGATGTGGCTAAAAAGACCAAAAAAAAAAAAAAGTGCCAAAGTGTATACAAATATAGATATACTTTTCTAGGCATAAGTTATACTGCTGTTGGTCATGAATTCACTATGAGTCAACAATATATATTAAATAAATATGTCTTTGAGCAGAAACACACATAAACCAAGGGTACATATATTGACCAGTTGACAAATCAGAAGCTGGGAGGAAACTAACCCTGTATTTCCTCTAGGAGCATGGTTCAGTATTGCTAAATCAGTATTTGTACAACTTTATAGAATATTACTATCATGAACAGTGAGAATAAACTGTATTATATTCCCCCCTAATTTTAAAAGTGATGCAAGTCCACTGTAAAGTAACACAAGCAATAAAGGGACATATTGAGAAGAAATGAAAAACACTCTAAATCCCAGCAACTCAGAAAAAAAGTTAGCGAAGCAGATCCATTTACCTGATGTGCAGCAAGCCCTACGCTAAGATGCTGAAGTTTGCAGCGAAGGGTTTTTTCTCCAGGCAGCCAGCGAGGAAATACGAGCTATGAACATGTCTCAAATCCACTTTCTCAAAGGTGAGGATTGGAGGTATTTATGGGGCAAAGAAGGAGCATGGCCTGAGGCGTGGGGAGCATAGGTAAACATAAGGGGAAATAAAACAAAGGTGCAGTAATTATCGTTCTGCGCAGGCGTAACCGCTATAAGCTTCCTCATCAGACGCGGGATTAGGAAATGGTGTGTTCACTTGTTCTGAGGGTGGAGTTTTAGGCTTTCTGACGTCAAAAGACCACTGGCACACACCTCGTTGGAGGGTGGGTGGTCCTAACTAGTTTTAGCCGGCTTGAGCTTGAACCGGACACAGCTGACTCCAAATTCCTAAAAAACAAAAACAAACCAAAAACTCAGGCAAACACCTTATTGTCTAGGCTTTGTGCTACTAGGAACATAAGCAAGTTTTGATCAGTGAAGGCAGGTTCCAGATTTAATCGGATCTAACAGATGAATACCCTCAGTTTCAAAACCATCAATGTTAACTATTTCAAATATTTCTTTCTTTTTCATATATATATATATATACACACATTATTTTATATAAATGGGATGGTATGCTTGTGGTTCTATAATTTCTTCACCCAATGTATGAATTATAATTTCAGAATTTTCAGAACGTCAAAAACGAGACTCTGGTCCAAATATATCATAAACACCTGTTTATTTAATGTATTAGTAAGGAAACCAGTAGGACATAACACTGGTTCAAAGGAGCAAAGAGGAAAACATATCTATAGCCATTGAGAGAATGAATATAAAAATGAGGTTGATAAGCAGATGCAAAATGGGTTAGTGTACCTCAGGGCAATAAAACGCTAACCTTTGGGGAAAAATTTTCTTCTGGACAGAAATTTTTTGCAACTTATCAATCATTTGCAAGCAAACATCCAACTGGGACTAGTCATTAGTAAATTGTAAATCAAATAAAAATTACAGAGAGCCTTATGCTCTTTAGGCAGGATTATGAAACAATCCTCTAGTAAGTATAAGAAAAATTATAACACATTAGATATCAACCCTAAATTTCTTAAAATACAATCAAAACATTCTTTTTTTTTTTTTTTTTGGTCTTCTTGCTATTTCTTTGGGCCGCTCCCGTGGCATATGGAGGTTCCCAGGCTAGGGGTCGAATCAGAGCTGTAGCTACTGGCCTACGCCAGAGCCATAGCAACGCGGGATCCGAGCCGCGTCTGCAACCTACACCACAGCTCACGGCAACGCCGGATCCTTAACCCACTGAGCCAAGGTCAGGGATCAAACCCGCAACCTCATGGTTCCTAGTCGGATTCGTTAACCACTGCGCCACAACAGGAACTCCCCAATCAAAACATTCTTAAATGATTTTGTTAGGATGGAAAATGCTGCCTGTCACCAATTAATATGGTCATAAACAATAGCTGTTTTGCAGGCGGTCCCTTCTCTAGATCAGTACCATCTTTGAGGCAGAAACTTAGCACTGATACTTAGTACACTTTTCAAAGCCATCCAAGTGAGATTCTGATATTCTACCAATTATTTCTGGACTACAACTCAAGACTTTTCCTGAAAAGTGTTAGGGAATGTTAATACAATTTTTTCTTTTGTAAATGCTGGCTGAAAAATGTATCGAGAAATATGTATGTTCTAAGATGTTTGGGTATTTAAAACTAAGAGGCAATCTCCCAGAAAAACAGCGGAGACATTTTTGCAGGGTATCTCTTTAGTGTATTCTGAAAATTCTTCTGGCTACTCCTGTGTTGACCAACAGTCCATTTCTCTCCCTGGAGACAAACAGGGCTGTTTCTTCTGTATCACTCCAGATTATTCTCTGTATATATGTCATATGTATCTAAAGGATGGTGAATGTGATACTTCCTGTTGCCCTTTGGTTTTGCAAGTCCCAAAGGCCTAAAATAAAAAACTGTGTGCCAAGGATCCTCCCCTTCACACGTACAGGTGAAGCGGGGACTAGACCATCTCAGGAGCACAGGCAAAAAGAATGAGTTCCCGAATCTGTTTGGTGACCTTGGATTTTCAGCCAATTCCAGGTGATGCAAGAGGAGGCCAAGAATTCCTTAGAGGTCATTGGCATAATAAGAGCAAAGCTGATTTTTTTTAAATTTTATTTTCCCACTGTATAGCATGGGGATCAAGTTATCCTTACATGTATACATTACATTTACATTTTCTTCCCCCACCCTTTGTTCTGTTGCAACATGAGTATCTAGACATAGTTCTCAATGCTACTCAGCAGGCTCTCCTTGTAAATCTATTCTAAATTGTGTCTGATAATCCCAAGCTCCTGATTCCTCCCACTCCTTCCCTCTCCCATCAGGCAGCCACAAGTCTGTTTTCCAAGTCCATGATTTTCTTTTCTGAGGAGATGTTCATTTGTGCTGGATATTAGATTCCAGTTATAAGTGATATCATATGGTATTTGTCTTTGTCTTTCTGGCTCATTTCACTCAGGATGAGATTGTCTAGTTCCATCCATGTTGCTGCAAATGGCATTATGTCATTCTTTTTGATGGCTGAGTAGTATTCCATTGTGTATATATACCACCTCTTCCAAATCCAATCATCCGTTGATGGATGGTTGTTTCCATGTCCTGGCTATTGTGAATAGTGCTGCAATGATTCTAAGAGAGAGAATTGCTGTGGCCTCGGCAAGTTCTCCTTCAACTCTACACTGGGGAAAGATAAGAGATGAATGGGGGGCTACTCCTTGCCTTCTGTTCAGACAAAGTTTTCTTTTCTTCTTCTTTTTTTTTTTGTCTTTGTTGTTGTTGTTGTTGTTGCTATTTCTTGGGCCGCTCCCGCGGCATATGGAAGTTCCCAGGCTAGGGGTTGAATTGGAGCTGTAGCCACTGGCCTACGCCAGAGCCATAGCAACTCGGGATCCGAGCCGCGTCTGCAACCTACACCACAGCTCACGGCAACGCCGGATCCTTAACCCACTGAGCAAGGGCAGGGACCGAACCCGCAACCTCATGGTTCCTAGTCGGATTCGTTAACCACTGTGCCACGACGGGAACTCCCAGACAAAGTTTTCAATAAAAGCACTCAGAAAGCTTAACAGCCATCCACTAGAGCTTAAGAGCAGGATAGGTGTCTTCCTATTCTGGGGAAGGTCTAGGTGAAGGCTGGCTGGGGACTTGGCAGGAAGGAAGGGGTTCATTAGAGGTGAGTTGTGTGGCCTCTGACGTCAGGGGCAAGTGTGTGTTACTCAGATACCATTAGGTGAGGCCCTCATAGAGCAACTGTAGGTTGTCTTTAACGGGACCCTCAGACATTTTCAGCAATCCTGGGAGAGCGAAGAGCTTCCCTGCTTCCTCCCTCCCCCAAAGAAGCATTTCCTTTGAGAAACACTGAGGATGAGGAGGCTAGACTCCATGCCTGCAGAAATCTCCAAACTATCCTCAAAGGCCTCTTGTGATGGAAGGATCAACATTGTGATCTGTCCCACCAAGAGGGCACCAGTGCTAGTCAAGCAAGAGCTTTTGTGACCTTCACCTTTATCATTCCAACATTAGAAGGGCCTAACATTTAAAATTTTTAGTTATGTTTATTTTGCTTTTTAATTTTTTGTATTTTTGTCTGTGTCTGTGGCATATGGAAAATCTTGGGCCCACACCACACCGCAGCTGTAACCAGAGCTACAATAGTGAAAATGCCACATCCTTAGCCCGGTGGACCACCACGGAATTTCTATTTATGTTTATTTATTTTTTTACTAATTTTGTTTTTTTTTTTGTCTGTGCCTGGGGTGTGTGGAAGTTCCCAGGCCAGAGATTGAACCTGTGCCACAGTAGTGACCCAAGCTGTTGCAGTGACAACACCAGATCCTTAACCAGCTGGGCCACAAGAGAACTTCCCTTTTTATGTTTATTTTGACTTGAAATGTATTTTGTTATTGTTGTTGTTGTGGGTAGAATTCTTCTTGTTACAATTGTATGACTGAGGTTTCTGTTCTTTTTTAAAATTATAGTTGATTTGACTTGAAATATATTCGACATGTAACACTGTGCAAATTTAAGGTATACAACAGGTTAATTTCATACATTTATACATTGTAATGTTAATGCCATTATAGCAATTGATAATAAGCACCTCTATCATGTTACATAATTATCATTTCTTTTTAGTGGTTAAAATAACTAAATTGTTCTAGTCTCTTAGCAAGTTTAATGATTATACTCTAATATTGTTGTCAAAATACATTATACTGTGCATTAGATCTCTAGGACTTACTGCTTATCACAAGTTTGTACCCTCCAACATCTCTGTCCTGTGAGGGTCCCAAAGTTGTAGGTAGTAATGGATTTCCAAGAAGGAGCAAGAAGTATTCAGGTTCCTTCCAGCTCAGTCATGAACCAAGAGTAGAGAATCCATGCTTTGGGCATCAGGGTGGATTGTATCCAATGAAAGATGTGTCCAATGAAGGCAAAGGGCAAAGATCATAGGACACCTGCGTCTAAGGAAGGGTCTTGGAAGCTCCCAGGTAAAAGTTTTGCTCACACCTCATCAAGGAGACCTCAATCACACGGCCACACCCAGCTGCAAGGGACACTGGAAAGGCAGCCAGTTACGGATGAGGAGGTATCTGGCTAAAAATTTTGGAAGAAGGGTGAAAGAATATTGTAGAACAATGAACTCTGTTTTGCAGTGTTTTGTGCCTTGCATATTTAATAATATATGTTGGAGATGATTCCTTACCAACCATTAAAGAGGTTCCTTATTTTTATGCATTTTATTTGGAAATATCAGTTAACATCTAACTGTCCATCAATCCTCTGCTGATGGACAGTTAGATGTTAAGCTTATATTATCACAGATATTGCCACAGTGAGTAACTCTGTGCATTAGTTTTATATACTTGTGAGAATAACTACAGGATAAATTCTCAGCTATGGGTTTTATACTCTGGATCCTTGTTGCCAGACTTTTCAAGGAAGATGTGCTAATTTTCCCATTCCCACTTACAAAGCTTGAGAAATTACTTAAATTTGGGGGCGCAGCTAGAAAAATAGTTTTGGAATCAAATATGCCAGCATTTGAGTTGGATTCCTTTAGATCCTCTGAAGAGTATTGGATGACTATTTTTAATCAGTTAATTTGTATGAACACAAACAATAAACACTCTTTCCCCTGTGGTGAGCTGCAGGTCAGTTCTTTTAACCTTAGCTGGGCTGCTTAGAGTTGGCCTCACATGTGCAGGCTTCAAGGGTCAGTCAGAGATTTGGGCAGGAGCTCCCCACCTCCACCAACCTCTTTCCTTTCCTGGATATCTTGTCTTAATTTCCAGCTGCCGCGGTTGCCTGAACTCTGTCCTTGGTTTCTTGGAACCAATTAAATTGCACAGGTTCTCCTCAGGCTAATGGCATAAAAAACAAGAAAGCCATGGAGTAAGTTCTTTCTCCAGTATGAGACCTCGACAGCTTTCAGAATCTACCTTCTTTGGGTCTTTCTTTAGTAGGTTTCAAAGAAAGCCTTCAGGTAGGTTTTTTGTGGTCGAAGGTTGTTTGTTACCTGCACTAATTCTCTGGACTTATTTCGGCCTTCTTCACAGTTTGACATCTACGATTTTTGTAGATCCTCTGTGCGTGAACAGTGTTACAAAAATACATTTTGAGTCCACCAAGGGCCTATGTCTCCATATCAATTCCAAGGGCTTTGAAATTGTCTGATAATAACAAAACAAACAGCCGGGAGAGTGGAGGGTCGTGAATGGTAGGGGAGCTCACAAGTTTCTGGGGGTACTTTTGTTGTAGTGTGGCAGATTTGGGGTATTTAAACCTTTTCTAATCTCTCCAAAAACAAAAACAAAAACAGAAAGAAAACAAAACAAAAAAACCAACACCAGCCTCCAGGTCACGGTTATATCCTTTATAGTATACCTTTCAGAAAAGGTAGCATGTGATTTATCCCCCACTCAGTAATGACTTTGGGCAGATCATCTAATATTTTAGAGTCTTAGTTTTCTAAGACATAACTGCCAAGCCCAACTAGAGGTTCCCAGTCTGCATCTGAGGCCCATCACCCTGAAGCCTACATTTCAATGTTTAAATATGTGTCCAGAAACCAATGGGGAATTCAAAGTCAACTGGAAACATCAAAAAGCAGTAACACTAGGTAGTATAGAGTATAGAGAATAGCATTAATTATTTCCTCTTAAAAATCTTTGTTCCCCCCCACCCCGCCTTGCATATTAGCTAGTATGGCATTTAGGGGGAAATTATTTGAGATACCTGGACCCGGAGATGTGTGAACATGTAAAATTCACCTACTTGGCTACTTCAAATCACCACATTCCACTCTCTGTCATAATTGTAAATCAAGGAGAACTTCCTATTAAAGTCTCAGGGTTGTCAGAGTTCACTGGTGACTAAGCAGGTTAAGGATCCAGCATTGTCATTGCTGTGGTTTTGGTAACAGCTGTGGCTTGGGTTTGATCCCTGGCTTGGGAACTCCCACATGCCATAGGCATGGTGTTAAAAAAAAAAATCCCAGGATTGTCTACAGATATAGAAAGTTACACTTACTTACTTTACCTGCTTACTTTAACCCCTCTTTCTATCTTTGGCACCCACAAAAAAAGCTGAAAGAACTGAAGTGGATGGATTACTCAAAGATCACAAATCAGGGTCAGAAGAAGGTAGAAGATGAAGGTCCTGATGGTTCAGTATTTGTGTGGGAGTTAGGCTCTTATGGAGCAGTGAGGACCTACCTCTTTTTTGTTGGTCAGTTGGACAAAAATAAAAATTGATGAAAATGAAAGTGGTTTTATTGAATCATTTGAAAATAAACCTCTGTCCTCATCTCTTAGATTGTTTTCCTTTTTATTGAAAGAATATCAAGGAGAAAGTAGTCACAGCTTTTCCTTTACATGGAATGTTAATGTTAGCCCTAGTGTGCTAAGTACTGACACAAAAAGCGCTTTTCTAGTTTTTCATCCTGAACCCTTAGTTAATGGGTTATATCTGGCAGGTAGGCTGCTTGTGCAAGAGGGACTTAGGTTGCTCGGCACAATTTAAAGCAGTGGTTCTCAAGGCATGGTTCTTGAATTAGTAGCAGTAGCAGCAAGTGGACCCTACCCTAGACCCTCCTAATCAGAACCTCTGGGGAATGGAGCCAGCAATCTATATTGTAACAAGCCCTCCAAAATCTGTGTTTTAATAAGCCAGGTGAGTGATTCTGATGCTTGCTCAAGTTTGAGAGCCATTCATTGCTTTAGAGACACTTAGAGCTAACTGCTGTAGTGCTGAGTCAAAACCACTTTTAGAGTACAGATGTTACTATGGGTATATCTTATAAAGAAGGTTTGTATCTGTGACTCCTTTTCTAGATGGGTGTAGGAACTGCTTAATATAAACCCAAAGAAGCATTGTAAATACTAGGTCTAAAAGAAGCTATGAGAATAGAATTGTGGAAGACTGCCAAAGATAGTTATTGGTTATCAAAACTGTACATGAAATACAATGAGAATACCATAAAAAAAGATGCTGGTATTTTTCAGAATGTGGAGAATATTTGGATTGGAGGAAACTAATGTATTCTAGCAATGGGAGGGGAAATATGCCAGAAAAGAAGGCACAACAGAATCCTGAGAAAGAGGACTTAAAGGAAGTGTCTTCAGGAAAAGAAGACGTGTAAGGGCTGCAAAATTGCTCCAAGTAGGCTCCTCCGAGTCAACACTGGCCAGAAGTTCCAAATGCTTTAGCATATAGGGAAGGCACATGGGAACTCAGAATGTCTAACAACACTTTGAATTAGATACGTATACATTTAGATTGCAGCTAACAGAAAACACTATGTAATGGTGGCTTAAACAAGAGAGTAATTGAAATTAAAGTCATAGAAATCTGGTGGTTGGTAGTCAAGTACTCACATGGCAGCTCCACACTCATCAGGAATCCAAACTCTTCTTGTCTTTTTGTTCCCCTGTTCTAGTTCAAGGCTTCTATTCTCCAGGTGTTACTTCATGGTCCAATAGGTCAACAGGAGCGCCAACCATCGTGCCTGTTCCAGGCTGTGGAAGGGAGGAGAGGCAGAAGGGCAAAAATGTCACATGCTTCTGTTCAGTCACTTTCCTTTCCTAGAAGTTATATATAATATATTTCATTATCTGGAATTTTCTTACATTGGCCATTCATAGTAGTAAAGGAGTTCTTGAAAATGTAGTCTTTTAGCTGGGCACCATGCTGCCTTATATAAAATCAGGTTCTGTTACGAATAGAACAAAGGAAGAATGAACAACAGGGGGCAACAAGCAGTCTCGACCACACATTCCTTATTCTTGTTTTTAAAACCTCAGTGCTGAACTGAGGTTTCATATTGCCATAGTTAGTCTCTGTTCAGCTTTTCTCTTCTGTGGGTCTCTCTTACCTGGAAAAAAAAAAAAGATTAACTTAATTTAAAGAGAAACAGGGAAAATAAATAGGAAGGTGATTAGAAAGATTATATATCTATAATATATATAATCATATAAAATAATAATCATATATATGTGATTATTATACATCTATATAAAGTACACATCTGGTAAACAGGGCAAAATCAAGGTTTACCCAGCTCCAAATGCCTACAGCAAGGATGTTCTTAAGGGAGGATTTCAGCCTCTACTAAATTTTTCCCCCGCTGTAGCATTTAAACCTCTTCCAGGGACATGGATTAATCCCCTTTAGGTCACAGAGGGACCTCTCAGTGCTTAGCTCTTGTATAATTTTGAAAAAAAGAGAAGACATTAAAGGTAGTCATCATGCCTGCCACATTACCCTGAGAAAAATAGTATTGACTTTTTAGATTTCATGTAATTTGTGTCCTTTAATCTCCCTCATTATTACTGATTTTCTCTGTGTTTAAAAAACCATTAGACTAAAGTATTGGCATACAAGTTCTAAACAGAAAGCTCTGGGCACTACAAACTTTATACATATTCATTCATTCACTCCCACTTATTAAATATCTATTAAGTGTTGGGCACTGGGGTTTGTCATAGTCACAAAACTCAACGTTCCTTCCCTCATGGAGCTTGCATTACAGTGTTATGTGTGGGTGTGGCTGTTGAGAGAGATAGAATGTAACCAAGGAAACAGATGAACAAAATATTTTCAGAGTAATAAGTGCTAAGAAGGCAGTAGGCATACATGGCAGTATGTGATGGATAGGGAAGGGCTAATTTAGAAGGGGAAGTTCTTGTTGAGCTAAGATATGAATGTGAGACAAAGCCATTGACAAATGCATGACATATGGTGATACGCACATCTAAAATTTTTCATTTCTCTTTTTCTTTCTTTCTTTCTTTCTTTCTTTCTTTCTTTCTTTCTTTCTTTCTTTCTTTCTTTCTCTCTCTCTCTCTCTCTCTCTCTCTCTCTCTCTCTCTCTCTCTCTCTCTTTCTTTCTTTCTTTCTTTCTTTCTTTCTTTGCTTTTTAGGGCTCCTCTGCATATGGAGACTCCTAGGCTAGGGGTCGAATCAGAGTTGTAGCTGCTGGCCTATACTACTGCCACAGAAACACCAGATCTGAGCCGCATCTGTGACCTATACCACAGCTCACCGTAATGCTAGATCCTTAACCCAATGAGTGAAGCCAGGGATTGAACCTGTATCCTCATAGATCCTAGTCGGGTTTGTTAACCGCTGAGCCACGAAGGGAATTTCTAAAATTTTTCATTTCTAAACTCAAAAGCATTCTCACTACTCCTACACAAATGATGAAGATGCAATTTTAATTTCAATCAATTATCAACAAGAAACCTTATATCTTCTAAGAGTAACAGGTTTAGGAATACTACAGATTCGATAGTCTGCAATATGAGATTTATTTTGAAACCCAAAGAGCTCCCAGTAGATCTACCTTAAAAAAAAAAAAATCAGACACTGTTCTTGCCAAATCCCTACACTCACTTCTTTTGGGAAATAGAATATCTAGTCTCACTTGACTGATAGAGTATATTATTATAAGCAAACTGGCAAAGGGAATTGTGTCACAAAAATGAATCCATTCTAATTATTCCCTGAAAAAAAAGCTGTTTTATATTTGTGATTCATAATCTTGTAGAATCACTCATGTGCAGGAAAGGAAAGTTGGCATCTGTCACGTGCAAAGCAAATTTGATTATATGTTCCAGTGGCTAGAACACACTTATTCATTCAGTGTTCATAACTGGCTCCCTCAGAAACAGGAATATTACTCATTTAGTGACATGAATTTAAAACATATAGGGCTTCATATTTGATCTGTGATCTAAAAAAAAAAAAAAAAGAAAACCCTACCAAACTGTCTCTATAAGAATGATTTTTGGAGTTCCCACTGTGGCATAGTGTGTTAATCTGGTTTGTCTCTGTGTAGGCGCTGGGTCATCCTGGCCCAATGGGTTCAGTGGGTTGAAGATCCAGCATTACTACAGCTGTGGTGTAGGTTGCAGATGTAGCTCAGATACGATCTCTTGCTTGGGAATTTCCAGATGCTGCAATTCCGGAAAAAAAAAAATCTGAAAAATTAAACTTGATTCTTATTATAAAATAATCAAGCCACTAATTAAAGCTAAGTTCTTTTGTATCACTTCAAAAATTGAAGAGTTGAGATTCAAAAGACAATAACAAAGCATCCAGGAGAGGAAGAAGATACCACAACATGGTTTAATGTCAAAAAATATGATATTAATTTAGGAGCCAATGAACTTTGAAAAACAGAATCATGTGTGAGTAATACAGAGAAGAATCTGGACCCAGACAGGAAATCCAGCTTCAGAAAGTTAAGCACAAACAGGAGGTAGGGGGAGGAATGGAAACTTTCAGAGGTATTGGAAATAAATGACCTTTGGGTTCCTTTGAGCCCCACATATCTGATTCTAAAACACCCCAAAGAACATGTTAACCTATTTTTAAATATAAGAGTTCCCATCGTGGCTCAGAGGAAATGAATATGACTAGCATCCATGAGGATGTGGTTCGATCCCTGGTATCACTCAGTGGGTTAAGGATCTTGCGTTGCCATGAGCTGTGGTGTAGTTCGAAGATGTGGCTCGGACCGAGAGTTGCTGTGGTTGTAGCATTAGCAGTTGTAGCTCTGATTTGACCACTAGCCTGGGAACCTCCATATGCCATGGGTGCAGCCTTAAAAATACACAAAAAAAAAAAGCATTACTGAGATAAAATGTACATGATGGTAAAATTCACCCATTATAATTAAACAATTCAAGGATTTGTAGTAAATTTATAGACTTATGCAATTATCACCATAACCTAATCCATTTTTTTGCCGTGTTGTTTGTGGGGTAGAAACCATTTTATTTTTCTAGCATAAAGGTACATAATGACATTAAAATTGTAGAGCAAGTTTCAAGGATGCAAAGATGACTCACTGAAAATGTGTGTAATAGACATGTGCAGGCAACTGCTCTACTGAAACAAATAGGGAGAACAAGAGGGAAGGTGATAGCTGGAAGCAGTGCAGAGCCACACCCTCGAGTCAGAGCGCTGAAGTTCAGATTCTGGCATTCTTACTTCCTTAATTGCTGTCTGACTTCAAACAAGTTACTTAAGCTCTCTGAGCCTGAGTTTACTCATCTGTAAGTTAACAGTACCTATTTCATGGGATTATGAAGGATAAATGAGGTAATTTATGCAAAGGGCTCAGCAAAGTTCAGGCACATAATAAGTATTCAATAAATGTTGGCAGTTTTATAATTATCACCGGATGACCATTAAATAGTACTTTATGAGCCCAACACAAAAGACCATAGGCTCTATGTTTAAATTTATATGAAATCCTAGAAAAGGCAAAATGATAGTGATAGCAGATCAATGGTTGCCAGAGGTTGGGGAGTGGGGGAAGGAAACCGACAGCAAGGAAGCACAGGGAATTTTTGGGGTGTGTTCTAAATTATGATTGGGATGGTGTTTTGTAGACATTTGTTATCAAGTTACAAACTTAAACCTTGTGAATTTTATCATATGTAAAATAAAGCTAACCAAAAAAAAAAAAATCTTTAAAAATATAGCTTCTAATTTTCCAATTGGATTGTTCATTTACCTTACATATTAGACGCAAGGATTTCTAAATGAAGCCAGTAAAAATTTGTTGAGCACCTACTACATGCAGGGCACTGTTCTAAGTACTGGGGATACCGGCTTGAAGAAGAGGAACAGCACCCTTACCTTCATAGAGCTTATAGTTCAAGTCCACTTATGCACACATGTTTGAGGTTACAAAAGGGGTCAGCGAGATATTGAGAGGAGTGGTAGAGGAGTTCTCAGTTGCATAAATATCTGTCCCATGGATTTTCTTTTATTTTTCAAACACACACAAAAACAAAGCATCCTTGTTATGAAGACGATGTTCTTCACCTGGTGTCTGGGAAGGTGGTATGACGGAGACCTCTGGGAGACTGGTGACTTTGACTCAAGCCTGCTCTCTGGCCTCACCATCTTCGGATACGTAGTGCGCACCTGGCGAGGGCAGGCGACTGGCATTGGTCCAAAGACCAGTTGGACGCTTCCACGAGCAGCAGGGGTATTGTGGCTTTGACTTTGGTTTTGTCAACCCGGCGCTCACTTAGCTCTAGGTGAGAGCTAGCCCCTTGTAAGGAACTTTCTCAGAGGGTGGACCAGACCCGCAAAGTCCGCGAGTGACCCCGCCCACGAGGTGACTCCGCCCGCGGAGTGACCCCGCCCACGTGGATTCGCTGTGGATGCCGGCTGGAGGCGGAGACGCGTTGAGGGGATATGGTTGGTTGCTCTAGACGAGTGGGGGCGGGGCGAGGCCTGCAGGGGGCTGAGTTTGTGGAGGGGCAGGCGGCCTGGGCCCCGCTTGGGAAATGGATGCTCTGTCAGTCTGCCGGCGCCCAGGGCAGGGAAGGCTTGCTGGCCCCGCCCGCGACCCGGCGGGAGAACGGGGCCGCCCCTTTCCTCACTTGCTGACGCTGGGCTGAGACCGGAGCCGAGAAACCGAGTTGGCTCTGAGCTCCCTGTTTGGCTTTTGGGCGGTGGCAGCCTGAGGAGGAACATGGCGCTCGTAGGCAACGGAACAGAGTTGGAAGCGGACGAGGTACTGGCCGGTTGGAAGTGCGTGTACTGCTCCTGGACCTCGGGAGGGATGAGCGAACCCGGCAGGGTTGAGCGAGCCCGGCAGGGACAGCCAAGGTCCCGCCCCCTTGGTTCCCAGTCTGGGACCTACAACCTCCCGCTCCGCGGAGAGTAGGCGCTGTTGAGGTTGGGGGCCCTGGCACCGTGGGGTCGTGGGGATCGAGGACACCACGTCCTGTCGGTGGGTGGATGGGTGCGAGCGCATGGGAGCGCGGGACCCGCAGGACAGAGCAGTTCCGAGCCTCACTAGGAACGCCTGGGCTTTTGAGGTCTGACCCTAAAGTCCCGACATTGGCCCTTTGGAGTTTGTGGAATCCTCTCTTGACTTCGGAATCTCACCTTCTATGGAAGTTTCCCGGTATCAGAGCCGAAAGTCTTGCAGACCATGAGAGGAAGGGGAAAGCCGGAGGAAGGCGCCCCGGGGGCGTCTGCACCAGCGAGCAGGGCAGGGCTGCCAGGGGCCGGAGGGCTAGAGCCGCGGAGCAGCAGCCCAGGAATTGGTGCTTTCCCCTCCGTGCAGGGCCCGGGCCTTTTTTCAGCCGGTCCCCAGTGTCGGTGGTAGACGGAGAGAAGGCGCTGGGAGAACCGACTTTGGCCTCCAGTGGTCTCAACTGCCTTTAAATAATTAGTCACTTCCTCCTGTGACTGGTGCGTCTGGGTCTGAGCACCCTCCGGCGGACGGGCAGGACCTGTTGATTTATTGACTGTTCTTTTGAGCAGTTGGCAGCTCTGGAGATTCGCTTTAGCGCTTGAGGTTGAGGCCAGCCGCGGCGGCAGCAGCAGCAGGAGCAGTACCCACAGCTGCGCCTGCTGCCATTTTACCTGACTTGAATTTCACAAGTCGCTGCCTGAAGAGGCTTAGCTTCAAACGATGCAGTAGCGCAAGATCTGGAGTTGGCGGGTTAAGATTCTCTTCAATGTCGGGAAGCTCCTGGCAACGAATACTGTTTTAAATGTAGCCCTTAAACTCACAAAATAAAAGCCGAACTGCAGCTCCTTTATACTGGTCGACGGAACCTTAAGCCTGACTGTCCAGAAGCTTCCTTACAGCCTGTGCCTTACAAGGAGGGTCCCAGGACCACAGATCAATGAACTAGAGCTTGTATAGTTGCATGTATTTATTGTTGAAACTTTAAAACTACACATAAAGGCAAATGATGAAATAGCTTATTTGTTGCTATTTTCATCTGTGATAACTTTTATTTGTAGCTTTAGGCTGTCTTTTTGGTATGACCTGGAGTCAGCTTTTTTCATTTTTCTTGTCTTAGATCTTTTCTGTAATCGAAGTCATAACACTTTCATGGTGCTTGACTGTACGCTCACTCTCTTCCTCAAAAGATTTTATGCCTCCCTGTTGTATATTAAATGAAGTATCTGTGTTCTTGTCAATCAAAGCCTGCTACAGTGTGGTCTCAATCTGAATTCTCGGTCTTGTCCCCAGACCCTTTTCTGTATATAACCATATAGTTTAATCTGTGTTATGCCTGTATTAGAAATGAGGAAACAAGACTGGGAGTAGCTGGTAAATGTGGATAGAGATTTTTGAAGCCCTGGGCTTCTTATTGAAAAAGATTTGTTAATTAGGGCTATATAATTGTCTAGACCAGGGCATTGTTGGGAGAGGATGCTTGGACAATAGGTGTAAAGGGGACTGTTTTGGGCATATGGAGACATAGCTACCCGAGCTTTGCCCACTGTCTGCAAGGTGAACTGAATGCCATGCATTTGCTAGGAGGAGGGCTCTAGATCGTGGGGGATGTTAGGTTTCAGAGCAGCAGAGAGCCTGGCACACAGATATTTGGTAAATACGTATGTTATATTTGTTGAATGAATGAATGGCTGCAGAATGAAAGACAGTGCCTCATAATTTTTCAATTTTTGCCGTGTCTTTTTTTTGCTTTTTAGAACCAAGCCCGGGGCATATGGAAGTTCCCACACTAGTGGTCAAATCGGACCTACAGCTGCCGGCCTACACCACAGCCATAGCAACTCAGGATCCAAGCTGCATCTGCGACCTACACCACAGTTCACTGCAACGCCGGATCCCCAACCCACTGAGTGAGGCCAGAGGTTGAACCTGCATCCTCATGAATCCTAGTCCTGTTTGTTAACCACTGAGCCATGAAGGGAACGCCCTTTCTTTTTTTTTTTTTTTCCTTTTTTAAAATTCAGTAACTATTAGGCTCCTAGTACATGTTAGACACTAAACTGGTCCTAGGAAATGAGCAAAGTACAAACAGAATTTTTTACATGCCAACTTTTATCCCTCATGGTGCACCATTTCTACTGGAATAAATTTTGCAAACATTTATTCACCATTTGCTTTGTGCTTGAACTTGGTAGGTACCTTAGAAAGAGAAGGCAGTTTTGGCTCTCTATGGTTCTCAGTCTGGGTAGGGAGATAGGGCATGGAAACAAGAACTCTAGAAAAGAGCTCAAGGCAAGATAAGCATGTAAGAAGTAGTGCATTGCAGACTGAGTACCCTTGACTTATTTGTAGAAAGTCCCTCACTGTCGGGCGGAATTGCTCCATCCAGGGTATACAAGACCCTGCTCTTCAACTTACTGGGTGTGTAAAACTGAAAGAACTGGGAAGCTTTACAAACAATATAAATTTGATAGTTTTTGAGGCCCCTATTTGATATTCTAGGGAAGTAAAAGGGAACACGTGGCGTAGGAGAAAAAGTAGTAGGTTAAGAATTAGGTGAACTGGGCTCTCAGCTCGTTGCTAATTTGCTCAATAGCCATTGTCATTAAGTGTGCCAACATCTGACTTTGTTATGTGTCAAGCCCTATGCTACCTTGGGGCTACAACAGTGACCCAGACTAACAAGTTCTCTGTACAGAACCAGTGACCTTGATTGAACCAGTCACTCAACCTCTTAGAGCAGTTTTTTTTTTTTTTCTTTTTAGTGCCTCACCCTCAGCATGTGGAGGTTCCCAAGCTAGGGATCGAATTGGAGCTACAGCTGCTGGCCTACACCACAGCCACAACAACGCAGGATCCCAAGCTGCGTCTGCAGCCTACACCACAGCTCATGGCAATGCCAGATCCTTAACTCACTGAGTGATGCCAGGGATCAAAGCTGCAACCTCATGATTCCTAGTCGGATTCGTTTCTGCTGCGCCACGATGGGAATTCTCACTTAGAGCACTTTTAAGTTTCCTCCTCTAAAGGTGGAGGGGCTCCATGAGCCCTGAGTACTCTAGCTCTAAAAGTCTACACTTTTGGAGGCAGGGAGCTTGCTTTTTGGGAGAAGGGCTAATATTAGGGGAATGCTTTTTCATTCAAAGGGCTCAAGTAGATGACAGTAGTAGAGAGGCCCTGATGGTAGCTGTGGGATGTGTAATTTGATACATTACATTTTACACTAAAATTACATTAAAAGTTACTCAGCAAATACAGTAAATAAAGTTTAATGTTCATAGCTTTAACTTTTAAAATTTGGGAGTTCCCTGGTGGCCTAGGAGTTAAGGATCTGGTGTTGTCACTGCTGAGGTGTAGGTTTGATCCCTGGCTCAGGAACTTCTGTATGCCAGGGGTGCAGCCAAAAGTAGAAAAATTAACTTAAAATTCTTATCATCATTATGAACCCATTACTGATTAAAAGAAACTTTACACTTGCTTTATGTGTAAAGTACAGATATATCTCTGTGCTATTAATGTTTCCTAGGGGGTGTGGTTAGGAAAAAGTGTCCAAAAAGTTTCCCTGGGTGGGGCAATAATGAGAAAAAGTTGAGAAGCACTGGATCAGGGAAAGAAATGGTTTATGTGACAGATGTTTTCACTGCCTGCTTTTTTGGCCCAGGATTTTTTCGGTCTAATTCTGATTTAGAAAATTTCTCCACTGGCATTTTATTTTATTTTAATTTTTATTGCTGCACCTGAGGCATATGGAAATTCCCAGGCCTATGTCACAGCCACAGCAACACAGGGTCCGAGCCGCATCTGCAACCTACACCATGACTTGTAGCAAAGCTGGATCGTTAACCCACTGAGCAAGGCCAGGGATCAAAGTTGCATCCTCATGAGACTAGGTCCAGCTCCTAGCCTCCTGAGCCACAATCAGAATTCCTGGACTGGCAATTTAGATGAATATTAGATAAAAGTGATTGCTATAGGTTTCTTTGGCTCAGATTCATTCTTTAATTCCATCAGCGTTTCATTGAGCACCTCCCCATGTATGGGGAGTCTTTAGATGCTGGAAGTCCACACTGAAATCAGATGGCTTGCTTGCTCTTGAGGAAGAACACATGCTCTAGCAAAAGACTCAGTTATACCCGTAATAGAGGTGTCTTTGGGTCAGGGTAGATCTTAGGTAGGAGGGCCATATAATTTATCATCCATAGCAGGGTCCTGGGAGAGTCAATGTGGTGCTTCCAGTAATTACCCCAGGACAACAGGGGCAAACAAGGTTGGTTGGCCACCCTCATTTAGGGACTGGCAAAGACTCTCAAGAAGAGGTGGTATTTGAACTGTGTTTTGAAGGGTCTGGGCGGAGCAAGTGAGATAAGTCACAGGCCTAGGTGGAAGTTGAGATGGGTGGGGATGGGCGCACATCTGGGGGTCAGCAATGTGCTCAGCAGGTGGGGAGGAGCGGGCTGAGAGCTCCTAAAAAATGGGGGCCCAGAAGGTTTTTTTTATTTTACTTATTTTTTTTTAATCTTTTTTTATCTCTTGCCCCATACCTTCTTCTTCATCCTCAAGTCCGGTGGTGTGGACATGCCTCTTAGGCAGAACTCAGTCCTTCCTTGTGTAGCTATTTGCTTTCATAGCCTTGGTCCCTGTGCACAGGTGCTGTTACTGATGATTCACGGTGCCACACAGATCTGTGAATTCTGTGAGGCCCCTGGTTTCCACCTGGCTGGCTGCTGACAGCTCCCTGGTTCCAGGTCTCAGGTGCCCTGGCGGTGAGCTTACTTGGGTCTCTTGAAGTCACTGTGTGTCCCCTTCCCAGGAGATGAGTACTGGAGGACCAATTTGGGCTCTGTGAGGCTTCCTGGGGAGAGCTTCCCTTGGTCACCAACTGTCCTTTTCCACCCCTGGCTTAGTGGGAGTCAGTCACACACTCAGAGCCACTCTGGCCAGTTGGCCATCCTGATGAGGTCACCCCACCTCTCTAAAGGGACCTTTCAAGTCTTGACTGCCTGGTAGTTTATAATGCCTTTGTGCATCTTCAGCTCTTTATTTAATAAAGACTAGGTACATAGGAAGAGAGTTTTTTTTCTTCCCTGAGATCTGTGGACCTGGCCCCTTGGTATTCCTGATACTCTGCTGACAGAGGCCTATGTATTTTAAGAATATTTTAGTGAAACGATGCATTGTGTATACTTGTTAGGTCTGACTATGACTAGTGAAGGAGATGATTATTCAGTCTGACTTAATGTGTTGGGTTTTGTGCCAGATGTTCCCCCCTTAAGTTATGGTCTAGTGGGAGGTGGGGCCAGGTGTGTAAACAGATTGATGCAATTCACTGTGCTGAGAACCACAGAGGAGGGATGCCAGGCTGCTTTGGGAGTGCAGAGGAGGGCATCTCACCTGGGGGTGAGGGGATGGGTGATCAGGGATGGCCATTTCTTAGACATTCTGCATCTTGCAGGATGAGTAGGCATTACCATGTAGAAGAGGGCTGGTGACAGAAGGAACTCTTGAAGTGCATCCCAGGGAGAGAGTAGCAGGCTTAAGGTACAGAGGTGAAGAAGAGCTTGTGATGCTCTGGGTGGCGGGAAAACTGAGGCTGGAAGGCTAGGAAGGGCCGATCTAAGTTTTTCCTGAAGAATCGTGGATATCATGATGTGCATTTAAGAGTTTCAGCTGAGGAGAGGTGTGGCGAGACCCCCGCTGTAGGTGGCTTCCTCTGGCAGTGTGCATGAAGCCTGATTGATTACAGGTGGACAGGATAGGAAGCGGGGAGGTAGGTGGTTGTCTGGTGTTTTGTTTTGTTGAATGACTGGGCCCATGGAAGGTCCACTCTGTGTAAGGGTAGCTAGGTATTGGGTTAACATGATGGGTAAGCCATGGTTTTGACCCTTCTGGAGTAGGTGATCAGGAACATGGACACAAAACCCCACTTTCACCTGGAGTGGAGGGAAAGGGGGGAGAGCATGAAAGCAGGCCTGGAGCTCCTGGAAGGAGGAGGAAGAGAAGCTTTCATGGGGTTGTCACACACCTGGGAGATGGTGGTGAGGGATGGACCCCATCTCCAGGTCAGCTCAGCTGACTTGGTTCCCATACCAAGTCTTTTACTGCCCAGCTGTGTGACTTCCTTGTTATACCATGGAATTGACCTTGATAATCTGTTGCTGAAATTCTCAGCTTTGACGTCTGGGATCTACAAGGTGACATTTGATCTGGACTTTGAGGGGTGGAATTTCAGCAGGCAGCCATTGGAGCAGAACTCGGCTTCATTCCTTCAGGCAGAGGGAGCAGCAGGGAATACACTTGGCGTGGGTGAAGCTTGTAGAAGCTGAAGCAGAGGATGTGCAGGGCTGTGACGTGGAGGCAGAAAGGCAGTGCTGTGTGTGATAGCAGATTTGGATAGGCCTTGAATGCTCAGCTAAAGAGTTTGCGTTTTCTTTTTTTCTCAATTTTCTTTTGTGATACATGTATGCTCCCCTCTTTGGGGAATGTGTTTCCTTTCCTCCCTTCCTTCTTCTTTTTTGATTGTTAGGGCCACACTTGCGTATATGGAGGGACTCAGGCTAGGGTCAAATCAGAGCTGTAGCAGCTGGCCTATACCACAGCCACAGCGACGTGAGAGTGGTGCCACGTCTGTGACCTACACTGCAGCTCACAGCAACGTTGGATCCTTAACCCACTGAGTGAGGCCAGGGATCAAACCTGAGTCCTCATGGATACTAGTTGGATTCGTTACCACTGAGCCACAACAGGAACTCTCTGTTCCTTCTTTCCTTTCTTTTGATAAAGGAAGCAATGATGGTGCTATTTTTTGGTTTTACTTTCTCCTTTCCCAGCCCCATTTCCAAAGTATTTAAACTGATCACTGTAAGTTGCGATGCGGTGGTTAAGGAGACAAGTCAGGCACGTGCGAGTGATTCCAGAGGCTATGTTTTGTCACCTAGACTCTTACCCTTGGCTTAGTTCTCAGACACAGAACCACCTGGACCCACGACTCCAGTGTGGTCAGCAGGACTAGTCGGGGTTTCTCCAATGGTGTCCTCTGCCCTCCTTTTCTCTCTCCTTACTTCTTTAGACTGTGTTGTCCAAGAGTTCTGGGATTCCTGGTCTTTTATCCATATATAGGTCACAATCCTTCCACTCAGAACTAAAGGAAACAAGCTTCAGAGTCTCACACCATTTTTCACTCCAAATGGGCAAGGATCTCTGAGAGGAGGCGGGCAAAACAGTTGACAAAGTGGGAGAGTCCTGAAGAGAGGGGAAATGACGCCTGAGTCCAGAACCCTCTGCCAGAAGCACTGAGATGGCCTCATCCGTGTCAAGTCATAACCCGAGTGCTTGTTGTTCAGAAACAGTGACCCCAGCTTGGGTGCAGACCCAAGCTTCTCATCTCATGTGCTTTGTGACCTTGGGCATTTATTAACTTGTCTGATGCTTTTCATTTATAAAACAGGAATAACTGAATGTGGTCTGTAAGGCTGGCTGTCAAGATGAAGTGAGAATCTGCTGTACAAAGCTTCTGGCACATAGAAGTCCCCTTAACATGCTAGTTCTCTTTTCCCTTCCGCTTTGCCTTAAGGTATTGCTGCCACTGTTTATTATTATTATTGTTACGGTCTTTTTAGGGCCACATCCGCTGCATATGGAGGTTCTGTCTTGGGGTCCAATCCTAGCTGTAGCTGGCAGCCTATGCCGCAGTCACAGCAATGCAGGATCCGAGCTGTGTCTGCAACCTACACCACAGCTTACGGCAATGCTGGCTCCTTAACCCACTGAGTGAGGCCAGGGATGGACCCGCATCCTCATGGATACTAGTCAGGTTTGTTAACCACTGAGCCACAAAGGGAACTCCTGTTTATTATTTATGGGTTCGATGGAGGATCTGTTTTAGTGGGTCCAAATATAGTTTTACCTTATTTTTGTAGTTAGTCAATTTTTGTAGTCAATAGGGAGGAACTCCTGTAAGAGAATCAAAGAAGAGGCAGGAGGCTGGAGTGCCGAGACTTAAAGTGAGGTTTTTTTTTTTTTTGCTTTTTGGGGCCACACTTGTGTCATGTGGAAGTTCCCAGGCTAGGGGTAGGGTCAAATCAGAGTTATAGCTCTTGGCCTATGCCACAGCCACAGCAACGTAGGATCCAAGCCGCATCTGCGACCTATACCACAGCTCACAACAATGCTGGATCCTTAACCCACTGAGTGAGGCCAGGGATCAAACCTTCATCCTCATGGGATACTAGTCAGGTTCATTTCAGCTGAGTCACGATAGGAACTTCTATTGATTGGCCAGGGGCACTGAGAAAGAACTCAGGTTCCTGCCACTTAGGGAGCAGTTAGTTATACAGGAAAAAGTGTAGTTTCTATTTTTAGCACAGGTTTGTTCTTGGGTTAAGTCAGTATAAGGGTTAGGGGGAGGCAATCTCCTTAGGAATGTGGGTGATGGTTTAGGGTAGAGGGAAGTTGTAAAGAAAGGTCCCATGACAAATGACTGTTTAACTGATCTTCAAGGCAGCTCATTGTTGGGGGAGGGAGCTGCCTGTCTTCTGGATTATAAGTCTTATTAAGTTTTGGTGGTGCCTAGCAAGTCATGATTTCCCATCTAAGAAAGTATGCATCCTAGACACAAGCAGTGACTGACCCAGGGCCACCCAGCTCACTTAGGCATGGAATCAGGGTTAGAAGCCTGGTGCTCTAACTGTACATTCAGGGTCCTTTCCACTAGGTCAGGGGGTGGCAGGCTTTGCTGCAAGGACACATATAGGCTTGTTTCTGCCTGTTTTTGAAAATAAAATTTTATTGGAACCCAGACATGCCCCTTCATTTAAGTGTTGTTTGTGGTTCCTGTATAGACGGTCAGAATTAGTAGCTGGGGTACAGACCAAATGGCCCACATGGCCTAAATATTTATAGGTCCTTTATGGAAATAGTTTGCTGACCTGTGTACTAGGTGATTTCTAGGGCTATGTGTAAGATTGTTTATAAAGCGTTGTAAGCTTTACGAATTAAATTTGCTTATTCCCTTAATACTTGTATAAGCATCAAAAACTAGGAAAAATTTGCCATCTATTTGACACTATGGGACAGACTCTGGAGTTAGATGGACAGGGGTTTGAATCCTTGCTTCTCTGTGTATAGCCTTGGATAAATTAATCTCTCTAAGCTTCAGTTCCCTCATCTGTCAAATGGTGATAACAGAAGCTACTTTAGAGGTTATTGTGAAGACTAAAGCCCTATAAAGTGCTTAGCATATGGGGTGCAGATGTTAGCCCTTAGCACTATTTTTATTAAGGCTGTGTGATATGATGCTTGATGTTGTTTTCCCAACCTTATATAAAGGTCACCCCACCTAGAGTTCTGCAAGACTCTTCTTCTACCTGGATTCCTTCAGGGTGGTGCTGCTACCCCTCAGGCTGATCCCAGGACTCCATCTAGGTCAATTCTGCAAGTTTACAACCCTCATACCTCTTACTCCCTGAGGGGAGAGGGGAAACTATATATCACAAAAGAGTATAAACATGGGCTCAAAGGACCGTCTGTTTGAGCACAACAGTGTTCGTATTTGTCAGCAGGGGATTTGGCCATATCAGTAATATTTTGAAAGTGACATTTGCCCTGTGACACCTATGTGGTATGTGTGGTAATGTCTGGTTTCTCCAAATGTGTGGTTGTGAGGGATGATCCCATCTTTAACATCGGTGAAGGTTATGACATTCTTAGGACATTTTCATAATGACATAAAGCGCCCAGATGTTAATAGGAAACTGTGACATATAGGAGGTATGTTTGTGTGTGGTTACTTAGTGTAAGAGGTTAAAAGGTGAAGGAGGTGACAGAGTGTGTGCACCTCTAGGCCCTGGAGGGAGCTCTAGGGTTCTTGCTCTTCTTGCTCTGCCCCAAAGCCATGTGCTGTGCCAGGGTTTTTTTTTTTTTTTTTTTTTTTTTGTCTTTTTACCTTTTCTAGGGCCGCTTCCTGCGGCATATGGAGATTCCCAGGCTAGGGGTCTAATCAGAGCTGTAGCCACCGGCCTATGCCAGAGCCACAGCAACGCGGGATCCAAGCCGAGTCTGCAACCTACACCACAGCTCATGGCAACGCCAGATCCTTAACCCACTGAGCAAGGGCAGGGATCCAACCTGCAACCTCATGGTTCCTAGTCAGATTTGTTAACCACTGAGCCACGATGGGAACTCCAGGGCTCTTTTTAAAGTTCAAGTGCATAAAGTCCATTCACAGTGTCTCGTTGCTTTTGAGGTTTTAGTCTTTTCAGATACTCCCTCCTTCCCTCCATTCTAGGTGCTCAGTAACCATTTAGCATTCCTGGCTACTTCCAAGGAGAAATATTCCTCTTTTGGCATACACGCTATGACACCCAGCAGGGATGGGTGCCTTGGTGTTTGAGAAGGAAAGGGTGGAATTTTCCCGCCATAGAAAGCAGCAAAGGAACTCCCTTTAGTGCTTTCTAACAATATTATATTTTAAGCTCCTCAACCAGAAAGGAGAATTCACCTCCACAATCTATCTATTAGCATTATCTCAGTCTTAAAAAAAAAGTTTATTGAGGTGTAATTCACATGCCACTAATTCACTCCTTTTAAGTGTATAATTTAATGATCTTTAGTACATTTACAGAGTTGTGCAGCTGTTGCCACAATCCGATTTAAGAACATTCCCATGACCCCCCTAAAGATTCCTTGTGCCGTCTGCTCTCACTTCAGTATACTTTTTACCCTTAAATTCATTGACAAATTGAAAATCAGCATGATAAGATAAAATTTATCAGGCAGAAATGAGCAGCCATTGTACATTGCTTTGGAGACAAAGCAAATGTGTTAGGCATCAAAAAGCAAGACTGTAGGAGTTCCCATCATGGCACAGTGGAAATGAATCTGACTAGGAACCATGAGGTGGGTTTGATCCCTGGCCTCGTTCGGTGAGTCAGGGATCTGGTGTTGCCATGAGTTGTGGTGGAGGTCGAAGACTGGCTTGGAACTGGCGTTGCTGTGGCTGAGGCTGTGGCTGGCAGCTGTAGCTCTGATTTGACTTCTAGCCTAGGAACCTCCATACGCTGAAGGTGTGGGCCTAAAAAGCAAAAAAAAAAGGAAGACGTACAGCAGAGTACAACTGGGTCAGTGCTGACTTGGCTCTGGCACTGTGACGTTATCAGAAGACGGGCTCAAGGCCTAAGTGAATTACCCTTGTCCAAATGAGTAATTTGTCCCATTTGCAATAAAGCAGAAGATGCGTAGTGTGTATAGTTGATGATGGTTTCCCCTGACTTTCTAGTTTATTCCCCAAGGCAGATGCTACTTATCCAACATGTTTAGCTTCCTGCCAGAGGGACCAATGAGCAATTACATTTCTAAGCCATTAACAGTTGAATAAAAGGGAATGTCATCCTAGCACAAGTCTCAAAGGACAAAGAGTCAACTGAAATCAGCCTCTTTTCAGGGACCCCTGAATTTCAGATTTGTTGTGTCTGTTCCTAAGAAAGCAGGTGGGTGAGAGGGAAGGACATGGAGGGGCTTGTACATTAGTGGACATAGGTTGGGTTCTGTCACTTGCTAAACTGTGACCTTGGGCAGGTGACTTAAGTGCTCTGTGAGTTTCAGTCTCCTTATCAGTCACGTGAGGGATTCTAGCTGTCACTTCAGAGAGTCGCTGCTGCAGCCCTGGCACCTCACCCAGTTCCTGCCGTACTATAGATGTTAGCTGAAGCCATTCATTTGAACAATTATGTATAGATTTTTCTTTTATTTATTTAAATGATTTTTATTTTTTCCATTATAGTTGGTTTACAGTGTTCTATCATTTTCTACAGTACAGCAAAGTGACCCAGTCACACACAAATATACATCTTTTTTCTCACATTATCCTCCATCATATTTCATCATAAGTGACTAGATAGAGTTCCTTGTGCTATACAGCAAGATCTTATTGCTTATCCACTCCAAATGCAATAGTTTGCGTCTATTAACCCCAGACTCCCAGTCCATTCCACTCCCTCCCCCTCCCCCTTGGCAGCCACAAGTCTGTTCTCCAAGTCCATGAGTTTCTTTTCTGTGGAAAGGTTCATTTGTGCTGTATGTTAGATTGAGATTTTTCTTTTAATCAGTAGGTAAGGATGGCCAGAATTTTACAGAGCAGGAGAGAATCCCAGTAAATTTGTATCATATACTGCAACTAGACATGTTGAACATCCTGACATTCAATGGTCATTTGCTGATGTAAATTTTAAGATTAGTTTTGTTTTGTTTTTGTTTTCGTTTAATAGTACAAATGATGAAAACTGTCCCTGTGGATAACTACCTCAAGCCAGGTAACCAAGAGCAAGGCACTTGGAGCCAAAGCTTCCTAATGCCTGCAGTGGGACAAAGTGAAAACACTCATGCAGTCCATCTGGGAGCATTCCGAAAATGAGGATGAGTAGAATTTATTCATGCACTTAATGCTTTTAGAATCCTGAAGTGTTCACATTTTTAACAGTTTATTTAGTAATACTAACACGTGTGCATAGGTGGTATTTCTCCCAACTTTCCAAAACGGAAAACACTGAGATTCGTGGGAATTCTTTTTCAGCAGATGGCAAGCAAACCTACTCTGATTTCATAAATAGTAGATATGACTTTACTAAGGTGTGAGGCTCCACAAATTCTATTGTATTGCTGATTATATTGGCAATTTAAAAAGTGAAGCTACCATCTTGAATTATTTTTTTTCTTCTAAAGACTTAACTGCTTTATCTTCCTTTGTAGTTTATGGTAGAGAAGGCTACATTTTAATTTAGGTAAGAGTCCCTTTTTTTTGATATATGCAAACCCTGTCCAAGTCAGGGTTTTAATTTTTGTTTATTTTTTCGCTATTCCCATGGCATGTGAAAGTTCCCAGGCCAGGGATCAAACCCAAGCCACAGCAGTGACAATGCTGGATCCTTAACTCGCTGAGCCACCAGGGAACTCCTCCAAGTCAGAACTTTAAATCTGCATGCGGTGGGTTGAGGGGGAGTAGGTTTCACGTGACAGAAGGTAAGGCTCACTTCAGGACATGGGACATGTTTAAATGAACTCCCTTCTTTTTGTCAAAAACTGAAAAGCATTCCATTTTCATTATGGCAATTTGGTGACAATCACCCTTTCCTTAATTATTTAAGGAGCAAACACAAGGCTCCTTAACATGGCCTTACTTGACCCAAAAAACCCTCTTCTTGCCTCAAACTTGATTTTCCTTTTCTGTTCCCACATCTGTCATCAGCTGGTACTGTTGCTCTTCCTCCAAAACACTGCTCCCTACTGTATCTTGGCCCCTTTTCTCCATCCCTACCGTGTCCCCAGGCCTCAGCACAGTGTCTCACCCTGTACCTCCTGGAGAGCATCCTTAAGGTCTCCTAGCTTCCCCTCTGCCTTTTACAATCCACCCTCACCCTGCAGCCCAAGTGCTCTTTTACAAATGGTATTCACGTTACACCTGTACTTCAAAGTCTTTAGGATGAAATCCACACTTCCTTTCTTTTGCTTTCCCCCTCCAGCTCATCTCCTGTCCCTCTACCCTTCATTCCTCTACTGTAGCCACCCTGGCTTCTCCCCCCCGCCCCCACCTCAGTGAGTGTTTCCCCAGCCTGGCGGATTGCACCAGGCCTCCACTTGACCAGCTCCTTCTCAACTTTCCATTCTCACTTGGAAGATCAGGTTCCAAGTGCAGCTTTCCTTAGGTTACATCTCCAAAGCAGCCTTTCTCTTTACTTCTGTTTATTTCCTTGTAGATAGGATCACTGTCTGTATTATTCTGTACACTTATAGTCTTCTCTGTCATCTGCCTCACTCCATCGGGTTTCAGTGCTGGAAGTGGAAACTGCTTTACCTAGTTTAAGGAAGAAAGTTTAAGAAGGGAATCAGGTGCTTACAAAATGCATGGAGGGGCTGATGGCCCAGTTTTAGGCTAGGCCTCTGGAATGACCCGCAGGGCCATCCAGATTGATGATTCTGGAGCTGATTTCCTAGCACTTTGTGGTGGCTTTGATTCTTACATCAGAAAGCTGGAATAGAGAAGCCTCTGCTGCCACTGTCTTTTATATACTGGAAGGTGGAGAAAGGATACTGAGCCCTGCTGTTGAGACAACCTCAGTCTTCTCACCCTTGCTGGACAGCAGAAGTCAGAAAGGGGCAGAAAAATGACCTCAGACTTTCGAATCTTGTACGGGTATATCTCAATGGATGTAACCTAACTCTTACCCAGAATCAACTCACTTCTACAGCCACAAATCTATCAGGCTCCCCAGAGTTCCTGTCTCTGTGAATTGTGCTACAGTTTCTCAGATTTCTGCTGTGATTGGTCAAAACTCTATTGACCGTTCTGACTGGTTCTGTTGTCTCCAGATATATCTCAACTTCTTCTTCTTTTTTTTTTTTTTTGTCTTTTCTAGGGCTGCACCCGCAGCATATGGAGGTTCCCAGGCTAGGGGTCTAATCAGAGCTGTAGCTGCCGGCCTACGCCAGAGCCACAGCAACATACGATCCACGCCTCAACCACAGCTCATGGCAACGCCAGATCCTTAACCCACTGAGTGAGGCCAGGGATTGAACCAGCAACTTCATAGTTCCTAGTCGGATTTGTTAACCACTGAACCATGATGGGAACTCCCTCTCAGCTTCTTAATTTTGGCAGTTCTTTATTTTTACATTGGCTGCACTTTTCTGCCAGTTTTCACTCTAGATAGCTCTTTGCCTTAATTAAAAAGAAACAATTAAAAAGACTGAATTTTAGCGGTCTGCACCATTATTCTTGTGTAAATGCTGATGGTCCTTTCGGTTCTGCAAGTATTTAGATCAGCTAAGAATTAGTAAGGAAGCTTAGCTTCAGATGACAGCAAATCAAGCAGACCCTTAATATTCCCTTTTAAATAAGATCCATTTTGTAATGTATATTGGTGTGTCAAGTGTGTAGGTCAGTGGTTACCTAACTCAGTTTTCATTAGGTCGCTCAGAAAAAATAATTGAGTCTAAGCCTTAACCTTGTAAGATTCCTGGGAAAAACAGAATTCTCATAATAAGCAGGTTCTAGGTATTAGAATTTGCTCGGAGGGGGTAAATAGAAATGTAAAAATTGCCTAGACCAAATTTGGGACAATTTGAATGCCAAAATAAGCAATGGACCATTGAAAATAGGTCTCCTTGAGTCCATGTGGATGATGACCAACTAGACAGATATATGGAGGAGACAGGAGGGCATTCCTTCCTTCCTTCCTTTCTTTCTCTTTCTATTTCTCTTTATCTCTTTCTCTTTCCTATTCTTTTTAGGGCCACACCTGTGGCATGTGGAAGTTCCTGGCCTAGGGGTCAAACTGGAGATACAGCTGGGGTCCATGCCACAGCCACAGCAGCACTGGATCTGAACTGCATCTGTGGCCTTAGCTGCAGCTTTTGGCAATGCCAGATCCTCAATCCACTGAGTGAGGCCAGGGATTGAACCTGCATCCTCACGGAGGCTATGTCAGGTTTTTAACCTGCTGAGCCACAATGGGAACACCAACAGGGAAGCTTTTACCTTCAGTAGAATGCCAAAGGCCAAGTGATAGCAGATGAGGGAGTGCTGGAGATGGAAAAGCAGTGTTCAGCTAGCCTAGTAAAGATTGAGTTAGGCAACCATCATTGTGGGTGCAGAATCTAGAGACAGGCTTCAGGGAGGTGCGTGTTACACTGTCTCTCCACAGATTCCTTATTACTTTCAAGACAAAAGTGGTAACTATGCAGTGGAGAAATCAGACAACACTTTGACCAGGTGATCAAAATTAATACCATCAGTGGGGGCAGATAACATCTGTGCCTCTAGATAGACATGACCTGGCAAGGACATATTGTCCCTTCTGTACTAGTCTAGCCTGAATCTGATCACAGTGGAACATCAGAGAAACTTTAAATAAGGAAGGTTCTATTTAAAAAAAAATAAAAAAAGAAGAGGGTGGTACTCTTTAAAAATGTCATTGTCATAAAAGACAAAGAAAGTCTGTGAAAGTGTTTCAGATTAAAGGAGGCAAAGGAGTTGGGACGGCTAATTGCAATAGCTGACCTGAGCTGACTTGAGACTAGTTCTGTACTGCAGGGGAAATACTGTCGGGTCACTGGACAAAATTGGAAAATAGACAGGAGTTCACAGTAGTTAAGTTTACTGAAGTGGATAATTGTACTGTGGTTATGTAAGAGAATATCTGTATTTTTGAAAAATACGCACTAGAGTAATTAGAGGTAAAGGGCCACAGAATATGAATTTACTCTCAGTTTAGAAAAGTTTTTCATCTCTCTAGATAGAGAAGAAGGGAAGGGGAGGTGGGGAGGAAGAGGTAAGAACAGATTATAAGGCAAATGGGGCAAAATGTTAACACCAGCTGAATCTGAATCAGCAGCATACAGGCTTTCTTTGTACTATTCTGTAAGTGTGAAGTTATTTCCAAATAAAAAATTTAATAAGAATTGTATAGAAACTGAAAGTGCCTTTCACTTATACTGGGCTTTCGTGCCCAGTTCTGGGTTATGAAACAACTTTAGCTGAAATGTCATCTTATCTTACTTAGCCTACTTCTTGAGTTTTTCTCTAGGTATGTTGGCTCTGTTTATCATAAAGACTTCAACCTTTTTAATATTGTTCAAACTTTTCACTTTTTCTACATTACACAAGCAATACATCAAGGGAGTCCTTTGTAAAAGATTTAAATGATTCTGAAGCCCAAACATAGTCTCACACTTTACCCTTTCCTCCTTGCCCATCCTCAGAAGAAATTAGCCTTAAGAGTTTTTTTTAATGTAAATGGGATCCTGTACTGTTTGCCTTTTCTAGAAATGAGCGTTTCACTTGTTATATCTGGAAGATATTTCCTCTGTTTGCTTTATTCTTTATCTAATGACAGAAGAGGATCAGGTCATATAATTATGGATTGAAAAATATTCACCATTCTATGGACAAAATTATACTACCTTTTAAGCGCCCTTTTCAAAGTTTATTTACTGTTGGATTTCCTTTTCATGCACTGTTTTTTTTTTTTTTATAATTTTTTTATTTTCCCACTGTACAGCAAGGGGGTCAGGTTATCCTTACATGTATACATTACAATTACATTTTTTCCCCCACCCTTTCTTCTGTTGCAACATGAGTATCTAGACAAAGTTCTCAATGCTATTCAGCAGGATCTCCTTGTAAATCTATTCTAAGTTGTGTCTGATAAGCCCAAGCTCCCGATCCCTCCCACTCCCTCCCCCTCCCATCAGGCAGCCACAAGTCTCTTCTCCAAGTCCATGATTTTCTTTTCTGTGGAGATGTTCATTTGTGCTGGATATTAGATTCCAGTTATAAGTGATATCATATGGTATTAGTCTTTGTCTTTCTGGCTCATTTCACTCAGGATGAGATTCTCTAGTTCCATCCATGTTGCTGCAAATGGCATTATGTCATTCTTTTTGATGGCTGCGTAGTATTCCATTGTGTATATATACCACCTCTTCCGAATCCAATCCTCTGTCGATGGACATTTGGGTTGTTTCCATGTCCTGGCTATTGTGAATAGTGCTGCAATGAACATGCGGGTCATGCACTGTTTCTTTACACTCTTTATTATTATTCTTTTGTTGTCTCTTCTTTATTGACCTATAAGAGTTCTTTATGTATTAGGGATAATTTTTTTGCCTGTTTATGATGCCTCAAATACTTTCTCCTAGCCATTTGCTTTTCTTGCAACTTTTATATTTTTATGTAGCCAGATCTTTTACTTTTTTCTTTATGGTTTCTGGGTTTTATGTCTCATTTGGAAAGATTGTCCCTGTCTCAAGATTATAAAAAGTATTCTCCATATGTTCTTCTTTTGTTTTTTTTTATGTATTTATCTCTTTAATCTATCTAGAAATTTGCCTATGGGTTTAATTTCGCTTTTGTCCCGGTAGATAACCACATTCTTCAGCATCATTTATTAAATCACTCATTATTCTTTCTCCAATTTAAATTTTAAGTGAATCATAGAATGCATTCCTCTGTGTTCAGGCATCTATGTCTGCATTCTTTATTATGCTCTATTGATCAATATATGTGTATTTTCCTGTGCCATTTGCACAAATTTAATTTGGCAGGGAAAATCCTATGAAATGTTTTCCTTTCAGATAACTATAGAACTACTTGTCAGGTTCCACTGAAAATCTGTTGGGATGTTGATTGGCTGAATTCTCCCTATGTGAAAGGATTCTCATGGCATCAGGGATAGGAGCTCAGGCTATGGAGTCAGGCCTGTGTGTAAACCACTTATTAATTAGTTCTGGGATGATAATTGTACCGATTTTAGAGAATTGCTGTCTGCTTATATGAGACAATGTATTAAAATGCAAAGCATATGCTTGGTGTATAAAGGTACTAAAATTATTTATATGTTAATGGAGCTGATGTACTCAGTAACAGTTTTGTAGCTTATTAGTCAGAATAGCCTTTTCATTGACTTAAGACGCTGTAGGGTATGTGTATAACTACTCACACGTGCACATATACACATGCATGTAAACAAAAGTTCAGTCTACAGTGATGCTTACTGTATAAGGAACTGCATTAGTGCTCTTCTGGTTCCACGCATTTCTGTATTCATTCTTTTTTTTTTTTTCTTTTTATAGCTGCACCTGCAGTATATGGAAGTTCTGAGACAGGGCTGAATTGGAGCTTCAGATGTGGCCTATGGCATGGCCATGGCACCACTGGATTGAGGTGCCTCTGTGACCTACACTGCAGCTTGTGGCAATGCCAGATCCGTAACCCACCAAGGGAGGCCAGGGATTGAATCTACATCCTCATGTAGCCTATGCCAGGTTCTTAATCTGCTGAGCCACAACCGGAACTCCACTTTATTCATTCTTTCATGTAGTGTATCTGGTGCAGCTACTGTATGTAGGCCCCAGGCTTGGTGCTCAATGATATGCCTCATGCAGCCTGTGGCCTGGAGTGAAAACAGACATGAAACAAATAACCCACACACAACTTTGCACATGCGATATACAGCATGAATGGAAGTTAGGGTCTCTCGAGAACTTTGGTTCTGTTTGATGGAGTTCATTTTGTTAAACAGTTCAGTTTGTCGAAATCACCAAATTTGTTTCTCAGAAATGGTTTAAATGGTATTCATGAAAATGAATATAAATCACAGATTCTGAAGTTGGATTCTATGGGTTCAAATCCTCTTTCCATCACATGGATGCTTTGTGACCTTTGCCAGGTTACTTATCCTCTATGTGTCCCAGTTTCATCATTTGTAAACTGAGGCTAATACTAAGTTGCTTCAGAGGGTTGTTAGGAAGGACAAAGAAGTTTATATGTGTAGAAGTGTGTAGAGCAGTGCCTGACGTATAAGAAATGTTGTAGAAGTATTAGCTGCTATTATGACATCATCAGCATCCACACTTTATATGGAAATTTAATTTTTTTTGCCACACCCATGGCGTATGGATGTTCTCAGGCCAGGAATTGAATTCAAGCCACAGCTGTGACCTATGCCACAGTTGCAGCAATGCTGGATCCTTAACCCACTGTGCTGGGCTGGAAATTGAACCCAGTCTGCCACAGAGACTATGCTGGATCCTTAACCTACTGCACCACAGCAGAAACTCCAATAAGAAGTTTTTTTAGTAATTACTTTTTCTCATATTTCTTTTAGAAACCAGCCACATCAAGGTATACTTTACTTGTGATAAAATGCAACCATGTTAAGCGTGCTGATTAGATCTCATAAATGGGAGTTCCCGCTGTGGCACAATGGGATTGGTGGCATCTCTGGGGCACTGGGATGCAGGTTTGATCCCCAGCCTGGTACAGTGGGTTAAGGATCTGGTGTTGCTGCATCTGTGGCTTAGGTCCCAAATGTGTCTTGGATCTGATCCCTGGCCCAGGAACTCTGTATGCTGCGGGACAGCCGATAAGGAAAAAAAAGGTTTTATAAATATATACACCTATTTAACCACCACCATAATGAAGATAATTTAACATTTGCATCAGCCCCAAATGCATCTGTTTTCCTAGTACCCTTCTACAGTCATTTCAGTTCTTTTTAATGCATTTGTTTTATCAGAATTTTAGTATTTTTTAGCCTGTTTGGAATTTCTAATTCATTAGATTTTTTGATATATAATGTGTATTAAATTTGAGATACAGATTATACAATCTATTATGCTAATCCCCCTGGCAGCCTCTCCCTTCTGCTATTTTTGAGTAAGTTTCTATAGTATATGGCTTCATGTTAGAAAGAAAATGTTAATATTTCACATATGATGGGCTTGATTCAATTTGTCTCATAAAGTTTATTTCTCTACATAACACAAATGTGTAGGTATGCATTTAGCTTCTTGTTGAAAATTTCTTGATGTTGAGGGGGGAGTGGTGGTGGGAGTGGGGGAAAATTTAGTCTTCACAGGAATGAATATGTTGAAGTTTTAACCTTTTCTCTCTTAGACTCCCCCAAAAGAACAGGTTATAGTTCTCAGCATCTCTGCTTTGCTAGCATCTGTAATTCTCATGAGGGTATATATCCTGGGTGGGAAAAGTACTAGGAGGTCTAGTATTTGACATAAAACTTTCTCCTGCAGTAACAGTATGAAAGTAATTACTAGAGGTGACAGGAGTTCCCATTGTGGCTCAGCGGTAATGAACCTGACTAGTATCCATGAGGATGTGGGTTAGATACCTGGCCTTACTCAATGCGTTAAGGATCTGGCGTTGCCATGCACTGTGGTGAAGGTCGAAAATGTGGCTCGGATCCCCAGTTCCGGTGGCTGTGGTGTCAGCCAGCAGCTGTAGCTCTGATTTAACCCCTAGCCTGGTAACTTCCATGTGCCACAGGTGCAAGCCCTAAAAAGCAAAACAAAAAAAAAAAAAAAAAAAAATTAGAGCTGACATTATCAAGTACTTACTGTGGACCTGACACCATACTTAACCCTACATATGTCTCAGTTAATTCTCTCAACCCAAGTGTGGCATTATTATTATTCCCATTTTACAGTGATGAATATGAGTCTTAGAGAAGCTAGGTAACTTATCCAAAGCCACACATAGTTAAGAAGTGTTGGAGCTGATGGTGGGACTCTACACCCATGTCCTTAGCATTATTTTTTTTTCCTCTTGAATTTAAAGCTTGAAGGCTGTGGGTTTTTTTTTTTTTGTAAATAATTCCTACTTTTTTATAGATTTTTCATATCTCTTACTCTGTCCTCAAAACATCAGGTGAGGTAGGGAAGGAAATTCAATGCTTCATCCATTTATGCCGTGGTAAGCGAACTTTTTTTGTAAAAGGTCAAAAAGTAAATATTTTCAGCTTTGTAGACCCTGTGGTCTCAACTTGCAACTGTTCAGCTCTGTGGGTGTATTGGGAAATATAGAAATTGACAATTTGTAAATGGTTGAGAGAGGCAGTGTTCCAATAAGACTTTATTTACAAAGACAAGCCGTAGGCTGGATTTGACCCTTGGGTCATAGAGTGCCTACCGCTGTGGTGGTGGACTGTTCTCTTTGGGGACATCAGGACATGTGGGCTCAGGGAGGGGGTGCAGAAACAGGATTCCCTGGGAGAAGGGCTGTGCCCCATCTATTCCCCAGCCTTCTCCAGGCTACAGCCTGTATCGCCATTCATCAGGGCCTTTAGGAGATTCAGGTCCCAACAATAATAGTGATAATAACTGATGTTTTATCCTGGCTGCTCTGTTCTGTATGCTTTTCACACATGTCATTTAATCAGTAGACAAGCCAGTGTGATGGGAAACTGAGGCACAAAGAAGAAAAAGGCTTGTCCAAGGTCACAGAGCTGATGAGCGGTGAAATGGATTTGAACCCAGGGAGGCTGATTCTGAGTACGTGAGCTTAAGTCCTTTTACTTCACCTTTCCCACATTATGGGCTTACTTAGTTTGAGGTTACCTTTGAAGCCTTCCTCCTCAGAAGCTGCCTCTTCCCAGCACTGATATCAAGATGCAAGATTCTGTATTCTCTTTTAAGATGTTCACTTTGGAACAGAGCTACAAGCAAGGGAATGCTAACTGCTGTTTTTCTGTTACAGCTGAAAAGTTTGAGGGGACAAACAAGATGATGCAAGAAGTTTCTTTTTGCTCATCCTTAGGCTGCACTGCAGACTGTCAGCTCTAGAAACACTGTCATGATAACAAAACAAATTTTTGTTAAATACAGCATTAAATACATGATCTCAGCTAAACCTCAGAATAATGCTGTAAATCAAGCAGTATTATTCCCAGTGCACAGATGGGAAAACTGAGGCTCATCTATGAAGTGCTGGATAAGTTAATTAAATCTCCATGAGTCTTAGTTTCCTTATTTAGATATAATAATAGCCCTACCTTGTAGGGTCATTATGAAAATTCACTGGGTTAATACATGTTAAGGATTTAGAGCAGTGTTTGGCACTCAGTGGTGTTAACTCCTACTATTATTGCTATTATTATTATCAAAATATAATGGCAGTTATAATGGTAGAGATGAAATGTCCTTTTTATGATTGGTTGTGAATCGGAAATAAGCATCTAGGTGTCTAACAGCACCTAGGTGTTAATAAATAGAATTTGTGATTATTTATTCATGGGAAGAAGCTATAAGCTCTGTTCATTTTAATTTTAAAATGCTTCTATAGGAGCTCCCATTGTGGCTCAGTGATAATGAACCTAACTAGTATCCATAAGGACTTAGATTCAATCCCTGGCCTCTGCTCATTGGGTTAAGGACCTGATGTTGCCATGAGCTGTGGTGTAGGCTGGCAGATGCAGCTCCAATTCGACCCCTAGTCTGGGAACTTCCACATGTTGCAGGTGGGGCCCAGCCCTAAAAAAAACAAAACAGGAGTTCCCGTCGTGGCGCAGTGGTTAACGAATCCGACTAGGAACCATGAGGTTGCGGGTTCGGTCCCTGCCCTTGCTCAGTGGGTTAACGATCCGGCGTTGCCGTGAGCTGTGGTGTAGGTTGCAGACGCGGCTCGGATCCCGCGTTGCTGTGGCTCTGGCGTAGGCCGGTGGCTACAGCTCCGATTCAACCCCTAGCCTGGGAACCTCCATATGCCGCGGGAGCGGCCCAAGAAATAGCAACAACAACAACAATAACAACAACAAAAAAGAAAAAAAACAAAACAAAACACCCCCCCCCCCCCCCGCAAAAAAAACCTTCTAGTCATGGTTTCAAAATTAAACATTTTAAAAGATTAAAACTTAGGCCCTCGGTTCTGTTTGTTGCTGTTTGTGTAAAATTAGTCTCCTCCAAAAACAGTATGCCCTAGATAATCCTCTGTTTACTATAGATTAGGTAGAGCTGGCACTACAGCACAGGAGTGCTTGACATATTAAGTGTTTGCCAAGGTTCATTTTACAATCATAAAAATAGAAGCTCAGGACTATGTACAAGGGGGTAAGATAATTTGCTCGTTTATGTTAAATTCAACAATACACAATTGTGAAAAAACATGTTTTGCAAATATATTTTATTTCATTTTATTTTATTTTACTTTTTAGGGCTGCACCTGAGGCATATGGAGGTTCCCAGGCTAGGGGTCGAATTGGAGCACCAGCTGCCAGCCTATGCCACAGCCATGGCAATGCCAGATCGGAGCTGAGTCAGCATCCTACATCACAGCTCATGACAGTGCCAGATCCTTAACCCACTGAGCGAGGCCAGGGATCGAACCTGCATCCTCATGGATGGTAGTCAGAATCGTTTCCGCTGAGCCACGATGGGAATGCCTCTATTTATTTATTTATTTATTTTTATGTATACACTTTATTACACACTGTAGCTTGCTGTGCACATTTTATGTTTGTACATGCCCATCCCTTTCTATTATAATGACAATTTAAAGGATTGTTCAATGTCAGCTTTGACTATATGTGATTGTTTTCTTTTGAGTACTGACCTTAGAACCTAACCCCTGTGTTAAGGGGCCACTCAATTCCATATTATAATGAAATGCAGAAAGGAAACTCTTTCCCCCTTCATAAAGTGAACTGTTTCATTTTTAAAAAAATACACTTTTCTCTGGGTTAGTGCTCAACAAATGCTGTCCAGTTCAGTTGTTGTTTGTGAGAGTGACACCTGGTGGTTCTTTTTAATTATCATGGTTTCTCTGTGCTTGGCTGGAAGTTCTTAGAAATTCCAAAGAACCCTTGTGTCAGCTGCTTTGCCTGGTACTTAACACACTAGGTGGCTTTTGAGGATGGAGTTAGTAAAACGGATAGGGCTTTGAAAGCCCAGCACTCTGTATAGATGCAGTCCTGCAGAATGCTGGCCTTTCCCAAGGGATTTTATTTTAGTGCCTGTGATAGACAAACAGCTGCCTTATTAGGGAGGATTTGTATTTAACTCAGGGAATTTAGGACTTTGAGTAAGGGTTGGTATCCATGCCAATCTCCCTGCTTGACTCATGAGTAAGCTAGAGCCCCATGAGGTTGAGTGTGTTGGCCAAGGTCACGCTTTGTTGGCCAATGTCACTGCTCCCCAGTGAACCGAGGTCCTGGGCTCTGTGCCCATAAGTTGTGTTTATCATGTTGGGTAACCCTCTTGAGTTGAAAGAATCTGGGCATTAAAGGATAGGAGATGGAGGCTTTTTTTTTTTTTCTTTGTCTGTTTAGGGCCGAAGTTGTATATGGTGAACCTATTTTGAGTTGGACCTTTATTTATTTATTTATTTTATTGTGGCTCCACAGACAGCATATGGAAGTTCCCAGGCTAGGGGTCAAGTCAGAGCTGCAGCTGCTGGTCTACACCACAGCCACAGCAATGCCAGATCCCAATTGCATCTGAGACCTATATCACGGCTCACGCGATGTGGGTTCCTTAGCCCACTGAGGGAGGCCAGGGATTGAATCTGCATCCTCATGGATACTGGTGGGGTTCTTAACCCGCTCAGCCACAACAGGAACTCTGAGTTGGACCTTTGTATGCATTATCTCACTAGTGTATTGACAGCAGTTTGGGGAGGTGGTTGAAATCCGCATTGCTAAGAGTCTGCAAAGTATAAAAGTACCGTGTTGGGTTACAAGGCACATTCACAAGGAGTATGATGGCCCTTGATTTCAGCCAGGGAGTTAAGATAAGCTGTTGAAAAAATCAGTAGAGGAGGATTCACAGGGCTAGACCTCCCTAGGGTTGGGGTAGAGTTGAAACTCAGACCCAGATAGGTTTAACTTTCTGGCCTAAATTTATGTTTTCCATTGTCCTTTGTTGGAAATGTACTACATTTCTACTCTAATGTTGAGCAGATATTTCAATAAAACTTAACTTGCCAACATGTAATAGTGGCTTATTAAAAATGTGTTCAATTTACTTGTGTGTGCAAAGTAATCTTTCCTAATGAAGTGACTGTTACTCTACCTCCTTTTCTATTGTCAGGCCTGTGATTTTTGGTAAATATGAAGCTTTAAAAAGTTCAGAAATTATGAGGTAATATTGGAGCACATCATGAGCATGAGTGAAACTAGAGAACTTGGAGAATGTGTGAAATTATTTTCACTCTCAAATGATGAAATGTTTAAAATAAAATTTCTAAGGTGCAGATTTTTTTTCTTTTGGCAGCTGATTTTTACTGTTTGTATTATTTGAAATTTAAAAACCCTACCTTTAAATAATGTTTGAAAACTTCCAATTTTTTGGTAAACATATCCAAAAAATTAGATTTTCAAACCTGAGCAGATTTGGAAGATGAACTCTGTGTCACACTTCTTTGGTCTACCATTTTTGAGAATTATGTTCATAATGTTGGGAGGGTCACATTTTGTGCATTGCAAGGGCCAGATGAGGACTCAGAGTGTGAGTGGTCTCTAGTACATGAGCCCCTCGTTGCTTTCCTTCTCTTTGATTAAGAGCTCTGTGGGTTAGTTGAGTTTTGATGTTAATCCTTAAAGGGGAATTGTGAGTGGTGTTTGCATCCTTTAGCCCCACTGATGGGGATACTGAGGCTGAGTTTTACATTTGGCTCCCGAGGGTCTCAGAGCACTGATGTTCCCTCCTACAATATGAAATTTAAAAAAATGAAGCAATAAAATATAACTGGTGAGGAGTTCCCTGGTGGTGCAGTGGGTTAAGGATCCAGTGTTGTTATTGCTGTGGCTCAGGTCACAGCTATGGTGTGGATTTGATCCCTGGCCTGGGAACTTCTGCATGCCATGGGTGTGGCCCCAAAAATGAAAAATAAAAAAATTAAAATAAAACTGGTGTTAGACCTTGGATCCAGTTGCGGAGTTTAAAGTCTCCAGAAGGCCATGGATGGCAGATGTGAGCAGAGTGAAAAATTATCCCTGACACATGAGCTCAGGGCACATATATTAAAACATTCTTTGCCTTTTCTCTAAAAGTCACTTCATGGGTGTATGATAAAGGCGGATTTTTAAATTAATCCCGATTTAGAAAAATCAATACTTTATATTGAAGTCATAGTAGGGGATGATATGACTTAAGTTTATGCATTTCTCATAGCTAGTAATGCCTTTTTCCTTTTATGTGTGAAAAGATTTATATCCAAAGGAGAAATGCTCCTGGTATGTCAGTAAATAATAATAAACTGTAACAACTGATGGCAGTCTGGTTTCCCATTTTGGACCTCTTAATGGACCAGTGATGAATGCCATGTGGAGGAGTGTTTGCAGTTCCTAGGACCCTCATACCCATGGCTCTTAATCCCTGAGTTGGTCCTGCAGGAGGCTGGGGCATCCTCTTCATGTCTCATCTCCTCGGGAATAGTACAGATGTGCCCCAGAGCCAGGTATAGAATCTGTGACTTATCAGAGTTCTCAGCAGCCCTGGGGTTCTTTGAATCCATGGTACCAAACATACAGCTTCATTGGTCAAGAGAATAGAATGTTGGGGAAAAGCTCCAGTGGGAAGGGTCTGGTAAGATGGGATGGGAAATGGTTCTCATTGAGGAGGAAGGTGTGGACAGAGCCTTGGCAAACCTTATCACCGTGTTGTCCTAAAGAACAGCAGTTAAATGAGAACATGATAGTTTCAGCTCACAGCCCCATTGAGGACATCCACATGAGAGAGGGAAAAGTGGAGGAAGAGGCGAAGGAGGAAGATGAAGAGGAGAAGGAGGAAAAGGAGAAGGTAAGGGGAGAAAGGTAGAGGCCATAGAGAAGTGATTTGACATTTTGGATTTGCAGTACCTACTTTCAATTTTTATCCGATTCCTTCCGACTTCCTCTTCCTTCTCGGAGTCGTAGTTGCCACATGTTCCTTTCCATACCACAAAGTGAATTAAAATTCAAGCAGGGAGGCCCAAAACACTTGTAAATCTATTTGCTCTCTTTGGAAATTAATAGAGATTTTAAATTATTGCTGTTAGTAATGTATTTTAGCTTTATTCTTTGTGTCTCCCCCTTAGGGATAAAAATAATGTAAACATCTTCATACTTAGTTACTGTATTATTTAAGATTCTTAAATGAACAAATATTTATTAAGAACCCGTGGTCACTTGGAGTTCCCGATGTGACACAACAGGATTGGTGGTATCTTGGGAGCACTGGGACATAGGTTTGAACCTTGGCCCTGCGGTGTGGTTTTAGGATCCGGTGTTGCCACAGCTGAGGCTTAGGTTACAACTGTGGCTCAGATATGATCCCTGGCCTGGGAACTCCATATGCTTAGGGTGGCCGAAAAAGAAAGAAAGAAGGAGGGAAGGAAACAAAGAAAGAAGGAAAGAAAGAAGGAAGGAGGGAAGGAAGGAAGGAAAGAAAGAAAGGAAGGAAGGAAGGAGAGAGAGGGAGAGAGAGAGGAAGGAAGAAAGAAAGAGAACCCATGGTCATTTAAATGTACTTGCATGCATTTTTGCTACTCAGAGTATTGCAAAGCTAACAAATTCAGAGGAAAGTTGTTTAGAAAATCTTAGCAGTTGATGCAACACCCCCATCCCCTTTCCTCGCTTCTGGCCTGTTTCCATGGCCAGGACCCTCTATCCCTCTGGAGGCCAGGGGTTGGTTTCAGGCTCCCCACCCAGCAGAGAGCAGGCTGTGGAGTGCAAACTGGCACCTGGAAGGTTCCCCCAGGAAATCTTACACCTAACAGGGTTAGCCTATTTGCCAAATTGCAAAATGAAACTCCTCAAAGTAAGGACCTTCCATCTCAAGACAAGTGTGCTCACTCGGCCAGTCAGCCGCTTGTGTGCTAAGAGTCTTTGAAGTGCAGCATACTGTGTTGGATTATAAAGTGGATTCAGAAGGAGTAGGACGGCCCTTGACTCCAGCCAGGGAGTCAAGATAGGCTCTTGAAAAAGTCAGGTATCATATTGAGGCCATGTATGCTTAGGAGCCAGGTGTGGCTCAAGTAAATCTTTATTATACTTATGCCCAAGGGTAGTAGCTCCTCAAAGTTGGCCTTGGCATGAAATTGGGGGTGGAAAATGCAGTAGCCTTTAAGGACAGAACTAAATGCCAGTGCTTTCCTATGAACACATCTTATGGGTCAGCAGCATGAACTTTCCTGTCTTACTTAAACTGGATGGACTCTGGATGCTTCTTTAATTGTATGTATTTCACCTAGAGTCCACATGGTGGGTGTCCTCAGTACTGGGAGGCTTGAGGGAAACCAGCTCTGGTAATTACTAGGGCAATGAAAACTAACTCTGGTGAAGCATTGGGAAGTCGATGGTGAGTTTGGAGAAGCAAAGAGACCAGAGGTGGAAAAATTTAGTTATGCTCCATGAGGAATGTGTGTGGGGATATTTAGTGCTGGGTGGGAGAGTATTAACTAGGAGTTCCCTGCAGATTATGTGCTAAACCTAGCAGTCCTGATGGGAACCCATGGGGGAAAGGAGCTCCCTGAGGTAGCAGCAGGAAAGGGATTGATTTGAGTTGGGTGTTGGGACCTAGAGAGATAGGTATGTGGTGTGGGAGGTATGAACATTCTCCTGACTTCTGGACCTTTTACCCCCCACCTCCCCATGCAGAACCCACACCAGTTTTCCCAAGGAGCTGGGAAAGTATATTTTCAGGTACCCAGGGATGTTACAACAGCAAGAGTGTGTTGTCACTTTTTTTTTTTTTTTTGTAAATCAACTGTACTATTAATTAAAAAAAATTTTTTTGGAGTTCCCATCATGGCGCAGTGGTTAACGAATCCGACTAGGAACCATGAGGTTGTGGGTTCGATCCCTGCCCTTGCTCAGTGGGTTAACGATCCTGCATTGCTGTGGCTCTGGTGTAGGCTGGCAGCTACAGCTCCGATTAGACCCCTAGCCTGGGAAACTCCACATGCCACGGGAGCGGCCCAAGAAATGGCAAAAAGACAAAAAAAAAAAATTTTTTTTTTGAGTACTCAGTAGCTCCTTTTAGTTTTAATTTTATTTATTTATTTTATTTCCCTAATACATTTTTTTTCTACTGTACAGCATGGTGACCCTGTTACACATACATGTATACATTCTTTTTGCTCACAGTATCATGCTCCATCATAAGTGACTAGACATAGTTTCCTGTGCTACACAGCAGGATCTCACTGCTAATCCATTCCAAAGGCAATAGTCTGCATCTGTTAACCCCAAGCTCCCCAACCACCCCACTGCCTCTCCTTCCCCCTCCCCCTTGGCAACCACAAGTTTATTCTTCAAGTCTATGATTTTCTTTTCTGTGGAAGCATTCATTTGTGCCATATATTAGATTCCAGATATAAGTGATATCATATGGTATTTGTCTTTCTCTTTCTGACTTACTTCACTCAGGATGAGAGTCTCTAGTTCCAACCATGTTGCTGCAAATGGCATTATTTTGTTCTTTTTATGGCTGAGTAGTATTCCATTGTGTATATATACCACATCTTCCTAGTCCAACATCTGTCGAAGGACATTTTGGGTTGTTTCCATGTCTTGGCTATTGTGAATAGTGCTGCAATGAACATGTGGGTGCATGTGTCTTTTATAAGGGAAGTTTTGTCCGGATATTTGCCCAAGAGTGGGATTGCTGGGTCATATGGTAGTTCTATGTTTTTGTCACTGTTAATGTTCAATATAATTTCCAAAAGTTAGAAATATGACTCCCATAAAGCTTTAAAGTGAACGCGTCAAAATTTTATTTAACCCATCAGTGAGAGAACCAGTGAGGTGGTAAACTGAATCACAAGGTATTTGTGGACCTGCGTATTCATAGGCTTAAAACAAAAACAATATTAGCTTAAGATTGCTAGGCTATACATAAAACTGGATCATGTCCTCCAGAGCCATAAAACTATCATCTTTGGGGTTTTCCCACCCTTCTTAAATATGCAAGTTAACACGCAATCTCACAGTGTCTGGGTTCCAATCTGATAGCAAATAGCAAAGTCAAGGACAAAGACATTCTCTTAGATCATTAAATAATTCTTGGGAGGATTTGTGCAACAATCTGCTGGAGAGAAACGCTGCCCACGCCTCGCCCACCCCCTCTCTAGTTTTGTGCAACTGCCTTACCTCCAAGTTTTGGAAGGCGTTTTTTTTTGTTTGTTTTTTTGTTTTTTTTTTTGTCTTTTGTCTTTTGTCTTTTCTAGGGCCACACCCTTGGCATATGGAGGTTCCCAGGCTAATAGGAGCTGTAGCAGCCAGCCTACACAAGAGCCACAGCAACTCGGGATCCGAGCGGTGTCTTCGACCTACGCGACAGCTCAGGGCAATGCCGCCAGATCCTTAACCCACTGAGCAAGGGCAGGGGCCGAACCCAAAATCCCATGGTTCCTAGTCGGATTTGTTAACCACTGAGCCATGACGGGAACTCCTGGATGGTTTTTATTAACATAAAAAAATCCTTTAGAGTTAAAGAAATCTGAGATTGAGTCTCAGTTCCTTAACTGGCCAGCTATATAATACTGGGCAGGTAATTACCTGAGACTGGATTTACTTGCTGCAAGTTGGGAGGAGCAAATGAGGTAGCTTTTGTAAACTGCCTGGTACATGATGGATACTGATTAAATTTTAGTTCTTATCTTTACCTTTACATTTTGAAAATATTTTATCTTTTATATTTACCTATTTTTATTATAGTTGATTTACAATGTTGTGCCAATTTCTGCTGTACAGCAAAGTGACACATTCATACATATATATATATATATATATATACATTCCTCTTCTTATATTATTGTCCATCATGGTCTATCCCAAGAGATTGGATATAGTTCTTGGTGCTATATAGTAGGACCTCACTGTTTATCCATTCTAAATTTACTTTTCATTTTTTTTAAGTGAAAAAAATTCACCTTTTGTCTGCCTTTCGGAGACAAAATTGTCTTCGTTCTCCTTTCTTCTTCCCTCCCTCCCTTCCTCCCTCCCTCTCTTTCTTTCTTTCTTATCGCTGATTTATTAGAATAATATCCTAGAACTCCGGTGGATTTTCTGCATTACTAATAGAGGCATTCTATTAAATTTTTATTACTCATCTAAATGGAAAAAAATAGACTTTTCATTTTTTTGGCCAGAGTGTGCAGCTCTTTAATGTCAGATGTCAGTTCTCAGGGATTGAACCCCAGGCCACAGTGGTGAGGGCACCCAGTCTCAACCACTGTACCACCAGGGAACTCCCCACAAAAGTAGATTTTAACATTCTTTTTTAATTAAAAAAGTTTTCCCGTTTATTGAGATATAATTAACATATAACCTTGTGTAAGTTGAAGGTATACAACTTAGTGGTTTGACGTATGTATATATTGTGAAATGATTACCATAATAAGGTTAGTTAACACATCCATCACCTCTCAATGTTACATTTTTTTGCAGTGAGGATGTTTAAGATCCACTCTCTTAGCAACTTTCAAATATACAATGCAGTGTTGTTAACTATGGTCACCGTGTTGTACAGTATGCTTTATTTAGAGAACCCTCTGCAGGTGACAAGATGGAGAGATGTTACTTAAGTGAAGATGATTTCTTACTGGATAGTCTTTAGTTTTTCTGAGGGTGGGGGTGTGGGTATTACATGTTTAAGTGGAAATATTAGCCTTGTCTCCTTTTATTTATTTATTTATTTGTTGTCTTTTTGCCATTTTCTTGGGCCGCTCCCTTGGCATATGGAGGTTCCCAGGCTAGGGGTCCAATTGGAGCTGTGGCCACCAGCCTACACCAGAGCCATGGCAATGTGGGATCCGAGCCACGCGTCTGCAACCTATACCACAGCTCACGGCAATGCTGGATCGTTAACCCACTGAGCAAGGGCAGGGATTGAACCCGCAACCTCATGGTTCCTAGTCGGATTTGTTAGCCACTGAGCCACGATGGGAACTCCAGCCTTGTGTCCTTTTAAAAGGAGAGCTGCCTTCCTCGGTTACCCTTTCTGAAGTGTACTCTGTAGGTATCTCAGTGTCTACTGTGTGCCACGCCCCAGGTGGACATTTATAAGGACGGGGATGGATGCCTGGGAGCTACCAGGAGCATGCTCTCTGCATCCCCCTTCCTGTAAAGGTCAGTCCAGCGGGGATTAGCGGCAAGGCCTGAGGACTGTAAGCTCCTGTCTGGCACAGGCACCTGGTCATCACAGCCAGATCTACGTTGTGGGAGCACATAGCCTCTTGTCTTCTCTACAGCCACTCACATGATAAAGCAGTATGCTGGCACATGGGACACTGAGCTGTGATTCAAATGACAAAATCTATACCAAGAGCCTCTTCAGCATTTTGATTTAGAAAAAGGAGTGTTTTCCTAGTTAGAATTTTTGTTTTTTTCTTTTTTTTGGCCGTCCCAGGGCACAAGAAGTTCCTGGGCCAAGGGGATCAGATCCAAGCCACAGTTGTGACTTATGGTGCAGCTGAGGTCCTTAACCCACTGTGACTAGCTGGGCATGGCACCTGTGTCCTAGTGCTGTAGAAATGCTGCTGATCCCTTAGCATCGCAGTGGGAAATCCTAGATTTTTTATATAGGCCAGAGAAACATCCTTTTACTTTTGGCTGAAGAGCTTTTGCTTTAGGACCAGCTCATTTCTTTTCCAGTAGCTGGTTTATGAGCTTCTGATTTTGCTCTAGTCACTAATCTCTGGAGAGTGAAGAATAAGATGGAAATGCCCTTGACTTTATCCCCACGTAAAGAGTGTGATATTAATGTTGATCTGTAGGTCAGGGATTCCAAATTCTAAACTCAGTTCTGTCACTACCTATAATGCCATTTCTTCTTTTTTGTACGTGCACATTTTTTTTCCCCTTTCCTGCCTGGATGCAGAATCATGCAGCATAGCGTACACATGATTCAGTGTTAATGGTCACACAGGGAAAAACTCTAACCCTCTTACCTCATTTCTGAATCATAGCTCTAAATGAGGTGATAGGATCGGGGCCCTGATGGTCCAGGCTCACTTCATTCATTAGGCAACGTGTATCTGGTGAGCAATGACTCTGTGATTTCTCTGCAAACAGGGGAAGTAAGATCCTGCCCTGATGGAGATAGATTGTAACCAAGTAAACAAATAAAATGATTAGAGACTGATAAGTATTACGAATCAAAGAAATCAGATGATGGGAAACTCTAAGTAAGCTGCTATTCTTAGTAATTTTAATTAGGGTTATCAGAGGCTCTCTCTCTGAGGAGGTAGCTTGCTGAGATGTGAATGGAGGGATGAAAAGGAGTCAGTCATAGGAAGAGTTGGATGAAGAACATTATAGGAAAGAGAGACAATGCAGAGAGGGGTAGGCTGAGTTTGGCTTGGGAAAGGAACAGAAGGACAGATGTGTGCCTGAAGTGGAGTGAGCAAGGGGGCCAGTTGGTGGAGACGGTGTCAGAAGCTGGGTCATTTAGGGGCATCAAAGATCATAGGAAAGAATTTGGGTTTATTCCAAGTATAATGGAAAGCTTTTAAAGAGGCTAAAGCAGTGGAATGGTATGAGTTTATCACAAGGAGAGAAAGAAAAGAACAACTGCAGCTGTTACTTGAAGAGTTGAATGGTGGGTGTCAAGTGTGGGAGCAGGGAGACCGGTGAGGTCCTTGTGCTTGGTGGTGGTGATGGTGGCAAGGATGTGAGAGAAGGATGCTTTGAGGATTTGACTTGGTTACAGGGGGTCCCAAACATCTGGGTGAGGAGCTTAGATTTGATTTTTGCAGTTGTGAGGGAGTGTTGTGTATGTGTGAGTTTGTGAGTGAGTGTATGTGTGTTTGTACGTGTGTGTGTGACTGTGAGTTTATGGGTGAGATTGTACATGTGAGTCAGTGTGTATGAGTGTGGGATACATGTGTGGATTTTTGGGTGGATGTGAGTATATGTGTGTGTGTGTGTTTGGGTGTTTCTCTTCTTGCTGCTTTTGAACAAGCCAGTGGCATGAAGAAAAGCCTGTCCTATATGATGCAGATAAAAGGCTGGTAGCAGGGACACTTCCTGGGAGGGTAATGGAGTTAGATGTGACATGAAGGCCCAGAGGTGCTAACTTGTTAGCTGTGGAGAAAGAGATTGAATTGGCAAGTCTTGTTATTAGTTTTACCCTGTTTATGGTTAAATGAGACTGAGGAGTAGAGACTCCATTAAAGGTGTTACATTCTCTTCAAAGTAGCCCATTTTATTGCTAGCAGGGTATGTTATTAGTCTTAATTATTAAAAAAAAGAAATTAAAACTCAAATTCCTATGCTTGCTTTCTCTGAAATAAATGGAAAGCGGAATGATTCTACTGTGGCCCAGCAGAACTGTTCCTGCTCTGCCCCTGTATGTACACACACACACACACACACACACACACACACACACACACACACTCACACACCCACCCACCCCTTCTCTTTTATACTTAAAGTTCTTGATTCTTGAGAAACTCACTGTATTTTTTGTTTTCCCTCCAGGACATCTTTGAAGATGCCTTGGAAACTCTCTCTATGTAAGTAGTAACATAATTTAAAAAGTATGTGGTAAAGGAAAAGTGATGATTTTCTTATATAAGATGTAAATATTTCATTCTCATTTTTTTTTGTGAGTAGTGAGTATTAGAAAAATCTACTTCTCTATAATTTAACAGGATGTGATTAGACTTAAGAAAGGATCTATTTAAATTACTACCAAATATATTTTTGAGTATTATTTCTTGTAACATTCAAAGTAAAATAAAAGAAAAAAATGCCTCCCAACAAATCAAATTTTATTTGTTTATAGTTTACCCTTTTATTTCTTGTCCATATTTATTTACATGGCTGGCCTCATGTTGTACGTTTTTGCTTTTGGTTTGCATTTAACTTTATTATAAGCATTTCCTATAAGCTTATAATAGTCATGTTATGATTTCAAATGACATCATATTAGGTCAAGTGCTTTTTGTAATTATTTTAAATGACATCATATTAGGCCAAGTGAAACAGCACAGTTTACTTATCCATTTCTCTGTTATTAGACATTTAGGTTTTTACTGGTTTAAAAACTTAATGCTAAGTAATGAATATTTTAATGTGTATAGCTTTGTCATAGTTTTGAATTATCTCTAAAGGTTAACATCAATTGATGTGAGATTATTAGATTTAAATGAATGAATATTTTTATTGCTCTTTATATGATATTTTTCAAGTTGCCTTTCTGTATTAGTCAGCTCAGGCAGCCATAACAAAATACCAGAAACTGGGTGGCTTAAACAACAGAAATTTGTTTTCTCAGTTCTGGAGCCTGGAAGTTAGACATCAGGGTGCCAGCGTGTATAGGTTCTGGTGAGAGCTCTCTGCCTGGTTTATAGACAGCCACCTTCTCATTGCATCTTCATGTGGCAGAGAGGGAGCAAGCCCTCTGGGGTCTCGTCTTATAAGGTATTAGTTAGGCATGAGGACCACTCCACTCTCAGGACCTGATCTAAACCTAATTGCCTCCTAAAGGCATCATCTCCACATACCATCGTACTGGGGATCAGGGCTCCAACGTGTCAATTTTGAGGGGACACAATTCAGTCCATAGCACTTTCAAAAGAATTTTATTAGTGTACATGGTGACCGATGGTATGTAGGTGAAGTGGTTTAATATGTAGCCTCAGGGAGTTCCCGTTGTGGCTCAGTGGGTTAAGAATCTGACATAGTATCTATGAAGATGTGGGTTCTGTCCCTGCCTGGCCTTGCTCAGGGGGTTAAGGATCCAGCATTGCCACAAGCTGTGTTGCAAGTTGCAGCTGATGCTCAGATCTTGAGTTGCTGTGGCTGTGGTATAGGCTGGCAGCTACAGCTGCAATTCGATTTCTACCCCGTGAGCTTCCATATACCATGGGTATGGCCAAAATAAAATAAAATAAAATAAAATAAAATATAGCCTTAGAGTTCCCCCTGTGGCACAATGGGATGGCTGGTGTCTCTGCAGCACCAAGATGCAGGTTTAGTACAGTGGGTTAAGGAATCTGGTCTTTAATCTCAAGGTCACAACAACTATGTGATCCCTGGGAACTTCATGTGCCAAAGGGTGGCCAAAAAAAAGGAAAAAAAATAGCCCCATCATTCCTAGGTATTATTTGAAACTGTGTTGCTACTTAAATGATACCTAATTGCTTGGTTTTTAAAAAATTTTCTTATTATCATTGTTTAGTCTATCTCATCCTTTTAAAATGAATTTTAGTCTTTTTTTCTCAATTTTTCTTCTACATACTTAATCTTTCTTTTTTCTTTTTTTGTCATTTCTAGGGCCGCACACCTGGCATATGGAGGTTCCCAGGCAGGGTGTCTTATCGGAGCTGTAGCCACTGGCCTACTCCAGAGCCACAGCAACTCGGGATCTGAGCTGCTTCTATGACCTACACCACAGCTCATGGCAACGCTGGATCCTTAACCCACTGAGCGAGGCCAGGGATCGAACCTGCAACCTCATTGTTCCCAGTCGGATTTGTTAACTAACCACTGTGCCACGATGGAACTCCCTCTTACATACTTATTAACTTTAGAATATAAATACATCTTCATCTTTTGTCCTGGTTGCTACAGATATTTTCCTAGTTGCTATTTTTCTGTACGTTAATGTTGCAAATTTTTATATTTTTCAAAAGTTTTAGAGTTCATGTTGTTGAATGTGTATGTGATTAAAAAAACTTAATTTGAAAATTTGAAAAACCTTTTTTGTTGTGCAATAGTTTCAGATTTACAGAACTATCGTGAAGGTAGTACAGAGAGTCCTCTAGCTCACACCATTTTCCCTGTGATTCATTTCTTACATTAGAATGATATATTCATCACAATTAACAATATGTCATGGATGCATTTTTTAACTGAAGTCTGTAGATAGTTCATTCAGATTTCTTTAGTTTTTATCTAGCATCCTTTTTCTGTTCCAGGATCCCATTTAGGACTTCTCCTTAGTCATCCTATCTCCTTAGGCTTCTCTTTAAAAAAAAAATGCATTTAATTTAATTTAGTTGGATTTAATTATTTATTTTTTTTGGCTGTGCCCATGGCATGTGGAAGTTCCCAGGCCAGGGATTGAACCTGCGCCACGGCAGTGACCTGATCCACAGATGTGCCAACACTGGATCCTTGACTGCTTGGCCACCAGGGAACTCCCAGGCTCCTCTTAATTGTGACAGTTTCTCAGACTTTGCTTTTTTTTGATGACTTTGACAGTTTTGAGTATTGGTCAGGTGTTTTGTGGAATGTCCCTCACTTGGGATTTGCCTGTTTTTTTTCCCTCACGATTAGACTGAGATCATGTGTTATAGGAGGAAGACCACAGATATAAAGTACCATTTTCATCACATTATGTCCTCCTGGCTTACTACTGTTGATGCTAAACTTGATCAGTTGGCTTGAGATAGCGTTTGTCAGGTCTTTTCACTATAAAGTTACTCCTTCCTCCCCTTCCCTTTTCACACTGTACTCTTTGGAAGATCACCTGCTTATGTATTACTTAAGATTACTTTTAAGGTGAGTGCATTCTCTGCCATCCAAAAATCTTACGGTTATTCAGCTCTGCTCCTGCTGCTCTACTCTGAGTGTTGGAATGAAGAGAACTTGAGTTACATAGCAGACTGAAGTCTAGGAGATGGAAAAGAATCAGCCTGTGGGACTGGTGACTGGAATTCTCCAGTGAAGGCATAGCAGTTCCCAGTGGGAAGCTAGAACCCCAGACACACACCAGAAAGGGTTTTAGTTCTTAGAGATGAAAACAGGTCAGACACGTAATTGATGTGACTGATGGGTGGCACACGTTAAAACTTGTGTTTCTTTGAGGTTTCATTGGCTGCATTAGACTGGCAGTAGCTTTACCTTTGGGTCTGAAAGGTACTGTCAGCAATTTCTAACATTATTAGTTTAAAAAAATTCAAATTATAGGGAAACAAACAAAAATCTCTTGAACTTGACTTCGGTTTCTGGTTTTCCTTGTAAAGAGCTTGGAAGTTGTCACTCCAACCTAATAACAATTAAAGAACTAGACAGACTTGAAAAATCCACAGGTACAGGGCAAACAACTGCCTCCAAGATTGGAGGGACAGAGAGGCAAATTCAGAGAGTCATGGCATATCAGAGGGGAAGACAATGCAGGAGCAGGAAAGCCTCAGCTGTGATCAGTGAATTGCCGGAGGCTCAGCATGAACTTTTCTAGGAGCTGAGAAACATGTGGGGACCCTGTCATATGAAGGTGCCCCTCACCCCCATGTGCAATTTATCTCCAGAAGCTCCACCAGAATCCCACAGTAAATAGAGGAAAAAAATCCCTTTGGGCTTTCTACAGAGTGAGGAGAAAAGGAACCAAAACACGCCACAGTTTCAGTAAACTATTACAAGTAACCAGGGGAGTGTAGTTAACCAGAGCCTAGTTGGAGCTGGATAACTGCAGCCCACTCAGGCCATCCTGCCCCACCTAAGCAGGAGAAAAACTGAGAAACAGTTGAGAAGTTCCCAGTCCAGAGGCACAGGCTCCCTAAGAGACTGAGATCTAATCACAGAACTTGGGAATGGTTCCCATCCCCAACACCTCACCACCATGTGACTACAGGCCTATTTACAGTTCCTTTTTATCCTGTATGTCATATTTAACTGTTAATATTACAAGGCAAACCAATAGGCAGAAAACACAGTTGGAAGAGACAGAGCAAGCATCAAAACCAGACATGGTGAGGCGTGGGAATTTAAAACAACTATGGTTAACATGCTAAGGGCTCTATGGATCAAGTGGAGAGCCTGCAGGTAGAGATGGACAATGTAAGCAGAAAGATGGAAATCACAAGAAAGAAAATGGTAAAGGGAGTTACTACTGTGGTGCAACAGGAATGGTGGTGTCTCTGGAGCACTGGGACACAGGTTCAATCCTCGGCCCAGCACAATGGGTTGAGGATCTGCACTGCTACAGTTGCAGTGTGGGTCACAGCTGCGGGTTGGACCTGATTTCTGGCCTGGGAACTCCATATGCTGTGGGGCAGCTTTATAAAGAAAAAACAAGAAGAAAATGCTAAAGAAAAAATAAAGTCCTAAAAATAAAAACCATTGTAACAGAAATGAAAAATGCCTTTGATAGACTTATTAGACTGGACATGGCTGATCAAAGACTCCCTGAGCTACAGGCTATAGCAATAGAATTCCCAGAAACAAAAAGCAAAGAGACCAAAGACTACAAAAAGCAGAACAGAGAATCTAAGAACTGTTAGACAGCTACAACAGGAATCACATGTGGAATGGGAACACCATGAGAAGAAAGAAAGAAACAGAAAAAATAATTGTAATAATAATGACCTGAGAATTTCCTCAGCTAATATTAGATACCAAAACAGAGATCCAGGAAGCTCAGAGAATACCAAGCAGGATAAATTAAAAACATTAAAAAAAAATCCCCTCGGTATATCATCTTCAAAATATGGAAAATCAAAGATAAAGAAAAAATCTGGAAAGGAGCCAGAGGATAAAAGCTCCTTACCTATAGAGGAGCAAAAATAAGATGACTTCCAACTTCTCAGAAACCAGGCAAGCAAAAAAAAATGAAATGAAATGTTTGGGTTGAGAGAATAAAACTGCTAACATAGAATTCTGCTCTCTCTGAAATTATCTTCAGAGGTAAAGGAGAAATGGAGTTCCTTTGTGGTGTAACAGGTTAAGTATCCGGTGTTTTCACTGCAGTGGCCTGGGTTGCTGCTTTGGTGCAGGTTCAGTCCCTGACCTGGGAACTCCCACAAGCTGCAGGTGTGGCCAGGAAAAAAAAAAAAAAGTAAAGGCAAAATAAAGACTTTCTCAGGTGAGCACAAATTGAAGGAATTTGTTGTCTGTAGATCTGCCTTGTAAGAAGTACTAAAAGAAGTTCTGGAGTTCCTGTCGTGGTGCAGTGGTTAACGAATCCGACTAGGACCCATGAGGTTGCAGGTTTGATCCCTGGCCTCGCTCAGTGGGTTAAGGATCCGGTGTTGCCATGAGCTGTGGTGTGGGTAACAGACGCTGCTTGGATCCTGCTTTGCTGTGGCTGTGGAGTAGACCGGTGGCTGCAGCTCCGATTGGATCCCTAGCCTGGGAACCTCCATGTGCTGCAGGTGTGGCCCTAGAAAAGCCGAAAAAAAAAAAAAGTTCTGTATAGGGATGGAAAATAATGGGGGTCAGAACCTCATATCCACATAAAGAACATCAAAGAAGAAGAAGTCAAAGTAAAACATTTTTTCTTAATTGATCTAACAGTTAACAGTTTTTTCCAAATAATACCAATAGTGTATTAGATTATTTACAGCTTATGTTTATATATTTTATATACGTATTTATATAAAGATGTTTATGTATGCTTACATGTAAGGGAGATGAATGACAGCAATGATATAAGGGATAGGAGGGAGGAATTAGGATTATTTTATTATTATAAGGTACTCACACTACCTGTGAAATGATATAGTGTATTTGAAAGTAGACTCAGATTAGTTGTAAATGTGTATTGCAAACTCTAGGGCAACCACCAAAAAAAGTAAAATAAGAAGTAAAGCTGGTGTGCTAAGAAAGGAGAGAAAATGGGGTCATAAAAATGCTCCATTAAAACCACATACAGCAGAAAAAGAGTGGGAGACAAGGATAGGAACAAAGAACAAGGGCAGCAAGCAAAAAATAGTAATGAATGTGGTAAATATTAATCCGGCTGTGTCAACAATCACTTTGAATGTTAGTGGTCTAAGTTTTCTCATTAAAAGACAGAGTAGATGAAAAAACATGACCCAATGATATGCCGTCTACAAGAGACTCATTTTAAATGAAAGACACGTATAGGTTAAAAGTAGATAAAGAAAAATATATAGCGCTAACACTAATCAGAAGAAAGCAGTAGTAGCTATCCTAATTTTGGACAGAGTAGACTTTGAAATAAGGAGAGTTATCAGGGATAAGGAAAGGCATTACATAATGATGAGGGGTCAGTTCTCCAAGAAGACATAATTCTTAATGTCTTTGTACCTAATAACAGCATCAAACTACATGAGGCAAAAATTAATACAACTACAAGAATAAATAGATGATTTTATTACCATAGTTGGTGACTTCAACGCTCTAAGAAACAGATCCATCAGGTAGAAAATCGTTAAGGTCATAGTTGAACTTAAAAAAAAATCCCCCAAATTAACCTAACTGAAGTTAATTTAGCTCCCTATCTCATGCCAACCCTAAAATTGCTTGCCCATTATTCTAACACCATTTGCCAAATCTGAATAAAAGAGTATATATGTATGATGCCTTCTTTATCAAATAATAAACTCATTAGAATAATAATGCTCTGTTTCTGGGTTTTGTATTTTGTCCCTTTGATCTCTATGTCTGTGTTTGCACAAAACTACTCCATTTAACTGTTTTATGTTTCAATATTAGTAGGACTGACTAGTTCTCAGAAGAATAGCATCCAAAAATGACCTCTGTGATGGAGATATTTTTGATTCATGATTATCAGAAACCTATTGTGAACTCTTAAAATGTGGAATTCTGGAGGCTTTGTGTCTTAGGTTCTTTTATCCTACTGTCAACCATATTACAGTTTTGCTCATCTTGAAAACAATAGTTCTTTAATGCTACCTCACTGTCTAATTATCTAACATTTTCTTTTCCATTCATTGCCTCTTTCAGCCTCTCTTAAGCTGCATCTATCTGCTGTTGCCTACATGTTTTTTTTTTTTAACTTCCAAATTTAACTTCCCCGTCCTGTCCAGTTTAGCAAATACAAGTGTTTACCCGTTCTAGAATTTACCTTATTCTGATTTGCATTATTTCCTGTGACTCTTAAGACTCTCTTAAACAGTTTTGTGTTTCCTTTTCAATGTTGACAAAATGTCCCTGATACACACTCTTGTCACCTTGGTTGTAGCAATACACAATAGTAACACTTCACCTAATAGAGATCCTCAGCTATTTGAAATAGAGCTCAAGGCCAGACAGGGTAGACAGAGTAGGTAGTAGAATCCATGCCCTAAAAAGCTTCCATCCAGAGCCTGTTTACACTGAAATTTAGACTTACGCGCTTTGGCATAATTTTTGCTGGAGTTCCACGAGGTATGGTGAGGGGGTGGTTTAAAGAAGCCGGTTTGAGATAGTCTCAAAAAGTGACAAGGAAAGAAGAAAGAAAATAGGACACATAGTCGTAGAATTCCAAAGCACAGGGGTGTGGCTTTACCTTGCCTAAGTGCACCAACCAGATGTACCTTCCTGGAGGGACAAGCCCTTGGACTTGACAGGTGAACTTCAGCACTAGTCCCTATGGCCATTTACTACCTGGGAGACTTGAGTCTCAGTTTCTTCATCTTTCACAAATAGATCTCTCACAGAGATGATAAAAAGAAATTTAATTGAATTGTGAAAATGAGTATAAGCACATAGTAGGTGCTCAGTAAATGTCAGTACTTTACTGTTCCCCCTACCCTGGCTGCTGTCAGTCTCCACTGAGAAAATCATGTTCCTAATGCTGTCTCTGAGACCCCGGAAAAAGGTTAAATTATATCTAGTTTATTCCATTTGAGAAGGTAGAGACTTGTGTCACATATGTTAAGAAAATGCCAAAATGACTGAAAATGTTTGCAAATACCATTTTGAAAGTTAGTAGGATATACTCTGTTCACAGAGAAATCTCTCTTGGGTGTTTTCCTTTATTTCCATAGTACAGAGTGCGATAATCCTGTAATCTGTCTCCTGCATTACTGATCATTTTTGAAATTAAAAATATTGCTGAAGTAATCTATTCAAATTTTTCTTTAAAATATTGTCTATGTTTCCATCTGAGTACAAATAAGTTAATTGTAAAAAAAATTCTTCAGTTGTTTATTTATTTGTTGGCTCTATCTGTGGCATGTGGAATTTCCTGGGCCAGATACCAAACTCGTGCCACAGCAGTGATGATGCCAGGTCCTTAACCCACTGAGCCACCAGGGAACTGCACATGTGAACTTTTATTTTGTCCTAATTTCACTGTTTCCAAAATTTCTCCCTCATTCTCTCTCAAATTTGTGATGCCACTACTTTCCCTTGGTGATCCATTAGCTGCTAAACTCAGTAGAGCTCTTTTTCCTTATGCAGATTGAACCACATATTTTGGTTTTATGTGCTGACAGCAACACTTCAACCTCTCTCTAGCAGGATGTGTTCTTGCCAACCTGGTGATTAATTTATTCCTGTGAATATTTTCTCCTGAATTTCTAATGAAAAGAGGCACATGGACAGATGAAACACATTGATTCTACAAAAGAAAACTATTTCCTGGAGTTCCTGTGGTGGATCAGTGGTTAATGAATCCGACTAGGAACCATGAGGTTGCAGGTTCGATCCCTGGCCTTGCTCAGTGGGTTAAGGATCCAGCATTGCCATGAGCTGTGGTGTAGGTTGCAGACTGGGCTTGGATCCCACATTGCTGTGGCTCTGGTGTAGGCTGGCGGCCACAGCTCCGATTGGACCCCTAGCCAGGGAACCTCCATGTGCCACAGGAGCAGCCCAAGAAATGGCAAAAAAACAAAAAAAAAACCCCAAAAAAACCCAAAACTATCTCCTGGTCTCCTCTTCTGTTTGATGAGTTCACCATCACAGATGTAGGTTTTCCTAGTTCTGGATCTTTGGTTTTATTTTAACTAACTAACTAACTTACTAACCTAACTGTCTTGGGAAGTTGCTAGGTTTGCAAGCCGGCAGATCATACAGGCATCTCTAATATTTAGAACTGGAGGGAAAGATCAGAGATTAAAAAAAGGGGAGTTCCCCTTGTGGCGCAGCGGAAACAAAACTGACTAGGAACCATGAGGTTGTGGGTTCAATCCATGGCCTCGCTCAGTGGGTTAAGGATCTGGCATTGCTCTGAGCTGTGGTGTAGGTCACAGACACGGCTCGGATCTGGTATTGCTGTGGCCGTGGTGTAGGCCGGCAGCTGTAGCTCTGATTAGAAGCCTGGCTTGGGAAACTCTATATGCCATGGGCGCAGCCCTGAAAAGCAAAACAAAAAACAAGTCAAAACAAAACAAACCAGCTAGTGGTACATTGAACATGTCCTTTCTAAAAATTAAAATTGTTTATGAACTTTCTGACTTGCCTAGCATAGGAGGTGACCTCTTAGGGAGGAACTGTACATTAGACCTATCTCATGACCTATAGAAATTTGCCAGAAAATTAGCCTCTTGTTTCCTGATTTACCAGTTCTGGAAGTTCTCCTTGTGGCAAAATGGAAACAAATCTGACTAGTAGCCATAAGGATGCGGGTTTGAACCTGGCCTTGCTCAGTGGGTCAGGGATCTAGTGTTGCCGTGAGCTGTGGTGTAGGTCACAGACATACCTTGGATCCCGCATTGCTGTGGCTGTGGTATAGGCTGGCAGCTGCAGCTCCGATTGGACCCCTAGCCTGGAAACTTCTGTATGCCTTGGGTGCGGCCCTAAAAAGAAAAAGAAAAGAAAAGCAAACAAACCAAAAAATCCCCCAAACCGTTCCTGCTGGCATGTGCTTCTGGGTGCTCTGATGACTGGGTGTCCTTCTTTCTCAGTGTTTGTACACAGCTACTGTCTCTGACAATGTAGTGGTGGGTCTAAATAAAGACTGCTCATAAGTTAACTGTGATATGACATGTGAAGAATAAATGAAATGTCTCAGGGGTTCCAAAGAGAACTCTGGTCTCATCGGGAGATCAGAGTGGTTAGCATTGGTTTTGGATTTTGAGGGACATCAAGCTTACCTGGGACACCTGTGAACACAAGAGCAATTGGTTCACCAAGGACTCCTGGCCTCCACTGAGTGAGGAGAGTAGCCTAACCACGTGGAATCAAGCGACTTGGTAGTGCTTTCAGCTAACCTTTTTCTCATAAAGACCACCCTGGGCAATGGCACAGAAATCTAATTAACTGTAGAGTCTGGTCGGGTACTAGTTAATCAAGATTTTCTTTTTCTGATAGTTTTGAGAATCAGAGGAGACATCACATTTATGTTCAAAGACTGTTAGATCAGATATAGGTTTAATATGTTCTCAGCGATCTCTCATAATACCTTATTACAATATTGAACTTATCCTTATGTAGAAATTCGTAGGTGTTTAATGGAGTCCGAGGCACTGTGAATACAGTGGGATGAATGTATTCATGTGCAGGAATGACAGTGAATTTGTTCTTAGCTTAGACATCGGAAGAGGCAGCTGTTTTTAGTCAGGTGCCAAGGAGCTTACAATAGAAATAAAAATATTTTGTAGCATAGCATTTCTCATGGACTTTTTCCTTCTTCATGAAACTTCTCCTTTGAGCCTTAAATTATATATCAGAATGAGATAAAGCCTTTAAGGCAGTTCCTCCCCCAAATCAGGTTCAATCAATTAATTATGATGCAATAGTTTGGTCTGTTTTAAGGTTATTTGGGGTGAAAATTAGTGAATGATAGTTGAAAAACATCTAGTTAATATTTTTCTTCATAGTGGTTAAATTATAACTAGTACCTAGAGGCAGAGTTAAATTTATTTCCATTTTTCTGTGATCTCTCTTTTGACTCACCTTTCTTGTCTCAGTAATCCAAATGTTACTCAGATATGGAAGGGGACCTCTCTCCCCAACCTGATTTTTATTTTTCCTAACCAGGTTGGCATTTAATTATTTTATTGGATCTAAGATACCATTACCTTGATCTGTTAGTACTAGGGAAGGAAAAAACCCAGCGGAGAGTTTTATAGGTGACTTTGCATAAGAGGATGAAAAAATAAAACTGTCTCACAGGAGGACCAAGTAAGGAAATGTGTCCTTCAATCTTGGTACTAGGTAGGGAGAGGAAAAACAAAAAAGCCTGTTGGGATTCTCTGCCCTGGGAAATTTAAAAAATAGCTCTGGTAATGTTATTAATTTGTATCCAATAAAATCCCTCAGAGTTCCCGTCGTGGCGCAGTGGTTAACGAATCCGACTAGGAACCATGAGGTTGCGTGTTCGATCCCTGGCCTTGCTCAGTGGGTTAACGATCCGGCGTTGCTGTGAACTGTGGTGTAGGTTGCAGACACGCCTCGGATCCTGAGTTTCTGTGGCCCTGGTGTAGGCCGGTGGCTACAGCTCCCATTCGACCCCCAGCCTGGGAACCTCCACATGCTGCAGGAGCGGCCCTAGAAAAGGCAAAAAGACCATAAATAAATAAATAAATAAATAAATAAATAAAATCCCTGTTTTAAGTTTACATTGTAGTTCATCAAAGTTTAGTATATTTATCACTCTAATTAAAAATACTCATCACTCAAAAAAGAGACATTGTGCCCCATTCCTATTACTCCCGTTCCTAGGCAACCACTAATCTAATTTCTGCCTCTAGATTTGCTGCTATAGACATTTCATGTTAATAGAATCATGCAATGTGTGTTTGTTTGTGTCTGACCTTTGAGGTTTATCCATGTTGTAACATATGTCAGTACTTCATTCTTTTTTCTGGCTGAGTAATATTCACCCGTGTGGGTTTACCACATTTTGTTTATCCATTCATAAGCTTATAAACGTTCAGGCTGTTTCCAGTTTTTGACTGCTGTGAATAAGGCTGCTATCTGTTAACAACCATGTATAAATCTTTGTGTGGACCTACATTTGCAATTCTCTGTCATTCATATCTAGGAGTGGAATTAATGGGCTGTATGGGAAGGCTGTGTTTAACTTTTCAACATGCTCAGAATTTCCATCACAAGCTGGTTTGTGGCCTGAATATTAGGTGTCACTGTGGCCCAAAACAACTTTAAGCAGATAATTTAATTTTAAGTGGATCACGCTGGTGTGGCCCTTAGGTAACTGGCAAAGCAAATGGGGATCCTCTCCCTAAGAATTCAGCTTTCATCTAGGTCAGTTAGAGTTGCTTTTCAATGTTAAGACATATCCTGGCTTTGGGAATATTACATGATGAAAAACCCATGTTATAGAGTCAATGAAATACGGTAAGTGGAAATAAATTGTGCTAAAAAGTCCAGAGAGAGTAGCATCCACAAGTGTCTTTTCCCCTGTATTTAATTGCTTTTTTCTTCTTTTTTTTTTTTAGGACCATACGATATGGAAGTTCCCAGGCTAGGGGCCAAAACGGAGCTGCAGCTGCTGCCTACACCACAGCCACAGCAACATAGGATCTGAGGCTCATCTATGACCTACCCAAACTCACAGCAATGCCAGATCTTTAACCCACTGAACAAGGCCAGGGATCGAACCTGCATCCTCATGGATACTAGTCCAATTCTTTACTGCTGAGCCACAATGGGAACTCTCAAGTAGTTCTTTATGTAAGGCTATTGGGGAAGGTGTGTGTATGCACGTTTTAAGTTAAGGTATCTATAATCCATGAGAGTTTTCCATCTATATTCCATCTATATTCCCTTCACTATAAGGAGGGACAGGATTTTCTAGCTCAAAGGAAAGCTCCTTAGTGACCCTTTGATCCATTTGTCTCATCTTGTCAAGGGGACCCAGGGAGGTGGAAGACTTGACTGTATTGGTGGGCAGAATGAATGGAAAATGACCCATGAACTCTTATGGGCAGGGCCTTTGCTGTTGAGGTTGCCCTTTCTACAGGCTCAGGAGCCTCTCTGCCCTTCACTCAGCCCCAGATAGCACCGCCCATGTAGTATCTGAAGGTCAGAGACAGCCTGCTCCCAGTTCTGACCTCTCCTTACCTCCTTTATCACTGACTTTCTGGATATCACTACTTACTCTGTCTGGGACTCTCTTAATAATTATGATGGGAAATAGGTCCAATTGTTGCTTTTTTGATCACCCACTTGGCTATTTCACAAACACCTTAATTTATATGTTCCAAACTGAACTCTGGATAGCCGCCTCCCTCGTCCATGTAAAACCTCTTCCTCTCCCAGTCCTTTCCATCTCTGTGAATGTCCCCACCCACATTCTCAAGCCAGATGCCTGGGAGACATCTTTGATTCCTTCCCTTCCCTTTCACTTCTTCCTTCCATACTACCTAGTCTGATGATTTCTACCTCCAAAGTTTATTTCCCATTTGTTCACTTCTCTCTCTCTCTCTCCTCTGTAGTTATTGCATTAACTCAAGATGCTGTCATATTTTGCCTGGATTACTTTAAGAGCCCTCAGTGTGTTCTCTTGCCTCCTTTATCCTTTATCTTTCCACCTGCCCAACTGCATCCCACTCATTCTCCAAAGAGTAGCTAAAATCATCTTTTTTTTTTGTTTGCAAGGATTTAAAACATTTCTTTCTTTCTTTCTTTTTAAAAATTATAGTTGATTACAATGTTCTATCAGTTTCTGCTGTACAGCAAAGTGACCCAGTTATACACAGACATCATTGTTTTTCTCATAGTATCCTCCATCATGTTCCATCGCAAGTGATTGGATATAGTTCCCTGTGCTATACAGCAGGACCTCATTGCTTACACTCCAGATGCAATAGTTTGTATCTACTAACTCCAAATTCCAAGTCCATCCCACTCTCCCCCTACTCCTCGGCAACCACAAGTATACTCTCTATGTCCATGAGTTTGCTCATGTTTCGTAGATAGGTTCATTTGTGCCATGTATTAGATTCCACATATAAGTGATCTCATATGGCATTTGTCTTTCTCTTTCTGACTTACCTCACTTAGTATGAGAATTTCTGGTTCTATCCATGTTGCTGCAAATGGCATTATTTTGTTTGTTTTCATGAATGAGTAGTTTTCCATTGTGTATATATACCACATCTTCTAAATCCATTCATCTGTTGATGGACATTTAGGTTGTTTCCATGTTTTGGGTATTGTGAATAGTGCTGCAATGAACATAGGGGTGAATGTATCTTTTTGAATGAAAATTTTGTCCAAATAATGCCTAGGAGTGGGATTGCTGGATGTTATGGATTTCTACATTTAGTTTTCTAAGTTACCTCCATACTGTTTTCCATAGTGGTTGTACCAATTTACATTCCCACTGGCAGTGTAGGAGGATTCCAAAGTCATCTTATTTTATTTTTTTTTGGCCATGCCTGCAGCATGCAAAAGTTCCTGGGCCAGGAATCAAACCTGTGCCACAGTGCTGACAATGCCAGATCCTTAACCCACTGAGCCACCAGTGAACCCCAAAGTCATCTTATTTTAAAATTTTAATATAAAAAATTTCAAACGTAAAATGCAGACAGGATAGTAACTGAGCTCTTATGATGCACTCACCACTTACCTTCACCAGTTGTCAGCTCAAGGTCAACCTTATTTCATCTATGATCCACCTTTAGGTTATTTGGAATCATATCCTAGACAATATATTTCTATCTCTAAAAATTTCAATCTGCGCTTCCCGAAAACAAAGATGTACTCTTACATATTTACCATTCAGTTATTAAGGTCAGGAAATTGCATTGAAACAGAACTATTATCTAATCTATAAACCATTTATGGCATCTGCATTTTAGTATGCATGTAAAAAATAGGTCTCTTTTGAAAAACATCACAAGGCTATTATCACACCTAAAAACAGTTAACAACATTTATCAAATATCCTGTCAATGTTCAGCTTTCCCCGGTTGTCTCATAATTTATTAACAGCAGGCTTGTTTGAATTAGGACAGAGTGATCCTTTTAGAAATTCAATTGGATGATGTCACTTTCTTATTTAGAATCTGTGCATGAGTTTGCATGTCTCTGAGGATGAAGATCCCAGTTTACCTCTGTTTCCAAGGCTTGAGGTCAAGGTCATTTTCCCACGTACTGCTTCCCTTGGTACACCGTCATTCTCTGCCCTCAGCTACAAGCCTCTTTCAGAGTTTTGACTGAGGTGGACCACTGCTGCCCTAGATTTGTGCATCTGATATCTCTGCCCAGAGCAAATTCCTTCTACTCCTCCTGGAGCATCTTCCTGATCACCCTCTGCCCTCGGCTGCTGTGTCCTCCCATCTTAATGACTCTACCCAAATAGGTTACTCCTCCCCCAGTCCGCTATCTTGGCATATTGTTTGTTCCTCTCCTTCCATTTCTCATTTTGTAGTTGCCTTTTACTTGTTTTTTGACATCTGTTCCTTTGAACTCTTTGTAGATGTTCAGTGTGTATTTGTTGAATTAATAAATTTATTGAGTGGATGCCCTAATCGGAAACTACAGATGAATAGTCCAAGTGAACTGCAAGGATTTGCAACTGCATTAAAAAAAAAACAAAAACAACAGCCATCATTCATTGAGAACTTAACAAGTATAAGGCACAATGATATTGCGGTGATTGTTCAAAGGGAGAGTGAGTTAAAGTATCTTGTGGAAATTCTTTGTCCTTTTTTTTTTTTTTTGTCTTTTTAGGGCCACACCCACAGCATGTGGAGGTTCCCAGGGTAGGAGTTGAATCGGAGCTCTAGCTGCCAGCCTATTCCACAGCCACAGCCACAGCAACGCCAGATCCGAGCAGAGTCTGCGACCTACACCAGAGCTCATGGCAACACCGGATCCTTAACCCACTGAGCAAGGCCAGGGATTGAACCTGCATCCTCATGGGTACCAATCAGATTTGTTTCTGCTGAGCCATGACAGGAACTCCCTTGCTCTCTTCTTTTTCAACAGTGATTACAGGTGATTGTGTTACTCAACCCATATATACCCAATTAGGGTATTAGATGTTGTCCAATTATTTGAGTGTAGTAAGTGCTACCCAGGATTTTCTCTGCTATTTCTCAACTGTGGGCTGACTTCCTTTCCATCTGAGGTTTATGCATATGGGCTGCAGACTCTTAGGGGATGTAGTGAACCTTACTGCCCTTTGTTACCTTTCCACCATCTTTTATCTGCCTTCTTTTTGTCTTTTTGTCTTTTTTAGGGCCACACCTGTGGCATGTGGGGGTTCCCAGGCTAGCAGTCCAATCAGAGCTTTAGCCGCCAGCCTCCACCACAGCCGCAGCTTCTCGGGCTGCCACCTACACCACAGTTCATGGCAATACCGGATCCTTAACCCACTGATCGAGGCCAGGAATTGAACCTGCATCCTCATTGTTGCTAGTCCGGTTTGTTAACCGCTGAGCCACTACAGGAAGTCCTGCCCTGTTTTATAATACCTTCATCTATTTAGATAAAAAGAGCAACCTAAAGTGTCTAATGAAATACCCCAAAAGCAGATACTTGGGAGTTTTGCCTTTTGAAAAGCTTCCTTGCTCATGTTCAGTTTGAAATCAGTCTTTTTGGTTCCCTCCCTCTCCCCTTCTCCCTACTTTCCACTTTGTGTCATCACGTTTGTAGAACATGGTGGGTGGAACTTCTCGGAGATGGATGACATTTGGATTAGGTGCATTTATAAATCATGTGGTTCGATTTCATGTACCGTACACATTTAATAAGGAGTCTGAAGACTTAGCCACCAACAAATCCAAAAGATTCTGAAATTGCTTAACTTTGGTGAGGTATTTGGGGATTTATGTGTGATTTTTATTATTGTGTAAAGTAATTGATGTTATTTTTGTTGTCCAGAGTGAAAGCATTCAAGCCAACAAACAGTATTTTTTAAAACAAATTTATGAGCAGATAACTCTGATAAAGTTACATTTTGAAAGGTATAGGCATAGTTTTGGTCTTCCCTATAGGCGATTAAGTTATAAGTATTTAATTTCTATTTATTTTGTGAGTGAAGAAATTTTCCTGCAAGGATAGCTTGACTTTTATGAAGTTAAAAAAGAGAGAGAGAGTGTGTATAAAGCTTTGTGTTTCAAATTACCACTTTTTTTTTTTTTGGCTTTTTAGGGCCATTCCCACGGTACATGGAAGTTCTGGGGCTAGGGGTTGAATCTGAACTGCAGCCATTGGCCTATGCCACAGCCAGAGCAGCACCAGATCTGAGCAGTATTTGTGACCTACCCTGTAATGCCAGATCCTTAACTCTCTGAGCCAGGCCAGGGATTGGAACTTGCATCCTCATGGATACTAGTCAGGTTCTTAGCCCACTGAGCCATAAGTTATTAAAAATCCCCTTGTGGCTCAGTGGGTTAAGAATCCAGCTGCAGTGGTTTGGATTACCATGGAGGCAGGTTAGATCCTTGGACCAACACAGTGAATTAAAGGATCTGGTGTTGCTGTAGCTGCAGTGCAGATTGCAGCTATGGCTCAGATTCAGTCCTTGGCCTGGGAACTTCCATATGCTGTGGGTGCGGCCATAAAAAACAAAAAATTCTGGATCCAATTTAGAAGAAATCACTCCAACAATGTATTATTTGCTTTGATTAAAATAATTCTGTGTTGGAGTTGCCATCATGGAGCAGCAGAAATGAATCTGACTAGTGTCCATGAGGATGCAGCTTTGATCCTTGGCCTTGCTCAGTGGGTTAAGGATCCAGCATTGCCAGGAGCTGTGGTGTAGTTTGCAGACTCGGCTTGGATCTGATGTTGCTCTGGCTGTGGTGTAGGCCGGTGGCTATAGCTCCAATTTGATCCCCAGCCTGGGAACCTCCATATGCCACAGGTGCGGCCCTAAAAAGACAATAGTAATAATAATTCTATTGTAGTTTACAGGGAAATTAACTCTATGATTCCCTATTTGAAGCATATATATTTTGAAAGAGCATTCTCATTGTTTTGGTACCATTTTATTGTTTAGATACATAGATGGATCCTATATTTTCAGTAGAGCTTACTATAATAGTGTAAGTATGCCTTTACAGACAATTCAGTGTAAAATAAAAAGTGTATTTTGTAATATAGGTATTTAACCTATGAAATAATTTATTTGAAAGCATTTTATAAAGCTACAAAGTTTTATAATGCAATATAATATGTAATGTAATATCTCTACCAATTACTCAACATATAATGTCATATTGGGAGCATTTTGTAAAACTACTATTCCTTCCTACAAGAAATTTTGCTATAGCTATTTTCATGCAGTCTTAGCGTGACTGCTTCAGGATGTAAAAATGTTTTTTTAAAAAAGTAAAAACATAAAAGAAAAGGAAACATTCTGTGAAATTTAACAAAGAAAAATAAGAAGTGAGTAATTGATCCGTGGTCATTTTCCTATTTTTGAGACTCACTTCATCAGACTAGGGAGAAAGTGAGCATCTTGCTTTGCATGGCTTAACAAATGTTTATCAAGCATTTTCTCTACATCAGGCATTGAGGTAGTTTGGGGAGAGACTTGACAAGTGGAGCATGGATACGGATGGGGGCCTCGGAGAGGTCTGTAGTCTCACATCTCGGCACTGATTCTCCAACCAAGTCTCTGTGTTGTTGCTGGTCCAGGGGATGAAGAGTGGAGGGACGTGCATGTGAGGTTGTATGGCTTTGCATTGTTCTTAATAATAAAGAAAAAAGTTGGAGATTTTATTGTTTAGATAGTAAAAGCAAATTAAGGCAAATAATTCTGGGTTCTTTGGGTTGGAAATTATGTTTTAAGCCTGATACCAACAGGAAAAAAGAATGATCATTTTGACCATTATGACAAAACCCTCATAAACCCAAGTTAAAAGACAATTAACTGGGAAAAAAAACTTGAGTATAAAAAAAGGTTAATACTCCTCCCCCCAAAAAATGATCAAGAAAGTGGACACGTTGATGAAAAAAAGAAATATGCAGATAACTGAAAAGAAATATGTCAGTAAGGCTACTGTATTAGTTTCTCACAGATGCTGTAACAAATGAACACAAACTTGATGGCTTAAACAACACAAATTTATTCTCCTCTAGTTTGGGGGGTCAGAAATCCTAAGTGGATTTCACTGAACCAAATCCAAGGTGTCGCTTTGGCTATGCTCAATTGGGAGACTTGGGAGAATCCATTTTCCTCACTGTTTCTGGCCTTGAGAACTGCATTTTCTCACATTCCTGGGCTCATGGCCCCTTCCTCCAACTTCAAAGCCAGCAGCATAATCTTTTCAAATGACTCTGCCTCCATGGTTGGGCATATTACCTTGTATCTTTTGTGTCAAATACTTTTCTTCCTTCTTGTTAAAAGGATACTCATGATTGCATTTAGGGCCCACCAAAATAATCCAGGATCATCTCCACATTTTAAGATTCTTAACTTAATTACAGCTGCAAAATCTCTTTTCTAATATAAGTTTGGTTTTAGGGATTAAGACATGGATATCTTTGGGGCCATTATTTAGCCCAACCACAGCTAAAAATAGCATGCATGGTGGATCTATGTACACACACACACATATACACACACTATGCTTGAGATTTGTTATCTCAGCTTGGTGAGATTACAGGATATTTATAATGTCAAGAAGTCCCATTCTTTTGCACTGCCAAAACATTTTTATGAGGTATATTTTATTAATGATCAGAAAAAGTAAAGTTACTTTCATTTTGGGAAAGAGACTTAAAAAAAAAAAAAAAAGGCTTTCCTAAAGTTCCTGCTGTGGCACAGTGGATTAAGAATCTAACTGCAGTGGCTTAGGTCACTGCAAAAGTCCGGGTTTGATCTCTGGCCTGGCTCAGTGGGTTAAAGGATCTGGTATTGCTGTGGTGATGGCTCTGGTCACAGCTGCAGCTTGGATTCAGTCTCTGGCATGGGAATTTCCGTATGGCCATAAAAAACAAACAAACAAAAAACTTGTATTTTCTAGAACAGTTTTAGATGTACAGAAAAGTTAGACGTTCGCACATACTCAACACCTAATTTCTGTTACTGTTAACACCTTACATTAATATCATGATGATTTATTACTATTAATGAACCATTGTTAATATATTATCATTAACAAAAGTCCATACTTTTTTTCAGATTTGCTTAGTTTTTACCTAATTGGCTGTAACAGTTTCTCAGGCCTTTACTTCTTTTTGAAGTACTAGTAGTACTTTTAGTACTACTTTTAGTAATGCTTTTAGTAGTACTAGTCAGATATTTTTTAGGATATCCTAATATTGGAATTTGGTATTTTTCTCATGGTAAGACTGTGGTTATAGGCTTTGGGGAAGAAGAACACAAGCGAAATGCCATTTTCATCATATCATATCCAGGGTACATACTGTCAATATGATTTATCACTGTTGATGTTGATCTTGATTACCTAGAGAATCTTCACAAATTGAGCATTTTTTTTTTATCACATTGCATCGAGAAGGTCAAGTAAAAAAATCCATGTCAAATTATATTATTTCCTACATTTTCAAGGGGATCCTTTAGCCTTCAGGAGATCCTGTGCGTGGCTAAGTTAATTTTTGGTTGAATACTTAGAAACACATGGTAACTCACTATTTTAGGAATATCTGTAATTGGGTGGTCTATCTTTTGTAATTTCTCAAAGGTTATGTTCAACTATAAGTTAGATCAGTTATTACATATTTTATATTATTCACAAAAATATAGTTAAAATCAAAGTTTCTTTTGATATAAAAAAGAATGTTAGATAAAAGACCGGAAAATGTAGGTGTGCAATACACTGTACTAATAATTTTGCAGTTGAGCTTGCTGATCCTTGAGAAACCCTGACCTTCGCAAGACGTGGACTCTTAGATATTTCTAAAGTGTCCTGTAGTTCTCTTTTGAGGTACAGCACCTATCACATTTGCAATTGTTTGATGAATATCTGGCTTTTCTGCTGGACCAAGAGCTCAAGGGACCATCTGTGCTCTGCTTGTTACTGTTATTCTCCACACAAAGCACGTAGTAGGCACACAAAAGCATGTTGACTGTCACTTGCATATGCGAACTCTCTTGAACACTTTTAGAAGCAGGTCCCATTTATGGGTATATAATCATAACATCATGCTGTGTGAAAAAGGGAATGTATAAAATGGAAACCAACAATATTAAAGAAAAAAATATACATGGAGGAAGAAGACTAGAAATAAATCTAGTAACATATTAACAGCTGTTATCTCTAGGTTATGAGATTATGGCTGGTTTTAATTTCCTTCTTGGTTTTCCAGTCCTCTGCAAGGAGTTTATTACTTCCTAATCAGGAAATATCAGAATACATTACCTGATACTTTTATAATCAGATTAAATTGTGAGCCCCATTGTAGAAATTGTTCACTTCTAGTAAGAAGCTCTTTAGGCAAGACAAAGTTGCCAAGTCATGGACCATTTCTAAGCCTACTCTTTTTTTTTTTTTTTTTTAAGTTTCATCAAATCAGTTCAAATATTTTTTATTTGATATTAATTTTAAAGTGCATTTTCCATCTACATTGTAATGGCTGTTATGTCATATGTATATTTTCATTCACTTCACTTATTTAACTTGTGTGCATTTTACCCATTAAACTAAAAACTTCAGAGAACTTGACTTGCCTTATTTAGTATTTGTAAAAAGTCAGTAGGATACAAAATCCAAGTCTAACCTGGGAGTATCAGCTTGTTCTCATGTTTTCCTTAAAAGAGGTAGTTCATCTTATTCCTCAATTAGACCTCTTTTGATAGAGACGAATCCCTGGATTAGGTGGAAAAAAATCATTAAAAGACCCTGTAGATTTTATAAATCCAGGCCATTTGTATTCTTCTTGCTTGTTTCCCTAGGATAATTAAACAGTGATGGATTAGAATTAGGCTGCAGCAGAGATTGGGGAAAAAAAAATCTCCCAGCATCCCTTCCTGCAGAAGCATCAGCTTCGGCAGTGAATGTAGCTGCCACTTTAACTGACATGTCTTAAATCCTGCCCTGGGAAGCTCTGGGATGCTGTCAGCTGCCCGATAACTTCTTTTCTTATGCTCATGAAGTGAATCTTCCTGGACACCAAGAAATAAAACAGAAATTGAAGATTTTTGTTGCCCTTTAAATTGGAGATTGTCTCTTCATTGATTTTTTAAAAAAAAATCTGTTGGAAGAGAAGGAAAGGCATCTTCACAGTGGGGTTATATTCACCCCTTCAAAGTTATAGTTGCTCTAAATCTGTGAGTATGTTGCATTTATTTAGCTATTCTGGGGGTATGATTGCCACCTTCTCTTTAGACCTGGGAGGATTGAATTTAAGGGAAGCTATGACAGTTAAAAAAACTGGAGTTAAATTTCATTGGAAAACTGCAGTTTTTCTTAGTTAATCTTGTTTTCATCAAAGCCTTCATGCCAAGCCTGCCAGGGACTCCCTCCTCTGCTGCCTGCACCCCTGCCCCCGTATCTTTTTTCTTAAGTTCCTGAGGGTGAGTGCTGGAATTGAAGAAAATAGCAAATCTCACTGCTGAGAAGGATGCAGTCTTCCTGGGATGCTTTGGCTGGTTTACTGCTGCTGCAAGGTGTGCACCGGGCTGCAGAACAATGGAAGGAGGGTGACGGCTCAGGTTGTATTCATTGTGCTTGCCTTAGGTCCTTTGTTGGCTTTGGTATTGTGTTTTGTTTTGTCAGGGTGATTAAAACCTTAAAGCAAAATTAGGCACTGAGGCATGCTCGCAGAATAACATGGGGAGAGTGTCATGAGCTTACCTCCCTCTGTGCTGTGTCGGCTTCAGCCCGTCTTTTTGTAGCAGATTCCCGTGAATGGGAGTTATCCAAAAGTGACCTTTGCATGACCACCCTTTGCTAATTGTGCATTTGAGTGGGTGCCATTTTTTTTTTTTCTTTTTCTGGTGACGCAGGCCCTTTAATCCCAACATCTGTCCTTAGTCATTGTGTCCTGCTTTCCCCCTTTGGAATTCACTGAGGCTGGATCTGTATCCTTGCTGAATTATTATTGAATCAGTTGTGAACCTTTTGTAAAGATAGAGGTTAAATTTTGGTCCCCAGGATAACCCTCATATGTTCATGATTGATCTTTGTTACATGAAAGTCTTATTATTTGAGTAATCTGATTCATATCACTGGTTATTTGGTTATTGATGTCATTCCTTTATCTTAAAATCACATTAGCTAAAGGGATTTCTAAAAGTTAAGTTCAGGGATCAGTAGTCAAAATACTTTTAAACACCAGCTGGTAATAGTCATCTTTGTAGAGGTGGAATATGTTTGCCTTAAGGTGATATATGAGGTTTGGGGTGCTAGTATTTTTGATTGATTTCCTATAAGAGAAAATAAATCAAGGATTTTAAAAAAGAAACTCTCTACCACCCAGAGATCAAACATCTGCTGTTTTTATTTTTAAACATTTCATCATATTTAAATGTAGAAACTTTGAATTCAGTGAGGAAAGATTCCTGAAAATAGGAAATTCTGCTTTGCCTAGACTTGCAAAGAAGTTAACAAATGTTTACATTTGTTTCAAAGCCCTTGTTCTGCCCTGGGGACATGATGCTGAACCAGATATTACATCTGCCCTTAGGAACCAGATATTGTTAGCAGGTGAGGGGAACATTCAGAAACTGCCGGAAACTGCCAGAAACTGCCTAATTATTTCATTACATGTGTGGTGATTTTTCAACCGTAGAAGTGTGGGAACTTTGCAGCCAAATAGACAAAAGAAATACAAGTATTTGCAACTTATGCTGCCCCAGATCTTCTGGAGCCACAGATCCTTGGTATACTTGAAAGGCGATTTTGAAAATAATTAGTTCAGCAAGATAGACTCTATATAAGTGCTGGTTTTTAGATCAGCATTAAGGAATAGTCCCTGCTGTGAAGGAACTCACACACAGTCTAGTCTAGTGGGAGAAGGAGGGGAATTGATTATGTTAGTATATTCTCATATGTTATTGATTTATTAATTCAATAAATATTTATTGAGTGTATGCTGTAATGTTGGGCACTGTTATGGACACTGTGCTGACACTGGGGATGGGGTGGAAAATAAGACAGAGATGCCCTGCCATCTGGCGGAGAAATGATGGGATGTGATGAGAATACACAGGATGGGGAAAGGGGCATCAATGCTATTTACTGAGCATCTGTAGTGGGCTAGCCACTAGTTGTTACTCTGTGTATATTCATCTTCCCTTTGATCCTATAAACCTATAAGATTAAACCTACAGGTTACTATCTGTTGTAATAAGCAAGTAAACAGAGGTACTGAGAGGTTAAGTTGTTTGCTTAAGGTCATACAGGAAGTGAGTGGAGGAATTTTAACTTGATCCCAGTTGTGACTTGATTTAAATCTCTGTCCCTTCCAGTGTTCCCCAAACCTGGGTCTCATCAGAGTTACCTGAACTCTGGAGGGAGAACTGTGTTAATGATGGGCATCCTTGAGGACTGTGGCAGTGAGGTTTAGGAAGCATTCTTAGACTCCCCCCCTCAATATACAGATGGAGGATAGTGACGATAGAGTCCTACAATAGTTAAAATGGAGTCAGTACCTAGATTTCGTGATTCCTAGCCACCATTCATTCCATTACAGTGTCTTGGAAGATACGTGCTAAGAAATCAGAACCAGAATCATGAGCAAACAACAGATCCAAAACAACTAGCCAAGTTAATAAACAAAACAAAATAGAACAAAAGCAAAATAATTGCCATGAGAGCTTGAACTTGTAAAGTGTTTGTCTGGTCTTGGCTCTGAAGAAGAACGCCTAGCTATCCTGACTCACCTTTCCTGACAGTGCCAGTTCAGAGGTCTTCCTATGTTGCCTGATGGTTATTCCTTGAGAGTGAAACAGCTAGGACTTTTTTTTTTTTTTTAACAAAGCAGATGTTGTGGCTTATTAATATTCATTCAGGCCCTTACAGTTTATTCAGGGATACAGATAAGAAACTCTGTACTTGGGAGATAGTGGGATAAAGTCTGAGGCCTGGAGAAGGTCAGTGTTCCATGGAGCAAAGATGAGGGGCCACCAAACTAGCCCTGGTTGATGGCAGGAGTTTAGGGAGACATTGACCTTGTCGGGCTTTGTGGAGGAGTAAATATCTAAATTGAGGCAGATATTGCTAGATATTGATGGTCATTGGATATGGCCATAGGATTTTTTAGGTCAAAGGCCCCGAGATATTTGAGATCATTGTAGGAGGAGAAAAACATTCTCTTCTACCCTGTTAGGTTCACATCTGATGCCTTGCAAATTAAGTGGACAAAAGATTAGCAAGAGAAGAGAAAAACAAGTTTAGTTGCATACATACACATGAAAGTTCACAACGAAATGTGCTTCGAGGAGGTGGTTAGAATTGGGGGCTTATATACCATCTTAGCAAAGGATGATAAAGTGTGGCAAAGAGGCTAAACAAAAGAAAAAGGAGTTTTTGGACTTCTGGATGAGGGTAAGTTATGGGACGATGACAAGGAAAGTGATGGTAAATGAGGATTGTTTAGTATGGCTTTTAAGTGGATAAGAGTCCTCTCAGGTGATAAGAGTGATCTCTGGACTCTTCCTGATGTGGGAGAGGGAGACATCTTTACAAGAGGAAATTGATGCCCTGCTTTTAGACAGAAAGGAGAGCAGAGAGCTAATTGAGAATGACATATTTTGGGTTGACATACTCTGATCCCCTTCACCATGATCTCTTCAGGGTTTGCCAAGAAGCATGAAAGGCCTGTAGTTCTAATAAAGGCAGGCTGGTTAGAGAAAGACAGGTGTCAAGGGTACCTTGCCAAGAAGCTTGGACAGGGGCAGTGATGAGCCACTGAAGTGTCACTAAAATGTAAGCAGTGAAGTCCCTTTGCTCTTGGCTCTAAGACTCTGGCCACTTAGTAATGATTTAGGATTTAAATAGGCGTTGATGGCCTCGGTTGGGAATTTAACATATTTGTATACATATATCTATGAATGTGTATACAGATATATACTTATATATACACACACACATAGTTCACATGCATGGAGATATGTATTAGTATAGGTATACATCAGTCATTGTTTTTATAGAAAGTGTATTTTGATTTCCAACCCAGTAACTTCTAAACAAGACGCAGCTTGCATAGTTTTTAATCTCCTGTTTTTCAACATCACATTTCCCATTTGATTAGTAGGAGGCTCTGAGGTCTGTTACAAGATAAAGCATTTTCAGGCTCTGTAGGGTTTCTTGGACAAAGCATGAGGGAGGTTTAGCAGCCTTTTGCTGTGTTATCATTTTCATATCTTAGTGGGGAAGAAACGCACTAGATTTTTAAAAAAATGTCTTCTGTGTCAGGCCCAGTACCCACCCTGTCTTTGTGTCTTAAATAACAGCGGTGTTAATTGATCGCCCCCTTTACAGATGAGGAAAACCAGGTGGGAAAAGATTTAAGCAATTGCCTGAGGTTATTTAGCATGCTGACCATGTGCTAAAAATTGGCAGATCTGTGCTCCTACAGGCTGCTATATTGTGTCCCTTAGCTTTGGATTGATTGAGGGAGTGGAGATGGCCCCCTTCTCTGTTTTTCCATAAAGCCACAGTATGCTCTGCTTACATGTGTCATGAATAATGCTTAGGTGTTCTGGCCTCATGCCCAGAGATCTTCCTAACGTTTAGACTTGCTTTCCCCTTTTTGCTGTTAAATTTACACTGAGGTCTTTGGCTCGTTTGAGAAAGGTGGGATTGCATCTATGGGCAGATTATATGAACACGAGTTTGATGTGAATTTCATGCATCGTTTGCTTTGCTTTTGATATTTCATCAGTACACAGGTGTGGGAAGTCTTTAGTGATCATTCAAGCGGATGAGTGGATTTCTTTGGTGATCGTTTTAGATTAGTGGGTTATGGAATATCTTATTTCAATATCTTATTTTAGTCACCTAAAATATAGGTGACTATATTTTAGAAAGCAAGGAAGTGTGGGACCGAGACTTCAGTTTTTCTTTTGATTTGGGGCTGTAGTCATTATCTTCTTATTTAGTGGGTGGGGCAGAATTTGAGCCTTTCCGTGAGCCCTAATAAGTAGCATTTATATACCATCATCTTTCCTTAATATTAGCTTAGGTTTTTGTTTTTTAAAGGCAATAACATCCCTGAATAACAAAACCATTTTGTGTGCCCACTTAATACCACAACTTGAATATACACATTATACCAATTATGAAAACAGTGAACAGCTAAATAAAATGAAACTTTGGTGCTTAATTTCTTGAGTATTTATGTGCTTTCCCTTCTATTTTGCTTGTCTTAGCTGATAAATGTTTGTTGGGAAAAGCCTACTATAGCTTGCTTGTGATTAAGGACTCCATGATCTACAAATGTGACATAAAATGTCAAATATTGAGGCTGTGTTTGGCACAAGGGTGCAAATATTATTGACTCATCAATAACTTATTGAGCATCTCTGGGCTCAGAGAGTCCCTGCCCTTAAAAAGCTCATAATCTACTCACAGCAAGTACCACTCATCATGCTATGATTGGTTTTAAATTCTGACCATGGATCCCAGAGGAGAGACACATTATCTAGCCTGGAAAACATCGGGGTATCCTTTATGTATTCTTTCCCTCGTGAATTATTATCCAAATGAAAGGAAAGCTTGTTTTCAATATTGCTTTTTAAAGATTTTTTTTTTTACTACCTTTGTTTAAGGTGGTTTTAAAGGAAATGATAAACAATTACCCGCATTCAATGTCACGCTGAAAACCTTCATTTGCTCTGCATCCTGAAAAGACCTACATCCCTACCTTGAGGGACTAATGAAAATGGCAAAGTGCTAGTAAGTGGCCTCTGGCCACAACTGCAGGAAACTGCTGAGTAGCAGGAATGCAATGGTCTGTCTAATGGGAAGTTCTTGGCCTCAATCACTTAACTCTCTTACCAGCATCAGCACTACATTTGTGTGATGTTTTGGTTTAAGAAGTGATTTTTCAAAATGGAATGCGTTATTTCCTCAGAACATCCCTGTGAGGTTGACAGGATGCAGGTAATTTTATGTGTCTTCTGGCTTGTTTTTTTTTTTTTTTTTTGTCTTTTTGCCATTTCTTGGGCCGCTCCTGTGGCATATGGAGGTTCCCAGGTTAGGTGTCCAATCGGAGCTGTAGCCACCAGCCTACGCCAGAGCCACAGCAATGTGGGATCCGAGCCGCATCTGCGACCCACACCACAGCTCACAGCAACGCCAGATCCTTAACCCACTGAGCAAGGCCAGGGACCAAACCCGCAACCTCATGGTTCCTAGTCGGATTCGTTAACCACTGCGCCATGACGGGAACTCCTGGGTTTTTTTTTTTTTTTTTTGGTGTGTGTGGGTGTGTGCCCCCCCCCCCTTTTTTGTTGCTGTAAAATACATGTAACATAAACTTTACCATCATAACCACCACTTCAGTCATAGTAAATACATTCATAATGTGGTGCAGCTGCCACCACCATCCATCTCTGTAACTCTTCATGTTGTAAAACTGAAACTCTCTTCTGCATTAAACAGTAGCACCCCCCCTCTGCCCCCAGCAGAGGTGAGTGATTGCTCCAGAGTCACACTCCTTGCATACCTGTCATAGAACCCAGCAATCCAGTGTTCTGTCTTGTGTCCCAGTGTGCTTTCTCTTCAATTGCACAGCAGTAGGGAACTGAAGAAGGATAATTAATAGAGAAGGTAGAAGTTTTCTGCTAGAAGTAAGAGGACCCTCCAGTAAAGAAGGGGTTTTCTTTTTTTTCATTTTTTGAAAGTTTTGTTGATATATAGTTGATTTACAAGGTTGTTATAATTTCCGTTCTACAACAAAGTGATTCAGTTACACATATACACATCCATTCCCTTTCAGGTTTCTTTTCCCACATAGATTATCATGGAATATTGATTTCTCTGTGCTATACAGCAGGTCCCTGTTGGCCATTCATTCCATATACTTCAGTGTGAGTTTTCTTTTCTTTTTTTCTTTTTCTTTTTTCTTTTTGTCCTGTTAGGGCTGCACCTGCAGCATATGGAAGTTCCCAGGCTAAGGCCACTGGCCTACACCACAGCCACAGCAACTCAGGATTTGAGGCACGTCTGTGGCTTATACTGCAGCTCACAGCAATGCCAGGTCCTTAATCTACTGCAGCTCGAGGCCAGGAATCGAACCCTCGTCCTCATGGGTACTAGTTGGGTTCATTACTGCTGAGCCACAGTGGGAACTCCTGGGTTTTCTTTTAAATTAAAAAAAAATCAGTGAATAAAATCAGTGCAATGAAATGGGAGCTGTATGTATCTCTTGCCAGTCTAACATTCTATTTTTGTTTGTTGTAAATAATGTGAAGGAATACAATTTGCTTTGCCTAAGGAAGGAAGTTTCAAAGATAAATCGTTTCCAACTTGGTCAGTGATTCGCTGTGGTTTGAGCAAAAAAAAAAGAAAAAAAGCATCTGTTGAAGTTCTCTCTTTTTTCTAAAGACATAGTCAGTCCCAGCCTCTATTTTATTTCCTTCTTTCTTCCTTCCTTCCTTTCTTCCTTCCTTTCTCTCTCTCTCTCTCTCTTTCTTTATTTCTCTGTTCTTTTAGTTCTGCACCCATGGCATGTGGAAGTTGTCAGGCTAGGGGTCTAATCGGAATTGTAGCCGATGTCCTACGCCACAGCCGTAGCAATGCCAGATCTGAGCTGCATCTGAGACCTGCACCACAGCTCATGGCAACACCGGATCCTCAACCCACTGAGCGAGGCCAGGGATCAAACCTCTAACCTCATGGTTCCTAGTCAGATTCGTTTCCGCTGTGCCACGATGGGAACTCCATCCCCCTCTATTTTCTTAGTGAGTAGGATCTGGACAAGCTTTATATTTTATCCACAAATGAATTTTTTTGTTCTTTTCCTTTCTTTCTTTCTTTTCTTTTTTTTTTTTTTTGTCTTTTTGCTATTTCCTGCAGCATATGAGGTTCCCAGGCTAGGGGTCCAATCGGAGCTGTAGCCACCAGCCTACGCCAGAGCCACAGCAACGTGGGATCCGAGCCGCGTCTGCAACGTGCACCACAGCTCATGGCAACGCCGGATCGTTAACCCACTGAGCAAGGGCAGGGACCGAACCTGCTACCTCATGGTTCCTAGTCGGATTCGTTAAGCACTGTGCCACGACGGGAACTCCAATTTTTTGTTCTTTTCAACTGCCCTCACTTTGCTCTGGAATTCTCATCTCCCTGGAAGATGGGAAAACACATGAAATTGTCAATTAAAGATGACATCATCTATTCAAAATTCAGACAAGCCTCTCTCGGAGTGACTCAGGTTTTCTTGTGGGTATGAGAGAGGCAAGAAAAGTTTTATTTCTATCTCAGGCTGACATCTCCTTTCCCCCTTCTCCCATCCTTCCCTGGTGGCCTCTGGGTGTAGGACAAAGTGGCATAGGGATGGAGCCCTGATCTGAGTGTTGCTCTCTGGTGGAGTATCTCATCGGTTATTTTTGCCTTGACCTCTGTCCTTGCTGCCTCTGTCCATGAAACACCTATGACCTGAAGGACTTGGTATCCTCTGCTGGCGTTGGCTGGGCCACAGGTGGCCACTCCCATTTGATCCCTGTTCTCTGCCCTTTGCTACAGGAGCTGCCTTTTAAAAAAACATCTTATTTTGCAATAGGTCCAAACTTAGAGAAAAAGTATGAGAATACTACAAAGAACTTATCTGTACTCTTAATCCCTTTTAAACATTTTGCCACATTTGTGTTTTATTTTTTATTTTTTAATTTTTTCAAGAGGTAATGCCTTTTTGTTTGTGTGAATTAGAGGAGTCTCGTTTCTTTTTTTCAGCCGTACCTGAGGGATATGGAAGTTCCCAGGCTAGTGGTCAAATCAGAGCTCCAGCTGCTGGCCTATACCACAGCCACAGCAACACAGGATCTGAGCTGCATCTGCAGCCTACACATCACCTCGCGGCAATGCTGGATTAAGGATCCTTAATCCACCGAGCAAGACCAGGGGTTGAACCTGAATCTTCACGGACACTATGTTGGGTTCTTAAACTGCTGGGTCACAATGTAACTCCACATTTGTGTTTTATTCTCCCACTGTATATATAATATTATGTATTTTTCTGCATCATTTAGAAGTAGGATGCGGCTCCAAAGAAGGTAGTCTGGAAGGACGAATTGGAACCTTCCAAGTGAACAAGGGGGGAAATGTCTGGAAATAGCTCTCATGTTCTTTCCTTTTCTCGGCTTTCCTCTAACTCTTCTCTCTTCTAAGTTAAGCTTCTCCACCTTCTTGAGCTCTTCCTTTTATAGAAAAGCACAAAGAATATAAAAGCCATCCAAGTCCTGCAGATAATATGAAGATTTATGATTTTGAGTGAGGAAGCCTTTGTCATAAGTCTAAGCATTAATTATTAAGGGGTATATTATAGAGTTAATTAAATTTGCTATGATCTCACTCAATAGAATAATTATATCCGGTATTGGTACTTGCCCTTTGGCCTTGTCCAGCTTTTTATTTTTTTATTTTTTATTAAAGTATAGTTGATGTACAATGTTGTGCTAATTTCTGTTGTACAGCAAAGTGACTCAGTCATATGCATATATACATTCTTTTTCTCATATTATTTTCCATCGTGGTCTATCCCAGAAGATTGGCTGTAGTTCCCTGTGCTACACAGCAGGACCTCGTTGCTTATCTATTCTAAATGTAATCGTTTCCATCTACTAACCCCAAACTTCTAGTCCATCCCACTCCCTTCCCCCTCCCCCTGGCAAACACAAGTCTGTTCTCCATGTCTGTGAGTCCGTCTCTGTTTTGTAGATAGGTTCATTTGTGCCACATTTTAGATTGACATATAAGTCATATCCTATGGTATTTGTCTTTCTCTTGCTAACTTACTTCACTTAGTATGAGAATCTCTAGTTTGCTTCCATGTTGCTGTTTTCCAGCTTTTTAGATCTTCCCTCCAAAGAGCAGGAATAGTGTGGCAAAAAAAAAAAAAAAAAGTTGAAATTTCTTTCCATTGATTCTGACAGCACTGGTGCCAGGCCTGGAGGTGACAGGGACAGTGACATGTATTTGAGGGGTGTCTGTTAATTTCTGGGCTGTCCTTGCTCTTCTAGCTGCAGGATTAGCACCTTCCTTCTTTCTTCAATCACTGGCCATGAGAATGGCTATTTGAAAATGTCATCATAGGGCAGAATTTATTCTAATGAGCGGTTTTCTTTAGTTAGAAAGACAAGTTGGTCATGTGGTCAATAATATTGAGCAGCAGGTTTCCTAGAAATCTGGTGTTGGTGTCCACTGGAGTCCTATGTTCCTAACTCTGATGGATGCTCTTCAATTGCAGGTTATAAATGGTGCCTCTTAGAGCATATCCATTGGTTTTTCTTTATTCATTCCTTTTTGCCCCCAAAGAGAGATTTTATTTATTTTTTATTTTTTAATTTTTTTCTGGGTTAAAATCTTCTTTTATTTAATTTTCCATGTCCTTATGTTTGTCTCCTGACTTCAGCTTCCTGAGGTGGGCAACCTGGTACCTCAACAACACAAGACTGTTTGTTGATTTTTTTCTTTTCTTTTCTTTTCCTTTCCTTTCCTTTCTTTTCTTTTTTTTTTTTATAATTTTTTTATTTTCCCACTGTACAGCAAGGGGGTCAGGTTATCCTTACATGTATACATTACAATTACATTTTTTCCCCCACCATTTGTTCTGTTGCAACATGAGTATCTAGACAAAGTTCTCAATGCTATTCAGCAGGATCTCCTTGTACATCTATTCTAAGTTGTGTCTGATAAGCCCAAGCTCCCGATCCCTCCCACTCCCTCCCCCTCCCATCAGGCAGCCACAAGTCTCTTCTCCAAGTCCATGATTTTCTTTCCTGAGGAGATGTTCATTTGTGCTGGATATTAGATTCCAGTTATAAGTGATATCATATGGTATTTGTCTTTGTCTTTCTGGCTCATTTCACTCAGGATGAGATTCTCTAGTTCCATCCATGTTGCTGCAAATGGCATTATGTCATTCTTTTTGATGGCTGAGTAGTATTCCATTGTGTATATATACCACATCTTCCGAATCCAATCCTCTGTCGATGGACATTTGGGTTGTTTCCATGTCCTGGCTATTGTGAATAGTGCTGCAATGAACATGAGGGTACACGTGTCTCTTTTAAGTAGAGTTTTGTCCGGATAGATGCCCAAGAGTGGGATTGCGGGGTCATATGGAAGTTCTATGTATAGATTTCTAAGGTATCTCCAAACTGTTCTCCATAGTGGCTGTACCAGTTGACATTCCCTCCAACAGTGTAGGAGGGTTCCCTTTTCTCCACAGCCCCTCCAGCACTTGTTATTTGTGGATTTATTAATGATGGCCATTCTGACTGGTGTGAGGTGATATCTCATGGTAGTTTTGATTTGCATTTCTCTTATAATCAGCGATGTTGAGCATTTTTTCGTGTGGCCATCTGTATATCTTCCAAAGAGAGATTTTAAACTTTGATGAAAAACCTTCAAGGATATGTTTTTTTAATGAATTTTTGACATTTTATTTCATTTTTTCTTTTTAAAAATTATTTTATTTTATTATTATTTTTATTATTATATTATTAAAGTATAGTTGATTTAACAATGTTTCATCAAGTTCTATTGTACAACAAAGTGACCCAATCACACACATTTCCGTGTGCTGTACAGTAGGATGCCATTGCCCATCTATTCCAAATATAACAATTTACATTCCCCCAAACCCCAAAATGCCCATCCATCCCACTCACTTCCCTTCCCCCCATCCCTGGGAGCCCCAAGTCAGCTCTTCTTGGCCATGATCTGTTTCTTTTTTTTGTTGGTTTGTATGTTATTTTTAGATAGGATCATCTGTTCCATATTTTAGATTCCATGAATAAGTCATATCATATGGTATTTGTCTTTTTCTTTCTAGTTTACTTCAATTAGTATGAGAGACTCCAGATTCATCCATATTGCTGAAAATGGAATTAGTTTGTTTTTTTTACGCTGAGTAATACGCCATTGTATATATGTACCACATCTTCTTAATCCATTCATCTATTGATGGACATTTATGTTATTTTCATGTCTTGGCTATTGTGAATAGTGCTGTTATGAACATAGGGGTGCCTGTATCTTTTTCAGTGAATGTTTTGTCTGGATATTTGCCCAGGAGTGGAATTGTTGGCTCATAAGATTTTTTTTTTTTTTTGTCTTTTCTAGGGCTGCACCCGTGACATGTGGAGGTTCCCAGGCTAGGGGTCTAATCAGATCTGTAGCCATCAGCCTATGCCACAGCCACAGCAATGCACAATCCATGTCGCATCTGTGACCTACACCACAGCTCATGGCAACACTGGATCCTTAACCCACTGAGCGAGGCCAGGGATTGAACCTGCAACCTCATGGTTCCTAGTCAGATTTGTTAACCATGGAGGCCACGACGGGAACTCTGTTATTTCTATATTTAATTTCTTGAGGTACATCCATACTGTTTCCATAGTGGTTGTACCAATTTACCTTCCCACCAACAGTGGCGGAGGGTTCTGCACACCCTCTCCATCATTTATTACTTGTTGCCTTGTTAACGATTGGCATTTTGACTGGTGTGCGGTGGTACCTCATTGTAATTTTGCATTTCTCTAATAATTAGTGATATTGAGCATTTTTTTGTATGCCTGTTGGCCATCTGTATGTCTTCTTTGGAGAAATACCTATTTAGGTCTTCTGCCTATTTTTCAGTTGGGTCATTTGATTTTTTTGTTGATGAGTTGCATGAATTGTTTGTATAAAGACATTCTTCACAGAGCTAAAATAGATTATTTTAAAATTTGTATGGAAATACAAGAGACCCTGAATAGCCAAAGCAATATTGAAAAAGAAAAATGAAAATGGAGGAATCAGGCTTCCTGACTTCAGACAATACTACAAAGCTACAGTCATCAAAACAATATCGTACTGGCACAAAAACAAAACTATAGACCAATGGAACAGGATAGAAAGCCCAGATATAAACCCATGTACCTATGGGCAACTAATCTAAGGTAAAGGAGGACAGAACATACAGTGGAAGAAAGATAGCCTCTTTGATAAATGGTGCTGGGAAAACTGGAAAGCTACATGTAAATGAATGAAAGTGGAACACTATCTAACAGCATATACAAAATAAACTCAAAATGGATTAAAGACCTACATATAAGGCCAGATACCATAAGACTCCTAGAGAAAAACTTAGGCAGAATACTCTTTGACATAAATTACAGCAACATCTTGTTTGATCCACCACCTAGAATAATGACAATAAAGACATAAATAAACCAGTGGGACTTAATCAAACTCAAAAGTTTTGCACAGCCAAGGAAACCATTAAAGAAACAAAAAGACAACCCGCAGAATGGGAGAAAAATCTTTGCCAATGATGCAACAGACAGGGGCCTAATCTCCAAAATATACCTTTTTTCTTTTTTAAATAGGCTAGTTTTTTTTTTTTTTTTCATTCTGTTGGAACATAGCCCATTGTGTTGCATTTATTGGGGGAAATTAAATTTGAATTGATTCTGCTTATTATGATTTGATTGAGAAAAAAAGTATAAACAATGCAACTCTAAGCTTTTCATTTGAGAATGGTTCTACTCAGTAATTAAAAATTAGAGCAATGTAAAACAATAATAAAAAGACAGAACACAATTAAAAATGACCAAAGAATCTGAATAGGCATTTCTCCAAAGTAGATATACAAATGATCAATAAGTACCCAAACAGATAAACAATATCATTAGTCACTAGGCAAATGCAAGTCAAAACCACAATGAGATACCACTAAGGTGGAGAGTAGCAAGTGCTGTCCAAGATACAGAGAAATGGAAACTTCCAAACATTACTGGTAGGAATGTAAAATCATACAGACACTTTGGAAAATGGTCTGGCAGTTCTTCAAAATGTCAAGCATAAAGTTACCATACGATTCAGCACTTCTATCCTAGGTATATACCCAAGAGAAATGAAATATATGTCCACACAAGAACATGAATGTTAATGCAAAATTATTCATAATAGCCAAAAAGCGGAAATAGCCCATATACCCATCAGCTAATAAAATGACAAAATGTGTTATAGCTATTCAATGGAGTATATTTGGGAATAAAAAGGAATGATTTATTGATTTCAAAACACTATGCTAAATGAAAAAAGCTAGTTATGAAAGACCATTAATATAAAATGTCCAGAATAGGCAAATCTGTACATACAGAAAGTAGACTAGTGGTTTCTTAGGACTAGAGATGAAGGGAAATGGGGAGTGACCGCTAGTGGATGGATGGATACAGGGTTCATTTTGAGTGAGAAAATATTGTAAAATCAAATTGTAGTGATAGTAATATACACTTCTATGTGTATATTAAGAACCGTTGATTTATACTTTAAATGAGTGAATTGTATGGTCTGTGAATAGTATCTCAATAAAGCTGTTTAAAAACCTTAAAAAATTAAAGCAGTAAAATCAGGGCAAAATAAAGACTTTTCCTAGCATACTAATATCTGTAAATAAAATATGATGTACTGTTTTCTTTAGCCTCTATAAACCCAATGACTATATTTTCTCTAGCTAAAAATAGATTTTTTTCTAACATTTGAGTGTAACATCTAGGTTATGCCTAGTACCTTCCTAGGACTGGGAACAGGCACATCGTTCTGTTAAGTTAAATTTTTAATAACTCTGCTTACTTTGGTGGCACATATTTTAAAACTGAAGCAATATAAGGAACATTTAACATGGTTTTTTTGCAAGAGTACATGTTCCTCAGTTCAGTGTTTTATATGTATTTCCTTTCTTTATTGAAGGAAGTAAGAGAAGACCTGAGTAATTGTAGATAGGTGTGAAAATATACCATTGTAAAGATTGTAGGGGTTCTTGCTTGCTGTGGTACAGCAGGTTAAGGACCCAGCATTGTCTCTGCAGTGACTCAGGTGGCTGCTGAGGTGCTGGTTTGATCACTGGTCCCACACGATGAGTTAAGAGTCCGATGTTGCTGCAGCTGTGGCATAGGTTGCAGTGGATTCTATCCCTGGCCTGGGAACTTCCATATGCTGTGGGTGACTGGAGATGGAGGGAAATGGGGAGTGACCACTAGTGGATGGATGGATATAGGGTTCCTTTTGAGTGAAAAAAATACTGTAAAATCAAATTGTAGTGATAGCTGTACACACCTATGAATACATTAAAAACTGTGGTAATTCTTTTCAAAAATCTCTAAAAATGTAATGAAGTCCCACTCAAAACCTCAGCAGGACTTTCCTTGTAATTTTACAGTGACTGATTCTAAAATATATAAATAAGAATAAAGTTGCAATAGCAGCCCCATCCTCCCCTCCCCACCAAAAAAAAAAAAAGAGAACATTTAGTAAAGTAGAGGACTTGCCCATTGGCCTATAGTTTCTAAAAAACGATAATGAAAATTGTGTGACTGGTGCAGACAGAAGCAAATGTATGAATGGACCAAAGAGTGCCCGAAACTGCCCTGTGCACGTGGAAAGCTGCCGTGTGTTGGAGACTGCAGTGTTATTCATCATGTCAGAGTATGATAATTACCGCGTGAACACATGTTAACGTTTACTTATCAATGGCGAAACCAGCAAGATAGTAAAACTGCTCCAAAAGCACTTGGGGAACTGAAGAAAGAAGGTTTGAATAAGATCTGCATTATACAAAACTGATTAATCTCCTACAGGACAATAAAACCATAACCGTACCAAATTATTTGCATTTGTATGAGACAAAAAAACCTACAAGTTAATGTGTTATTTTACACAACATAGACCTTAATTAGTAGAAGATAGCAAATCAAGCAAAAGTATATCCCCTAGAGAATGAAATATTCCTTGGGTGGGCCTGTCAGGTAGTGCTCCAAGGTGGCATTGAGTGGACATGAGGTCTTTCTTTTGTCTTATTTTGAAGCTAACGAATAGCCGAAAGATGAGTTTTTCATTGCCGTTGAAATAGTTGCCAACCTATAGGGAAAACAATTAAATTTAGATCACACTGTACACAAAAGTGGATTCCAGATATACTTGCGTGTAAATTATTTTCCCCATGTATTTGAAACATTTTTCATCAAAAAGGAAATAGGTTCTTGATACAATACTAGATAGTAGTTTAAAGGAGTGAATTGGGTCTATATATAAAAAAAATTTTCTTGGAGTTCCCATCATGGTGCAGCAGAAACAAATCCGACTAGGAACCATGAGGTTGCAGGTTGGATCCCTGGCCTCGCTCGTCGATCAAGGATTTCGTGTTGCCATGAGCTGTGGTATAGGTTGCAGATGTGGCTTGGATCTAGTGTTGCTGTGGCTGTGGTGCAGGCCAGTGGCTACAGTTCTGATTTGACCCCTACCCTGGGAACCTCCATATGCCACAGGTTGCAGCCCTAAAAGGACAAAAAGACAAATATGCTTTTGAATAAAAATCAGTTTGTAGCATGATATACTTATTGTGATATTAATATAAACTTAAAAATACTATAGAATTTCTGAGACTTCATGTACGTGTGTATAAAAGCATAAAGAACTAAATTTTATACCTCATAAAAATGAATAAATTCTAGGATTGTTTTATATTATGTTCTGCTAAATTCAAGTCTATCGTGCCTGGTAAAGATACTCTAATTGTAGCTTTGAAATGCAACATTTACCTGGCCCAATAGGCATGATTTCAGCTGAACTTAATTTAGTCACTTTATATATACATGGTATGTCAAACCATTGGAGAAAAGATGTGGTTTTAAAAAAATTATCTTGGGAAAAATGGCAAAAGATTAAGAAAAAAATGCATAGCACCATCTCATACCATATACTCAAGTTATAAGTGGATCAGTACATTAAATATTAAAAAGTAAGTAATACTGGTAAAATTATGTTACACGGTCTTTACGGAGGGAAGGTTTTTTTCCCTAAGTATGCCTTCAAAATCAGAAATTATAAAGGAAAGTGCCTTTTTGATTAGTTCAAACTTTCACTATTGGGGAGAATTTCAAAATTAAAGCTAAAGGCAAGTGAAAAAAGGGATTTTTTTTAACAGTGTATTTCAGAGTACATGTTCTTCTAGCCATTATAAATGAATCTGTAAGAGAACAGATGGGCAAGAATGATCCAAAAGGGTAGACAGCCCTTTGAGTCTGCCTTTTCCTCTTTCTGCTTGTAAACAAAGATGACAGTCAGGGCCCTAGAGTCTGGTTTATCTAACTACTTAGTGCTTCCTCCATTCTCCTGGTAAAAAGTTCTTGTGATGGAAAATAATGAGTGTTCAAGCTACGTTTCCCCTTATGCATGGAGTTTCCTTTTCTTACCACCCACACCCAACCACCCTAGTAAAAAGAACCTTGATTTCCCCCTAACCTGATGTATATAATCTAGGGAACTTGATCTTTTCAAGAAAAGATGAATGTTAAATATAAAATATCAGAGGATATGGGGGAGTCTGAAGGTGGAATATAATTAAACTTTCTTTAAGGTACAGTAAGGGTATTGACATCTTAGAATTAAAAAAAAAAAAGAAAAAAATCTTCCCTAAAGGGATGGTCCATAACTCTTTGTTCACTTCTCTGTGGCTTGTGTTTAGTTAAGGTGGGTGAATGGAGGCGGGAGATTGATGATATTATTATGATACAGGACAGGGCTTATTCTTAAACTCTATGGAAGTTTCCTTCTCTCCTGGAGATCTGCCTCCATGTATCTGTGAGGTAGTTCTGGGTCAAAAAGTGGCCTAAGATTCTGCAAACCAATTTGTCTTCACCTCTTCTATGGTTCCTTGGCATTCTGTGGTGTATATAATGGAAAACAAGGTAATTAAAAAAAATAGAAGATACCCGAAGTAAGGCTTTGGGATGGGATCCCAAAGGCCTGTAATTATAAGGGTTTTTACAGGGATCATTTAATTGTTTTTTTTTGTTGTTTTTTTTATTTTTGCTCTTTAGGACTGCACCCTCAGCACATGGAGGTTCCCAGGCTAGGGGTCTAATCGGAGCTGCAGCTGCCGGCCTACACCACAGCCACAGCAAAGTGGGATCTGAGCTGTATCTGCAGCCTACACCGCAGCTCACGGCAACGCTGTTTTCTTAACCCACTGAGCGAGGCCAGGGATTGAACCTGCAACCTCATGGTTCCTAGTCAGATTCATTTTCACTGTACCACGACAGGAACTCCAGGACTATTTAATTGGAAGCAGAGCTTGTTGGTTAAGGTAAAAGAGGGTCAGAGTATGTGAGTATCCTGGAAATAAAGACTTAATGGAATAAAAAAAATTAAAATTCCACAAGGAGATCCTGCTGAATAGCATTGAGAACTTTGTCTAGATACTCATGTTGCAACAGAAGAAAGGCTGGGGGAAAAATGTAATTGTAATGTATACATGTAAGGATAACCTGACCCCCTTGCTGTACAGTGGGAAAAAAAAATTAAAATTAAAAAATATTAAAAAAATTAAAATAAAAATAGAAGATACCTTATAAGTTCCATGCCCTTTAAGTCCAGAATTTATCCTTAGGAAATAATCAAGCAAGTGAGTAAGGGGCTTATTGCAATATTGTTTGTAATTGCAGAGCAGTGGGAGCAACTCAATTGCCTCAAAATGAGGGATAGGTAAAAATTATGTTATCTAGATTCAGTAGACTTGCTGTGTAGAGAGTAACTATGATATAGCAATTCTACTGAGGAGGAACGATTCAGGATAAATTCAGCATATAATGAAGGAAGCCAGAATATGGTATCCCAAAATATTTATGCCTCTTTGACATAAAAATCATTTTGAGCTGAAGGCAGTCAAGGCAGTAAACACTGAAAAAGTTCTCTTTCTGCCCAAAGGCAGGATATAAATTCTCTTTTTACTGCAGTCAGACTTATAGCTCAGAGAATCTGCAGACAAACCTTGTTAAATTAAACCTTATTTTCTGGTTATTTCTTCCCCCTAGCCCAACCCTTTTGTCTTGCCTTCACAAAGGTACTATTTCTTTGCCTATAAGGTATAAAAGATTTTCTGTTCTGGTCACTTTTTTGGGTCTTCATTCTCTTATGAAGGCTCTCATACATGTAAAAATTCAGTAAAATTTATTTTCTTTGCTCTTGTTGATCTTCATCAGTTTAATTTTTCATTCCCAGCCAGGGATTCTAAGAAAGGGATGAAAACTTTTTCTTCCCCTAAAATAATAATCTATTTCAGTGAAGAAACATGTAGATAGGTAGGTAGGTAGGTAGATGGTCGATAGATAGGTAGATAGATAGGTAGATTTACTTGGGGGAAGTTTTGGGAGGTGATTTCATGAATTTCTTTTTTTGTATACTAGAATATAAAGAAAATATTTTATTGGGGCTTTATTATAGGAATGTTCACCATATAACTGAGTAGATGTTGCTATTTGATTTTCAAAATTGGCAAGAAATGGAGGTGAGGGAGTTCCCATCGTGGCTCAGCAGTAAGGAAACGGACTAGGATCCATGAGGACCTGGGTTTGATCCCTGGCCCAGTTCAGTGGGTTAAAGATCCAGCATTGCCATGAGCTGTGGTGTAGGTTGCAGATGCGGCTCAGATCCCGTGTTGCTGTGGCTGTGGTATGGGTGGTAGCTGCAACTTTGATTCGAACCCTAGCCTGGGAACTTCCATATGTATCTGTCGCTGCCCTAAAAAAGACAAAAAAAAAAAAAAAAAGAAATGGAGGTGAGATATTGCAAATAACTGAAGGGCTTGGGTGGTATTCTTGAATCTATGTTGACTTTTCCTGTAAGACGAAGAAATAAAAACCTCACTGCCTTTTTATTAACAGGCCTTCTCGCATAGATATGGCAACAAGCAGCCAACACTGCTCGTCATTTGATACAAAACAGGCATCTGGACAGCACCGAACATCTGCTGTGAAAAGGTCAGGAAGGGGGTGCCGATGTTCCTGGGGGGGTGGGGGGAACAGTCCAGCCCTCTGGGCAGCTGTAGTGTTGATGCTGCAATAGGGCTTTGGGTTTACTACTTGGCAGGGGGTGGGAAGGGGAGAGGCCCAGGCAGGTTTAGTGCCCATTTTACAAGTTAGGGGAGGAGCTGCCAAGGGAGTTAGTGATTAGGTGGCACTGTTACACAAAAGCAGAAACAAAACTGAATTCAACTCTTGATGGTAGGGGGAGGCACGACTCCCTTTGGAAACTTTTTTATCTTAACCTTAACCATTAATTTATTATAAAATAATGTAACCATATTGTCCAGCATCAGGGAAGATGAAGAAAAGAATTATGAGCTTTATCATAGACTGTTAGAAATTTGGTATAAGTTCCCACTATGGTGCAAAGGGATTGGCGGGGTCTCTGCAGGGCCAGGATGCAAGGTTTGATCCCTAGCCCTGCACAGGGGGTTAAAGATCCTCTGTTGCTGCAGCTGCAGCATAGGTTACAAGTGCAGGTCTGATTTGATTGGTGGTCTGGGAGCTCCACATGGCGAGGGGCAGCTTTCTATCTATTTCACTCCAATGTTTTGTCCAGGCAGGTGGTCCTTCATATACATGTAGCCACACCTTTTTCATTGAATATTGTGTTGTGATTATTTTTCTACTTCTATTCTTCTTGTAACCTTGGTTTAGGAGTTCCCTTGTGGTGCAGGCATTAAAGATCTGGTGTTGCCACTGCAGCAGTTTGGGTCGCTGCTGTGGTTTGGGTTCAATCTCTGGCCTGGGAACTTCCACATGATATGGGCCTGACCAAAAAAAAAAAGTGCATGTTAAGAAGCTTTCATTGTAAATAATTAAGGAAATGCGGAAAAGCACAAACAGGAGATAAAATATATATTCACCATAACAATTGTTTTCACGTGTATCCTGTCTTTCTCTTTTTCTTTCTTTTTTGGCATATGGAAGTTCCTGGGCAAGGACTGAATTTGAGCCAGAGCTGTGACCTACACCAGTTGCAGCAATGCTGGATCCTTAACCCACTGTGCTGGGCTGGAGACTAAACTGGCCCCTCCACATAGACAAGTTGGATCATTGTTGGATCATTAACCCACTGTGCCACAGCAGGAACTACTCTCTCTCTCTCTATATGTGTGTGTGTGTGTGTATATATATATTTTAGGTTTTTTCCTAAATTGGGATAATATTAATTATACTATTTGGTAACCTGCTTTTTAAAGCATAATGTATCATGACATTTTCCCTTTCCACTAAATTTTTTTATAATATCATATTTATTTCCTAAGTACTGTTCCTTTTTGCACATCTTAGAATTATTTTAGTCAGTTGTCTCTTTTTGAATATGTAACTTGTTCCTTTATTGGTTATTAAAGCAATTCTGTTAAAGCTCTATTTTAGTATCATGAGAAAGTGCTTTCTATCTATCCTTACAGGTTTATTAAATCTTAAATTATACAGCATTTCTTTAGCATTTTTGATTTTGCATTTGAAATTTCAGCTATTTTTGGTTATGTTCATAATATCATGGACTTGGCAGTTTGTCTTAGGATTCAACCCTTACAACATAAGAAAGGGGTGCAATATTATGGGGTTTGAGGAATGGAGATGAAGTTGAAAATGACTTCTAAGGATATGGAGGCGTTTATTTTCTGCATTACTTTTTTATTTCCTATGTCTCTGCTCATGCAGATTTGAGCTATCTTTGGAAATATGTATTCCTTCGTCATAGTTTCCTCTGATGGTTTCCTAGGTAACCATTGCATCACCATTTACAATGCTGAGTTTTAAAGCTGGGGTAAAATAAAAATTGTGTTACCGAAAGCAGTGATTAATAGAGGATGTAGCAGTAAGAGAGAGCTACGGGCTGGGTGGATATACTGGGAATCTTCAGCAGATGTGGAGCTGCAGAATGCATGAGCTGTACATGCTCTTTCCAAGAGAGAGCAAAACAAATAAGTGGAGGAAGGAAGCTCTGGGAATACAGACATTGAAGGAACAGCTGATAGGATGAGTTCAAGCAAGAGCTATGGAAATGTGAGGATCAAGAAGACTTAGTGAGATGATGACTGCAGGATGGACAAGGTGCTGGGGAGAGGTGAGTTCTAGCATAAGGTCAGCACAGCCAGGTGTTGCAAAGAGGTCCACCTGGGTATAGGCTGGAAAGCATCCTTCGTATAGGCTGGAAAGCATCCTTGCCTATGAAGAGAAGTGGGAGAAGTTCAGGAGGGAAAACAAAATTGAGAGAATGTTATCTTTTTTGTTGATTTTACTTTAAGAAAAAGTGAGTGATATTTGTGCATGTTTCTGAGTTGGAAAGGGGGTAGAGAGGACAAGGTTCGAGATTTATAAAAGAAGAAACAGAAGGAAATGTAAGAAATAGTATAATGGCATATTCAAATATAGTATGGGCATTTGTAGGTTTCATTTTAAAATTAAAATTTCTTAAAAAAAATGAGACAGTAAAAATTCCTACTGTGCCTTTTAGTCAATGGGTCTTCTAATGCATTTGTAAAAACAAGCACTGTAAATTTATTGTGGAGCAGACCGGAAGGACATCTGCAAAGTTGAGCAATGCTTCAAACTTGAGCAAGTATGTGGGTAGTTAGACCACATAGAGAGTAACAGCAACACTACCTAATGTAGTGCTGAGTCCTCCAGTGACTATCCACTCCACAAACCTCCAGTATATTGCTCTTCCACACAAAGCTGTGAGGCAGTCAAGGAGGGAGTTTGGTTACTTTTTAACAAACGAGCAATCCTGGATGGCAGGTGACATACCCAAGATGCCCTGAAGTAGTTGAATTGAATCTTGATGCTCCAACTTCTCATTTCCTGGCCAGAGCATTTTTTTTTTTTTTCCGGCCACCCTCTGAGGCATAGGAAAGTTCCCGGCCAGCAAACATGAATCTGAACTGGAGCTGTGATCTATGCCACAGCTATAGCAATGCCAGATTCTTAACCCCTGTGCCGGGTGGGGGATGGAGGCAGTGTGTCCACAGAGACAAGCTGGATCATTAACTGCATCACAGCGGGAACACCCAGAGCATCTTCAGTGAACTCATTTGCCTCCCTGGTTATAATCCCTGTTTAATCTTATAAAGTATTTTGACAGCCATGGTTTCATTTGATTATACTTCAACTTGAAAGAGACGGGAAAGAATCTTTCCATGTAAAATGCCTTGCAACTCTGAAATCCTCTCTTGTATTGTTTAGTAATGAATGCTTCATAGAGGGAGCTGTTGTTTAATGGGTATTAGGGTTTCAGTTTTGCAGGATGAAAAAGTCCTGGAGATTGGTTGCACAGCAGTGTACATATATTTAATACTACTGAACTGTATACTTCAAAAGAGTTAAGGTGTTGAGTTTTATGTTATGTGTATACTACCATGATGAAAGAAAAAAGGAATGCAGAATAGATAATCCAGACATTATTAGAGAGTTCAGCCTAGCTTTTTTTGACCTCCTTCTTTGCCTTAGAAGTACTTGGTACATTGTACATGAAATTAAGACATGGATTTCATTTCCTCCTGGAAAGATCCTTCCTAGTTTAAGAAAGAAACCTCTGGACTGAGTTCAGGAATGCTGAGGCATGGTTTTTGTGTGCATCTCACCTTCTTGCTATATTTTCTTTTTGCTTTTCCCTGACTCATTTGGCATTACCCTAAGGAGCTTCTGCTTTGTTATTATGGTTGTCCAGAACCTTTGCTAGTTAGGTAAGCTGGGGGTAGTTAGCAATCTCTGACAAAAAGGAGCCATTTCAAAGAGATGATTAGTCAAGGCTAAATTAGTATCATACCAATGAGATGTTAAAGAGCACCTTTTATAATTGTATTTATTAATAAATCAAGATAGGAGGAAAAGGCAGTAAGTACAGGTAGTTGAAAGGAATTTGATGTGTCATGTTCTGGTTTTGTAAACTAAGTGCTTTTTAAGGACAATTGATAAAAACTCCACTCTTCCTTTTAGTTAACAGATCTACTAAAATAGATATAACATGAAACACTATGGCACCATAGGAGGGGCTCTGGTTCAGAAGTCTATCCTGTTTGGTCCTGAAGGATGAACACATAATTCACAAGCAGAGACTAGCTTTTTCTTTTAAACTGTAATAATAGTTACCTATTCCTTTAAAGGCATTATTTAACAGCATTTTGACCTTATATCATTTTTTTCCTGCACTTCCTAACAGCATAAAAAAGCTGTTGAATAGATATTGTCATTTGCTAATATCTTTTTTATAGATGAGGGAACAGAGAGTTGGAGAGGACAAGTAAGTTGCCTATAAGCTCACCATAGATTACGAATTTATCATAGATTATGAACAGGTCCCTCCTCTCCCTTGGACCAGGAATCGCTGTAATCTCTTTGTCCAGTCATGTGTGTTCCTGAGCCTCTGGGCTCCACACAGCTGAACCAACAGGCCTGGGGTATGTTGGCCTGGAGCTCTTGAGTACAGATGAGATCTTGGGTTTGCTTGGGAAAGAACCCTGAATATACGTTGGTAAAGGCCCCTGAAGAGTAAATCCTTATCCCGTTGCCTTTCTTTCTGTGCCAACAAATCTAAGTGTTTAGGTCTGTCTTTGAAAGAACTGTCTCTTTTGGACCTAAGTCTAGAGCCAACTGAGTTATTGGTAAAGGGGTCAGATCAATAGAACTCAAACTCTCAGCTTTATTTTTCTTACAGTCTCTCTGAGGATGTAGATTAGTTGCATGAAGAAATGGACTTTTGTCACACCACTGAATGAAACTTAGGTGCTATTGCAGGCTTCCCTCGTGAGGATAATGACTGTGGTGGTGTAGAGCCTGCCCTTCCAGCTTACCACATTGTCGACAGCATAGACTGCTAATGTACCAGCTTTCCCTGTTGGGTCATTTATGCCCAAACAGATATCTCCTCTCCCAGAAGAGGAATGCAGAGGTACGAGTCCAGGATTGTTGTTTACCAGGTTCCCCTCAGGGAAATCTGGGAAGTGGGAGAAATATTCCTCCATTACAGCTGTTACTTTCTAACTCATCTGTGAATTTTCTAGGTAGCTACCTCAATATTCACAATGCTTACCTGTTACTATTGAGCCTTTATTACATAGAAGTGGATTTAAAGTAAATTTGTATTAGAGACACTTTTAGACAATTTGAAAATGTTAGTGGGAGTTCCCTTCATGCCTCAGCGTTTAATGAATCCACCTGGGATCCATGAGGATGTGGGTTCAATCCCTGGCCTCGCTCAGTGGGTTAAGGATCCGGCGTTGCCATGAGCTGTGGTGTAGATCGAAGATGCAGCTCAGATCCTGAGTTGCTGTGGCTGTGGTGTAGGCCAGCAGCTGTAGCTCTGATTTGACCCCTAGCCTGGGAACTTCCTTATGCCCTGGGTGCCACCCTAAAAAGCAAAAATAAGTAAAAAAAAAAAAAGTTAGTGACAATTCAATTGTGTTCACATTTTTATTTTTAAAATTTTATTGAAATGTAATTGATTTATTATGTGTTAATTTGTGTTGTACAACAAAGTGATTCAGTCATACACACACACACACACACACACACACATATCATTCTTTTTCAGATTCTTTTCCTATATAGGTAATCACAAATATTGAGTAGATTTCCCTGTCCTATTCAGCAGGTCCCTATTGACCATTCATTCCATATACAATAGTGTGCATATGCCAGTCCCAAACCCCAAGTCCATCCCTCCCTCCTACTTTTCCCCTTTGGTAACCATAGGTTTGTTTTCAAAGTCTGTGAGTTTGTTTCTGTTTTATAAATAAGTTCTTTTGTATCATTAGAAAAATTCCACATATATTATCATATGATATTTGTCTTTTTCTGTCTGACTTACTTCACTTAGTATAATAATCTCTAGGTCTATCCATGTTGCTATAAATGGTATTATTTCATTTTTTATGGCTGAGTAATATTCCATTGTGTATATATACCACATATACCACATCTTCTTTATCCATTCCTGTGTCAGTGGACATTTTGGTTGCTCCATGGCTTAGCTATTGTAAATAGGTATATGTAATTATTTTGAATACTTGATTTATCAAGTAAAAGAAGCAGTTAAAAATGTAAGGAGTAATTTAGAGAAACTTAGAAGTACAGCATTATTGTATATTGATTATTGGTTTTTTAGCCTTCTATTCATTTTAACACAAATCATAAAAATCCTCTCTCTGCCTTCTACTCAACAGTTCTCATGAAGTAGATATGATTAGTAGTGGGTCATTAGATATCAGCAAATGTGGAGAAGTTTGCCAGGTAAGAAAGTCTGAGAGTATATGTGGTTCTTATCAGGTGAGGCTGGGCAGTTTGACACTCTTAGATAATTATACTAATGCCTCAGTACATGTTAAGTGCCTATACTTTTATTTCCATGTGCGTACCTGAGTTTTTCTATGTTGTAAAGTAGTAACAGAAGGCTTGACTACTATTTCCTTTCCTTCTTACAGATAAGGAAACAGAAACTTGGGGAGGTAAAGTATATTGTTCAAGGTTACAGAGCTAGGAAGTGGTAGAGATAAGAGTATTTTCTTTATAGCATTAATTTTATCTTTGAAAATTTTATAAATCAAATTTCCATGATAAAGTAACATGGACAGAGTTCAAATAACTTGGAATAAGAAAAAAGTCACCAATTATATCTCTACTCAACATAGCATCAGTATAAACTGTGAGCTCTCAGGGGGTAGAAACAAAATCTCCAGGTAAATAACTGAACGTGGCATAGGGGTCAGATCTGTTCTCTAGGATGACAGTTTCGTGGAATGAGTACATATAAGAAATCTTTGATTCAGAGTCTTAAAGCAAAGGGACTCCTGAATAAAGTAAAAACATTCTCTGGATGCACTTAGCCAAGAATCCTGTATTCCTGTCTGCCTTTTGATGACTTGATCAATGAATATCCTCTTCTCCTCTCCCTCACCTTCAAATCTTCATAAATAATAAAATTCTGACATATTGATTTCTTACAGATAATATGACCTTTATGTTCCAAAGGGCTAGATTTTTGCTTCTGTTTGCCTTATAGCTAGTGAGAAGTAAAGCTTCTTAACAAATAATGCTTCAGATGTTCTGAAGGTAATTTATTCCTCCTTTATCCTCCATATTGACATTTTATACTTTTCTGACTGTCAGCACTACCACTGTCTTGCCAATGTGGGGAGGGGTGATGAAAACAGTAGCAGTTCTTAGAGTCTCTATATCCTTAGGGGACTTCCTTTCCTGCTGTGACAGTTTCACTCCTGCTCCCTGCCTCCTGGAGCCCCCAAAAAGGCAGGCGCAGAAACATATGCAGGCACTTCCAGTGCTTTACACTTCTCTCCGGGACAGGCGGACAGACAGATAATGTGGCCCACATTGTCGGCCCCCATCATTGGCACTTTGGATATGGCACCAGCCTCTATTCAGTCCCTGGCACCCACTCTGGAGAATTCCAGTCGGATCTCAGATCAGCACCTCAGACAGCTCCCAGACCCTGTCCCCCCTCCCCCTCCCTCTGGAAACAACCAAATAAATTAAAAGGGGGGGGGGGTACAACTAAGGATAAGGAAGAAGGGTACCTCTCCCTCAGAGTCAAAAGAGCTTTCTGCTTCCTCCAACTCTTCTGCTGAGGCTCTGCCGCTGCTCCCAGGTGACCTAGCAGTCTAGGTTTTGTTCCAAAACCTCAGAATCCTGAAACTGGCATCTTTCTACCCCCCAACTTCCAACATTCAGCACATTGGAAAAAGTGGGGAGAGGTGGTGGGGGTGGGGCAAAGGGCTGTTGCCAATATCCTGTGTTTCACAATTGATTAGATACCTAAATTGGGTTATTATTTTAGATATCTTTCCTTTTCAAAATATAAAAGACTCATTTTGCCTTTAAATGAATGTATCTTCTCAATCAGAAACAGGAAGGAAGAGTCTTTGCTTTACTGAAGATCCAATTGAGGGAGGCCCCTGGGTGGGGCTCCCACAGATCAAGACTGAGTGTGTAGTCTCTCTGGGATGGGCTGAACACTCACAGCTTTTGGAGAATTATACTTGGGTGGTAATTTGCACAGGCCGTGACAGTTCACCCAGTAGGCTCGTAGCAACCCTTGCCTTTGTTTTTCCTGCACGACTTGCGAAATGGGGTGGGGGGGGGACATTTCAAGGATGAGGCAATGCACTTAGGGAAGTGAAGTGACTTTCTGGATGTCACAGGCTAGAGTGGCAATGCCGACTTCTGATTTCCTGTCCAGGAATTTTCATTACATCACATCAGGCTTGAGGAGGAGGATGCCATGAGGATGATCCTCTTGGAGATACTTGGCTGCTTTTCAATAGCTGTCCTCATGGCTCTGGTCTGGTTGGACAGGTGTGGTGGGGCTGGATGGAAGGGTTTGAACCTCCTGAGGCAGCTGTGGGTGGCTGTGTTAGGTTCATAATCTAAGGGAGCTATATGATTGAACATGTTTTAGGAAGAGGAGTATGAGAGTACCTAGGGCGAATTAAAACAAAATTAGTGTTATCTCAGAACTTGCTGGGCCCATCCCAGGCCTACTGAGTCAGAAACGCTGGTGGTGGGGCCCAGCAGGATGTTTTAACAGGCTCTCTGGTGAGTTGACTGCACATTGAAGTTTGAGAATGACCTAAGCAAAGCAAGTAATAGGAAGCCATTCTAGAGACTGTTTCAGAATTCTGACTTGAAGTGATGATAGTCTCAATTCATGTGATGGGATGCACATTAATTAAACTTAATTAATTAAACTCACCCTTTTGGTTGTTCCTTGTAGAACACGTAGTGGTATCGATATTCTTCTGGGGGAGGATGTTAATTTCATGTGCGCATGTTACTGAAATGCTTAGGAGGCTTTAGCGCCCACTTTGGTTTCTCCCTCTGAGCTGCCTTGCAAGTGTGTCCTCCTGCCAGGTGCCAGTGTGGCCACCTGAGAGGCAGAAGTAACCACTGGTGTCTGTTCCTAGCCCATTTCCTGGTAATAAAAGGTGAGCTGTACTCCCGAGAGAACTGGTGGGAGTGGAAATTAAGGAAACAGGTGAGAAGTAACCCTGGAAAACCTAATGCTTGAATGGAAGGGGTGATTAGAAAAGGGGTGGGAATTTCTGAGCTACAAATTTCCTTTTGTTCTTAGAAAAAAATCTACCTTCTCTGCCGTGGTGGTTTCTGGTTTCTGCCTGCTTTCTGTCCTCACTTCCTCCCACTCGGCCTTGCTCACCACATTCCCAGCCTAGAATCTCCTCTTCTCTCTTCATCCTAGAGATTCCCATGGCTGCTTCCCTTCTGTAGCAACCCGTTGTTACCCTTTTCAAGAGCTTTCCAAGACCTTCCTCATCAATGCGGGGCCTCACCCCACCCACCTTCCCAACGAGTCTCTTTGCCAGACTCATTATCCCAGCCTGAGATGATCTGAGTTACTGGTCTCCTTGTTGAAGTCTGTGCTCCCTCCCCAGGAGCATGAAAGCTCTTCCACAGCTGGGAATCCTGTGGGTCTTGTTCGGGGCTCTATTCCCAATGCCTAGAAGAGTGCTTGGCACGTAGTTAGAGCTCCATAAATAATGCGTTGAATGAATTCTAGGTAGAGAGTTGACATGGGAAGAGGTAGGGGAAGGAAGTGGTCGGGGCGGGGCGGGGAGAGAGAAATGTGTCTGTAGACACTAGGCAGCAAATGACAGCCAGCTTGGCCTGGGTCTTGGAGGTGAAACAGGATAAATCTGGAGTACCCTGGTGGCGCAATAGGTTAAGTATCTGATGTTGTCATCGCAGTGGCCTGGTTTGCTGCTATGGTGTGGTTTTGGTCCCTGGCCTGGGAACTTCCACATACCATGGGTGTGGCCAAAAAAACCCCACAAAAAACAAAAAACAAAAAAACACCAAACACAGGATAAATCCAAGAGATGTCCAGGAAATAACACTGACAAAATATGATGGACTGATGTGGAAAATATTAAGCAACTTACCTGTGAAGAATCTTCCTGAGAGAGGTTTGTGAATTCCCAGCATTCTTATTGCGTCTCCTCATTTGCTGGAAACTTAAGAGTGGAGCAATTCTTTTTTTTTTTTGTCGTTTTTTTTGTCGTTTTTTTGCCATTTCTTGGGCCGAGTCGCGCCTGCAACCTACACCACAGCTCACGGCAACGCCGGATCGTTAACCCACTGAGCAAGGACAGGGATCGAACCCGCAAACTCGTGGTTCCTAGTCAGATTCGTTAACCACTGTGCCACGACGGGAACTCCTGAAGCAATTCTTTATTCGTGTTACAGTCGGAGTTCTCCAGAGAAACATGACCGATAGGATATATAAAGAGAGATAGAGATAGAGACAGAGTTAGATTGATTTATTGTGGGGACTGGCTCACGTGATTATCAGAGTAGAGAAGTCCTCCAGTCTGCTGTCTGTAGGCTACAGAACCAGGAGATCCAGTGGTGCAATTCAGTCCTGGTGCAAAGTCCTGGGAACCAGGAACATGGGAGAGTGGAAGATGGCTCCCCAGCTCAGACAGAGGGAGATCAGAAATTCACCCTTTCTCTGCCTTTTTGTTCTATCCTGAACCTCAGTGGATTGGCTGATGCCCACCTGCATTGGAGAAGGCCACCTGTTTTACTCAGTTCACCAATTCAAAGGCCAATCTCCTCCAGAAATACTGTCACACAGAAATAATATGCCAGCTATCTAGACATCCCTTGGCCTATTCAAGCTGACATGTGAAATTAACTGTCACAAATTCTGAGCTCTCCAGCTAACCCTTTTTCCAAGAGCTTGTCTCATTTCTGAAAGCTCTGGAGAGGTGCCTCCAGCTCCTAGGCTTGAGGATTTCTGTTTCTACCCAGAGTATCTACCTCTCTCCCCACCCATCTGCCCAAACTGTCCGCCCACTCAGCAATTCTTAATGAGATGCACTATGTTCTAGATTACAACCAAGGCCCTGTGGATACAGTAGTGACTACAACAACCTCCTTGCATTTATATCTTAGAGTGGGAAGATAGGCAAAGACAAACAGATCCTCAAATACAGGCACAAGATAGTTTGGATGGTAATAAGTGGTATGGAGCAAGCAAGACAGGATTGGGTGGGGTCAGTGAGGCAGCTCTGAGTTGGCGCTTTTTGAGCTGAGATCTGAATAACAAGGAGGAACCAGCCAGGAGAAGACTTGGGGGCAAAGGGTGGGTGGCTCCCTGTAGAACCTTCAGAATCCACTTCAAGAAGATGAATAACTGAAGTGCAATTTTGTTTTCCTGCTTGACAAATGAACTTGGAGGGGATAGTGGTATAGAAATTCAACCTTCAGCACTTTTTTTCCTCATTTTTCTTATTTCTTTGGCTGCAACCATGGCACATGGAAGTTTTTGGGCCAGAGATTGAACCTGCAGTACAGCTGCAACCTGAGCCACAGCAGTGACAGTGCTGGGTCCTTAACCTGCTAAGCCATGAGGGAACTCAATCTTTTAGTGCTTTTACATGAATCATTGTATAAGGAGGATGATACAGCTGCTGTATATAAAACAGATAAGTAACAAAGACCTACCGCATAGCACAGGGAAATCTTCCCAATATTTTGTAATAACCTACATGGGTAAAAGGAATGGATATATGTATGTGTATAATGGCTTCACTTTGCTACACATCTGAAGCTAATACAACATAGTGAGTCAACTATACTCCAATAGGAGTTCCTGTTGTGGCTCAGTGGGTTAAGAATCCCACTAGTATCCATGAGGATGCGGGTTTGATCGCTGGCCTCGCTTGCTGGGTTAAAGGATCCAACATTGCTGTGAGCTGTGGTGTAGGTTGCAGATGCAGCTCGGATTTGGCATTGCTATGGCTGTGGCATAGGCCAGCAGCTATAGTTCCAATTCGACCCCTAGCCTGGGAACTTCCATATGCCGAGGAAGCCGCCCTAGAAAAGGCATAAAGACAAAAAAAAAAAAAAAAAGAAGTTACATAAGGAAGTTCCCTAGTGGCTCAGCAGATTAAGGATCCATCTTTGCCACAGGTGTGGTGCAGGCTGTAACTGCAGTGTGGGTTTGATCTCTGGCCCAGAAACTTCCATATGCCACAAGTGCAGCCAAAAAACAAACAAATGAAAGATAAACAAACAAACAAACATTTCTAGAGTTCCTATTGTGGCTCAGTGGGTTAAGAACACAATGTAGTGTCCCTGAGGATTCAGGTTTGATCCCTGGTCTCGATCAGTGGGTTAAGGATCTGGTGTTGCTGTGAGTTGCAGAGTAGGTTGCAGTTGCAGCTTAGGTTCCACATTACTGTGGCTGTGGTGTAGGCCTCAGCTGCACCTCTGAACTGACTCCTGGCTTGGGAACTTCCATGTGCTTCGGGTGCAGCCATTAAAAAAAAAATTGTTGGAGTTCCCGTTGTGGCACAATGGTTAATGAGTCTGACTAGGAACCATGAGGTTGCGGGTTCGATCCCTGCTCTTGCTCAGTGAGTTAACGATCCGGCGTTGCCATGAGCTGTGGTGTAGGTTGCAGACGCGGCTCGGATCCCGTGTTGCTATGGCTCTGGCGTAGGCTGGCAGCTACAGCTCCGATTAGACCCCTAGCCTGGGAACCTCCATATGCTGCGGGAGTGGCCCAAGAAATGGCAAAAAAGACAAAAAAAAAAAGATGATAAAAAAAATTGTTATACAACATTTTAGAGATGGCTCTAAGTTTTAAAGGGCAGAATTTCTGTCAATCATAAATAATTAACATGATTTCCAAACAAGGGTAAAATCATGACTCATACAAATGAACAGATGTTACAATATTTACTGAACTCATTAATCAGTGAGGGAATTAGACAGATGTTACAACATTCAAAGGAGAAATCAAAATAGCACAGATTTATATGGAGTAAAGGAATATTGAAATGAATGCAAATTTACATAGAACTAGCTTCTTCCACAGTGGAGGAGAGAAGTCACTTGAAGGCCAAGACAAAACTGACATGTGTTAAATAACAGAGTAAAGCTGAAGATCTCATTGTCATTATTCAACTATTTGCGATTTGGGCTACATCCCATCTAGCAATAGAAAAGAGCTCCTTCAGGCTGCGGGAAAGGAAAGGTTTTTCAAGGCAGAGAGGAAGCAGGGAAATAGAGGAAATTATTAGCAAAGAATGGCATTGTTTTAGGCTGGGTCGCCCCCCTAAGGGCAGTAGAAGGGGTCTATCACCGGATTTCCTAGTGCTGATCAGGAAATTCCTGGCTGGCTGGTTAAAGGTCACATTCTTAGGGCAGGTTGAAATTGTAATTAGGTTAGGTCTAAGTCCTGGTGGGGTTTAGCACAAGTGACTCCATTTTGGGCCTGTTGCTTCTTTTCAAACACTTGTCTATAGACGACAATTATTTTTCCTTGCTATCATTTACCTACAATTTATCAAGTCATAAGATAGTTCCCATAGAATCCCAAACGCATAACCTGGCAGTCTCCTCTAGATTTTAGACAATGCATGTCTAAAGCATATTCTTAGCCTACATAAAACTAAAACAAAATAATCTCTGCTCCCTCTCATGAATAGAGGTAAGTTCCCACACTTGTAGTCTTTGGAGTGATGGGGTGGAGAGTCTGTCATTTATTTTGTGCTTGCTATGAGCATTATTTGTTAATTACGCTCGTCCTTGCAACAACCCCCTGAAGGAGGTGCTAGTGTTTCCATTTTGCACATGAGAAAGTCAGGTTCCCAGTAGTTAAAGAAATAGCTGGTAAGTGGCAGAGTTAGATTTCCAGCTTGTCCTTCTGTCCCCAAGGTGTACACACACACAAGCACTCCCTGTGACAACTTGCTGAAAGTAAAAGCTCTAGAAATTCTGTGTATTTTTCCTTGATCTTTAGGTCACCGTCAACGAAGGTGGATCTCAGGAGTTGCCTGGAAGAGTGTACAGTGGCCCTGAACTTATTTCTAAGTAACAGATTTACAGATGCCTTAGAATTGCTTCGACCATGGTAATTAACTTTCTTTTAGATAAAATATATTTTGTCAGATGCTTTTGATGTCATTCTTTATTTTTTTCCTTGATGGTGTGCTTGTCAGTTAATTTTTCTGCATTTCCACCTGGAAATTTATAAGCTAGTTTGGTTGAGACCCTAACTGTTGTTTAGTTTTAATATCCAGTTAAAAAATTTATCTTTTCAACTTAGTAGAGAATTTCTGATTCTTTCTTCTGTCTTAATTTCTGTACTTGTTCAAATAGTGTCATCTTATTAGTTTTGATGAGATTCATTTTGCATTCTTCACTGAAGTATTTTTATGGCTATTCCTCTTAAGTTTAAGTGTCATTGAGAAAAGTTTACTGTTTTCAATTTTAATTTTAATTTTTTTTTTTTTTTTGCTTTTTAGGGCCTCATCTGCAGTATATGGAAGTTCACAGGCTTGGGGTCAAATCAGAGCTACAGCTGCTGGCCTATGCCACAGCCACAGCAACTTGGGATCTGAGCTGTGTCTGCAATCCACACTACAGCTCATGGCAATGCTGGATCCCTGACCCACTGAGCGAGGCCAGGGATCAAACCCCTCATGGTTACTAGTCAGATTTGTTTCTGCTGCACCACAACAGGAACTCTGAGAAAAGTTTCTTTTTAATTGGGTGTGGGAAAAACTAAAATATGCTCAGATGCTGAAAAGAAATTTAAGGTAATAAAAATCATATTGGGGCTCCCTCTTTATGTGATAAATAAGTCATGCAATTTCATTTCAGTGAATAGTATCTGTTAATTTTGATGATTTGACAGCAAAACCTGTGCTTAACTTCTTAATAAGCCTCCCTTTGACCACACTGCCCACTTGTAGAGCTTGAGTATCTTGTGACAGGAATAATCACTCTCTCCTCGTGCCTTACTTGGCAGTCACTTACTTGGATGAAACTGAGGCGTCAGGTAATAATTTTCAAGACAGATATGTGGGTGCAGGAGTGGGACTCTCATTCCTTTGAGGAGTCAGAGCGGTGACATGACTCTCTGGTCAGTGACTTTGAATCTTAGAAATTAGTATACCTGGAGTTCTTGTTGTGGTGCAGTGGTAATGAACCCAACTAGTATCCATGTGGAAGAGGGTTCGATCCCTGTCCTCGTTCAGTGGTGTTAAGGTTCCTGCATTGCTGTGGCTGTGGTGTAGGCCGGCAGCTGCAGCTCTGACTGGCCTCCTAGTCTGGAAACTTTCATATGCTGCAGGTGTGGCCCTAAAAAAAAAAAGAAATTAATGTACCTGCTAAACTGCGGTAATTCTTAGATTTAGAAGAACTGCACTCAATGAGCATTTCAGAGGTTAGAAACAGATGGTAAAATGGATGATGAAGCGCCCTGCCTCAGGAGATTGCCCAGGGTTGTTGGCTTCATCCAACATGTCTCACAACTTCTGCCTTGACTGCCCCTTCCCCGTCCTTCTTAGTCCCTCAGACTGTCCCTCCCTCCCTCTCTCTCCATCTTCTGTCTCTACGGTCCCTCTGTCTTCTCCCTCATCTCTTTATCTCAGCCTGTCATTCTCTTCTTGTCTCTCTTCTCTCAATCTGCCTGCCTGTCTGCCTTGTTTTTTATTTTTATTATTTATTTATTTATTTTGGTCTTTTTGCCTTTTTTGTTGTTGTTGTTTGTTGTTGTTGTTGCTATTTCTTGGGACCCCCCAGGCTAGGGGTCGAATCGGAGCTGTAGCCACTGGCCTACGCCAGAGCCACAGCAACGCGGGATCCGAGCCGTGTCTGCAACCTACACCACAGCTCACGGCAACGCCGGATCGTTAGTTAACCCACTGAGCAAGGGCAGGGACCGAACCCGCAACCTCATGGTTCCTAGTCGGATTCGTTAACCACTGCGCCACAACGGGAACTCCCTGCCTTGTTTTTTTAAATCAAAAAGTCTTTTTTTTTTTTTTTTTCTTCTGCCACTGATGCCCAGCTGGTCATATTATGGAATGAACATAAATGACTTATTCTTATATTTAGTCAAGTTTTATATTCTCTTATCTTTATGCATATTTCACTGTTAAACATACTTTTTTTTCCCACTTGAATACTTTTCTTCCTCTTGGAGAAGCTTTCAAATGTGAGCTTTAGAACCACAATTGCTGATGAACTTTGGACTTCTCTTATTCCTTGTTTTTTTTTTTTTTTTTTAGTAGCTAGTGCCCTCATTTTTTGGGACTAACTGCATATTACCAGAGGATGTTTAGACTATTTCCAGGGTGGGAAAGAATAATGTGGCTTGTATTTGTTTTTCAGAGCATCAGGCTGTTGTGTATTATATTTGAATTAAAAAAATAAAAACTGTGCTGTAAATAACTAATTATTACTTGAGAAGTTTTGAGGAAAGAGAAGGTGAGGTTTTCAGTCTGAGAATCTGGGATGTGCCATCCATTAGGACTAGCTAATGTCCTTAAGAATCAAAGCAGTACTCACAGATTAACTTGATAATTTGAATTATCAAGAACTTTAATCCAGATTCCCACATATTGGGGTTAGATTTGGTCAGAGGGCTTTCATGAATTTTTGCCTGGGCCCTTTGTGGCTGACCAACTTTTTGCAAAAATCTTGCTTCCTCACAGTCTCTGGCTGGGAGATGAGAGGGGATGATTTTAAAGAAGCCTTATCTTTCAAAAATAGATTAGAATTTCTCTGTCACAAAAATATCTTTCCAGTGGCCTTAATGTTAGCATTTGTTTCAGAGCGAAAAGACAGTGCACTGCTTCTTGTTCAATGGGGAAAACCTGGTTTGCTTGGAAACTTTTTCTAAAAAATGAATTGGCAGGCCGCCCTCTCGTGGTCAAACAGGGAAAAGCATGTGTCACGTTCTGCTTCCACCTGGACCGTTTTGTGCGGCCTGTGTGGTGTCATATTGGGAAGGTCAGCGGCCTTTGAGTTTTTAGAGAATGTCTTTCATAGTCCATGCAGTTCCCATGGTCATGGTGAAGGAGTAAATGTTGTCACTGTCGAAGTCACGATGTGGATTTACTAGGATTTCTTGTGACTGGTATCAGGCGAGCCCTGAATGCTTTCCAGTTGAATTGAAATGTAGTAATTTCTGTGTTCTCCCCAGGGCTAAGGACAGCATGTATCATGCCTTGGGCTACAGTACCATTGTGGTGATGCAGGCCGTCATGACCTTTGAGCAACAGGACATCCAGAATGGCATTTCTGCAATGAAGGACGCCTTACAAACCTGCCAAAAGTAGGGGCTGAGTAATAGCTGAGATAATGCCTATAAACCCTTCTGTCTTTGTGACAAAATGAATGGATGCACCTTGCTTGACTGAGAGCTCTATTGCAAGTTGGCCATGGTTGTAGAAAAGACCTTGAGCAACAAAGCTTCCTGGCCTCCTGTAGTTTTATGTACTAGAGACAAAAATTTCCACTGAGGAATTGCATGTGTGTATTTATGATGTTGCTCCACGTGGCTGAACAGATGCACCTATACCTTCCACTTTTCTTTTTGGTCCTTGAGCTACCCAGAAGGGCCAAGGGAGATTTCAGTGGGGTGCGTGGCAAGCACCTCTCGGGGTCCCCCTGGTGGAACGTTTAGGTACTACTTGCCAAGCCAGGCCAAGCAAGAGGCATACTTTCCTGTGGGAGATGCTGCAAGTTCAGAAGGGAGTCTTTTATTTGTTTCTTATGTACACATTTGAACACTGTTGATTGGAAAACTACATGAGGTTTGCTTTATTTTAATCTTGGTGTGTATAGAAAGCCCCCAGCAAAAGCTATTAACTAGCATTGGTACATTTATTTTTTTTGGTCTTTTTTTTTTAGGGCCACACTCGTGGTTCCCAGGCTAGGGGTCCAATTGGAACTGTGTCTGCTGGCCTACACCACAGCCACAGCAACAGCAGATCCGAGCCGTGTCTGCGACCTACACTACAGCTCATGGCAACTCCATATCCTTAACCCACTGAGCGAGGCCAGGGATCAAACCTGCATCCTCATGGATACTAGTTGGGTTTATTAACCACTGAGCCACGACGGGAACTCCCTACATTGGTAAATTTTAACACTGATGAAATTATCTTCTCTTGTAATATTGCCGGCTGCTGAAATGAAGAGTCTCTGATTACTGTACTCTAACTCCATCCTTAATGTGTGGCAACTCTTACCACAGAAATAGTGATTTTAGCCATAGAGATCAGGGTACATGCATGACAGGGTTAGTATTGACTGTTTTGCATAGGTTTATCCACTTGCCTGTTCGATAAGCATGGATTCAGTACTCACAGGTTGCTAGTGCTAGGAGCTGGGTGTGAAGAGTTCAGAGGGGTGGTCTCTGCCCCATAGACTTTAGGGCTCAGAGTTCTGCTTTGAGGAGTCTTGGGTGTGATTGTGACTGAAATGGATGTCAAATGAAAATGAGCTTGGCCTGACTGCTTGTTATTTTTTTCCTTTCTACTTCCCATTTCCCCTCCTACTTATTTTCTGCAGATACAGGAAAAAATGTACAGTTGTAGAATCTTTTTCCAGTCTTCTTTCTAGAGGATCCTTGGACCAGCTGACTGAAGGTAAGAGTCACTTAAAAGATTGTTTCTGGAGTTCCCGTCGTGGCGCAGTGGTTAACGAATCCGACTAGGAACCATGAGGTTGCGGGTTCGGTCCCTGCCCTTGCTCAGTGGGTTAACTAACGATCCGGCGTTGCCGTGAGCTGTGGTGTAGGTTGCAGACACAGCTTGGATCCCGCGTTGCTGTGGCTCTGGCGTAGGCCAGTGGCTACAGCTCCGATTCGACCCCTAGCCTGGGAACCTCCATATGCCGCGGGAGCGGCCCAAAGAAATAGCAAAAAGACAAAAAAAAAATAAATAAATAAAATAAAGATTGTTTCTTTTCCTCAAAAAATTAAAATGTGATCATGCTCCTAAAATGTGATACTTAAAAGTATAATATAAAGTAAGTGGAATGTCTTTTTCTCATCCCCATCATGCTCACCCTCCAGAAGTAACCACTATTAACAGTTGGTTTTCAAGCTTTACAGACTTTCCTGTGTACATTTACAAATATATAAAGAAGGTACATGCAGGATTTTTATAGTTATTCATGGATTCATTTTTTGTAAGCATAGAATCACATGATACATATTGTTGTACAACGTAATTTTTGGCATTGACTTTTCCCATGTCAAGAAAATATAAATTGTACTTCATTCTGTTTTATTAACTGAGTAGTTGGGGGAACTCCCACTGAGTAGTGTGGTGTAGTGGGTTAAGAGTCTGACTGTGGCAGCTCGGGTTGCTGCAGAGGCACAGGTTCAATCTCCAGCACAGCAGAGTGGGTTAAAGGATCCAGTGTTGCTGCAGCTGTGGCATAGGTCACAGCTGGGGCTTGGATTCAGTCCCTGGCCTGGGAACTTCCATGTGCTGTGGGTGTGGCCATAAAAACAAACAAAAAAACTGTTTAGTGTTCCATAGGACCAGTACCATAAATTACTTTTTCTCTATTGAAGGACAGTTACATTGTGTATTTTTTTTCACTATTATAAATGATGCTTTCCTAAAATCCTTGTGCATATATGTTTTCATGCATTTTTGTAAGCATTTCATGGTATAGATTCCTAAAAGCAGAATTACTGAGACTGAGCTTTTGAAAATTGAAAACATTTGTAGATATTGCCAGTTTTCTCCAGAGGCTTAAGTCGGTTTATATTCTTACCATTCATGTACAAGAATTTCTATTTTTCGACAAGCTATTCATTTTTTTCTCAAGGTCAAAGTAATTTTGCTACCTTTAGAATAATGATGGTGTTTCACAGTATGGAAGATGTTTGGTTTGTGGACACTTAGGAATATTCAAGAACCCAGGAAGGACTAGAGCATCTGGATCAGATGGCTGGGAGGAAATGACTCATTTTGCTGTCAATTCCTTGCTGTTCCCACAGAGATTAGGACAGAAGTTCCACAATTATGTTTTATGAGTGTTATTCTCTAGTCAGAATGGTTTACAAGACAGGAGCATTCAGATTTTCCTGTCGAAGAGAAAATAGCATCCTTTAAATGTGGCCCTTGTGGAATAAAGCTTCTGCCACCTAAAGAGAATTTGTGCCTGTGTTGTCATTGCCACATTTGTTCTCTGGAAGAGGTAACATGAAATTGCCAAAGTAGCTGTGGCTCATTAAGGCAAGAGCACTTTTGGATACTGCTCTCCATCATTCCTAGTGGTCAAGTGTGTGTCAGACACATTTTTGAGTGTGTTTCATTATGAAGTTTTTTTTTTTTCTTTCTAGAGTCACACCTGCCGCATATGGAAATTACTGGGCCAGGGGTCAAATCAGAGCTGCAGGTGCGGCCCACACCACAACCACAGCAACAGGGGATGTAAGACTCTATATCTATGACCTATACTGCATCTTGCAGCAACGCTGGATCCTCAAGTCACTGAGTGAGCCAGAGATTTAACCCATATCCTCACGGATACTATGTCAGATTCTTAACCCACTGAGCCACAAGAACTCTTTATGAAGTTTTGTTGGCTTTGTTAGATGAGTTTTATCAGCTTGTTATGGACATCGGAGTGTTGATTACTGGAGAGGATTATGAGACTTGTTCCAGATGGTATGATGTTGGCCCTAAAACTGTCATGGAGAAGATTGGTGTTTCCTTGGTCCCTCCAGGCAATGGAAGCTTATCTTTTTCTCCTGAAACTGACCTCTAAGAATCCTTAAGAGTTTATCTCTTTGATTTAAAATAGAATATGTTTTCATATTTTTCATCTTAGGGCTATTTATGTAAGTTGGCCCCAGTAGCCCTAAAGTAGGTCAATGAGAGATTGAATGGGTCCCAAGGAAGTCTGGCTCATTTATATTCTCCTTACTGTTGTCCTCGAAATGGCTTCTCTCCGGGGACCCATTGCCCCCTGCTTCCATTTTTTTTTCCAATATAAAGGCTGACATTTGAGGGTTTTTAAACCTAGTTTTGGAAAGAATGGCATGGCATTTTTGGTGTAAGTATGAATAATAAGAATAATAATTTAAAAATATAATAATGATAATCCCCCTCCCCTTTTTAAGCACTCTGTGTGTCAGACACCATCCTTGGCGCTGTCCTTAGCCTTATCCAATCTAGCCTATCTAGCCTCCTTTCTATAGACTAGGAACAGATGTTCAGAGAAATTAGACAAATGGTCCAAGATGATCTGCCTAATGGAGCAGGGTTCAAACCTGCCTTTCCCTAAGCCACGGTTCTTTCCACTGTACCCTACAACTTCTCCCAGAGGTGGGTAGAAAAAGATATAAAATATGTCACATATGGACAAAGGTAATGTTGAATTATTTCTGTATTAGATATCTTGAAAATAGATGGCACTGTGTTCTTTTTATTATGCCTTTGGGCATGGCATATTTAGCAATATTAAAAAATAAACAATAATAAGATACCATTACACACCTATTAGAGTGTCCAAAATCTGGAACACTGACAACACCAAATGTTGGTGAAAATGTTGGGCAGTTGGAGCTTTCCTTCATGGCTAGAAGGAATGCAAAAATAGCACAGCCTCTTTGGAAGATAGCATGGCAGCTTCTTATAAAACTGGGAGCTGAAAACTTGGGTTAACACAAAAATCTGCAGGTGAATAAAGCTTTATTCAGAATTGCCAAAACTTGCCTTTCAGTAGGTGACTGGATAAATAAATCGTGGTACATCCAGACGATGAAATATATTATCATTGCTAAAAAGAAATGAACTATCAAGCCATGAAAAGAATGGAAGAACCTTCAGTGCGTGGAGGAAACTTCAGTGCAAGTTACTAAGTCAAAGACACTAATCTGAAAAGGCTGTATACTATATGACTCCAAGCGTGTAATATTCTGGAAAAGGCAAATCTATGGAGATAGTACAAAGATCCATGGTTGCCAGAGGATGGGGTGGAGGGATGAATAGGTGGAGCAGTGAGAACTTTTAGGGCAGTGGAAGTATTCTGTACGATGCCATCAAGACAAATACATGTCATCATACATTTGCCCAAACGCATAGAATGTACAACAGCAAGAGCAAGAGTGAACCCCAATGTAAACTGTGGACCTTGGGTAATTAGGGTGTGTCTGTGGAGGTTCATCAATTGTAACAAATGTACCACTTTGGGGGTGGTGTTGATAGTGGGAGAGGTTATGTCTGTGTTGGGGGCAGGGGATCTATGGGAAATCTTTGTACCTTTCCTTCAGTTTTTCTTTGAACCTAAAACTGCTCTAGCAAAAAAAGATCTTAGTTAAAAAAATTTGGGAAATCAATCAGCTTGTGACTCTAGCATCTTCTAAAATACTTGTTTGTTAAGACTTTTATGTCTAAAGGCATGCTTAGCAAATGCTTCAGTGCATAATGGAGCTATTTCCTTCAGTGAACTAGGGAATTTATCATTAAGAGATGTTCTGGTAGGTACGTACTCATAAATGCCAAATGTCTCATTTTGAGAGCTAGAGACTGTCCAATATAAATCAACCAGAGTGAAGAAAGAAGACTTTTATAAATTAAGTTGCATTTATTCCTGATGAGTTTGGCTGTCACCACAACCCAAACAGACTTCGTGTTCAAGGGAGCATGTCAAAACATTGTAGATTTAGTGTGAGATTTGTTTTTCCTCTTGGTAATTTCCATTTCCATCCTGGAGTGGCTGGTTGTCTGCAGGAATGAGGATATTTAATTAAACTTTTTGTGGGTTTAACATAGGACACACCCATTCTCCTTTCTTCATGGCTGGTGTATTGCCCTGAATGGCTTTCTAATAGCCTTTAAAATCAGATGTTTACACGCAGTGCTTGGGGTGTGAAAGGGATTTAATACAAGGAATCCTTACACATAGAATGCAGAATTTAAACTTTCTTGCCTTTTATCCCTGGATTCTTTTTATGTCCTTTATGCTTTGTCTGCCTGTAACTAAAGGCTGATCCATATGCCCTTCTGCTCAGATCTCTGCAGTGACTTACTGCTGCCTACTGAATGAAGCCCAGACTCTGACATTCAAGATTGTCCACAATTCAGCCCCAGTTTACCTCTCTGGGTTCATTGCCCATGCCTCCCTCCCTGTACACACCTCATGCTTCAGCCACAGGCACACCAGTGGCCTTGCCACACAGGGCTCTGTGCTCCGTGCCTTTGCTTGTGCTGGTTCTCTCCCAGTAGCCCACTCTCCTCCACCTTGGCCCATGCCCTAAGCCAGCACTCTGGGTAGGCTTTTAAATAAAATAATTACTACCAATTCCCACTTTGTTACAAATTTGCCTGGAAAGAGGGTATTCAAGTGACTCTGTAAAAACAGAAATTACCAGTTTTTATCCCACTGAACATGCTGAGAAAATGCAGAGACATTTACTTTGACGTGAGGCATTCCGAGGGCCTGAGACCCTGGCTGTTGATGCTGCCAGAGTGTTCTCAGGCCAGAACTCCTCAAGTTTGGCCTGTCATGGGTTTAGCTCCATCTTACACACGCTGTTGGAAGATCTTTGTTGCACAGTTGCATCTTTGAAAATCGGCCTTTTAATATGAGTGTGGCAGGTAGGTGAACCAATTTATGAGAACTAGTGGTGTGTGTGTGTGCTGGTGGTGGCTGTGTTGATGGTTATGGTGGTGATGATGGTAGGGTCTTGTGTGTATAAATGAAAGAAATAATGCCCTAGGTTTTTTTTTTTAAGTTTTATTGAAGTATAGTTGCTTTACAAGGTTGTAAATAATTTTTGCTGTACAGCAAAGTGATTCAGTTATATAAATACATGCATCCATTCTCTTTCAGATTCTTTTCTCTCATAGGTTATCACAGAATATTTGGATAGAGTTCTCTGAAAGTACTAGTTCTTATCCAGTTAGATTCGACAGCATTCCCATTAACACGGAAATACCCCATTTTCCGGCTACTTACGTCACCAGTGTTCTACTTTCTGAACTGTTAGCAAAAAGCATGATCTGGGCCAAGGGCAGTGATCTTAGTGAAAGATTAGTGAAAGATGCACATCGAGTGCTTATGCTGCACTGTGAGCTCTATATGCAACCTCTTGGTGAATTCTGCAGCTCTGAAGTAGAGATGTCCCTGGCCAAATGTTACAGATGAGGAAGCCAGCAGAAAGAGGGGAGGGTAGCTTGATCAAGTTTCTACATCCTGTATGGGGCTGAGCCTTTCCTACAACCCAGGCTCTAAAATACCCCAAACTCCTTTACTTAAATAACACGCCAGTTTGGGAGTTCCTGTCGTGGCTCAATAGAAATGAATCTGACTAGCATCCATGAGGACACAGGTTTGATTCCTGGCCTTGCTTAGTGGGTTAAGGATCCAGCATTGCTGTGAGCTCTGGGGTAGTTTGCAGACACAGCTCGGATCTGGCGTTGCTGTGGCTGTGATATAGGCCAGTGGCTACAGCTCCAATTGGACCCCTAGCCTGGGAACCTCCATATGCTGTGGGTGAAGCCCTAAAAAGACAAAAACCAACACCCAAAAAAACCCAGCACACACCAGTTTGCATCCCATGGATAAAACCAGAATCTGGTTTTGTTTGTGCAGACTTGCAAAGATTTCTCCTCCCCCTAACTCTGCCAGTATCGTGGATGATTTAGATAGGTCATGTGTTTGGGGGCACTCCACAGGTCCTGGCGATACGCACAGAGTTCTACAAAGCCCTTCTGTGCATGCCTTGTTCCTGCGCCAGAGGTCTCAGGGATCCAAATAGCCTTTGGATAAAACTGCGCTATTACTAATTTTTTTTGACATCAAGTCTTCTGTGAATAAGGAGTCTTGAGTCTGGCTTGCAGGCCAGTTCTTTTTCATAGACCCCTAGGGAATTTCTGCTTTCTCTTCAAGATAACAGGGCGCCTAATCCTGTAAATGACTGTCATGCCTTCATATTTTGGAAGTTTGCCTTACTGTAAGTGAGTTTTTTTTTTTTTTTTGTGTGTGTGTGTGTGTGTGTGTGTGTCTTTTTGCCATTTCTTGTGCCGCTCCCGCGGCATATGGAGGTTCCCAGGCTAGGGGTCCAGTCGGAGCTGTAGCCACCAGCCTACACCAGAGCCACAGCAATGCGGGATCCGAGCCACGTCTACAACCTACACCACAGCTCATAGCAAAGCCAGATCCTTAACCCACTGAGCAAGGCCAAGTGTCAAACCCTCAACCTCATGGTTCCTAGTCGGATTCGTTAACCACTGCGCCACGACAGGAACTCCTAAGTGTGTTTTTCAATCAATTAACTGTGTTAAACTTGCATGTGAAGTTACATATAAGTGATTTCCCCCTGTGTTGTACAGCAGAAATGATCACAACCTTGTAAATCAACATCAATAAAACTTTAAAAAATGAGAAAAAAAAGGTGATTTCCTTTTTGGTTTCCGCTTATGAGGTGAGTTTGGGTCTCTGACACCAATTGCCTGACTCTTGGCAGTTATATTTGAATGGAGCCAAAGATGACTTCCCTGAACCATGTCACACATTCTGGGAAAATCTTGCTGAGGACCTGAGAGCTGAGGTCATTATTCCACTTTCATGGAAGTGCCAAAGCAACCAAGGTTTTTGTGTCTCCCTGGGGCTCATTGAATTACCAGAATTTTCTGAACATCTCAGAGCAATTCCTGTGGATATGGGATTTTCCTTAATATGCTTTTATTTGTTTTTAATAGAGGAAATGCATGCTGAAATCTGTTACGCTGAGTGCCTCCTACAGAAAGCAGCCCTCACGTTTGTACAGGTAACGAACATTTGGAATAGAATCAGTGTCGCCTGGGGAAGCCTGCCAAGTATGACATAGAAAAAATGTGGCTCATTCTATGTCAGTGCTTCAGTTCTTTTGACTCAGAGTCATAATGACGTTTGTTATTGCTGATAAACTTTGGTTGCAAGAAGACCCCGGGGAGGTTTTTTTCCTACTCAAATGCACTTAAAAGGGTCTATTTCGAACTTCAGTCTGTTGGGAACAATTGCCTTTTAAAGCACCTGTCTTGCAACCACCACACCTAATTTCAGGATGCTTCTCTGTGTGAGAACTGCAAAATCATCCCTCTTTGTGCTTGCTGATGGTGGAGGGCTGCACACAGGAGGGACTTGGCTGGAGGAGGCTTCACCTTCCTTGGCTGTTCCCTTCTTGCACCAGATGCTTCAGCAAAGCTCAGCTGTGCATGCATAGAGAGCCAAACTTCCCACGTACACCTCACAGTTTATTTCCTCTCATCTTTGTATTCTCATTTCTTTTTTTTTTTTTTTTTAAATTTCTTCCTTTGGAAGAGCAGTTTAAAAAAGTCACTCACCAAAACAATGAATGCTTTTCTCATGGGACATTTAAATTTCACCTTCAAGAAGTGTCACCACCAGTACCTTGCCTGTCATTGTAGCTTCCAGTGCTTCTGAAAAATACAGATTTGGATATCATGGCTGCACAGGTGGCTGTGATGGATACAGTGGGAGTCAACGTAGGGTGGTGATTGTAAGGGAGCAGAAATTCAACTGGAAGATGGAGAGTCTTCCTCCATCTCAGTGGTCTACATTGAATTGAGAGTTGCTTTTCTCTTTTACTAGAAGTTGACCTCTTAGGTTGGATTCTGGTTAAGTAAAATTGAATCAGTCTGGTCTATGACCCTGTTTCCTAAAACCCTATGTATTCTGAAGTCTGATTGAACACAACAGTCTTGCTGCTTCCATGAACAAATGCTAGTCAAGGAAGCCCCCAGTTTCTTTCTGATGTGTTTTTCAAATGGGAATTTGACAATAAAATCATTGATTTGAAGACTTTTTCATGTTTGGGGGCTTGTAATTCAACATGTGTGAGATAGCTGTGGTTCTTGCCTCTTCTTCATACCTCCGTATCCAGTCAGGCTCATGGTCAAGCTGTTTTTACCATGTGAAGATTTAGCAGCTCCATCTCTTCCTCTTTTTTTTTTTTTTATAATTTTTTTTTTATTTCCCGACTGTACAGCAAGGGGGTCAGGTTATCCTTATATCTCTTCCTCTTTATTCAGACTATAATTGTTCTAGTATGGGCGTCGTCAGCTCTTCGTAGGGACCCCTGCTCTGTAGTTTCTCTTCTCTCTGGCTCACTCTCCATTGTGCGATTGTGCACTGACTCAGAGATGAGATTCTCCCTGATCATGTCTCTGCATTAGCATTTAGTAGCCTCATGAACTATGGCAGTATTTGTGTATCAGAATATCACCGATAGGAAATGCTTTTTCAAACTAAACTGCTGTCTCCCCCCATATTCTCTACTCCCCTCTTATCAATGCCCTCAAATGCTCCTGACAGGCATCATGTATACTTGAGTAGCAAGGGTACAAGCAGCTTTCTTACTCCTTAGTCATCCCCTTCTTTGCAGTAGATTTCTGCAGCCGTGCTGTTGCATAAGCACAGATGGCCAAACACACCATGATCTTTAATGCAACATTGCTTTTCCTCCTGAGTTTTTTGTTTGTTTGTTGTTGTTGTTTTGCTTGCAGAGTTCATATCTGCCTTGCCTTCCTTCATCCCTGGTTACTTCCTAATCTTTTTTTTTTTTTTTTTTTGGTGCTGTAAGCACTGATGCTTCCAGGAGGCTTTTGTGGACCTCTTTGTGTCCCCGTCCACCTTTGTGCTGTGATGACATCCTGCGCATGTCTTCGTTTGTGTGTGCATGCCTCCAGCCCTTAGAGCATTGTGTTGCTGTTGTCTGCTTTTGCATTCAAGAGCCTGCTGTAATAATAGACATTCAGCACATGTGTGGTGAATCATGAATTCTTTTTTTTTTTTTTGTATTTTTAGGGCCGTACCTGCGGCATATGGATGTTCCCAGTCCACGGGTTGAATCAGAGCTATAGTTGCTGGCCTGCGACACAGCTACAGCAGTGCATACATACACCACAGCATATGGCAGCATCAGATCCCCAACCCACTGAGCAAGGCCAGGGGTTGAACCTGCATCATCATGGGTACCAGTTGGGTTTGTTACTGCTTAGCCACCACAGGAACTCTGAAATGAAATATTCTTATTGGAGGCAGATTTTAATCCAACCTAAGAAGTTCTTTCCTGGCAAGTATTGGAATTTGAGGAATGGTAATGTTCTTTAAAATAAGGAGATAAACATTTAAATTGCATAGTGAATTTTATATTTGTTGATTCTTGTAATAATTTAAATATTAAGTGTTTAACAAACTAAAATCAGTTCTTCTTTTGCTCCAGAAGGATGCCCAAGTACACAGGAAATAAATTCTAGAGCATCCTCCTGATATTAATGACTAGACAAACTTTACTGGAAATGTGAAACATGGGGCCATTTCTATTAGCACTGAATTTTAGAAGAACGTCTTTCAAGCAGTTATTTGCTATACTTTATTAAGAGCGTCTTGGAATCCTAGACTGCTGACTCTGAAAAGGTCATTGATTTAGGCCAACTGCCCCAATTTTATGGTTGATGACCATCAGGCAGAGAGAATTGATCTTTTTTCCTTCAAACAAAATTTCATATCGGTGACAGAAAATTTAGAATCCAAATCAGTTATTTTTGATTTGGAAATGTATACAAATGAAATTCACAGTGTTTAATAGCCTGGCTGCTAAAGTACCTTGAAAGAAGTATGATAATTCCATTTATTAGGAGTATGAAAGACAAGAAAGTCAGGCCTTGAGCAAACCTCAAAAGTCAACCATTTTGAATTCTGCTGAACCCAGAAGAAGACTGCTCATTAGCTGGTAATGTTTATTAAAGTAGGTTTGGACTAACCTCTCTGGCTCCTGAGTAATGAGAACTACTTCCTTGATTGCTTCCTTAAAGTAATGCAAGGATTTTAAAAATATTTTCTGGTTTTTTTTTTTTTTTTTTTGTTCTCTTAACTTGGAGGAAAAATGACAAAAATCATTTCAAATGTAAAGCAGGAAGAATGTTTTAATTTAAAAATCATGTCCTCAAAAGGTACCATTTTGTTCTAATCACACAGCTACACAGCTGTGGGGACAGTTTAAGAATCTTGTGCTAAATGATCTAATTATGTAATTGAATTATTTTCAGGATGAAAATATGATCAACTTCATCAAAGGTGGACTCAAAATTAGAACAAGTTACCAAATATATAAGTAAGTTAAAAGTTAAGATTTAAAAAAAATCTTATAGAGGTTTGTACCTTTTTGACCACCTTCATGTGGTTTTAAAAATGATTCTTGTCCCATGTACCATTTGTACTTCAAAATTCTCAATTAGTATGACTAGATTTTTAAAATTTGATGTTGGTAAAAATACATTTGATTTTTAGCTTCCTGAGTGTGTATTTGATACTGTAGGACAACAGAATTTAAGGTTGAATACAATTTTAAGAGAAAAAAATAGCTGAAAAGAATGGTACTTACATACCTTCTGATTAGATAATCTTAGTTCCTCTCTCCTAAAAACAATTTATAAATTTAAAATGACAGGTATGTCTTTGATCCAGACTCTAGAACAGCACTGCCCAGTTGAATTTATGCAGTGATTCACATGTTCCATTAAAGTGGATCATAGTGTTGTTCATAGCTTCTATATCCTTACTGATTTAGTAAATGATCTATTTGTCCAATCATTTACTCACCGTGTTGAAAATTTTCAGCCTTGATTCTGGAGTTATCCATTTCTCCCTTTAGTTCCATCAGTGTTTGCTTTATGTATTTAGAACTTCTGTTAGGCTCACATATACTTTATTTTATTTTATTTTTTGTCATATATGTTTTAATTGTTTTATCTTCCTAATCACTTAACCTTTTTATCATTATGAAATGGCCCTATTTAACTCCTTACAATATTCCTTGTCTTGAAATTTGTTTTGTCTGATATTAATATAGCTACTCATGTTTTTTTATGATTAGTGTTTGCATGGCATATATTCTTTTATGTTAAACTTATCTTTGTTTTTATATTTAAATTGCTTTTTTTGTAACTGGGTTATGCTTTTTAATTTGGTATCATAGTTAATATTTGTTTATACTGTGACTACCATTTTGCTTTTTCTCTTTGTCTTATTTGTTTTCTCGCCTTATTTTTCTGCCTTCTTCTGCTTTAATTAAAAACATATGTATATATATTCTAGTGTAATCCATCAATTGTTTTCTTAGCTATTACCCTCTTTAATTTTTTAAATGGTTGCTCTAGTGATTGTAATAGCCTTCTTATCATAGTCAACTTAGAGTTAATATTTGTAACATCGCACATAAAGTACAAGAACTTAGCAAAAGTATAGTTTCATTTGCCACCTGTTATCTTTTGTATTATTCTTATGGCAGTACACTTATTTATATTATAAACCCACAACATGGCATCAGATTTTTGCTTTAAACAGTTTTATGTCATGGTCTTCACTGTGTACCCGTATATTTACCATTTTTTGGTGTTCTTTTTTTCATTACTATATAATTTCAGACTGAATAATTTGTTATAGAATTTTTTGTGTGCATGTCTGCTTTCAATAATTCTGTTTCATTCACCTGAAAATGTCTTTATTTTTGCCTTCATTTTTGAAGGCTTTTTTTTTTTTTTGGTTAGTACACTATTCTTGAGTTAAAAGATTTTCTTTTTTTCTTTCTTTTTTCACTCCTTTAAAACTGTCAGTCCACGTTATTATGGCCTCTATTGTTTCTGATCATAAGTCAGCTGCATTTTCTTTTTTTTTATTATTCCCTTGTCTTTAAATGTGGCACTTCTTCTGGCTGCTTTGAAGACTTGTATTTTTGGTTTTTAGCAGTTCGACAGATGTACTTAAATGTGGCTTTGAGAAACATGTAGCTATTACTTCTTGAAATATTTTTTCTGCTCCATTCATACTCTTCTTCTGAGACTCCAATTACATGTTATCAACCTGATTTTGTTCAATAGGCCACTGAGGTGCTTTTCATTAAAAATTTTTTTTTTCCCAATTGTATCTTATTTCACCATCTGGGCTATCTTAGGGCTGCTGTCTATTGCCTGCTTTTTCTCTTGACTGTGTATCATATTTTTCTGTTCTCAAGTCAGTATTTCTTTTTATTTAGTGATTTTAATTTTTTTCCATTATAGCTGGTTTACAGTGTTCTGTCAGTTTTCTATAGTACAGCAAGGTGACCCAGGCACACGCATTCACATATACATTCCTTTTTCTCACATTATCATGCTTCATCGTAAGTGACTAGATATAGTTCCCAGTGTTATACAGCAGGATCTCATTGCTTATCCATTCCAAACGCAATAGTTTGCGTCTATTAACCCCAGACTCCCAGTCCATCCCACTCCCTCCCCTTCCCCCTTGGCAACCACAAGTCTGTTCTCCAAGTCCATGATTTTCTTTTCTGTGGAAAGGCTCATTTGTGCCATATATTAGATTCCAGATATGTCATATCATATGGTATTTGTCTTTCTCTTTCTCACTCACTTCACTTAGTATGAGAGTCTGTAGTTCCATCCATGTTGCTACAAATGGCATTATTTTGTTCTGTTTTATGACTGAGTAGTATTTCATTGTGTGTATATATGAATAAGTAGTATTTCATTTTTACTTTTAGGGCCACACCCGTGGCATATGGAAGTTCCTAGGCTAGAGGTCGAATCAGAGCTGTAGCTGCTGGCCTGTGCCACAGCCTCAGCAATACCAGGCCGTGTCTGCAACCTACATCACAGCTCATGGCAACATTGGATGCTTAACCCACTGAGTGAGGTCAGAGATCAAACCCACATCCTTATGGTTACTAGTCGGGTTCATTACCCACTGAGCCATGATGGGAACTCCTCAAGTCAGTAATTTTTTAATTGTACATAGATTGTGATGCATTGTAGAGACTCTAGTTTCTGTTATCTTCCTCAGAAGAGTGCTCATTTTTGTTCTAGGAAGGATTTAACTTGACTAGACTTAGAGTCCACACTCTTACTCTCTGATAGTGGGAAGCATCTGAAATCTTGGCTCTGTTATTTCTTCTGTCCTGTCCTAGCCTTTTTTTAGAGTCTTCCTAGTGCTCACATAGTTCATGAATCAGTGAAGAATTTGAATGGACTTTTAATACTGATTTTGATGTTTCCCATCTAAGTGGTTCTCCCCTCTCTGAAAATTTCCCCATTACTTCACAGCTGCTATGGCAGATTTGGACTTTGTACTTCTTTTTAAGCCAATAAGACTGTGGGCTTCTGTTTAAGTTCTAGGTACTCCACACTGAGTGTACTGTGAAGTCACTACATAGATGACTACGACTAGCCATATAAGTGTAAAGTCCTTTCAAGAGTTTTTCCCTTTTTCTCAAAGTTCAATGCTTCTACAATTTCCTATTATTCCCCACTACTTTCCAGTCCCTGCTAATGTATTTAAAATATATATTATGTATTTTGTCTAGAGTTTATGATTGTTATCTGTGGGGATGTTAATATAATATAAGCAACCTTGCCATTACTAGAAGCAGAACCAAGATTTAGTATTAAAATAGATGCTTTTACCCAAAATGATTTCATAAAGTTATATTCCATTCAAAATCCTAGCGAGGGGGTGGATTTTGGGAAGCTGACATATTGTTTTTATTTTTCCTCTTAAAGTATTTTTTATAAGATGTAAAAGAATGTTAAAGAGTTGATTGCTTTTTCAGTCATCAAAATTTTAAAACTGAAAGAATTAAAATTGTCTTATAATGGCACAGAAATATGTATCAGTGGAATGGAACATAGAGTTTTGGAACTGTGCGTGTGTGTGTGGTATATGTGTGTGCCCAAAAAACATACACAGTTGCTTGGGAATTCAAAAGCATGCTAAAAACCTATATGTACATAAGTCTCTAAAAACAATGGGGAAAGATGGGTACTTTAATAAATGGTTTTGGGAGAAACTGTCTCTTTGTTTTGAGGGGAAAAAAGGCTATGTAAATGATACTCTCTTTACAGATTTAATATTACAATATTTTAAAAGAGTACATACAAAAATATAGGAAGGTATTTTTATAGTCCTAAAATACATAAGCCTTTAAACCTGTGTTTTATTTTTTATTTTTTTCACTTTGAATTAATTTCAGAATTTTGCAAAGCATTTTCATATATTCTTCCAATATACGAATATTAACATCTTGTAAAACCACAGTATAATTAACAGTACAAACAGTGTAAACAGTATAAACTAACATTGATGCCATTTTGTTAACTACTTTATTGACCTTACTCAGATTTGCTGTGGCTAGATTCAATCCTTGGCCTGGAAATTTCCATATGCCATGGGTGTGGACATAAAAAAAGAAGAAACAGGATGATAAAACTATAGTTATAGTACTTAATGTAGGAAAAACACTTGATGAATGAACAAGAACACTCTTAGCAGCATTGTTTATAATATGGAAAATTTTGCAACAACTTGAAAATTTAAGAATAGGAATTTGGCTCAGTAAATTATTCCACAAAATGGAATAGTAGGCATCTGTTAAAAAAGAGTAAGGTAATTTTCATGCATTTTCATGGAAAATCATCAGTATGACTTATGGAACAGTATACATTATATGATCCCATTAATCATATAATGCATTTTTTTTACATTAAACACATTTAGTCCTGTAATTTGTTTTTTAAAGATTGAATTCTTTTTTTCTTGTTTTTTGCTTTTTAGGGCTGCACCTGCGGCATATGGAGGTTCCCAGGCTAGCGGTTGAATCGGAGCTGCAGCTGCCAGGTTGTGCCACAGCAACAGCAATGCAGGATCCTAACGGCACTTGCAGTCTACACCACAGCTTGCAGAAATGCCGGATACTTAACAGACTGAGTGAGGCCGGGGTTCGAACCTGCATCCTCATGGATACTAGTCATGTTTGTTACTATAGAGCCACACTGGGAACTCCAAGACTGCATTCTTAGTAAAGCATAAAAACTACAAGTGGATTATGTACCAGGCTATTAACAGGGACCATCTCTCCACAGGGTGTTTGTGTAGGGGCTCAAAGGCTTTTTCCATAAGATTTGAAAATTTTCTAACAACTATCTATTATCATCAAAATAGAACATTTACATTTTGATTAAGAAAGAGCTCTGACCATCATATCCACATCCTGCCATCCTGTTGTTATTTTGATATTTGAGATTTTTAAAAATTTAATTTTTTTTTCCTTTTGGGGCCATGCTGTGGCATATGGAAATTCCCAGTCTAGGGGTCGAATTGGAACCGCAGCTGAAGGCCTGTACCACAGCTATAGCAACACTGGATCCAAACTGCACCTGCAACCTACACTGCAGCTTGCGACAACACCAGATCACTCACTGATTGAAACCATCATCCTCATGTATACTATATCAGGTTCGTAGCCTGCTGAGCCATGATGGAAACTCTGACATTTGAGTTTTTGATGCATATGCAATTATCTTTTTATATAATGGAATAGTATGCTTTGTGTCATTTCGGAGTTTGCTTTCTTACTTCATGTAGGAAAATTTTAGGTTGTTAAATATTTTTAATTCATCATGGCTTTTAAGGGCTGCATAATTTTTCCATTATGTGATTGTACCACATGTGTATGTATAAATGTCTGCATGCATACAACTGTCTTCTTAACTAATTTCTGTTGTTGCCTGTTTAGTTTGTTTATGCATTTTCATTATAGGTAGTAATACAATAGTTCTCCTCATAGGTTAGGTTTTGTGTGTATCCATGCCATTTCCTTATAATCAAATTAGATTTATTGGGTCACAGGTACTCATGGGTTTAAGATTTCTGATATATATTGCAAAGTTATTCTGAAGGATAGTTAGGTTGGCAAACTTTTTCTTAAAATACCAGACAGGGAGTTCCCTTCATGGCTCAGTGGTTAACAAATCCGACTAGGAACCATGAGGTTGCAGGTTCGATCCCTGGCCTTGCTCAGTGGATTGGGGATCCAGTGTTGCCATGAGCTGTGGTGTAGGTCGCAGACGCGGCTTGGATCCCATGTTGCTGTGGCTCTGGTGTAGGCCAGTGGCTGCAGCTCTGATTCGACCCCTAGCCTGGGAACCTCCATATACCCAGGGAGCAGCCCTAGAAAAGGCAAAAAAAAAAAAAGGCAAAAACAAAACCCAAAAAACCCAGACATTAAGTGTTTAGGCTTATGGGCCATATGATCTTTGTCCCACCTACTCAGCTCTATGACTGCAGGGTGTAAATAGCTGTAGACTGTAAGTCTAGTCTACATACATGTGACTATGTTCCAATAGTTTGCCAAGTTCTTTACTATAGCTACCATTTCACCAGAAGTAAATGAACGTGCCTATTTGTTCTTACCTTTGCTGACATTGTTGTCCATTAAAAAAATTAAAATAATGCTTCTGATCACAAAAGTGGCTTGTCTATTTTGGAAAATAGCACAGTGTGGATGAGCATACATTAAAACACATACAGGAGTTCCTGTTGTGGCTCAGTGGTTAATGAACCTGACTAGCATCCGTGAGGACATGGGTTTAATCCCTGGCCTCGCTCAGTGGGTTAAGGATCTTGCATTGCCATGAGCTGTGGTGTAGGTTGTGGATGTGACTTGGATCCCTCATTGCTGTGGCTGTGGCGTAGGCTGGCAGCTCCAACTCCAACTGGACCCCTAGCCTGGGAACCTCAGCCTTAAAAAGACAAAAAGACAACAAACAAACAAACACATCTACACACATACATACCCCATATACTTATTGCCCAGTGATTATGGCTGTTAACACTTAGTATGTATTCTTTCAGAATATTTTCCACACATAACTAAAGATACATCTATATATCTATATATATCTTTATTTTAAAATATATATGTATTTTTAGAACCAAAATGGGATCATCCTATATGTACTTTTTAATAATGTGCTCTTTTCGGTTAGTGATCTTTCCTTTTTCATGTTAATAAACCTTCATTTCATGTAATACTTAATAATCCATCTTCAGATTTTGCCAGTCGGTCCCAAGTTTCTTTTACTTTTAGTATGTCAGCACCAGGATCCAACCCAAGACTGTCTTATGCATCCAGTGTTTATGTTCATTAAGTACATGTAGAAGAGTCTCTATATTTATGATTGTTGAAAATCCCAATCCATTTGTCCTGCAGTATATGCGTAGATTTGTTTGGTGGCTTCCTTGGGTTGTCATTTAGCTTGTTCCTTGTCTTTGTCAGCTCAGGCCTCCTAACAAACTGTTGGATGGCTTAGCAATAGAGATTTATTTCCTCCCAGTTCTGGAGGTCGAAAGTCCAAGATCTGGGTACCAGCATGATCAGGTTCTGGTGAGGGCTCTCTTCTTGGCTTACAAAGAGCCATCTTCTCATAGTGTCCTCACATGACAGAGAGAGATGGTGCTCTTCTTATAAGGACACTAATCTTATCAGATGAGGAGTCTGCTCTTATAACCTCATTAAACCTTAATAACCTCCTAAAATCTCTATCTCCAAATATAGTCACATGGGGGTGGGGTGGGGTGGTGGTGGTGGTGGTTAGAGCTTCAATATATGACTTTAGTGGGATATGGTTCAGTCCGTAGCCCCTAATAGCCCCTTATATTTCCTATAAACTGGAAGTTGGATGTATAGGCTTACTAGATTCGGGTTGAATGTCTTTGGCTAGAATACATATGTGAAGTTGCATGCTCTATAAATGCATTACAATTATATCTATGTTTCTTATTACCTTTAAAAATGTGTCAATTTGAGGAGTTCCCATCGTGGCGCAGTGGTTAACGAATCCGACTAAGAACCATGAAGTTGAGGGTTCGATCCCTGCCCTTGCTCAGTGGGTTAAGGATCCGGCGTTGCCGTGAGCTGTGGTGTAGGTTGCAGACGCGGTTCGGGTCCCGCGTTGCTGTGGCTCTGGCGTAGGCTGGCAGCTACAGTTCCGATTCGACCCCTAGCCTGGGAACCTCCACATGCCGCGGGAGCGGCCCAAGAAATAGCAAAAAGACAAAAAAAAAAAAAAGAGAGTCAATTTGATAATCAATTTCTGCTTATTGTTGATTTTTCCATTTTTGTCATTGTTTTCATCTGTGGTTCTCTAATTATTTGCCTTTTGGATATGTGAAAGCAAAGGGAGAAATACATAGAAAAGTAAAGTGAGAAATCAGAAAGATTTGCTTGGCTGGAAGAGGGAAAAGTAAGAGGATAGTTGTGGGTAGTTGGGATGGAGTTTGCTTGCCTCTTTTAACCTGTCCTAGTTGCAGGTTGTAATGGATTTGGTATATTTGAGACCATGATGATCACATGGAAATTAAAATCTTTTTGTCAGTAGCCTCTCAGTTACTCAGTGGAAGGTAGGTAGCTGAGTTGTGCACAGCTGCTGAGAGACTGAGCACTCCTCCAGCACATCGCTGGAAACTGAGGTCCTGTGGCTCCTGAGTCATGCTTGCCTGTGTTTGAATCCTCTTTTGCTTTAGGCCCAGAAAGATCAGTCCTGATAAACTCTGTAGAAATCATTCTGAATGGTTATTATCCAGTGGCCTTAAGAGTAAACATCATCTACTTCAGATGATGCTAAGAGTAGCATCTCTTAAAATTCCACTTATATCTCCACTTAAAAATTCTCTTGCATTTTGGCTTATGACACTTATTTTATGATATTGTAAGTGTGAAATTTGATTTAACCTTAGTTTTCAGAGTCATGGTAAACAAAGTATAACTGTTTTCTTTAATCCAGAGAATGTCTTTCTATCCTGCATGTAATTCAGAAGAACAAAGGTGAACAGCAATTCCTCAATGAGTTTGAAGGGGGTGTCAAGCTTGGAATAGGGGCCTTTAATCTGGTAAGTGATGATAAAGCAACTGGAATCTTTTGTAAAAGAACGTTAGGTTTTCACTGCCTTCTCTACTGCATTTGAACCTCATCCCAAACAGCTGCCTGGGTTTGGTTGGCAGGTGGCTAGAGTGGGATCAGTTTTCACGTGTTGTGACTCAGTGAGGGCTTTGGCCAGAGTTTTCTGTAATGTTCTGTATATGCTCAGAGTAGTTTTGGATTATATAATAAAGGGAAACATGTAGCACTCTAAATGGACTAGTAATTTTTTTTGGTATAAAGGAGCTTGAAATTCAGTGCCATTTCTAAATCAGAAATATTGTTGCTAGAGCAATGGCAGCTCTGGATTTGAAAATTGGTGAGGCAACAATATAACCTAAGAAATGATAATGCTCTGAAGGAGATGAAGAGTTTGAGTGGATTTCTATTCTGATATATTATTTAGAGATTTTGATACTTTAGTAAGATTTGACTAGAATTGGTGAGAAAATTAATTAGAAAAGGGAATCCCTTTTCTAAGTATACACACTACCATGGCCACTTAGTTCATGAGCCCATTGACTGATGACAAAAATGGCTGAGGAGAGAGGCTGACTTCCGTCCACAGAATGGATCACCCTACCCACTGGGTTATTTAAATCCTCCTCTGCTGAGGTCAGCCTTTGGCGAATATTCATGTAGGACACACATATCTTCACATTTTTTGCGCAAAGAGGTCTATCCACATACCTCTTCCCCAGAGCTTCTTGTTGATTTCCCCATCATGTTCTTTCTAAGTCCCTGACCATCCAAACAAACCTTTGGCTACCACCCATGAATTGGTTGGTTTATAACTACATGTATGGCTGTATCTCCTTCCAAGCGAATTGAACAACCAGGTGTGCTGCTCAAATTTCAGCCCTGGGAGGACTTCCCTTCATTCTACTCTTCAGGAATGTCCCAGAGAGGGCCTAGGATGCTGTAGCTCTCCACTTCTGGGGCATGCCTGGGTATCATGAAGAATACAACAGGCTTTTGCTTTTTAGAAACAGAGGCTAAAAGAAACCTTGTTTGGAAATGGGCAATAAGTTTAACCTTCTCATCATTTTTTATCACTACATGAAAGGAGCAGGTATTCTTTAGAGCATCTTGAAAAGCCCAGTTTTTTTTTTGTTTTGTTTTTATTTATTTATTTTAAGGCCACGCCTGCGACATATGAAATTCCCAGGCTAGGGGTCAAGTAGGAGCTTGCAGCTGCCAGCCTATGCCACAATCATAGCAACACTGTATCCTTAGCCCACTGAGCAAGGCCAGGGATTGAACCCGCATCATCATGGACACTATGTTGGATTCTTAATCCACTGAGCCACAATGTAAACTCCAAGGCTAGATTTTTTTCTTTTGTTTTTAATTTTTTGAGTGTATTGTCTTAACTAATGAAATTAATTCACAAGTAATGAGTATGGTAGGTACAGTATGTACTGATTGAGGCATATCTAGTGCTTTAAACTTGGTTCTAATTTTTTATATTACTGACTCATTAAAACTTTAAGTTGTTTAGAATTTAACATTTATCTACAATTATTTACACTAACACATAAATACACTTGTGTTTGTTTTTTTTTCTCTTATAGATGCTGTCCCTTTTACCAGCACGGATTATCAGACTACTAGAATTTATAGGATTTTCTGGAAATAGGGTACAAAATTAATTTTTTCTTAATTTTGACAGGGAAGATAAAAAATTATTTATTGAAAATGAGGGAAATACAGCATGTACTTATAACTAGCGTGAAAATTATTGGCAATTTGATTGCAGAACAATAAAGAGGTATTGGGTCTTAATCATATTTTTCAGGAGTTAGTGGTGGTATTTCTATTCAAAGTTAAAAATTTGCATCTTTGTTATCTAAATCCTGGGATTAAAGTTTACGTATTACTAATATTGCTGTTTGCTGGATCTTTAGTAGTCTTTTGAGGTTAAAATATGCTTCCTTAATAATTTTTCAGCCCCAGAATTGACCACAAAATCAGGAAATTAGGCAAGATTTCCATGTCTAACATTTTATGATTCATATGGATGAAGTATAGTTGCTGTACTTTGGGTTTCCTTGTGGTTTTACAAGTTTCACTGTAAGCAAGGAAATTTGTTTTCCATGAGTTTTGTTTGGTTATATTTCTGTGTGGCTATTTTCATAGCGTATAACATCTATTAATCACAATACTCAATATGCTATTATCTGAGTTGCCTAATTGCAAAAGATGTCCCTGTTAATCAATAGAGAAAATTTTGAGAAATGTATGAGAACAGTACCAGAAGCTCTGACTTTTCCCCCATTTATTCTACTCTCCAGGTTCTTCATAAGCTATTACTTATTTATGGTGACCACTTAATGTTATGATCTATCTATTCAGACTCTGTATTTCATGATTTCCGTCCACTGGACCATTCATCTTCTACTCTCTTTCTTTGGTGGCTCCAAGTTGCCCCTTGAGTAATGTCCAAACTGTAGCATGAATTTAAGAGACCTATGTCCTGATTCTAGCCTTACTACCCATACTTTTTGCTTCCCCGATGTTCCTGATAGACTCTGTGCTTTTCTGTTTCCATGCTTCTGCTTGTCTTTCTTTTGGATGTCCTCCCCAACCAGCATCCTTCCCAGTAATGTCTCTTGAAAGTCTCTCCATCCATTAGGTTTGAGATACATATTGCCTTTTCCACAGAGCTTTCCCTTATCTTCTTCCAACAAGGCTGAAGTATTCCTAGCTTTCAGAATTGTTTCTGTATCTTTCTTAGGGCCTTTACCATATTCTAATAAAATGATGTGTTCATATACTGCCTTTCTTATGTAATGGAAAGGTCTTTGAAAACACAGAACCATGTTTATTTATGTCCACCAGAATGTTTTGTACCTAGATCCTCAGAATATTTTAATAAATTAATATTTATTTAAGAGAAGTATAGCATTTTCTGAGAAATGAGCTCTTCATTTTTCTCTCCTTAGGAACACATGATATAAAGAATTTGTGAGATTGTCTTAAGCCAGTTTAAAATGTAAAGTTTGTTTCTAGTTAGACATTAGTGCTTTTCTAAGTTCTTGAAAAATAAACCCCAACTTCAGGGATGGTGAAGTTACATGAACCAGCATTTTAAAGTATCTGAATATGACATTTCAATCATGTTATTTTCATTCTAAAATGCATTTAATTCCCACAGGAATTGGGCATCCAGCAGCTACGGGAAGGTGCATTAGGAAAAAGCATGAGGTCTCCACTATGCTGCCTAACTATACTAGCTTTTCACACTTATATCTCCCTCATACTTGGTAAGGACTGATTATGTTTTACATCATTGAAAATTCATTACCTTTCATCTGAGTACGTAAAAATTTAGAAAAATCAGTAAGAGCTAGTAGTCTATATTTACTATTTTTGAGTAAAAATGGAAAATAGTGATAATCGTCTTAGTAACTTTTGGTGGAGGAGGTGGAGGTTTTCTTTCATGGAGCATTTTTTGAAATCTATTCCCAGCTAAAAAAAATTCTAAAAATTTATTAAAGTGATCTATTTTTGGCAGAAAATTAAATTTGGGGTTAAAATACATTCATATTGCTGATAAAACTGGAAATTTCAATTAGAAATTGAAGGCAGGAGTTCCCACTGTGCTGCAGCAGGCTAAGTATCTGGTGTTGTCTCTGTTTAGGTTCCATCCCTGGCCCATTGCTGTGGGTTAAGGATCCATTGCTGTTGCAGCTGTGCTGTAGGTCACAGCTGCAACTTGGATTCGACTCCTGGCCTGGGAACTTCCATTTGCTGTGTGTGTAGCTAAAAAAAAGAAATTGAAGGCAACCACTTCCTTTTTTTTTTTTGTCTTTTTGCCTTTTCTAGGGCCACTCCCACGGCATATGGAGGTTCCCAGGTGAGGGGTCTAGTTGGAGCTGTAGCTGCCAGCCTGTGCCAGAGCCACAGCAACGTGGGATCCTTAACCCACTGAGCAAGGCTAGGGATAGAACCTGCAACCTCATGGTTCCTAGTCAGATTCGTTAACCACTGTACCACGACGGGAACTCTGCAACCACCTCCATCCTTAAGAATTAGTCTATCCTAGAGTTTTATTACACTATTCATAGATGAGGCTTGTCATCTTTTATTTCCCAAATATTGAAATGAGAAACACAGTTGTCATTTTTCCCATGAATAGGTCTTTGCTATATTTTAATGAAATTTAGAGAATTCATTATAAATATCAACCATGTTTTGTGAAGACTGAACCTTTTCCTGTTAAATTTCTAGGTACAGGAGAAGTGAATGTTGTGGAAGCTGAGAGTCTCCTTGAACCCTACCTCCAGCAGTTTCCAAATGTATGCTTAGAAATCAGTTGTCTGTTTCAAACCCATAATCAATCAACAGGATTAACCATTGACCAGTCTGTTTCTCCCTTCTTCCGCAGGGCTCCCTCATGTTGTTTTATCATGGCCGGATAGAGCTGCTGAAAGGGAATGTAGAAGAGGTAATTTATTTGAGGGGGTCATTTGGGGAGTTGCATCACACACTCATTTCACATGAGCAAACTCACCTATGCACATCAGACAGAAAGAAAGGGAAAGCATGTAACTAAAAAAAAACATTTCATTATACGGATGCATTCTATTTTATGTAGTCAATTACTGAATATAGTCTACATGTATACATAAAGTAGCTGAGGCAATTCAGGGTAGGATATGGAAATACAGGTGGGCAATTTAAGGGACTTTTAAAAAACTTTGCTATCCATCTCGGTGTTACATATTGACCTCGAAATCTAGCCACTGCATAAGGTACGACTCCACTGTACTACAGGTGTGCTCTCCATCAAAGGAAATCATTCACTCATTACCTTGAAGAAGAAGAGTGAAGAGCCTTTCATATAAGTATACTCATAAACAATTTTCTCCCTCACAAGTGGGGTCAAACATATATATTTTTCCTTGATTTGACTTTTCCTACTTACAATACATCTTGGATTTCTTTCCAGGTCAGTATATCTAAATTTTCCTCATTCTTTTTGATGACTGGATTTCACCTATGAGATGGATACACTATACTTATTAAAGTGGTCCACTACTGATAGACATTTGACAACTAAACATAATGCTGTGGTAAACATTATTATGTGTGTATTTCTGTGCAAACGTGTAGTTACATAAGACAGATTCTGGTAATTAGGATTTCTAGGTTGAAGATTTTTTTTTGAATTTTGATAAATTCAGAGAAATTGCACTCCTAACTTAAGGCAATTCCATTTTAACTCCTGTAAAGATAATAAGAATACTTGTTTTCAATGCTCTTTGCCAACTCTGGTCATTATTTATGTTTTATTTTTACCACTGTGATAGCTGAAAAATGATGATCTAATTTTTTAATTTATATTTCCAATTAAAAATTTCTTCATATGTACATTTATCACTCATATATCCTTTCCTTTGATTTCTTATTTGTATCTTTAGCATTTGTCCCATTGAGTTTTTTTTTTAAAGAATTTAAAAAAAAATTGCTGTATAAAGGTTAATTCTTTGCCTTATGTAGGTAGCAGTCCTTTCTCCCAGTCTGGATATTGCCTTTAGCTTTGTTTAAAGTGTACTTTACCTTCTAGACGTTCTGAATTTATTGTCAGTCTTTTCTTAAAGGACTTTTGCATTTTATATCCTATTTAAGGAGGGAACATTGCTATCCTTACATTATCAAGTTCTGTAGCCCACTCAAAAAGTTATATACAGAGGCAGAATTTAACTGTATTGTTGCATGTAAGGAAAGGAATGTATCATCATATTGAGTGGTTTAATGAGTGATGATTTTGTTCTTTTTGTACAAAGTATTTTATGTATTTTTCCATTAGGTTATTATCTCCTTGTCTAATATCTGGATGATCAGCTTTATGCAATTGACTTATAGGCACAAGAGATATTTCGAAAATGCATTTCAGTTCAAGAAGAATGGAAACAGTTTCACCATCTCTGTTATTGGGAGCTGATGTGGATTTTTGTATTCCAACAAAACTGGATGGAGGCGTATTACTGTTCAGATCTGCTTTGCAAAGAGAGTAAATGGTCCAAGGTAAAGTGCAGTGCTTTTCATTAATGTCATTTGTTTGCTAATAAGTGTACAGGATAATTTTCATTTAGGACTGTTTATTCAATAGTATGATATTGACATAGTTTTCTTAACTTAGAGATCCTTCAAAGGAGGAAGTATGCCTTAAGTACCTGTTGTTTAAGGTACTTAAGTCCTCTGCACTATGTGTTTTTTTTTTTTTTTGAAGATTTTTATTTTTTCCATTATAGTGTATTTACAGTGTTCTGTCAGTTTACTGTGTATTTTAAAAACCATCCAGTCCTTTTCAACACTTTTTACAGTGGTTCTGTCAATTTACTACGTGTTTTAAAAACCATCCTTCTTTTAACTCTGAAGATGTACTTATATTTAAAAATTATTAAATATCAAAAATTCTGATAATTTTTGTTGATTTTTGATGCCCTGATGACAAGGCTTTTCATAATTATCAGAATTAATTCCTTGTCCATTCTTCTGTTGATGGGACACTTACTTTGCTTCCATATATCTGGGCTTTTATAAATAATGCTGTAGTGGACTTTGGGCTGCATATATCTTTTTGAATTAGTGTTTTCATTGTCTTTGGATATATACCCAGGAGTACAATTGCTAGATCATATGGTAGTTCTGTTTTAATTTATTGAAGAAACTTTATCGTATTTTTCATAGTTGCTGTACCATTTATGTTCCCACCAACAGTGTACTAGAGTTTCCCCTTTCTCTACATCCTTGCCAGCATTTATTCTTTGTTTTCTTTTTGATGATAGGCATTCTGACAGGTATGGCAAGATAGGGGAAGGAGATTAATAGGTACAAACTTCCAGGTATAAAATAAATGCAATACAAGTTTGTAATATGCAGGGAATATAGCCAATATTTTATAATAACTTTAAATGGAGTTTAATCTATAAAAATATTGAATCTCTTTATTGGATACTTGAAACTATTATAATACTGTAAATTAACTATACTTCAATTTAAAAAAATTCTAATTCATTTCAGAGAAATTAGGAGGAATGAGATAATGATCTCTTAGTCATTTTGTCCACTTTCTCATCCATGAACACTGTAGGTATATAATAGGAAAATGGCCAAAATTAGGTGAAAACTATTGATCTCCTTTGAAACAGGCAATCTAAGACTTCATTTCCTTTTTTCATCTTTGATAACTCTTAAATATTCTGTCTGGAAAATTTGTAGGTCATTACTGATTTGCAAGGTAGAAATGTCATGTACCTAGGGATGCTCTCTAATTAGCTGTTTTTCTTTTCCTCAAGGCAACATATGTGTTCCTAAAAGCTGCAATTTTGAGTATGCTTCCAGAGGATGATGTGGAAGCAACTAAAGAAGATGTGGTAACTTTATTCAGGTAAGTGGGGCACTATTTCTATAACAATGATCCTGAATGTGTAGAAGAGCTCACAAATACTTCTTTCTTTTCCACTTGGTGCTCTTCCATGCTTCACCTTCCCATTTATTTATCTGTTCATTTGATACAGAAACTCTTAAAAATGTTAGAGAGTCAAAATGTCATCCTTTCAGCAGAATTTTGCAGATATGCCAGTGTAATTGGGAGTCTTAAGAGCACATAATTGTTTGTTTTGTTATTGGGGCTTTGCTCCTGCATTTTGAACATGATCTCCTAAAATGGTATTGTTAGCAAAAGCTGTTAACCATTGTTGTAAGTGGAAAGTATTTTGTGATCACAAAAACTTAAACACGGTATATCATACCCTTACTTTTCATTTGTGTAACCAAAATTCTGAGACGATCTGCTGTGCTTTGTTTAACTTTGTTTAGACCAGTGTCCATCTGTCCATCATCCATCCATTCACCCTTTCAACCATCCATCCATTCATTCATATATCCATTTATCTATAACCTTTATGTTGACCACCTACTGTATGAAGGCTACTGTGTTAAGTGTTGAATAAACAGGCATGACTCCTATCCTTGTGGAGTTAATCTTATGGTAGACTAGACAGCAGTAAGATAATCACACAATAAATGCAAAATTATAATACATCATGATTTTTTCACCCCTACTTCTCTCACCATTCCTTCTTTGTATGTTTGTAGGCTCATACTACTTTTTACAACTGTTAAATTCTGGTACTTTTATTTCAAAGGTCAGTCTTAGAACCTCAGTCTTAGGAAATTTTACCCAAGCCAAATTAAATCTCTGGTTCAGACTTTGTGACTAATCTCCAGAGCCATCCAACTCCTATTTACCACCTTCACTTAGATAGATCAAAGCATTTTAAACTCCCAAGGAAACCTGGTATTCTTTCCTCTCTCAGTGGTTAGGACTACCATTTATCAGGGCAGTAATCTGTCATACTTGCATCACCAACACTCCCCACTGTCCTTCCATTCCTCAGTGGGAGGAGTGATGCATGTAAAAGCATAGAGGGCATAGCAGTTGAGGTGAGGTCTGAAGGTGGAGAAGGAGGTGCTCATGCAGTGGGGAGTTGTGGTGATTCAGTTTCAGACCAAGGGAACAGCCTATGAGAGGACTTGTTGCAGGATGGTGCACTGCACATTTAAAGAACTAAAAGAAAGCTGATAGTGGATGGGACATGATGCTACATTTTATATATAGGTCAAAAGAAAGCAAATGTCAAGGGTTACTCAAAGTATGTCCCAGGATATGTCCAGTACACAGAATTCCATTGAAAAATAAGGAAAAGTGTATTTTAGTGATACAGAGATCACTGGTATTCTGAGCAGGTTCTGGTGAGGTTATGAAACAGAGGTGGAAACCAGATTGGAGTTGTCTAAAGATGAATGCGATACAAAGAAATGAAGAGAGTTGAGCATAAAAATATCCCTGGATAATTTTGACTACAAAGGGGAAGGGATTGAGAGAGAGAGTTGGAGGGAGATGCCTGATATATTAAAGAAGAGTTTCACGGGAGAGATCTGAGCATTCTCAAAACCACTGGGATGGATCCAGTTGAGAAAGAGAAGTTGCACAGATAAGGGAGCAATGGGATAATATTTGTAAAGCTCTTGAGAAGGCAAGAGGAGATAGAATCCAAAGCATTGATGGCATGACCGGTTTTATCTAGAGGAAGGACCAGGCAGGATAGCATTCAAAGGATAGTGTGCTTGAATTTGAGCTTTGAGGTAGAAAGGTTATAGGTGACGAAGTGGTCTAAGATAGGACTGTGGGGGTGGGAGGCCGTGGTAGAAAGGATGTGGTGACCTCTGGAGATGAGGGAGATAAGGAATGGAGAGGCCTCACTGCATTCTTCAAACATAATTGATGACAAACACTTTTATATGGGATACTCTATTCTGTGTCCACATAATGAGAAATAATGGCTTGGTTGAACCCTCAGACTTAGGGCAAATTTGAAGGACCAGGACGATTTTTTGCCCTGCTTTTAAAGAAGCTCTTTTTAGAAATAGGAACCATGTATACTAACTGTAGACTCAACATTAGTGGAAGCCATGTTGATCAATGGCCCCTCGTACTAGTCAAATGTATTTCATTCTCTCACACAAACAATGAATGGAATGAAATGGAATATTAAGGTACCTTGGGATCTTTTAAGTCTCCTTCTCTTTCCTCCCACTTCTAAGGATATTTTCTACACATCAAAATAATTTCTGTGAAATATGTAGCCAATATTATGTTCAGGAGAAAGCTTAACATCTGCTGTATCATAGCATCTAATCTGTTGGTATAAAGAGAGAAGAGTCCCCCAAATGAATGTTCTCTTCATACAGGCTCTGTGATGCTTCCCGACAAGGTTTCATGTCCACTGCATGCTTTCTGACTCCTTCTCTCGACCCCCTACCTCACATTTTCACTTCCACTGATGTTAATTAACACTAAATGATGGGTATTCTGGTTTAAAAGCCATAACCCTTTGTACACCTGAAAGTAACATAATGTTATTTGTCACTTATACCTCAATTAAAAAATACATATGCTTGGGGTTAACGGGTGCAAACTATTGCTCTTGGAATGGATTTACAATGAGATCCTGCTGTGTAACATTGAGAGCTATGTCTAGACACTTACATCGCAACACAACAATGGGAGGAAAAAGTATGTATACATATATGTGTAACTTGGTCCCCATGCTGTACAGTGCAAAAAAAAAATACATATGCCAAAATGTGCCCAGAAGTAATGTTAACACTATGTCACATAACAGTATGTCTTCATATTGGAATTTTTTTTTCTCTTTCTTTCAGTGCTGTCATTGGATATTTCCATAAATTCTTTCTTGGGATCCTGTTTGACGCATTTACAACATTGTGTATTAGAAAGTGTCCTAGGAACACATAGTCTCACCATCCTATTCTCATTTTTACATGCTTGTGAATGTTATAATTGGAATTTCTTAGAATTTTGAGAGGAAGGTTGTAAATATGGTGTGTGTCCTTAGCTTATTCTTTTATTCCTTGTTTTTTTTGGGGAGGGGTCTTTTTAGGGCCCCATCTGCAGCATATGGATGTTCCCAGGCTAGGGATTGAATTGGAGCTGTAACTGCCAGCCTACAGCACAGTCACAGCAACGCCAGATCTGAGCCACATCTGCCACCTATACCACAGCTCACGGCAATGATCCTTAACCCACTGAGCGAGGCCAGGGATTGAACCTGCGTCCTCATGGATGCTAGTCAGATTTGTTTTCACTGAGCCATGAGGGAACTCCTTTAGCTGAGTATTTTCAAAATCCCCTGTGCTTGGGAAACATTTTCTCAAATTATACATAGCTGTCTTTTGAGCCACATCATTTTACAGATCTGTGTCCTACTTGAGATTGGAATGGGAACTGTCCCAGTATACCTCCTTCTCTCTCTCTCTGAGCATCCACAATGTGAATAAATACTTTGGACTCTTGCTTGCTTACTTATGGAAACTGCCAATTTTATATCTAGATTTCCTCAACTGTATTGGATAGGCTAGGACGCTAGCTAAGTTAACTAGAAAGAAATCCATGTCAGCCAATGGTGGCTTGCAAATGTGTGCATGCATCAGAATCACGGGGAGGACCCACTGAAATCCAGACAGCTGAACCCCAGCTCTAGAGCTGCTGATTTAGTAGGTCTGGGGTGGAGCCTGAAGATTTATCTTCTGAGCTGATTTCCAGTTGATGCTGATGCTACTGGTCTGGGGAATGCAGTGTGATGAGGACAGGTGTAAATAATATGTGTTCTGGGTCTCTTCACAGGCAGGTGGATGGCTTGAAGCAGAGAATTGCAGGGAAATCCATCCCTACTGAGAAATTTGCTGTGAGGAAGTCTCGGCGTTACTCTCCCTCGTTGCCTGCACCTGTGAAGCTTGTCTTGCCTGCCCTGGTATCTGCCTTTACTTTATCTACTGCTTGCATCCTGGAAACAAATTGTCTATTCAGTGTCAGGGAGAACATCTAACTTTTGTTCTGAGGTTTGCTCAATTAAAAATCACTGTAAGGTGAACATTTATAAATAAATTATTGATACATAATAAAATTATAGGAATTTTTTTTTGACTAGCTGGTATGTCCTAGGCATTATGATAAAGGGTATTTAAAATTATATATTTAATTATTACAGTAACTCTATGAGAGGAGTTTCTTTTTGTAACCTTATTTGACAGGTAAGGAAATTGAGGCAGAGAGAAGTGAGTTGACGTAATTGAAATTTTGTTGAATTATAGTGCAAGCCCCACATGTACCTTTTTTCTGGTAGCCACATTAAAAATCAAAAAGTAAAAGGACATGTGATAATCATTTTAAGAATAATGTTTAACCCAGTTTATGCAAAATGTTGTCATTTGATCATGTAATCTATAAAAACATTAATGAGAGTTCATATCTTTTATATTGTACTAATCCATTGAAATCAGTTGTGTATTCTATGCTTGGAGCATGTCTCAGTTTGAATCAGCCACTTTGCTCCAGAGCAGTAAGCTAGAGCCCATACTCTTGGTCCATATGCCATTTAGGCTAGACTTGTTGAAAAGCATCATATCAACTTAAATTGTCTTAATGAAGACCTCTTTAAAAAAGTACTGAACATGTGAAACTACAATGAGTCTTTGGGGCTTTAGTTTTGTGTAGGTAGTCATATAGCACAGGAAAGCTGTTTAGTGTAAGCTGATACCTGTTGTCTTCCTTTGGGTTTCCTGATACACATATATACACACACACACATATACATACATACTTGTATATATACACACACACATATACACACATACATATATATATATATATATATACACACACACACCTATATATGATTACAGAGTTTATTCAGTTATTTGCTATTTAGTTTCTAGTTACTACTATTTACAAACATGCTTCAATGAATATTCTTTTATCTCTTTTTTGTACATGGGCATATAATTATCTGAGAGCGATGTCTAGAAATGGAATTCCTGGTTGAAGGGCATACGCAGTGAATACTTCGACATTTCAGAATTGCGCCCCCCCCACCCCACCCCGCAAAAGGCTGCATCAATTGCAATTCCTGCTAGCAGTGTTTTACTGTTTTCATATGCAGTTGAGCATCTTTTCATATGCTTGTTTATTTTTACATCTTCTTTTGTGAATTGTTGTTCAGATACTTAAAATTTGTCATTGCGTTGTTTATTATATGCCTTATATGAGCTCTTTGTATATCCTGCAAGAAAGAAAACTGCAGCCCTTAACAGGTATTAGCTGGGAGCTAGCCTGCCGCTAGTACCTGGACCCAGGTGTTCCCTACTTAAGATAAACCATCTCAAGAGAAAAATATCACTATCAGACCAGGTTGTTCTGTACCTGTGATGGAATGAGACAAAAATAGGACCACTCAGATCTGAGTACAAATAAAAATAAGACCACCATGCCATCGCAAAAATGACCAAACATCTTCCCCAGCTAACATGGAGCCTGCCACTGTTTTACCAATGACAGCTTTTCGCTTCATTTCTGCTTCGTTTTTGTCAAATGATTTGTGCTGGGAAATTTTTTTCTTTCTGTGTCAACGAACTTCCCTGACATTTTTCTAGAGTGCCATAATCCTTTTTCTACCCTAGAACTTAAATGCTTGTATGTACATAATGATGCATATCTTGCTCTGATTAAGGGTCTTAAGAAAGGTTAACTCACAGCACTTCTTTCCCCAGGCCTAAAGGTGTGTAATTGGCTCGAGTTAGTGGTAACTAGGAATTTTACCAAAAATCCTATATTTCATAAAAAGAGAAGCTCAGATATGAACCTTCCTTCTTCTGATAAAATATTCTTTCAATAAAAACAAAACTAAAAAAAAAAATCATCGGAGTAAACATTCCATTAGTTATTTAATTGAACTTTTACACTATTAGCAGTAAGAAACTTTAGATGGAAAACAAAAGGTAGAGTGTCCTGATCTTAGCTTTTAGGGCTGTAAGGTTAAGATGACTTGACTCCAGTGTATTTTCCTCATTTCCACTGCTTCCCTGTAAGAGGCTGTTCAAACAATATCTTTATCATATTTTAACATTCATTTATTTCTAAGAAGAAACTAATTACCCTTCAAAATATGAAACTGTACTACCAGGAAGATTAGAAAAATATTTTCAAGCAAGAGCACATTTGCTTCTGGTCCAAAAAAAAAAAAAGAAAAAAGAAAAAAAATTTCTCATCTGTTAGGCTAGTAAATGTAATGTGCAATGAGAAATCATTAGTTTGCATTTTTAAGGGCTGTCATTCAGCCATATGGCCTTTAAATGAATGCATTTTCTGCTTATTGGATGGCATTACTGGACTGTCACATATTTTTAATGGTATAAGAGAACCTCAGCCAGGTAAAATATTTCATATGTTCATTTTCAGTAATGTCCTTGGAAACGTTTTATGTAAACAATTGGCAGATGTTGAAAAATATTTTCCTTTACCTAATGATAACAACAAAAATTTACATTAAATAGAATTGTTCACAATATCAGTTTAAAATATTGTATTTATTTCTGTATCTATAATCTATGATCTTCCAAAAGGATTGAATATCAGTAAGTGCTTAATAAATACTTGTTAAATGAATGAGTAAATTAATTTTTCAGTAAAAACACAGTATATATCTTGAATTACTTGGCAGTATAAAAGGCAAAAAGCATATAATAAAGTGAGAAAAAGGGAAAAAGGGAAATTAAATCACTAAACTCCAAATGAGAAAAGCTAAGGAAAATGACCTCTGTATGTTGTCTTGAGATCACTAGCAATCAAGGCAAAAGGCATGTAACATTTTGTTCTTGGAAAGAACATTGAATAACCTCACATAATTAGAATAGTTTATTCATTTTTCCTCATTAGGAAATGATGTATGTCTGGAATGGTTTTCCACTAGTGAGCAAAAGAAAAGACCTTTCTGAAAACCTTTTGGTAACTGTTGAAAAGGCTGAGGCAGCTCTGCAAAGTGAAGGTAAGTATGAAAAATAAGAGCCTTCTCCGTTCCTTTTCCTGTGCACATCTCCTTGTGTTAATTTGTGTGCCAGATGAGGACAAAAAAGCTTGAGCCGCAGGTGTCTGGGCTCAAGAAAGCTGAAAGAAGTCGGCTACAAAAGACGAGAGTGTGTGATTCTATTTGTACAAAATATTGAGGATAGATCAGTCTATAGAGACAGAAAGTGAATCAGTGGTTGCCTAGGGATGGAGAACTGGGAGTGTGTCATAGCTGAAGTGTATGGCACTGCTTTTTGGGGAATAATGAAAATGTTCTTAAATTGACAGTGGTTATGGTGCACAACTCTGTAATATACCTAGAACTGTTGAATGGACACTTGATGTTTTATTTTTGTCTTTTTCATCTTTTCAGGGTCACACCCATGGCATACAGAGGTCCCAGGCTACGGGTCGAATTAGAGTTGTAGCCTCAGGTCTATGCCACAGCCACAGCAATGTGGGATCTGAGCTGCGTCTGTGATCTATACCACAGCTCACAGCAATGCCGGATCCTTAACCCACTGAGTGAGGTCAGGGATCGAACCCGTGTCCTCATGGATACTGGTCAGATTTGTTTCTGCTGAGCCACAATGGGAACTCTGAAATGCACATTTTAAATGGGTGAATTATATGTCATGGTTATTTTATCTTAACACAAGTATTACAGAAAAAAAGACGAAGACAGTTGAATTTTAGAGCAGCACAAGGGAAATGTGTACTGCTTCTGGTTTTAGTTGGTTGTGACTCTTTCCATGCCTCCTTTTTGCTCTCTAATTACTCTTGTTTTCATAGCCACAGAGAATTGTTTCCAAGTTGAAATCTTGTCACATTTTGATTTTTTTTTTTTTCCTCATGACTTTCGATTGTCCTGGAGATTCCTCTCTAGTTCATTGGAAGCTCTGTTTACTGGGAGCAGCTGGTGTAGTAGAGGGAAAATCAGCTGGTCTGGGCTTATAGTCCTGGCTCTACAGCTGTGAGACTCTGGGAAACATAACTCATCCATACCCAGGAGGGCCTGAAGTTTCTTTAAAATGGGGGTGGTGTCACACCAGATGATACCCAGAGTTTTCTTGCTCTGGTGTTTTCCAGTTCTCTGTCGTAAATAGAGGCTTTATCTTTTGCTTAAAAAATGCCATAGATGATAGCTTTTGTTGTGTTCCTTATCAACTCCCAAATCATTCCAAGATAATGGTCTTAGCTTCTGGAAAGTTCTAACCACAGAAGTAAGACCAAAACTTCTGAGTTGATAAACACCGAAAAGGGTATAGAGATTCTAACAGTTAACTCGTTTTTCTTAACTTGAAGAAAATGGGCACTGAAGGAATACTGGCTTCCTATTCAATATAGTCTCCATGAGGGTGATTAAATTATTGTGAGCAGGGATAATTACCTCATTTGCATCATTTTTTACCTCGACCACAGTATGAGGCTGAACTGTTTAATGAAATTTCTCTTTATACTTACTTTAAAAAAATTAAACATGTCATTATGGTTAATACATAATAGGTGCAAAACGTCACCCATATTTTTCCCTCTGTCCACAATTATTTTAGAATTTCTGGGTTTGCCATCCCAGGTTTATTCTTCTTTTTTTTAAACTGTAATCAATTGTTATTTCCCCAATACCCAGGTTTATTCTTATAGTTATGATCATCGTGTACCCAGATACACTCTAGCCTAGGTTTTTTCATTTAATATATCATAAACTCTTTCCCATTAAAATATAATTGACCTATACCACTGTATTAGTTTCAGGTGTGCAACATAATATTTGATATTTGTATACATTACAAAATAATCACCACACTAAGTCTGGTTAACATCTGTTACCATACATAGTTACAAATTTTTTTTTCTTATGTTGAGAACTTTTAAGATCTACTCTCTTAGCAACTTTCAAATGTATAATACAGTATTAACTAAGTCACCGTGCTGTATAGTACATCTCCATGATGTACTTATTTTATAACTGGAAGTTTGTAAGTTTATACCTTTGACACTTTCACACATTTCAGCCACTCCTGAACCCCTTGTCCCTGGCAACCAACCAGTCTGTTAGCTGTATCTATGAGTCTTTTTTTTTTTTTTTTTTTAAGATTTCACAAAGAAGTGAGATCATATGATGTTAGTCTTTCTCTGTCTGACTTTTTCACTTAGCATAATACCTTCAAGGTCCTTCATGTTACTACAAATGGCAATAGCTGAATATTTTATATATATAATATAATATAATTATTTATAATATATAAATAACACTCACATTTTCTTTATCTGTTCATCCATCTATGGACACTTAGGTTGTTTCCATAATCTTGGCTATTGTAAATAATGCAGCAGTGAACAAGAGGGTGCATATATCTTTTCGCATTACTATTTTTTTTTTCCAGATAAATACCTAGAAGTGGGATTGCTGGATCATATGGTAGTTTCATAATAAATGTTTTAATTGTTGCTAAGTAACCCTTATAGTAATTTCAACAGCTTTGTGTACTTCCATGGAGCTAATATATTGTAATTTAATTAACTCTTTCAGTATTGTTGGGCATGTAGGCCATCTTCCATATTTAAAATAATTCTAGCTTTTACAAATATCATATGAGATCATTAATATGTGGAATATAATAAAAAATGATACAAAAGAACTTATTCACAAAACAGACTCAAAGATTTCAAAACCAGACTTAGGGTTACCACAAGGGGTGGATTGGGAGGTTGGGATTTGCATATACACACTACTCTATGCAAAATTGATTAGTAACAAGGAATTACTATATAGCCCGGGGAAATCTGTTCAATATTCTGTGACAGCCTATCTGGGGGAAGAATCTGAAAAAGAATGGAGATATATATGTATATATGTATATGGCTAATTCACTTTGCTGTACATTATAACATAGCATTATAAGCCACCTTTATTCCAATAAAATTTATTAAAAAATTCTAGGAGTTCCCGTCATGGCGCAGCAGAAGCGAATCAGACTAGGAACCATGAGGTTGAGGATTCGATCCCCGCACTCTCAGTGGGTTAAGGATCTGGCCTTGCTATGAGCTGTGGTGCAGGTCGCAGATGTGGCTCGGATCTGGAGTTTCTGTAGCTCTGGCATAGGCCAGCGGCTGTAGCTCCAGTTAGACCCCTAGCCTGGGAACCTCCATGTGCTTTGGGTGCAGCCCTAAAAAAGACAAAAGACAATAAATAAATAAATAAATAAATAAATAAATAAATAATTCTGGCTCTAGATGCCTATCAATAAGGAGAAAAACTATGAAAGAATGAAAGCCGAATCAGTGGGTGTATCTACCAACAAGCTCAAAGTTTCAGGCTGGATAGCTAAAGAATCCAACAGAAAGAAAGAGCAGTGCTGTTTTTTTGGTTTGTTTGTTTTTTAGGGCCACACCCATGGCATGTGGAGGTTTCCAGGCTAGGGGCTGAATTGGAGCTATAGCCTCTGGCCTACACCCAGGCACAGCATCGCCAGATCCAAGCTGTGTCTGCAGCCTACACCATAGCTCACGGCAACACTGGATCCTTAATCCACTGAGCAAGGCCTGGGATCAAACCTGTGCCCTCATGGGTGCTAGTCAGATTCAATCTTGCTGAGCCACAATGGGAACTCTGAACAGTGCTGTTCTGAGTCCATAGACCACCACCCTTCCCACCTCATCACAAGCCTTCTTGCAAACACAAACAGGTAATCACAGGGAAACCAAGTGAGTGGTATATTCTACTCCACTGCTGAAGAACAGTCATACACGAGCTCATCTACTGATGGAATAGGAGTATGTCACCATTCCATATTAAAGGCAGCATTTTTTTTTTTTAATAAAAGAACTATGGTTTCCTTTCTCTTCTTTTTTCTTCCCCATTTTACAGAAAAGTTATAATACTTCAGTTCCTTTTGAGCTAAAGGTTAGGTAGAGTAGCCAAAATATTGAGGTGTTCTTCTTCATGGCCTGATAATTCCCTTTGATTTCTGGGTACTAGGGAAACAAGTGGATGCAAAGGCTCAAGAAACTGGGACCAACAGAAGGATTTTAAACTTTGTATTTATTTAACAAAGAACCAAAGGAGCATATGTATAAGTTAGACTAAAGACTCACTATATGGACATTTCAGGCTTCCTTTGTCTGTGTTCCTGATGTTCCATCACTAACATATTTTCTGCACTGTTTCCATTAATATAGAGTTATGATAAGCCCCCTTTCATTTTTTATAATTGTCTTTTAAATTTTTAATTGTAGTAAAATGTACATAATATAAAATTTAGGTGGCCCAATAATGTTAAGTATATTCACTTTGTTGTGAACCAGTTTTGGTAACTTTTTCATCCTCATTAAACAATAACTTCCCATTTCATCCTCCCTCAGCTGCTAGCAACCACCATTTTACTTTTGTTACTATAAATTTGATTGCTACTGCTCTAAAGACTAGGTATGAGTAGAGTCACACAGTATTTGTCTTTTTGTGACTGCCTTATTTCCCTTATCCTAATGTCATCCAGGTACATCCATTTGTAGTATGTTTCAGAATATCCTTCCTTTTTAAGGCTGCATATTATTCCCTTGGATGTTTAGACCACATTTTAGCTATTCATCCATCAATGCATATTTAAGTTGCTTCCTCTTTTGGAAATTGTCAATAATAAATACTTTCATGAACTTGGGTAAGCACATTTTTTTTTTTTGAGGAATTCCTTAAGATATAAGCCCCGAAATGAAATTGCTGGATCATATGGCATTTCTTTTTTCTTTCTTTCTTTTCTTTTTTTTTTTTATGGTCGCACCCACAGCATATGGAAGTTCTTAGGCTAGGGGTCGAATCAGAGCTACAGCTGCCTACCTATACCACAGCCACAGTAATGCTGGATCCTTAACCCACTGAGCAAGGCCAGAGATCAAACTCATGTCCTCATGGATACTAGTAGGGTTCATTAACTGCTAAGCCATGATGGGAACTCGTGGCATTTCTATTTTTAATTTTTTGAGGAATTGCCGTAGTGTTTTCTAGAGGCCGCATCATTTGATAAACATCCCTACGCATAGTGTACAAGGGTTTCAGTTTCTCTACATTCTTGACAATTCCTGTAACTTTCTCTTTTGTTTGTTTCCTTTTTTGTATTTTTTAGTAGTAGCCACCCTAATGCATGTAAATTGATTTTTTTTTTTACTATTTTTAAAGCAGAATAATTTCAAAAAAGGGAAAATACTTATTTTGAGTGGAAAAGTCAATCTTTTTACATAAAGCTACATAATTTTAAATTTTAACTAAAATAAAACTCTGTGAAACTTTACTTTAAAAAATGAGATTTAACAAAATATACTTCAGTAAAATCCATTTGGGCCTTTGAACACATTTACTAGTATTTATTTTTTTGACCCAATATGGCCACTTTTCATTAATTTGTTCATTTGAACACTCTTAGATTTTCCATACTAGACACAGCATTATGATAGGCAAAGAAAGCATTGTTCTTGCCACTAAGGGAATTAACTGTGATTAAAACCCAAACATTTACAAATTAGGGGTAAAAATGAACATGTTTTCAAATAAGTGGATATGTAAAACTGGAAAGTAAAGAGAAAACTCATTTTATTAAGTGAAGTCATTTGTAGGGTGTTTTTCTCCCAGAGGAGTAGGCCAGCTTGCTTCTTCTATTTTCCTGCAAAGATAAGGGTTTTGGTTCAGTAGAATAAATTCTCATGTTTGAATGTCCATCCTTTGTAGCATAGACTAATACCTACCACAAGGGAGTAAGGCCTTTGTATACCGTCATCCCTCAGTTCTGCATGGAGTTGGTTCCTGGACCTGCTGTGATACCAAAATCCATGGATGCTCAAGTTCCATAGTTAGCCCTCTGTATCTGTGGTTCTGTGTCCGCAGATTTAGTCATGGGTTTTAAACATAACTCAGCATCTGTCTGGTTGAATCTGCAGATGTGAAACCCTCAGATACAAAGCACCCACTCTGTTAAGAAGTTCTGAAACCACTGGAATTTTCTCCATTTGAGCAGGCTCTTTTGTTTGTTTGTTTGTTTTGTTTTTGTTTTTTTTTTTGTCTTTTTGCCGTTTCTAGGGCCACTCTTGCAGCATATGGAGGTTGCCAGGTTAGGGGTCTAATCGGAGCTGTAGCTGCCGTCCTGCACCAGAGTCACGGCACCTCAGGATCTGAGCTGCGTCTGCAACCCACACCACAGCTCATGGCAACGCCGGGTCCTTAACCCACTGAGCAAGGCCAGGGATTGAACCCGAAACCTCATGTTTCCTAGTCGGATTCGTTAACCACTGCGCCACGATGGGAACTCCTGGGCAGGCTCCTCACCTCTAGTTTATTTTGCCCCTACCTTGGTTGGGGAAAAAATTAAAGTAGTAATATTTCTCTCAGCCTGTGCATGTAAAATGCAATAGAGATTTAGAAAACCAGGCTGTTCTCTCCATCCATTCCTTTCTCTTTTAATGACATATTGAGGTTTTAGACTTTGAGACGTATTTACACAGGGCGAGGGGGAGCTCAGACAGACAGACATACCATACTTTGTACAGTGTGTCTTTGAATGTCTTCCTGGTGGGTTAAAAAAAATTTGATTTATTTCCTAAAGATCCCTTTTGCTGGATGGAGCACAGGAAACATGTGATGATCCCTTCTAGGTCCACAGTTTATACAAGATGATTACCTGATTTTATGCCCCCACAGATCTTTTAGTAATTAAGATTGGATCCTTCAGAGTGAGGGGAAAAAAAAAATCCGAAATTGAAAAATGAAGTGAAGTGGTAAACCTAAGTTGACTTTGGCCTCCACTGAGGCCCCCAATAATAGGAAATGAATATGTTTTTGCTTTTCTTCCCTTTGGAAAGTGTCTCTAAAGTCAAAGATGGTAGAAGATGCTATTGGTGGTCTGCGACAATGCTGTAGTTGTGAGAGGTTGGTCAGAGACGCAAAGGAAAGAATACCATTTAAAGAGGAAAACATTTGGTAGTGTGCCTGGAGTCTGGGCTTGCTGTTAATTCTAATAGTGCTTTGTTGGAAATCTACCTCTGTTCAACATATAGCCAGAAGTTGGTTCAGTAGTTCTCCTTTGACTATTTGTTAGAATTAATTTGCTTGGTGAAATTATGTTGCAGCCATCATCAGAGTTACATAAAATGGAAAGTGTTACTTTGTGGCTTTTCACTTTCTAAATCTATTTTCAGATTTTTCCTTTGGTGCATTTCAACTAGCTTCTGAAAAGTTCAAGGTAGATATTTTTATAGTTTGGGCCTTCAAGCTTCCTTTTTCCTAAGCCCACCCTCTGCTTTATTTAAGTTCAACAGATCTTTTGTGATGAAAATATGCTTTGGCAGCATTATTATGTAATTTTTGGGGAGGTATAAATGGAAACTGTATGTTGAAATGTTCAACCATGAATTCACCCATGAGGATGATAGTCTAGATAAAGCTTTCATGTTTTAGGGGAGATAGTACTGTGTGGTCTGAGGAAATAATGATTTTGCTTTCTAAGGTTTTTGGAGGATGTGGGTTTTTTTTTTCTTTCTTTCTTTCTTTCTTTCTTTCTTTTTTTTTCTTTTTCTTCCTTTTAAATCCATTCTCTAAATCCCTAGCTCATGATCTAAATAAAAGTTGTATATTTTAATGGTACTTCAGCTTTCCATGTTGTCATGTCTGTTCCTTAGCAAAATCATCCTTCATTGAGCACCAAAATGGTGTGATAACACAAACTGTCATAAAATGAGACACAGAACTCGATAGAATGTGCAAATATGATACTAGACCTTAGCATCCAATATGGACTGTAAGGGGTTGGTTCTTGGCATGGAAAGATACTGCTTCTTGAATGTATATTTTAATGAGTGTCCATGATTAGAAGTATACATTGATTTTTTTGTTGGGGGGTGTGTGGAATGGGCTTTAAGTAACAGGGAAGATAATTTGTCATTGATATCTGTGGTTTTCTTGTTGAGTAACCTGTCAGATCTTGGAAGTGAGAGGTGAATATCAGCTCTTTTTAGCACCTAGAAGTAAAGTGACTCCCTTGAATTGGTAAAAGTAGCATAGATAACCTCCCCAAGCAGTTTATTGATTAAAACACAAGCATGTGTTAATGGTGATTTCTGATGTTTGTACTGAAAGCAAGATTATTTCAGTTTGAGGGACTCCCAGGGCCTTGTCAGTTTGGTTTACTGGCCCTCCCACCTGTGTTTTCAAGCCTGAGAGGTATAAATTACCAGTACGTCTTGGAATGGTTTGTTAGTTGCACCTAACTTGCAACAACAAAAACAAAACAAAACAACTGAAATTCACAAGTGGTGAATGTGAAGTGGCCACCATTATCAGATAGATGCCACTGCGGATATGGTTCCTTCTGTTTAATATGTATTGTCCTTGGGCTGTAGGAAGTGAGGAGTCATTTTCGAAAGGGAAAAAGTCCTGAAAGAAAATGCCCTACCTTAGCCTCAAGCAGTTAGAAGTTTGTGGAGATTTTTAGGTGCCTTGTACTTCCTTTAGAACCATTTTATCTAATTTTATGACATAATTTCTTCCCCCAAAGCACATAACCTGGGAGAACTGATAAGTTGTAAACATAACGATCTGGAGAGGGTGTTCTCCTTCCTGAATTTTTAATGGGGAGAAGGCCATCTGCTCTTCCATATGGAAGCATTACCCTCTTGTGCACAAAGCCAGCGCAGTGAGGGGCCAGAACCACAGGAAGAGGCAGCCTGCTTGCTCCTCACCGCTTTACCTTTCCTAGAATTAATAAAGCTTTTACTTTTTTTTTTTTTTAACAGTTCAGACTTCCTATTATTGTATATGAAGTCACATAATTCGCAGTATGAGCACCCAAAAAACATTTAATTGGCTGGTGAACCCCTTAATAAAATGGTGTACTCATGTAGTAAACTCAGTATACTTTTAATTTGAAATCTTTTCATTGTATTTTGTTTAGTGGGGCATCACACATGCTGAGCATATTTTCCTTGTTTTTAAATGATCCCTCTGATATCTAAGAACTGTTCGTGCTGCCTCTTACAGAGGATTTTGATGAGTATTTTTCTTTCTGTGTGTGAATCGTGTGTTCCTTTTTGCTTTAAGACTCCAGTGACTACTCCATAGATGACGAGTGCTTAGTGAAGTTGCTGAAAGGATGCTGCCTGAAGAACTTACAGCGGCCACTGCAAGCAGAATTATGTTTCAATCATGTGATCCAGAGGTAAAAGCAGACAGGGGAACCAGCCTGAGTGTAAATTGTGGTCTCTGGAGAATGAATCACTGTGAGAGAATGATGCTTTTATCTCCCTTTTACTACCCTTTTACTTTGCGTGACCAGAAAGTGAACAGAGTGTTCTTTTCCTTATGCTTTAAGAACAAAATTATGACCCAAGTGGAACATGGCTTTATGCATTTCCACTTGGTGTGCAAAGGTGACTTACAAAAGCTCAATTTCCATCCAGGCTGACAGGTGACCATCTAAACTCTGGCAGCAACATATTGAACAGCTGATGCTTTCTTTCTTTTCTTTTTTTTTTTTTTTGTCTTTTTGCTATTTCTTGGGCCGCTCCCGAGGCATATGGAGGTTCCCAGGCTAGGGGTCGAATCGGAGCTGTAGCCACTGGCCTATGCCAGAGCCACAGCAATGCGGGATCTGAGCCGTGTCTGCAACCTACACCACAGCTCACGGCAACGCCGGATCGTTAACCCACTGAGCAAGGGCAGGGACCGAACCCGCAACCTCATGGTTCTTAGTCGGATTCGTTAACCACTGCACGACGGGAACTCCTGATGCTTTCTTTTGATTCATGTGTTGCCTGCCATTCATGTATTCCACAGATATTTGAGTACCCACTATGTGCCAGAGACTGTGATTCTGAATCCTGGGGATTTAACGTTGAGTAAACAGATTCGCCATCATGGTGATGATAATTTGGCAGGAAAGAAGACTGTGATGAACACCGTGACTGCTTCTCTGTTGGCAAGGGGCATTTTTCCATACATGAATGAGTTTTATTCCCCCATAGCACTGATGATGATGTCCTGCTCTTGTGCTATAGAGAGTTGAGTCAAGGTTCTGATGCCTGGCCTTCTTCTCTACAGCTGGAGTAACAAATGCACTTGTCCACAGGGGCCAGGCACGGAAGCTTACTGAGTGATGGCTGGAATGGGGATTAGTGGGCACTGCAGATTAGGGAGATTGTGTATTCTCTCTAAAGAGTGCAGCCACTCCTGAACTCTAATTGATTGTTGCTCTGGACAGTGTGGGCCCAGTAGCAATAATCCCTACATTTTTTTTCATCAAAAGCCTGGAGTCTGAATTTTATGTAACATCTCCCAATTTTTAAATCTTGGCTCGATATTTCGGAAACTATTGTGTCATCCAAAGAGATCACAGCTACAGACCGCCACTTGACATCATCTGTTGCACATCATGTGCTTTCCATCCATAGTTACTGATTCCTCTCTTTCTGACAATATTTTGTGGAAATATAGGAGGGCTGGTATCCTAATAAGAAGGGGAAAGAGAGAGTGTCTATTTCCCAAATAAATAATGCATTGTATTTAGTAAACATGTTAAAGAAGTATCTGTCAAGTTCTCTTTTAGTGGTGGTTCTTCTTAGGATCAAAAGGATGACCCACTTTGGCAATTTGTTGTGGTTTTTTTTTTCATATTTGAATTGCTTGCTCGTGTATTTTATTTTTTAATTAATTTTTTTTTGTCTTTTTGGGGCTGCATCCACAGCATATGGAAGTTCCTAGGCTGGGGGTCGAATCAGAGCTGCACCTCCCTTCCTATAGCCACAACAATGCCAAATCTGAGCCACGTCTGCAACCTACACCACACCTCATGGCAATACCAGATCCTGAACCCACGAGCGAGGCCAGAGATTGAACTTGCATCGTCACGGACACCAAATGGGTTCGTTAGTGTTGAGCCATGACGGGAACTCCTGATTGTGAGCTGACTTTCAGTGAGGTTGTATCTTGAGACCTCTAGGAGTCTAGGATTGAGGAAGAGTCCCTCTTTAAAGTGATTTTACTTTTTTCTGCCAGATACCCCAAAGGCTTTTCCAGATTGGGGCCACTTTCATGTTAATTTCATTGCTTAGAGGTTCTTGGATCCTTTGGGCTACATAACTTTGTTTGCTTTTTTTTTTTTTGCCTTTTAGGGCTGTGGGCACAGCATATGGAAATTCCCAGGCTAGGAGTCAAATCAGAGCAGCAACTGCCATCCTACACTACAGCCACAGCAATGCCAGATCTGAGCTGAGTCTGCAACCTACACCACAGCTCATGGTAACACCAGATAATTAACCCATTGAGTAAGGCCAGAGATTGAACCCATATCCTCATGGATTCTAGTCGGGTTCATTTTCATTGAGCCACAGTGGGATCTCCCTGGGCCACACAACTTTGAATTGCAAATTCATGTAAGGGCAGGCCTATTGGTTATTAATTTCTCAAGGGATGTGTTTTTTCTTCCTACTTAGAGTGCAGGCCAAGGGGCCAATTACCCTTGTCTTCCTCCTGTGCCACGAGCAAGTTTTTGCCATCTGCCCTTTCTCTGGGTGGAGCGAGGCCCCAGCATTATGTAGAGGTCCCACCCCTGGCTGCCTTCTTTATGTAGGCTCAAGGCTTCACCTCCTGTGTGGACACTGAGACACAAAGCCCAGGCAGATTCAGCCTGAAACAGACCCAGGAGTGCATTGGCAGCATTCACAAGCTTCTAGTTCTGGTTTTGTTTTGTTTTTAGTTCGAGAGTTTTTCTTAAGTTTTTGTAAGCTGAGCCATGCATTTGGAAGGGTGTTGCTCTTATTTTTTTCAGTGCTTCTAGATAGTTTGTTGTCAGAGCATTTTCATAATATTGCTGAAAACAGAAGTGTTTACCACTTCCTCCTTGACATTTTTAAGCATTATAAGACACTGGTGCAAAGAGGGTTGAACCTTGGTGAAAAATAAGAGGAGTCATTTTCTTAATGGAGTCATTTCCTGAATACGTTCCTGTTGGGGAGGGATGAACTTGTCCTTTCTGGGGTTAATCTTTGAAGATCTGCATGTATTTGTCTACCTGAAGGGCAGTAAACTTTCCTTAGCACTGAATTTAGATCAAGGAATAAAATAAAGGAGTGGTATATTAAAAGCGAACTATTTATTGCCATGATTTGTTAAGTTCTTTAACTGTATAATGACAGCTTTTCTCTGTTGATAGGCTTGGTGTTGTACCTGTTTTCTTAAAGATGGGGAAGATAGATATAGATATATAGAAAAAGAATATGTTCCTTGTTCTGTTAAGACTTAATTACTTTTCATTCGCTCTTTTAGTGAAAAGTTACTGAAGTATGACCACTACCTAGTGCCGTTTACTCTGTTTGAGTTGGCATTTTTGTATAAAAACCAAGGGGAAATTGACAAGGCCATAAAGGTCCTAGAAACTGCAAGGTGAGTGAAAATGGCATGTTTTCCCTCATTGTTGTGGAGTCGGGAATGTCAATACTATTTTTACAACAGCAGTAACTTTATACACTTAAAAATGAACACATTAATGAAAAATTAGTCATGATTTGCTAATTTATACTTAGCTTCTCCTCATGGCCTTTGCTGGAATTGTGCTCTTTCCAACCTACTTAATGCCTGACCCTATGACTGTTTACAAATAGTTGTGATTTTAAGTACCTACATGACAGATTTCTAACCTATTCTCTTCTATATCAGGGGTCAGCAAACTTTTCTGTAAAGGGTCAGTTAGTAGTATTTTTTTTTTTTTACATTTATTTATTTATTTATTTATTTAAATTTTTATAATTTTTTAAAATTTTCCCACTGTACAGCAAGGGGGTCAGTTTATCCTTACATGTATACATTACAATTACATTTTCCCCCCAAGTTAGTAGTATTTTTGGCTTTGAAGTATGAAGTCTCCATTGCAACTACTCAGTTGTATTGAAAGCAACCATAGAAGACAACATGTAAATGCATGAGTGTGCCCAGATTTGGCCATTATTTTGGTCATAGTTTTCTGACCCTTGGGGTATTCCACCAGCTCTCTCTCATTCCTTAAAGAGCCAGAGATTTGAAGAAGCCCTTTGAATCTTCCCCTCTTTCTTCTTTCTTACTACTTTGGCAGTTTCAAAGCCCTTCATCATTTCTGCTGAACAATAATGACTCGTGAACTTGTGATCATGGCTCACTTACTGGTGGCACAAACCCTGTGGTCTGTTTGCTTTGAACACTGCTTGCCATAGAGAAAGAACGCCATGATAGCTCCAGGCCATAAATAGCTTAGTGATTCATTAGTATGCACACTTACTCAAATTCAGCAAATATTCACTGAGTACCTAATATGTGTTCCGGAACTAGGAGAGGTTCTAGACAGACAACTGTGCATTAAAAGGCAAGTTTTCTACTTTGTAGGTTGCAGGCAGATGGATACGAAGCACATAAGTAGCAATGGTATGTGCTTTGCTGAGATTTGCAATACAGGTACCTTTGTATTACTTTATTTTTTGCATTTTTTAGGGCTGCACCTGTGGCATATGGAATTTTCTAAGCTATGGGTTGAAGAGGAGCTGCAGCTCCCAGCTCATGCCACAGCCACAGCAACACAGGATCCGAGCCACATCTGTGACCTAGCCTGCAGCTCATGCTGGATTCTTAACCCACTGAGCGAGGCCAGGGATCCAACCTACATCCTCATGGATACTAGTCACAGTCTTAACCCGTGGAGCCACAATGCGACCTCCAACTTTGGTATTACTTTAGATTAGGTTGATTCTGGAAGATTTCCTTGAGGAGGTGATATATAATTGAGACTGGTGTTATTAAAGCCAGTCCTGAAAAGATCAGTCACCAGAAAACTGAGTAGGGAGCACTCCTGGGGGTGTGGGAGGGTGTTGAGCTCCTAGGTTGATAATGATGCTTTACTGAAATTGGGAATTTAAAGAAGGAGATTTGGGGAGAGGAAAAAAAAAAGCATACTTCTGTTTGGATGATGATATTTTGAGGTACCTATTAGGTATTCACATGGAGATGGTAAGTTGACAGTCAAATATAGAAGCATGGAGTTCAATTAAAGGTCAAAGCCAAATGTTGATATTTCAAAATCACCAGCACATAGACTATAATTTTTTTTTTTGTCTTTTGTCTTTTTGTTGTTGTTGTTGTTGTTGTTGCTATTTCTTTGGGCCGCTCCCGCGGCATATGGAGGTTCCCAGGCTAGGGGTTGAATCGGAGCTGTAGCCACCGGCCTACGCCAGAGCCACAGCAACGCGGGATCCAAGCCGAGCCGCGTCTGCAACCTACACCACAGCTCACGGCAACGCCGGATCATTAACCCACTGAGCAAGGGCAGGGACCGAACCCGCAACCTCATGGTTCCTAGTCAGATTCGTTAACCACTGCGCCACGACGGAACTCCTATAATTTTTTTTTTCTTTTTATAGCCACACCTACAGCATATGGAAGTTCCCGGGCTAGGGGTCAAATTGAAGCTGCAGCTTCCAGCCTACACCACAGCCACAGCAACATGGGATCCGAGCCACATCTGTGACCTACGCTGCAGCTCACGGCAACATGGGATCCTTGATCCACTGAGCAAGACCAGGGATCAAACCTGCATCCTCATGGACACTGTGTCAGGTTCTTAACCCACTAGGCCACAGTGGGAACTCCTAGACTGTGATATTTAAAGCTGTGGTGCTTGATGAGGTCATTGGTGTGTCACAGAGTAATTCTGCTGCTTTTTTATGTGATTTTTTGTTTCCTGAAAGTTTCAAGATAATTTTTTTTTTTTTTTGGACAGGGTGAATGAACATGTTTACCTTGTTTCTATGAGACTGCCTAAATTTTCCAGTTTAGAAAAGGGGGTGAACTATTTAGAAATAGTTCACAAAATTTGTTAAGGCTGCCTTCTTGCTGTTTGTGAATGGCTTGGTAATTAGGTAAACATTGCTATTCAAAGTGTGATTTTTAGACCACCACCAGGAAGCTTCTAGAAACACATAATATTGCCATTCCCCTCTTCTCACAGGAACCAGAATCTGCATTTTAACAAAATCCACTGTTTTGCATATCAACATTTGAAAGCAAATAAGGAGAGGAAGCAGGGAGGGTGGTGGTGCCCTGATATGTAAAGGAATTTTGACATTATAATTTTATTGTTATTTGTCTTTAGAAATAACTACAAAGATTACTCACTGGAGTCCAGACTACACTTCAGAATTCAGGCAGCTCTTCACCTCTGGAGAAAATCTTCCTCAGATTGATCGGAACATGAAGGATGGAATTTTCTCTCAATTAGTACTGGCATCTGCTATAGAGTAGACCTTATATTAAAGTGGAAGGGCGCTTTTGTGAATGAGAGACAAAAAACGAATTTTACTGTCAATATTTTCTATCATCTGTGTGCTTTACTTTTGGTCACATAAGTGTCCCCCTCCCCCCATGGAATGATCAGTAATGTCTAGAAAACTCTTATACTTTGCCTCTCCAAAAAGAATTTCATATCAGATTTGAATCGGAGAGAAGAAATCTTTTAAAGGACTCACAGGTACAATAAAGTCTCATTAGATTATTTATTTTTTTAATGTGGAAATGAATATTGTTTAAGTAGCAAATGACTCACAACCTGAGTCCTTTTTAGATTTGTTGGTCAGTTAAACTTCCGAGATATTTTATTGCCTGGTATATCAGTTTCCGAGGGGAAATAATCACCTACATTCAAAATAGCTTAATAACCTTCTGAAGACTCTTGAAAAAGACAGACAATGAGTGTGAACAGGGACAGGTAATGTAGGCGGAAAAGACCTCTTTCTAGAAAAGATGATGAAATGTTATTGTTTTTTATTCTTCGTGTAAGTTAAAGGTCATGACATTTTTGAGAGACTCTCCTGTTTTTGAATGTACTTAAGTCAATCATTATTATAATAAAATTCAAAAACTCCATGTATCTAAAGGGAAGAAAAAGTTATATTTTAGAACTTATCCTCAACCTTAACCACGAGAGCCTAAAATATATATGCTGATTATTTTTCTTATAAAATTGCTGCTGCTTTAAGTGATATGTAAAATATCGGTAATTTTTACACTCATAATGTTGGTGTGTAAAGTCTAATTTTCTAATCTCTCTAGCGCTGTGTTGGTTCCTGGTAACCATCTGGACTGTGCTTAGTCCTTTAAAATTTGGAAACTTAGTCACATGAGAGCCTGACTGCAGGTCCAGGCTCTGCTGTAGGTAGCAGTTACCAGGATGATCTTTAGGGAGTACCGTGCTGGCTCCCCTACTATGTTTTCTTCATCTGTGAAATGGAAAAAGAACAGATGACTTTCAAGGTCTCTTTCAGTTTTATAACTGTGGGTCTGTGTCTTAGGTATTTATTCTCAGCGAACAATGTTAGAATGTTTAATCCAAACCATTTCCATTTAGCGTGCGTTTTATTTTACAATCACCACGGCCTCCATCCCCCCTCCCCCACTCTCCATTCCATCTGTGCAGCGGCTAAGGACATGACTGCATCTATGAATCGACGAATCAGGGTTTTGTCTTATTTCCATTTTGAAGAATAACTTGTCATGGAAGCCTCTGCAGTTCAACAAAAACAGCCCCAGAATGGCCCTCGGGAGCCCGTTTCTGCACGTTAACAGTTCCTCGACATGGAGCAAGTCATTGACCCTTTCTGGGACTCAGTTTCCCCAATGGGGATAGCAGCACAGCCTGGTGTTTATGCGGGTTCAGTTAGATAACGAATAGGATAGCTTTTTGTACACTGTGAAAAGCTGTATGAATATGAGTCGTTGTGATAGTTAATGGTTTTTATATACAAATGACGGTTATCAAAACCAAAGTACTGGCCGGGTCTGTGCTCTCTGATGTAAAATGAAAGAAGCGTGGAAATTCAAACAAGCTGAAATGTATTTGTGTATTTGGCACTGACAGTAGCTCGCATTATGAATTTGCTCCTTGCTGTTTATTCCCTGCTATACAAGCCTGTATCCAGCAGGTATTTGGTTTTGTTTTCTTTAAGGTACTGCTTCTTGGCCAATACTGAGGATGTATTTCCAATGGAAAATGATGACTATAATTCTATTCGTAGTACCACCCCTTCAGATAATATTGGTGGTTGATTTTATCATGTGCTGTTAAAATGAATCATATAACTTTAGGTCCAGACAAAAGAGGAAATAAATTAATTATCATTACAATTAGTAGTGGAAAATCTGCTCGGCAATTTCTTTGTATATTACTTGGCAAAAAGGTTTCCACGTTCCTTCGAAGAGCTTTGGTAGTGTTATTTTAAAAAAATAAATTAAAAAAAAATCTCATATTGCTTTTGTAAGAAGCTGCAAGTTGGAAAAAAAAAGTCAGTGAAAAATGCTCCTTCTGGTATAAAATGGAGACAATTTAAGCTAACAGTGGTTATTTTTGTTTTATTTTAACTCTACCAAACAAGTGCAAAAAATTTGCATATGCCATTAAGATTTTCCCTGTTACTTGTTTTTATTTTGTTTGTATTTTTATTTCCTGTCCTTTTATTGTGACTTGATAATCTATTCAATGGACTTTTAAATGTAATAACATTAAAGCTACAAATATTCATCTGTTTTCCTGCCACATTCAAGATACCATGGTAGTGCTAGTTTTTTGTGACATCAGCTAATACTGTATTTTTGGAGTCATTTTGCAATTTAGGGTGTTCTGTGAAGAATGAGAACTGAAGTGATCATATTTTATCTCCTGTTTTGAGGGGCATATGTGAGGATGTTGGGCTGGCAATGTGTCTGACAGTTTGTGCAGTTTGTGTAGTTCTTAGTATAATTGTCTTTTTATTATTATTATTTTTTAATGGAGAGCCAGGGTTTTGATTGGTGCTATGTTAACTTAAGACTCAAGTAGAGGTTATGCTTTGTGGGATTGGTGACAAAGAAAGCATGATTTCCACTTGACAGTTCATGGCAGATTAGCTATATCAGCTCATATATGAACATATATTTTAATGTTTCTATGCTTCTCCTGGATACAAGAAGGTCCCAAGATATATAGGGAAAAAAAAGTTCATTAATTCTCTGTCTCTTCTGCAAGTGAGTAGAAGCTATGGGGAAGTGAATTCCAGATTAATCAGCATCAAGGATTTTTAGTCATTGAAACAATGCAAGAATATAACCATCTCTTTTTCAAAGGAGTGAGTTTAGCAGAGCCATGTGACTATCATTCCTACCTGGCCTGAGAGCTTGTAGTTGAGCTTTGAGGTCACTCTGAGCCTTTGATTAGGCTTCCAAATCAGTGGGATATGTGTAAAGAAGACTTACCCCGTTAAAACAAAAGTGAGTGTTCCTACTTTTGAAGCTACTTTGAGAGGTATTTATGTTATGATGGGCATGAATGGCCCCTGCTGTTAATAATCATTATGGTTTCACTTCTCATCCATTCCTTTAAAGAGAGTCTGTTGACATTTTCTTCCTTCCTTTCTTTTTCTTTTTTTTTTCCTTTTTTTGTCTTTTTAGGGCTGCACCCATGGCATATGAAGGTTCCTAGGCTTGGGGTTTTTGAATCGGAGTTACAGCTGCTGGCCTATGCCACAGCCACAGCAACACCAGATCTGAGCTGTGTCTGCCACCTACACCACAGCTCATGGCAACACTGGATCTTTAACCTACTTAACAAGGCCAGGGTTTGAACCAAGTCCTCATGGATACTAGTTGAGTTGGTTAACCACTGAGCCACGATGGGAACTCCGACATTTTCAAATAATAGTTTTTCTTCCTTTGGATGTCAAAAATAACAATTTTAAAAAAGTCTTTGTGATCAATTGGAAAAATTTCTGTCATGATTCTGATGAATTCTTCACTGATTTTCTTTCCTACTTCCTTTTTCCTTTTTCTTTTTCCTATTTCTTAACTAGGAAAAGTTATTTTCTCCATATTTATAAATCATAAGTTCAAGTACATTTAGTTAAATGAGTTAATGAAGACTCCAGTGATTGTTTTGAGGTCCTAGGGTTTTGTGAGTCATAGGGCATGGGATGGATCTTGGGAAATTATGTGATTCTCCCCAACCTCTAAACAGTGTTGTTTCTCCTTCAGTCCTACTCAGGCTAGTATGGTGGCCACTGGTCACATGTGGTTATACAGCACTTGAAACAAGGCTAATGGCACATGTGGCATGATGCTGAGTGGCAGGGAGCATTCATTTAAACATGCCTCCCAGTGTCATGCTTCCTGTGGTTCTGGCTTTTACTGTGATCACCTAATGACCATAGTCTTGTCGTCAATTGTAGTTCAGATATGTATCTGTGAGGTTTTGCTTTTTCTCTTGAAGTGCTCATAAACTTTTATTTCACAAATTTGCAGATGATCATTGATCATTGGCATGTTTGAATGTTATTCTTCCCCCCACCCCAGCTCCTTATGTACTAGACTAAGGGACCTTATTTTTAAGATTATCATTTTAATCTGATTTTAAAGACAGTCCTTGCTTTGGGTGAGATGTCACAGCACAAACAGTTAAAGTTGTAGAGGAAGTGACTCGCCTTTGAGATGTTAGTGGATTTTATGATGAAAATAATATTTTCTTAAGATGAAAATGATCCTGAAAAATTAGGTGACTTATTCAATTCCTTTGTATTATCAATGTTTCACCAATGACTCAGCTGGGCCAGTATTCTTCCTACAGATTTTTAGGCAGTAGTTATCCACTTACAGAATAATTTTACAGGTACTTTATTTAAAGTTATGTTTGTCTTTTGCTTCCAATTATTAATATTTTTAATGTGTATGATATCTAAGTGATGTGCATACATGTAATTGACATATTTTAAATCTCTTTAGACATTTCTTGATCAGATACGTAGAAAGGTCAATAGGAAGATAGAAAACAGTTTACAAATATTGAATAGACTCTTGTTCATACTGTTCTTTCAGAAGGAGTGCAGGGTTTTTTCCATTTCCCTTCCCTCAGACTAGTCATTTACTTATTCTTTCTTTATTTGATTGCTGTTATGAAGCCCTATTTCCCCTTCTCCTTGTCAGCAGTTTTGTCTTTTATACCTCACTTAGATTTAGTTTCTTCAGAATGTTGAACTTAAAGTTTAATGAAGAGGATATAATGGCATTTAGGGTGAGGGATATATATTTTCTTGTTGAGCAGCTGCTGTCTTGACCATGATAATGTCAAAGTCCATCCCAGTCTGTTTATAACTTCATAACCACAGAAGGAAAGTAATATAAGGACTGTTTAGTAGGTTGAGAAGGCTGAATGGGTTCTTGGCCTGATCCATCCTGAAGTACTGTGTGGATCTAGTTTCAAAGGAGTCCAGCCCTCTGTCCAGTTTACACATGTGTAAGCACAGTAATACTGTGGCTTGACTCTGCATGGAAAAATGAAAGCAGCCACCTCACTGTATTTCACTAATAAGGCATGTGTACCATTGCCTACAGATTGGATATTTAATAGGAAAACTTGAGGTACTTTAATATCTACATTATGTAAAACTTGTTGCATATTAATATATAGTACTCCTTGTGTATTAATTCAGTAGTTCTAAGAAACATGTAATTTAAATGATGAATATAAGGAATGCTGATATATCCCAGTGGGAGTTTTTGTTTTATTGCTACTTGATATTTTTTATTAAATTAGTTTTAATTATGGGGAGTCTGTGTAGCATTATTTAGGGGAAAAATTTTGATCTCAGTGTAACAGAATCGAAAGCCAGAGCAATTGGGTAAAATGAACACCTTAAAGAATAGTGCTTATTTCAGTTTTAAAGAAACTACATTATTTTGAAGTGCTGGAAGGTCTTCCTCATTTTGAAGGGATGACACTTTGATTTGGAAATAATGCAAACATTTTAATTCATTCTTATGTTTATTGGAACCAAATGTCCAGGTAGCAACTATGGGTGTAGTAAATGAGTTTAAACAGTTTTCATGACTTACTTCACCTTTTTCTTATAGAAGTGATTTTATTTTTTATATCAGACAATTTCTTTCTCTATAGTGATTTCAGAAAATAATCTACATGAAAAGAGAGATTATGGTAAATATTATAAATCTTAGGCTATTGATCTAATGGCTTAAGAGAACAGTACCACTGGGTTCTGTTTAACTAAGATTTGCAGGAGAAGAATGCATGTGTTTCTCTGAAATGTGTTGTCCAGAAAAATTATTTAACTCTCAGTGTGTTGCATTCTCATGTTATGTCAGGGGAAATTTTTATAACTAAATAGTATATTATTTAAAATTTTTTTTCTTTGCTAACTGTTGACATCCAAACACCTGAATGAATACCAGCTGATTCATTTATATAGTGTTTTAAAATATTTATTTGCAGATGTTCAAAGAACTCTTGAATTTTTTTATGTAAATTGCTAAATCGTATGTAAAGGCAAAATATATATTTAATAAGTGAGAAGTATTTTATTACTGAGATTTATTTCCAGAGCAAATTTATTTTGTAAGTACTTCCCTTGGGAAATTTTGCTTTGCCTTAAAACACACATATAAAACCCTTCATGTTACCTTGACAGGATTTTAGTGAGAGGCCATAGCATTTTGCAAATCACTGTGTAGTTTCCTGTTAAATCATCAAAGCTACCTGTATGTGCTTTATAAATTTAATGTCTGTTAGTAAACATTTTTAGCATTTTATCTCAGTTTTTATTACTCACTTCTTATTACATTTGAACATAAATCCTATCTTCCCCATTCCCAGCAGTCACAGTTTTACAGCGCAAAATAATTTTAGAAATCGATGATGTGTTGAGTGTTAAGACAAATGTGTTTAGTAGCATCCATCTGCTGATCAAGAAGACATTGGATCTGATACTAGAAAGTGAACTAGATTGTAGCTATAAAAGCATTTTATCAATATAAGTCGAGAAGGAAGTCGAAAGCTGTGAACTTCTGATATTTTTAATATCAAAACTGTGTTCCCAAATGAGTATTCGTTTGCTGATTTTGTGTTAATGTTATCATCTCTAATATGTAAGCTCATGCTGATATGAGATCTAAATTTTCAACGTGAAGACATCAGTTCCCGTAGCCTTTTTATAACATTAAGACATTTTGGAAAACAGATGTCATCTTAGAAATTGTATTTTAAAGTGCAAATAAATCATCCCCACTTGTAAGTCAATGTTTTATGTTTCATTCCCTAGTCTTACAGAATACTCTGTATTATTAGATGCATGTTTAAATTGCTGGATATTCTTGGAATTATCTATTTTCATATTGCTACAACTGGTTTACCTACAATGTGCAATTGAATTGTTATTTAAATAAATTACATATGACGGAATTACAGTCTTCTGGTTGGTCAACATATAAAAGATGCACACATCACCTCTTTTGCTGATATTTAATTGTAGTGTGATGTACACTTGAATTTTTGTTTCTTGGTAAGAATTTTTTTAATTTGGGTATGGTCGATTTAAAATGTTATGTCAGTTTCTGGTGTACAACATAGTGATACACAATTTTTAAAAGTTGTACTCCATTTATAATTATCATAAAATATTGGCTATATTCCCTGTATCCTTGTAGTTTATTATTTTATACTTAGTAGTTTACATCTTTTAACCCTCTATGCCTATCTCATCCCTCCCCCTTTCCCTTTCCCCATTGGTAAGCACTAGTTTGTCCTCTGTATCTGTGAATCCTTTTTTGTTGCATTCACTAGTTTGTATTGTTGTTTAGGATCCATGTATAAGTAATATCATACAGTATTTGCCTTTCTCTTTCTGACTTATTTCACTAAGCATGATACTTTCCAAGTTCATCCATGTTTTTACAGATGGCAAAATTTCATTCTGTTTTATGGCTGAGTAATATTCCTACACACACACACACACACACCCCACATCTTCTTTATTTTATTTAATTATTTAATTATTTAATTTTTAGTCTTTTTAGAGCTGCATCCATGGCATATGGAAGTTCTCAGGCTAGGGTTTGAATCAGAGCTGCAGCTGCCAGCCTATAGCACAGCCACAGCAAGATGGGATCCAAGCCGTGTCTGCTACCTACACCATAGCTCATAGCAATGCCAGATCCTTAACCCACTGAGCGAGGCCAGGGATTGAATGAACCCAGATCCTCATGGATAGTAGTTGTCTTTGTTTCTGCTGAGCCGCAATGGGAACCCCCCCCCCTTTTTTTTTTCCACAGCTTCTTTATCCATTCATCTGTTGATGGACACTCAGATTGCTTCCATGTTTTGGCTTTGTAAATAGTGCGGCAGTTTACATTGGGGTGCATGTATCTTTTCAAATTAGTGTTTTAGTTTTCCTCAGATATATGCCTAGGAGTATAACTGCTGGATGGTATAGTAACTCTATTTTAAGTTTTTTTTTTTTTTTTTCTTTTTAGGCATATGAAGTTCCTAAACAAGGGGTCGAGTCAGAGCTACAGCTGCTGGCCTATGCCACAGCAACACAGGATCTGAGGCGCATCGGCTACTACACCATGGCTCATGGCAACGCAGGATCTTTAACCCACTGAGCAAGGCCAGACATCAAACACACATCCTCATGGATACTATTCAGGTTCATTACCGCTGAGCCACAACGGGAATTCCTATTTTCAGTTTTTTGAGGAGACTCCATACTGTCTTCCACAGTGGCTGCATCATTTTACATTCCCACCAACACTGTGCAAGTGCTCCCTTTTCTCCACATCCTCACCAGCATTTGTTATTTGTGGGGTTTTTTTTTTTTTTTTTTGTCTTTTCCAGGGCCCCACGGCACATGGAGTTTCCCAGGCTAGGGGTTGAATCGGAGCTGCAGCCACTGGCCTAAGCCAGAGCTACAGCAATGCGGGATCTGAGCCATGTCTGCGACCCACACCACAGCTCATGGCAATGCCGGATCCTTAACCCACTGAGCAAAGCCAGAGATCGAACCTGCAACCTCATGGTTCCTAGTCAGATTTGTTAACCACTGCGCCACAACGAGAACTCCTATTTGTGTCTTTTTGATGAAAACCCTTCAGACAGGTTGAGGTGATATCTCATTGTGGTTTTGATTTGCATTTCCCTGATGATTAGCAATGTTGAACATCTTGGTAAGACTTTTTTTTTTTTTTGTCTTTTTGCCTTTTCTAGGGCCGATCCCATGGCATATGGGGTTCCCAGGCTAGGGGGTCTAATTGGAGCTGTAGCTGCCGGACTATGCCAGAGCCACAGCAACGTGGGATCCGAGCCGCATCTGCAACCTACACTACAGCTCACGGCAATGCCGGATCCATTGGCAAGACTTTTTTTTTTTTTTTTTTTTTAAATGCTTAGAGGGGAGTTCCCGTCGTGGCGCAGTGGTTAATGAATCCAACCAGGAACCCCAGGAACCATGAGGTTGCGGGTTCGGTCCCTGGCCTTGCTCAGTGGGTTAACGATCCGGCGTTGCCATGAGCTGTGGTGTAGGTTGCAGCTGCGGCTCGGATCCCGAGTTTGCTGTGGCTCTGGTGTAGGCTGGCAGCTATGGCTCCGATTGGACCCCTAGCCTGGGAATCTCCATATGCCGTGGAAGTGGACCAAGAAATAGCAAAAAACAAAAAAACAAAACAAAACAAAATGCTTAGAGGCATATGTGAAGGTGCTTCTTGGTGCCATGTTCTTGGCTGAGCACCGAGCATGAGGTGATAAATGGATGATAGAATTCTCTGAAGGGAAGATTACCTTCTTGTTCATCTTTTTATAATCTAGTCATTCAGAGATTTAGATTAGCTAGTATGATCAATTTAAGGAGGAATCTTTAGCATTTATGTTTCACAGTAGAAAAAACTTGGTCCTGGAAACCAAGAAGTCTGTATTTGAGGCTGAACTTACCTAGGTTCCCACATCCCTCCCCAGCAACTTAACTTCTCTTAACCTTGCCCGACACCTTTAAAAAGGGGATGATTGCACTGCCTCGTTCAGCTCTAGAGAGGATCAAAGGGTTCTCTATGCAACAACCACAAAGGGCTAATTTGGAGTTTCCATTGTGGCTGAGTGGGTTAAGAATACAACATAGTGTCTGTGAGGATACAGGTTCAACCCCTGACCTCACTCAGTAGATTAGGGATCCAGTGTCGCTACAAGCTGCAGCGTAGGTTGTAGATGCAGCTCAGATGTTGCTGTGTTGCTGTGGCCGTGGTGTGGACCAGCAGCTGCAGCTCCCATTGACCCCTAGCCTGTGAATTTCCATATGCTGCAGGTGCAGCCCTAAAAAGGAATAAAAGAATTTTAAAATTAAACAAAACGGCTAGTTCAGCATAAAGTACTTTCTTCAACTCTTCAGGACTCTGTGATGAGTTAAAGTCTGTCACAAACCAGACTTGCCAGTGGGTGACTTTTCATGTTGTGACTCTGTAACCCTCATTCTTTCAGTTGTGTGGCTCTGCTGTCTTCTAAGCATGGCTGCTAAGGTCACTGTTTAGTTTTTTTTGTTGTTTGTTTTTTTTTTCATCAAAGTGCTGGAGAGGAAGAGTCATGGCAGGTAGTGGGGGGGGGTTGGGGGAGTGATGTACATCATCTTTTGCATGTCAGCTGTTCACGTTCCATTGGTTAGAGCTCAGTCACCTTGCTTCACCTAATGACAAAAGAGTCAGAGAGATGTAGTCTAGCTGTGGGCTCATGCAGAAGAGGAAATGCAGTTGATTTTTAAGTGTTTATCTTATGTATGGTTTATGTATGTATGTTTATCTTATGTATGGTCAGCACTTGGCCATATCCTCATTTGACCTGGATCCACCATGGTTTTCCCAGTGAGTCTGAGCTTTTATGTTTGTCTTTTGGGTTTTGGCATGAGCAGCATGATGGATTTGGGAACATATTAGTTATATCTCTTTGGATTGAAAGTAACGAAATCCGGAGTTCCCGTTGTGGCGCAGTGGTTAATGAATCTGACTAGGAACCATGAGGTTCCAGGTTTGATCCCTGGCCTTGCTCAGTGGGTTAAGGATCCGGCATTGCCGTGAGCTGTGGCGTAGGTTGCAGATGCGGTTCAGATCCCGCGTTGCTGTGGCTCTGGTGTAGGCCAGTGGCTGCAGCTTTGATTAGACACTTAGCCTGGGAACCTCCACAGGCCACGGGAGGGGCCCAAGAAATGGCAAAAAGACAAAAAGACAAAAAAAAAAGTAACAAAATCCACTTATACCCACTAGTTAGGGTAAAAACAAAAACTTAAGGAGGAATATATTAAACAGTTAAAGAGTGAGAGTTTCCTGGTGCCTACTGGATAGGATTTTGGTGATTTTGTATCCTGGGTTTGATCCCTGGTCTGGGAACTAAAATTCCACATCAAGCTGTTTCATTCTGTGGCTAAAAATACAAAAACTAAAATAGATAAAGGGTATCTTGTGGAACCCAGGGGAAGGAATGTGGAAGAACCTCAGGAAGTTTTTGAATTTGGATATTTCTGGAATTGATTTCTGTACTAATCAGAATAGGGTACAATATTCTATAGTAACAACAAAGCCCCAATTCTCAGCAATTTAGAATAACAATCTCTTATAACGGATTACAAGCAAACCTGCCTGCCCTTTGCTCAGGAGGAAGACACTATCTTTGGTCATCCTAGATAGAAAGGGCACCTGCCCTCTGCTCTGGAAGGAGACACTATATTTTGCGCAGCTGCTCACTATCCAAACATTTTCGAAAAGACGGTCTAGAACAAACTGCCTCTTTTTGCAAGGTGTGCAGAAAAGCAAGAGGCCCATGGAGAATTGTCTCCCTGTGAGATGTTTATAAGCTACCTTTGTAAGGTCATGGGATCCTTTTAAGGACTTTGAATTTTACCCTGACTGAAATGAGGAGCCATTGCAGAATTTTCCTCAAGCGACTGACGTGAGGGGACATGTCTTGACAAGGTGATCCTGGCTGCCACGCTGAGTGGCAGTAGACAAGGGCAGAAGCAGAAATTCTTGCAGGAATCCAGCCAAAATGGTGGCCTAGACCAGAGTGATGTTTTGGGTTTGGGCCTGGACAGCTGGAAGGATGGAGTTCCATGAACTGAGGTGGGGAGAGTGACAGAAGGAATAGATTTTGGAGGGCTGCTCAGAGATCAGTTTTGGATGTGATGAATTTCAGATATCTATTAGATAGATAAGATGTCTTGGTATCAAGAGCGCCATTGGATTAATGACTCTGGAATTTGGGAGAGAGGTTTGGGTTGAGATAAAAAACATGGTCTTTGGTGTACAGTTGACATTAAAGCCATGCGGCTGGAGACTTATAAGGCAAGCTGAGGGGATGCCCAGGGTATTTCATTTGTAGTTATGAATTGGGGTGAATTATATGCTCTGTTCACTTTCAAAGCTGAATCGAGGCTGTTGAGGTTTAAATTGAATAAAATATAATATAGATGAATAATATTAACAGTTTAAAAATGAGCTCATCCGATAAAACAATTAGGGCCTTTATCTGACTTTTTGCAGACTCCCATGTATCTAAAAGAGGCAGAGTGTCATTTGAGCTTTAAAGGAAAAAAAGAAAAAAAGCCAAGCATAAAATCTAAAATTTTAATTAAAAAATTTTGACAATGTTAAACAAGAAGCAGCTGTGTGGGGGAAGATTGGTGTGCATTTTTAGCCCCACTTTGAAAGCCTCAGATTGTCTCTGGAGCAGAACGCAGCAAATTGTCACAAATCTTGTTTTCTGAGAAACTGGTTATATCAACATTACAGCATGCCACTTCTTCAGCCAGCATGCCAAAAATAACACGAAAAGAAATGACTGCAAATCTAGTTAGAATTAAGCCCATAATTATTGCGTTTGTGATCATTTCCAAGAATTGTTCCTAACCAAATATTAAATGGAAGAAATGTTCTAGCCTTGAAAGTTTCCATTTTATTTTTCTCCTTCACTAATGGTTTATATTAGCAAACTATGAGTAGTTTTAGACAGAGCCCTTCTATGTTGAGGTTAAAAGCAAACCCATTTTAATAATACTTTGGAGACTGTATTTTTCTTTGTTAAAAGAGGAAATGTTTTTGTTCTTCTGCTTGTAGTTGTTTAGAACACTAAAGTTTTAAAAGCCCTGATTAAAAGTCTGTGATCATTTAAAGTCCTGAGATACTACCTCTTTTCTAATTTTTCCTCCACTATCAGATAAATAAATCTTAATTTAAAATATCTGTTTGGCGGAGTTCTTGTCATGGCTCAGCAGTAACGAACCCGACTAGAATCCATGAGGACACAGGTTTGATCCCTGGCATCACTCAGTGGGGTAAGGATCCGGCGCTGCCTCAAGCTGTGGTATAGGTGGCAGACGTGGCTCAGATCCCACGTTACTGTGGCTGTGGCGTAGGCCGACAGCTGCAGCTCTGATTCCATCCCTAGCCTGGAAACTTCCATATGCTGTGAGAGTGGCCCTAAAAAGAAAAAGAAAAAAAAAAAAAGAAAAAAATCCCCCCCAAAATCTATTTGATAAACTGTGGGTGAACACGGAGATAAGAACGGTGGTAATGGAACAAATGCAGAGATAGAACTAAAGTCTTTCTTTTGTCCATAAAATGGCTTATCTGCAAACAGATGGAATCCTTTATTTCAGGAAAGTAGTTTTTGTTTTTTAATGATGACAGCATAATTATTTAGGAAATTCCCCTTAGTATTTGTCCAGCTTCTTCTCCCACGGTTTCCATATTCCTCATACAAGTTAGATCCACCAGCAGACCATGTGGATATTTATGGTGCTTGTTAATATAGTAGGAAGTACGTACATTCTGACATTTCCGTGCCTTGGGGGAGTCTATGTTTCCAGTCCTTGTCAGGTATTTATGTATAACTCTTAACCAGTAAAAACAGGACACATTCCTCCTCCTCCCTCTTTCAACAAAGTGTAACTCACTGCACTTTAACAAACTTGTGGTTTTTTTTTTTTTTTTTTTTTTGTATAGTAAGCCTATATAGACTTAAATTCAGAAGACTGTCTTTTGGCTAAAGAAAAAAAAAAAATCCACTTTTTAAAGTAGCATTTGCTTGGAGTTCCAACGTTCCACAAGAGACATTTTTCCTTCCTAAGATCATTACCAACACAAGGTGTGCATACATATGTGTGCTCTTGTGTGCACATTAGAACACGTGCACGCATGAGCGCGCGCGCACACACACACACACACCACACACGTGTGGAGAGTCTCTGCCTTGTGCAGAAACATTCTGATTATTCCAAGGATGAATGGGCTGCCCTACAGCTTTCCCCCTTTCCCACCTGCCTTAAGCCTACATGAAGTTCATCACCAGGAGGAGGCTGTTCTATGGAAAGTCTCCCGTTGGTTTTGGAGCTGCAGGGGTGGCAGGATCAGGCAGGCACCTAAATCCACATTGTCAAGCCTTTGGCTGTACTCTACTGGAGAAAAACGCCGCAGGGCTTTTTCTCCTCTTTCAATGTCAACAGAGAACGATGTCCCGGAACAATTGAATGGCTACCTCTTGGTCTCTGCATGATTATCTTAATACCAAATACCATTTGCTGGTGTGGGGACTCTGAGCAGTCCCTTGCAAGCAGCCCTGGCAATGTGTGTTGAAAGATTACTGATGTCAGGAATCCTTTTTCGGGACTTGCCTCCTCTTGGTGGACCCCAGGTTGAGTTGCCTTCTGGGAGGACGACCATAGAATAGCTGGAAGAGAGAAACTTCGAAGGTTCCTTCAGGCTTGACAGACAACTAAAACTTGTAGAGAGGGAAGTGGCAAGTGAGGGCAGTTTCCTCTTTAGGACTGCGGACAGGCAAAATGGTTTTACTAGGTGAGGTGAATAGGCTGTATGGAGATTGCTGAGGTGATAGACCTACATTGGGTCTCTCATGGTAGATCATTTTTGTTGTTGTTATTAATTGAATGTTAGCTGAGATTCAGCAGAAATTCTGAGTACTTTAAGAAGAAAAGGATTTAGTACAGGAGACTAGGCATGTACAAAATCATCAGATGACTGGACAAGTAGGTTCTAGACTGGGCCTCTAGCAATGACTCCAGAACATGGAAAAAGTGACCCACTGGGGGAAGAAGGGGGAGGTGGAGAATTACAAAGCTGCCACATTTAACCTTGAGTTAGAAAACCTGCTGTGTGGCTATAATCTTGGTATCAGGAAATCACCTGCTTTCTAGGTGTGGTACACAGACTCTGCTGTGGAAATATCCCATGTCTCCCACAACCTTGCTTGCCAATAGGAACAGCCCAAAGTCGCAGGAAGATGGGCCTCCCTCATTCCTTCAGATCTCCTGTTAGGGCATCTAGCTGAATTCATGCCCAGATCTATAGCAGCAAGGGTATCTGGGAAATGTAGTTTTTATCTTTCAAGCTTCTTCAGGAAGGCCTACTGGAAGGAGGTTGGAACATCTATGGGGTAATTATTGTCCAGAATTCAACCCATATCCAGAGAGGGCTGATCCCTTCAGCCTGCCAGTAGCTTCAGCTTCCCTGGAAGGGTGAGGGTGTGAGCTCACTGGATGTTTCCAGGGCACGTTCCTTCAGGTAACCTGAATGGCTGGGACAACAGTGAGGATGACGGTAGAGGCAACATCAGCCACAAAGATAGCAGCTTCCAGCAGGGTGAGTAAGAAGCCATGACAAAGCCTTTAAGGAATGTGGGTCGTTTCCTCGACTTCTGGATCCTTTCTTGGTATTGAAGTCCCCATCTTCCTTCTGGCAGCAGCTTTGAGAGAGAAGCGTGGGCATACAGTGGGGAGGAGGGTGCCTCCTGGCTGGCTTCTCTCCAGGAGTATTGGTGGCTGCAATCATCCTGTGGACTTTTTTGTAGGTGTTTGAGAGGGCAGATGGGGAGTGGGAATTGGGTACCTCTGGGACCTGCAGTTTCTTCTGGGGGTGCTGGTGGTGTCAGGAACAGCCTCCAGCACAGTAAGTGTATGATGGTGGTGGGTCACATGGGTGGTTCGTGGGGATTAGAGGGCATTAGATTTAGTTGATTATAGTACTTATTTTTTTCTCATAAAACCTAAAAATATCACCTGTAAGAAATGGTAAAACTTGACAGTGTCCTCAGTATTATTAGAGTTCCTATTTCTTCTCTTTCCTACTTATGTTAGCAGTAGGCTATCCACCCTGACATATTTTAAAAGGAGACAACAAAGAGGCAGCCAGTGAAAGTCCCCTTTCCACAGCCATCTTCAGGCTTAGTAGAAGTGGGAGAATAATATTGGAATTAGTATTGTAGACTTACAAGCTTATGAAGATGAAATGCACTGTTCCCACCCCACACTCCTGTCTCTGTCAGACTCACCTTCAGTTATGTCTGTTGTAACCCAGACAAGCTCACCCGAGACCCAGAAAAATTGGGAGCTAGTTCCACGCTGTATTAAATATGACTCACAAATACACAATCCTTTTTCCTTTCCAATGACTTTTATCACATAGGGGATGTTACATTATGTATAAATATATTTTTTTATTTAAAATTTTTTTTTTGTCTTTTTAGGGCTGCACCCGTGGCATATGGAAGTTCCCAGGCTAGGGGTCCAATCAGATCTGTAGCCACCGGCCTACACCAGAGCCACAGCAATGCCAGATCCGATCCACGTCTGTGACCTACACTACAGCTCACGGCAATGCCAGATCCTTAACCCACTGAGCAAGGCCAGGGATTGAACCCACAAACTCATGGTTTCTAGTTGGATTCGTTTCCACTGTGCCATGATGGGAACTCCTTTTATTATTATTATTTCTTATTTTATAAACATTTGATTGTTTGGTTTGAACGTCGTCTCATCATGAATGTAAAAGCAGCTATTCTCTGCTACAGACAAAATTCCAGATTTCAGCTCGACCTGCCTACCTCTGAGAAAGTGGTTCTGGGAAGATGCTGTGAACATGGCAGGTATGGATATCGTCACAAAGTTTGGGAAAAGCAGGAGGCAGCCTTTTGTCTATTCCTTGTCCTTGCTGTTTAGCTAAGGCTGCATCAGGACAATAAGGCAGTTCTATCAGAAAACTGCACTAATTAGTTGCAGTTTCTCAACGTCCTTAGACTGCTTCTGAAAACTAATTAATGGGAATCAGAGAGTGTAAGAGAATACATACCCTGTGGATATGTAGTTAACACACACACCTCTCCCAGGCGCTGATGGGACGGGCTACTTAATTTCCCCAAAGAGGATTCACTGGGTTTTCCCCTCCCCATCTTTTAGTTTTTCTTTTTTAACAGCTTTGTTAATTTAGGTTAAGTGGTTTGGTTGTCATGGAAACCAGTATTCCTCTCAGGCTGATTGTGTCAAAGGCATCATTAATCTGTTTTCTCAACTGCCTCTTCCTCATCCATCTAATTGCCATCTCCCTCCCCAGCCCCCTCTTTGGATGACATCATTTTGGACATTTTTAGGACACCATATGTGAGATTCAGCACAATTTATTTTCTTTTCAAATTCCACATCACTATGTTAATTGTCATGTTCCCACCCCAAGGAGGAAGATGGCTCCCCTATGTGGGGGATATAATTCCCCCCAAAGGTGAGGCTGCAAGTCACTTAATTTAATATATACCTCAGGTGCAATTCAGCTTCCCAAATAACTCTTTCCTTCTCATCTCCTGGGTTTTTTTAGGATTCTAGATCATATTTTTGATGTTATTCTGGGTACGGTGATCTTTGAAAGCATAAAGAACCTGTACTGTCGGGCTAGCGAAGAGGATGGATGATTTAGGTAACAGTGTGGCCTGACTTCTGCTGAGATGGCCTTGAACCTGGTGAGAGAATGTGGAGCCCTGCCTATTGTCTCTTCTGCTCAGATAATGCTCTTGGTGCAAAATGCTGTATCATTTGTGTCCTTTTGCCGTGATGTCCATATTGACACAAATCTGGCCCAAAATACAGTGTGGCAGTGGCTTTTTGCCCCCCTGCTGCTCTGATGGGTAGAAAGATTCTCAAGTGATTGTTCTGTTCTGTTTTACCTCGGTCAGTAGGCAAGATTTTCCCTGCACAGCTCTGTTTTCTCACAAGATTTCTGGATTCTGTGCCCATTCAGATAATAGGTATGTAAGCATCAAAGACATTTTGGCCATAAATGGGGCACAGGTCAGTGGGGTACAGCACTTGAGGATAATTTAACACCTGGTCCATTCACTCTGCTTCCTATGCCTCTCAACAGAAGAATTTTGAGAATTTTTGCCTCACCATTTTCCTCTTGGGATATCTTTTTATTATTTTGCTGGTGCTTTTATGAGGCGGTGATAAAAATCTGGGAAGTAATGTTAATTTATATTTTACATGCAGTAACATCATTTATACATAAATCAAATTTTTTTCTTATAACAGCAGACACAAATGATATTCCTAATACCTTTTTGTGATATCTGTTTGATGCCAAAGGTTTATATCCTTTTCTCATCTCTACTCATTAGGCAGAATTCATTGTTTCTTCCTCTGTTTCCTGATCCAGACATTTATTACAGCATGCACACTGTTAAATAGTTAATTTAAAAGTGTGTCACTTTATATGTTTTATACTCACCATTGAATAATTAGGATTGAACAATAAGGCTTTTATTGGATAAATGAGGTTTTTAAATATTATACATGAAATTTTTGTGGTATCGTGCAACATACATTAAACATTTCAGTACCCAGTACACAGGAGATGCTCAATAAACACTGAGTGAATGAAATATTGAATATGAATTGAGTTTCAATTACACACAAGGTCTTTTTGTAGGAATTAGAGATTTGATCAGTGCTTTAATGAAATTACAATTCAATATACGGTGGATGATCATTCAATTACTTTAAAACATTTTGAAATGGCATGGGGATTATTTTGAATAACCTTTTATTTTTCTTTACTCTTTTGTTTAGTTTTTTCTAAAATACCTGGCTTTTAAAATGATGGTCAAATACAATCCTTGTGAATTTAATATATTAAAGAATACTTATATAAATGGTGTCCCTTAAAAACATGAGCCATTTGGATTGCCTTTCTTATCTTTATGCCCACCAGAGTGTTTGGCAAATATTATTTAGTCAGATTAACTGTAGGATAAACTAATGTTGACTTAAGATTAAAACAATATTGATTTATAGCTACATCAATTTACAATAGGTAAAAAATGTCTATTGCTCTTGATTGCCAACAACAGTGGTAGAACTGACCAGATTTCATGTGCTACCTCTCTAAGAAGCATTTCTATTTTAGGCCCAAGGAATGAAGCAATGTGTAAGAAAACTGCACAAAGGCAGTTGGTGGCTGTCTAAAACCATTTGGGTTGCTATTACAATACATCATATACAGTAAACACAGTATATCACTGGGTGGCTTATGAACAACAGAAATTCATTTCTCATAATTCATTTCTGGAGGCTGGGAAGACAAAGATTAAGGTGCTGGTGGATTCACTGTATGATGAGGGCCTGCTTCCTATTTAATAGATGGTGTCCTTCTGCTGTGTCCTCACTCGGCTGAAGAGGCAAGGGAACTCTCTTGGGGTTTCTTTTATAAGGACACTAATCCCAGTCATGAGGGCTCCATCCTCATGACCTACGGACCTCCCAATGGTCCTCCACCAAATTCTATCCTATTGGGGGTTAGGTTTCAGCAGTGAATTTGGGGAGGGTAGATACAAACTTTCCTTCTATAGTAGTGGCTAAGATTTATGCTTCTGCAATTCTAATTTTAGATTTGGAGACACCAGAGTGGATAGAGGGCATGAGAAAGGACCTAGAATGACTCCTAGCCCTCTTGTTTAGGTTTCTGGGGGGAGGCTGACACCCCAGGGGAGAGCTAGTTAGACAGGTTGGAATAGGGAAGATGCGTGAGCAGCCTTAACATGTTCAGATTGCCTCTAAACTTTCAAGCACGAGTACAGAATGAATAGGTCCTTTCTGAGTAAAATACAGAGAAATCCTTAGGTTATGTTTTGTCTCTGTGGCTGAGTCTTTAATGCAACTATCTGGAAGCTAAGTGTCCAATATCATGTTGTTCTAAGCAAGAATCTCAGGGCTTTTGGGTACTGGACAGAAATAAGGAAAATAGGCAACGAGCGTCCTAGGAATTCTTGAAGAGCAATTCAGATTTGTGAAAGAGATTTCATATCAAGATTCTTTTTCTTGTTTCCTGCTGCACCCACAGCGTGCCGAAGTCCCTGGGCCAGGGATTGAACTTGCACCGTAGCAGTGACAATGCCAGGTCTTTACCTGATAGCCCACCAGGGAACAAACGCCTCAAGATTCTTTTTGTGCTGAGGAAATCACTCAAGTTACCTCTGACAGGTTTTTGTTTGTTTGTTTGTTTGTTTGTTTTTTAAGTAAAGAATAGTTCCACAGGAGGGCAGAAACCAAGGGTAGTCACCTCTGTCTGCTTCCTTCTCCATGGATCTTCCTGTCTTTTTTTCCAGTACTTCTTGGCCTTTCAGACATTGGATTCATTCTTCTCTCTCCTGACCCTGATTCCTCGAAATGTTATTATGTCCCGGGCCCATTTTGTCTGGTCCTCGACCTTATGGGATACACCTACCTTCAACTCTCCAGATAAATGACGTTATTTTTTTATTCTCCCAGATTCCAGCATTCTCAGGAGAGAATGGAAGGCATACGGAAGTTCCCGGGATAGGGGTGGAATCAGAGCTGCAGATGCTTGCCTAAGTCACAGCCACAGCAACGCCAGATTGGAGATGGATCTGAGCCGCATCTATGACCTACGATGCACCTTGTAGCAACACTGGATCCTTAGCCCACTGAGCAAGACCAGGGATTGAACGTGCATCCTCATAGACACTATGTTGGGTTCTTAACCCACTGAGCCACAAGGGGAACTCCTGTCCATTTCATTTTTAAAGCACTATGCAAGGAGTACTGGCAGGGTTACCTGGCAGTCATGCATTTATCAGGTGTGTGGGTGAGGGGGTACTATAGAATGAACCCTGGGGGGAAAAAACTTCATGAAAACATCATTGAAAGACATGCTGCACTTCTTGCAGTGAAAAGAACTGGTTATTTCCCTGTCTACTTCCCCTATAGAAACAAGGACTTTTATCACAAAGATTCTTTTGTAATAATTATTAACATAGTGAGCAATGTAAGATTCACACAGAGGTTGTTAAATCTTCACATTTCTGGAGTCCTCTTCCAAACTCATGTCATACTTTTACATTGTCACCAAGTACTTGTTTCTTAACATTCAGGTTTTATTTCCTGCCATAAGGAGGTGCAGTAGGACTGAGAAGCCACTAGATGTCGCTATTGCAGGTAGCATTTCAAATCCTCCAACTTGCGTCTGCTATTGTTGAATGCAAATATTTCAGTAATGGTTGACAGAAGTCATCCAGACTATCCTTCCTGACGGACAATCACAGTGAATGGTGGTGGTTTACCTTTAATGAACCTCAAGTAAAGAGCAATGTTTAAAAGAGCACCCATCTCTGCTGGCCACTGGAAGGACAGATACCAAAGCAAGCTGGCCTCCAAGGTCCTTACAGTCTGAACACCTGTAAGCCTGAGAGTCTAAAGGCATGATCTCTTCTGGTTTCCTAACCTTTGTGTGCCTTTGTTTTTGTCAGGATCAAACCATTTTGGTAAATGGCATATTGTATATTCAACATAGCAGAATCCATAATAGTGAGAAACATTAAGAAAATATTACAGGGAATTCCATTGTGGCTCAGTGGTAACAAACCCTACTAGTAGTATTTCTGAGGATGCAGGTTTGACCTCTGGCCTCACTCAGTGGGTTGAACATCTGATGTTGCCCTGAGCTGTGGTGTAGGTTGTGGATGCAGTTTGGATCCTGCATTGCTGTGGCTGTGGTGTAGGCTGGCAGCTTAGCTCCTATTCATCCCCTAGGCTGGGAACTTTCATATGCCATGTATATGGCCCCAAAAAGAAAATATTACAGTGATGGCAAAAGTTTGCTGTGTATTTAGGTGACTTCCCTTGGCTTAGGAGGCCAAGGCTCAGAGGCTGAGTGCTTCAGGGAAAGGGAAATCTTCAGGCCATTGGTCAGCTGCTCTCTGCTGGCTTAAATTTAACTCAACTCTGAGATTATTGTGGGATATTGAAGGGGGAAGTTTTAATTGTGTAAAGACAATCCTTCTCATATTGTCTTGTCATTTTTCTCTTTCCTTCCTCTTCTCCTGTCCTCTCCTCAACTTCTTTTGCCCTGATTATCCTTTTACCTTTGCCCTTAGTTCCCAGTGGCTCCAAGGCATTTCCTAGTAGCAATGGATGCTCAAGAATGTATGATTTTGGAACCTGGTTTCTTGTCCCTTGTCCTCTTCTCCTAATACTTTCAACCACAAATAAAAGATTTCCAGCTGCTAAAAATGGATAATCCATTAGGAGAGTGAAACCTAAAGAATACTATTGGAGACCTGGGTGGAGAGGCATGGCCGACTGAGGCCAGTGCTTCCCAAAGTGGGTTGAGTAAAACATCACTCCTCAGGAATGCACACTACTATATATATAATAGATAACCAACAAGGACCTACCGTACAGCACAGGGAACTCTACTTAATACTCTGTAACAACCTATGATACAAAAAAGGAGTTCCTGTTGTGGCACAGTGGAAACGAATCTGACTAGGAACCATGAAGTTGGGGTTTGATCCCTGGCCTCGCTCAGTGGGTTAAGGATCTGGCATTATGGTGAGCTGCGGTGTAGGTCGCAGACACAGCTAAGATCTGACATTGCTGTGGCTGTGGTGTAGGCTGGCAGCTGTAGCTCCGATTGGACCCCTAACCTGGGAAACTCCATGTGCCACAGATGTGGCCCTTAAAAAAGCCAAAAGAAAAAAAAAAAGAAAAAGAAAGAAAGAAAGGAATCTGAAAAAGGATACACACACATACATAACTGAATCACTTTGCTATACACTGAAATTAACACAACATTGTAAATCTATTATACTTCAATTAAAAGATGAATCGTGAAGAAGCAGTTCCATGCACATTGAAGTTGAGAAATACTATAGTTATTATTCTCTCTTGCGAGGTTTACAATGTATATGGGGCAGTCAACTTTCCAATATGTATTCCAGCAGAGAAACCAGTTTAATTTTCTCAGCCCAGCATTACCTACTCTAACTGGACCACAGAACCCATTCTCTGTCATTGCTGATGGTTCACACCACCAACTAGTAACCTGTAGAACTGGTATTTCATGAAATAGATGGAATACATTTTGGAGACTATTTCCACAGCAGGAAAATTTTATAAATCCAGTCTTTGCAATGAAGTAAAATTGAATCCCTCTTCTAAAATAAGCTCAAGCTTAGATTTTTGTCTTCTGAGATGTTTTATTTAAAGCAAGTAGGATAGTAAGTATATAGGGGATATCACTTTTCCATGATGTCATTTAGATTACTAAAAAAATACTGAATTACTGATATAATTTCAAGACTTTCTTCTCTTTGGAGGCATTTCATGCCAGAATTAGTTATAGCTTTAGGCTATATAGTTAATATTTTTTGAGCATTTACTATATGCCCAGTACTGTCTAGAGGAAATGTGATGGCAAAATCTTTTTTTTTTTGGCTATTCCCATGGCATGTGAAAGTTCCCAGGCCTGGGATCAAACCCGAGACACCGAGACACAGAGGTGACAATATTGGCTTCCCAGCCGCTAGGCCACCACTCCTGAAGGCAAATCTTATAGTCTTATACCTCTTAACACTTCTCCTCTGTCGTTCTGATTTTTAATAAATGGAATGTTACTTATGATATGCTTACCTCTGTGCCTAGGATAGGGTAAACTTTAGGTAAATAATGGCAGGCATGATTAGCTACTTGGTCAAGCACTTTGAGTTGGAGAGAACATTATAGATACTTTAGACCCTTCAAACATCTTTTCCTGTGGCTTAAGTACTAAGAATGAACCTCAACGAGGTGGCTTCCAATCTTATGGTCAAGGCTCTTTTTTGAATGTGTGATCATTATTTCCTTACTACTATTAGGACTAAAGTCAGAGAAAGTCTGGTAAGTGCTTAATGAATTGACCTATATGTGTTGCCCCTTGAAATATTGTGAATAACTCCTGAGAAATCGTCTCTTCTTTGAGGAGAACTTTTTGTGGGATGTCAGCAACTTCCTTCGAGGTAGATCTGTGATTGTAAAAAAGGCATAATCCCATTTGGGACAAAAGCCAAGTTCAATATCATTTAAAGCTTAGCTCATGCACAGGATGAATAAATTCTCAGTAGAATTTAAGAAAAATCCTTTGCAAAACTTCTTCTTGATTTATGGACCTTATAAATATGACCCCTGGAAGATGGCATGTAGGATTATAGGATTTATTTTGTGTGTTTGCCGTGAGGATGAAATAGAGTTTTGGAATTACTGAGGCCAGACGCAAAGGGAAATTAAATAAGCTCTGTGGATGAAAAGAAATTTTTAAAAAGTGCCTTATAAGACATATCAGGTAATAAAGCACCAGGGCCAGATGGATACACAGCTGTATTGTACAGAACGTTAAGGCATAAATTGCTTTCAATTTTAGAAGAGGTTTATAAACATGCTCCAGGAACCAAAGAAACTCCTCCTTGTTCCAATTTCACTGGCAAGAAAAAACATGTATAGTCTCTAAACTAATTTTATTTCTTAACTCTGACCAAAAAGCCATGACTGTTAGATTTATAAAGCTATTAAGCAGTATATTTCCCTGATCAAGTGGATTAATTCTGTGGGATATTTCTGGAAAATAATATTTACTTCTTAGTTAATATTACAAATATAATACTAGATAATAGAAAAATGGGTACGGATAAGATATTTACCTAATGAATTGAGGTGCCAAGAAAGTACTACATTTAATGAAATAGTCACAGAAGGCTTTTACTTCTTTTTATGCCCATACCTGCAGCACCTGGAAGTTCCCCAGCTAGGGGATCAAATCAGAGTTGCAGCTGCAGTCCTACACCACAGCTCTCAGCAGCACTGGATCTGAGCCCAAGCTGCAACCTATGCCTCAGCTTGCAGCAACAATGGATCCTTCACCCACTGACCCAGGCCAGGGCTCAAACCCACATCTTCACAAAGACGATATTGGGTCTTTAACCTGCTGAGCCACAAGGGGAACTCCAGTCATAGAGAGGTTTTACAGAAATTGCAAAACTAGCCTGAATCCAGACAAAATAAATAGACCTTCTCATTTTTAAGAATATATTTTTGCAATAATCATGGATATATTAAATTATTTCATATCACACATATTTTTTTTTAAAGTGAGGTTTAAAGTGGCAATCAGTTGGGAAAAAAAATTTATGTCTAACACCAGGCTGTTATGGTATGTTCATTCCATGGATGTTATGCAGTTATTACAGATAATAGAGAATGATTATGATGGCTATGATATTTTAAGTGACTAAAAATGGGTTTCAATGCAGGTTTTTGTTTTTGTTTTTTTTGACTTTTTAGGGCCACACCCGAGGCATATGGAGGTTCCCAGGCTATGGGTCGAATCCGAACTACAACTACCAGCCTATACCACAGCCACAGCAACACCACACCCAAGCCATGTCTGCGACCTACACCACAGCTCATGGCAACGCTGGATCCTTAACCCACTGAGCAAGGCCAGGGATTGAACCTACAACCTCATGGTTCCTAGTCAGATTCATTTCTGCTACGCCATGACAGGAACTCCTTAGTGCAGTTTTTATGGTATGATTTGCTTTTTGTAACCTAATAGAAAAACCTGTGTTTGTGTATTGGCACTGTCCATTCAGGTGTCTTGTTAGAGTCAACTGGATATTAAATCTCAAGACTGTCAGAGGATATATTTGGCCCAGGCTTCTGTGGAGGGTGTCACACAGGAACTACAGCTGTCTGCAGGAAGCATCAGCCATTCTTCTTCAGCTGGAGTTTTTGCAGCTGTATAGCTCTGGTGCAAGGATATGAGAAACCCACCAGACAGGGTAAGAACTGTCATGGCTTAGAAACCTCAGACTTTCTACTGTACTAATTATTTCTTATAATGACGCAATAGGATTCCAGTCCCCAAAGGGCAATCCAGTCCCAAGAGTTACCATACTCAGGAAGACCCATAGCTACCTGTCTGGTCGGGTAGTTAGAGCGCATTTCTAGTCTCTCCCAATCCGGATGCAGTTGACCAAACAAGGGTTATCTTAATCATTAAGCAACGTTGCTTAGTGCTATAGACTTAATATTTATTTCCCCCTACCCCTAATCCATATGTTAAATCCGAACCCCCAAGGTGATTAGAGTTAGGAGATGAACCTTTGGAAAGTGATTAGGTCATGAAGGCAGAGCCTCCAAAGCCAAGGAATTCATGCTCTTATAAAAAGAAGACTGAGAAAGTGTCTACCTCTTCCCTCATATGAGGTTACAAAAAAGATGGTAGTTTAGGACTGAACCCTTGCCCAATACCAAGCCTTCCAGTGCCTGGATCTTAGACTTTCCAGCCTTCAGGACTGTGAGATATAAGTTTCTATGGTTTATAAATTCCGCAGTCCATGGTATCTTTCTTATAGCAGCTTGAATAGACACACACTTATTGTTGTAGTTAACATTCCATCTGGGGAGCAATCAGGTGTTTAGGTGGTCATTTTAAGACAGCAAGCCAGGAGTTCCTATTGTAATGGTAATTGGTTCATTCAATGGTAATGAACCAGACTAGTGTCCATGAGGATGCAGGTTTGATCCTTTGCCCCTTTTAGTGGGTTAAGGATTCAGTGTTGCTGTGAGCTGCTCTGTAGGTCAAAGATGTGGCTTGGATCCTGTGTTGCTGTGGTAGTGGTGTAGACCAGCAGTTGCAGCTCTGATTCAACCTCTAGCCTAGGAACTTTCATGAGTTCCAGAGGCAGCCCTAAAGAGAGAGAGAGAGAGAGAAAAAAAAAGAGAGAGCAAGCCACTGTACAGCAGAAACTGACAATACATTGTAAATCAACTATACTTTAAAAAACAAACAGCAAGCCAAATGAGCATAGTAATCCAAACTTGTTTGGATCTGTTTTTTTTCCTGGTTATTTTGTATTTATTTACTTACTTTAAAAATTTTAATTTTCTTCTGTTATAGCTGATTTTTGACCTCCTTTATTAACCTTTTTTTTCGGTCCTTTTTTTGGGTCACTGTGGACTCAAATGACTCTCATGTATCAGCTCCTTTTTATTTGTTCAGTGACTTGGCTGGAAGTACCACCCACGCTGCCTCAGGTAAATCCTCTTAGTTACATACACCTCAAAAAGTGCAGCATTGGGCATGCCCACAGTCCCCCTGGGATGACAGTGGGTTTAGCAGAACTTGCTTTTATTATCTTTTACCCTGATTGCTCTATCAGGCTGCTCCCCTCTGGTGGTATCACACCCAGCTTTTAGGCTCTTCTAATTTTTAGGTGGTTGTGCTATTGCTTTTAACAATATGCCAGAAGAGAAATTGTTCTAGTTAAATTTGGACACTTTTGCAGGAATAAAATCTTTGAGTCCAGTCTCTGAGGTTTGTTTTGACCCCAGGAGGACTGTTCTTATCTGTCTTTCCCCCTGTTCTCTCTATTAAGCCTCCACTGGTCTGCAATTACCTTATCACTCTTATAAAGCTACTAGCCTCCTCTTCATTGCTTTCCTTCACTGTTCTCAGCCATGCTCTTTAGGCTTGAACTTCCCTACATCCTTTTCCAAATAAAATCATTCTTTTGAGAGATTCAAAGCTTTCTCTTCTTATGGCTTGTCTGTTTCCCTGGGCATAACTTCTGTGCCGCTGCTCCAGAGCTTGGGGCAGCAACACCAGTCCACTTCTCTCAGAATGACATCTTTGCTTGATAAGCAGTGTGCCAGTTGTGGTTGGAGATGGGGTGTCTTTTCAGCTTGCTCCTCCTGGCAAGAAGCTCTGCTCCCAAGTGAGTTGGAATACAGGAGATTTGGCCCCAGTACTCTCAGCCTATCATGCCTGGCTGGGATAGAGCTTCTGTTCTATGAGCTGAGCTTGATGAGTTGATGAGTTGTGGTGATCAGTTGAGGGTAGCTCTGAACCTCACAGCTATAGAGCTTCTGCAGCCTGAAGCTAAAGGGAAGAGAAATGCTGGGGACCTGGTCCCCCTGGGGAGACACTGCAGCTCCAGACTAAGAGCTAGGGTAAGTTGGAGCCCTTGCTCTTGGCTATACCAACTTGCATTAGTGCATCATGCTGAGCCGGGGGTGAGGGAAATGATGCCCATTCTTGTTCTTACTGAGATTTAGTAGACTGTTTTGGGTTTTTTTGTGTGTCATTTTAGGGCCACACCTGCGGCATATGGAGGTTCCCAGGCTAGGGATCCAATTGGAGCTGTAGCCGCCGGCCTACGCCATGGCCAAAGCAATGAGGGATCCAAACCGTGTCTGCAACCTACACCACAGCTCATGGCAATGCTGGATCCTTAACCCATTAAGTGAGACCAGGGATCGAACCTGCGTCCTTATGGATGCTAGTTGGGTTTGTTAACTGATGAGCTATGATGGGAACTCCAAGCAGACTGTTTTGAATGAATGTTTTTCTAAGGGCTCTCTCACGGCTGTATGCCATCAGGAAAATTTATAGAGACTTAAAACAATGTTTTAAAAATAATTTTTGCTAGTTAGGGTTGTTTTGCTCAGGAGGTTGGTGGAGCTAATTATACTGCCATTCTAAAAATTTATTTCCCTTTATTGTTTGTAATTTATATGTGTCTCAAGGGCCATTAGCCTGGAGTTGTTTCATTAACACTATGCATGTATTAAAAAGATGAAAAGATAGATAATGATCTATTAATGTTAATCTGTTGATTTAAATATCTTGATTTTGCTTATTTGTATGTTATGCCTCCAACTTCTTCCTTTTTTTTTTTTTGAAGTGAGAAAAAAAGCTTTTAATAAAAGAGGCAAGTAAAAGCAAATGATTTCTCTCTTGGTGGCTGGGAAGGAAAGAGATAGCACTAGGCCTGCAATCCATTCTCTCCTTTTTACTGAGAGGCTTGCTGGAAAAAAAGGTAAATCTCTTTAGGAGCATATTCATGACAGACCTCTTAGCAAATGCACTGATGGCATCCACTGATGGGAGAGTCCTCAGTCGTGGAATGTTTTTAGCATAGCAGGATGGACCTGGTCTGTCTGGAACTGATCATGCTAACCAGAACAGGAATCTATGGATTTCTGGGGCATGGCTCTCTGGAAGAAGTCACATTAGCTATTGCTGGGGGAGGTCAATGAGAGGATGTGATGGGACCTAACTCCCAATTGACCTGAGAGTTGGAATGGGGCAAATATGGGCTCCTCATCTGCTCTGCTATCCTGGAAATATACATTCTACCCACCATGTCCACAGCCACAGATGCAGCTGTTTCAAGGACGAAGCCTTGAGAGCGTATGGTGCTGTTGAGACCATCTGGACTGAATATGCGATGGAACCTAGGTAAGACCTTTATATGAACTTGAAGATTTTGGTGGGTGAATGCGAGATCTCCTTGTGCCGTGGTTGCCCAGGAGCACCATTGTAAGGAAGCTCCCTTCTTTTCAATATGCCGCCAATCTGGAGTGATCTGCCTCTCTCTTCCATCTCTGTGTATGGGGGCCAGATTGTGAACCAACAGCTCTGTGACTTGAGAGCTATGAAAAAGAGATGTTTTATGACAGAAATGGCTTTCTTTTGTGAAACAGAGTATTGTAGAAGTTAAATATTGCCAAATGAGGCAAGAAAGGCCTGGGAAGCTGTGTCAGAGGTCCTGGACCTCCCCTCTCTGTTCCATAAAGGCCTCATATTATGGAGTAAGATCTCTGATTCTGGTGGGTCTGATTGGAGAACCCAACCCTTTGTATTGTTTCAGTGTCAAAATAAGAAAAGGAGCCACTTCCTCAGGACCCTTGTGAGTTTAAACACTTAACAGAAATGGTGTTAAGAATCACTGAACTCTTTTCAGGTATATAATAAGCAGTTAAATTCAAAGGAAGCAAGGAGGTGGAGATTGTGTCTACTGACTGCCAGCACTGCTATTTATAACATAAATTAGGTGTGTTTCATCAAACAATTTGGCAATGAAGCTTTAGGTCTTTTTCTTTTATTTTCCTGAAAACCAATTTGTCCTAAGTCAGTTTGGCAATTTACTGAAATAGTTTTCTGGGAATTGATTTTTAGAGAATTGGATTGTTTCCAGGCAATACAATTAAAAAATAAAAATATTTACCCCAGTTCTTCTGGCATTTCTATGGTGCCAGAGTATAAAGAGGAATTATTAAGAGCTTTGGGAGGTGAATACCTTTTTCTCCCAACTATGAGAAGTTTTATGCTTTTGGTCTGCTATATGAATTTTTTCTTTTTTGTCCCTTGTGGAAGTCCCCCCCCCCTTCTGTTACACTTATACATCCATCAAAGAAAATTTGAAAAAAGAGAGAAAATATTAAAAATAGGAAACCAGCCAGTTTTCACACATTTTAAATACTTTTCCTCCAATCTTTTCTTTCTATGCATAAGTTTTTCTTATCTCTTTGTAAATCATTCTGAACAGGATTAAGACATTTTAATATCCCAGACTTTGTTTTAGTTTTTTTTTTTTAAATCAATCCAGATATTTGCTTGGATTGCCTGATTATTCAAAAGGGTTGAGTCAACACAAACTCTCCAAAGTGTTTGTTTTTCTTTCTTCATAGCATAGACAGGTCCTGTGAACATAATAAAAGGCATGGAGGAGAAAAAATGTCCCACTTGTTTAGGGGCAGCACGTTAATGGGATGTAGGAGAAGAAACTGATGAAGAGGCTCTAGCCCTGGGTGCATCTATCCATCACTGGGTAAGTCATGTAATTTCCAGGACTGTTTCCCAGGTGTGTTAGGGAGTGGACCACGGTATCACTACAGTCTTTTCCAGATAGAAGAGCCAACAGACATCAGAAGTCATAACCCCATGTTTCAACTACTTTTCATCATATGTAAATCACTGGTCTTACTTACAGAATTCCATGTGGAAAAAATGACAGTCACCAATTTATAACTGCTTTGTATTCAAAAGGATTTTTTTGGTTAGTTCAGTTTGGATGGGAACGCATTTTCCCACGGAAATGATGTTTAATGGTTCAGTTTCCACTAAGATAGCTAAGAGAGAGTTCTAATAGCATCATTATTATTATTTGTCTTTTTTGGCTGCTCCTGCAGCATGTGGAAGTTCCTGGGCCAGGGTTGGAACTTGTACCACAATGCCAAATCCTTAATCTGCTGCGCCACTAGGGCAACGTCCTCAAAAAAATTTTTTTGGCACTATCAGTTTTTCTTTGTTTCTATGTCATGATGGGTCCTATGATCTATCTAGCATCTTAAAGTTTAATAATATATCACATATAAATGGCCATATAGCAGTTCCAGTCTTTAAATGAAGATCTCTTTTCCTCTCCTTCTTCATTGTCCACACTCCATTTAAAAGCAGAGAGGATTAATAATATCAAAAAAGATACCACCTAATGTTTATTGTAGGCATACTATTGTGTCATTTAATTCTCATTACTCTCCCCATTTTATACATGAGCAAACTGAGACCAAGAATTAAAGTGATTTATTCAGAGAACTAGAGTTGAAAAAAGGTGGAGCATGAATTGTCAGCTGTGGTACAGTGGGTTAAAAATCTGACTACAACCAGATAGTTGCAGAGGCACTGGTTCCATCCCCAGCCAGCACACTGGGTTAGGGATTTGGCGATGAGGCTGCTGGCATAGGTTGCACATAACTGGCTGGGTTTCAATCCCTGGCCCGGAACTTCCATATGCTCTTGGGTGTGTCTATATGAATTTTTAAATTTTTTCTTGTCTTTTTAGGGCCACACACGTGGCACATGGAGGTTCCCAGGCTAGGGGTCCAATCGAAGCTATAACCGCTGGCCCAGGTCACACCACAACAACTTGGGATTGAGCAGGGTCTTTGACCTGCACCACAGCTCAGAGCAATGCAGGATCTTTAACCCACTGAGCGAAGCCAGGGATCAATCCCGCATCCTCATGGATGCTAGTCGGGTTCGCTAACCGCTGAGCCGCAAAGGGAACTCCTGGGTGTGGCTTAAAAAAAAAAAAAAAAAGATGGAACCTGATCTGATGTCACCAAACCCGGTGACTGCCCCCTTATGGCAGAAGCGCCACTAAAAGGACCCTCTACTGCAACCATAATCAACACAAACAGAAGTTCCCCAGTTACCCACAGTTCACAGTGGTCCATAAGTATTAAACGGAAAACTCCTGAAATAAAAACAATTGGTAGGATTTAAATGGCGCGCCTTCCTGAGAAGTGAGCTGAAGTCTCGCGCTGTCTGCTTCTTCCCTCCAGGGCTGTGAATCATCCTTTTATCCAGCGCATTCTCCTGTCAATCACTTAGCAGCCACCTTTGTTGTCGGATGGACCCTTGAGATATCACAGTGCTTATGTTCATGTCACCCTCATTTTACTTCCTAATGGTCTCACAGGGCAGGAGTAGTGATGCTGGCAATTCAGGTGTGCCAAAGAAAAGCCTTCAAGTGCTTCCTAGAAGAGAAAAGGTGAATTTTCTTGACTTAAAACGGAAAGAAAAATATCATAGACTGCAGTTGCTAAGAACGAAACTTTTACTCGAGAAATTGTGAAGAAAAAAGAAATTTGTGCTGGTTTTTCTGTGGCTCCTAAAACTGCAAAAGTTATAATTCAGTGCATGGTAAGTGCTTAGTTAAGATGAAGAAGCTGTTGAATTTATATAATAAGATAATTTGAAAGAGACCACATTTATATAATTTTTATTAGGGTATATTGTTATAACCGTTTTACTTTATTATTAGCGATTGTTGTTAACCTCTTACTGTGCCTAATTTATGAATTATACCTTATGGTGGGTATGTAAGCATAGGAAAAAACAAGGTATATATGGGTTTGGTGTTATCTGTGGTTTCAGGCATCCACTGGAGTCCTGTGGGCAAGGGGAGAATATGGTATTGGCCAAATATTGTTTCCTTGCTAAGAATCTCCCTACATGCTTCCCTCTACTCTTGGACTAGCCCAGTTGTCCTTACTTAGACTCTCACAGCCTTGAGTTTATAGTCCTCAATACTTTTATACTAGCATTTGTGTAGTTATTTAACTACTATCTTGCTGCTTTCTCGCTGCTCTCTTAGACAGTAAGTCCCTTGAGGGAAGGGACAACTTATGTCTTTTCACCTTTGCTCCCCTAATGCTTTTTTTTTTGTCTTTTTTAGGGCCACACCTGTGGCATATGGAGGTTCCCAGGCTAGGAGTCTAATCGGAGCTACAGCTGCTGGCCTATGCCACAGCCACAGCAGCATGGGATCTGAGCCGTGCCTGTGAACTACACTGCAGCTCACTGCAATGCTGGATCCTTAACCCACTGAGGGAGGCCAGGAATTGAACCCTCAACCTCATGGTTCCTAGTCAGATTCGTTAACCACTGAGCCACGACAGGAACTCCATGCTCCCCTAATGCTAATGTCAGTGTTCTCTTAATACATTTTAGAACAAATGAATGAAGCAGACATGTGGGAGGACTGCCTTCATGGGGGCAGAGACAGAAGGGCATATGTGGGTAGAACTGGGGCTCCAGTGTCCTGGGGAGCAGGGGTGGGGCTCCATTGTTGATGGTGCTTGCGGGTAGCCACAGGTTCTATAGCTCTGGGTACCAGTGGAGAATGGTGGTCCAGGATGGTGTTAGGATGGCTATTTTACCTTTCAGGTTATTGTGTCAATCTTTATCTGAATAGTTTTCTTTGAGACAGTTTCTAGAGTCAAGAGGATTACTGTTGATTGCATCATGATTGCAAATCATTGCAGTGATTTTTTTTCACTTAAATTTTTTTTTTGCCGTATAGTTGACTTACAAAGTTGGGTTAGTTTCAAGTATACAGCAAAGTAAATCAATTATACACACACACACACACACACACACACACACACACACACACACACACACATATGTATGTACATCCATTCCTTTTGAGATTCTTCTCCCATATAGGTTATTACACAATATTGAGCAGATTTCCCTGTGCTATACAGTAGGTCCTGTTACTTATCTATTCCATATATAGTAGTGTGTATATGTTGATCCCAACCCCCCAATTAATCCCTCCCCCACCACATTTCCCCTTTGATAACCGTAAGTTTGGTTTCAAAATCTTTTTTTTTAAATTTTTATCTTTTTAGGGCTGCACCCACTGCACATGGAGGTTCCCAGGCTAGGGGTCAAATCAGAGCTGTAGCAGTTGGCCTACGCCACAGCCACAGTAATGTGGGATCCAAGCCGGATCTGCAACCTATACCACAGTTCAAGGCAATGCCAGATCCTTATCCCTGTGAGCAAGGGCAGGGATGAAACCTGCATCCTCATGGATGCTAGTCAGATTCGTTTTCCCCGAGCCACTACAGGAACTCCTGATTTCAAAATCTTTAAGTTTGTTTCTGTTTTGTAAGTTCTTTTGTATCATTTTTTATTAGATTTCATGTATTAGTGATCTCATAATATTTGACATACTAAGTAAAGAAAGTTGGACAAAGATATTTTCATTAAAAATCTTTTTTTTTTTTTAATTACGGAGTTCCTGTTGTGACACAGAGTAAACGAATATGCCTAGGAATCATGAGGTTGCGGGTTTGATCCCTGGGCTCGCTCAGTTGGTTAAGGATCCAGTGTTGCCGTGAACTGTGGTGTAGGTCACAGACATGGCTCAGATCTGGCGTTGCTGTGGCTCTGGTGTAGGCCGGCAGCAAAAGCTCTGATTAGACCCCTAGCCTGGAAACCTCCATATGCCATGGGTGCAGCCCTAAAAAGATAAGACAAAAAAAAAATTTTTTTTTAAATTATAGTTGATTTACAATGTTGTGCCAATTTCTGCTGTATAGCAAAGTGACCCAGTCATACTTACATATACATTCCCTTTCTTATATTACCTTCCATCATGGTCTAGCCCAAGAGACCACTGCAGTGATTTCTAATTGAACTATTCCCCTAATCCGTTGGTTCTTTTAAATTTTGTTGTTATTTATTTTGCTTATTTTTAATTTTCACCAGCTTTTTTGAGGTGTAATTAATGAAGAACATTGTGCACATTTAAATCGTACAGCATGATTTCCTATGAGTACATATTGTGAAAGGATTACCATAGCATTCTCGAGAGTCATTTGCTGAGGCTTTGGTAAAACTTCAGGGGTTTCTTTTTGCCTTTGGGAAAAAAGTCCTAAGGCATCAACCCAAGGCCCTCGTACTGAATCTCATTTCCTGCAAATTCCCAGTGTGAACAGTCTCCTACAGCCAGGCTCATCTGCTCCCTGGACCCTGTCCCTATCATGGCTTTTGTCATCTCTCTGTCCCCAAACTACCTCTTCCACTTCACCTCACTCCTATGCTAAACCCTAATGACCCTCGGAAGGCCCAGTAAGGCTCCACACAAGCCTTCCAACCTAACTGGTCCTGTACCCACATCTGTATCCTGCCACGTCACTGCCATGTTCCCTTCTTGTCTTCTTTTGGTAAAAAAGTCTCACCCCTTCACAGGATCACCATGTAAGTGATCCTTATCCTCCCATCATTTCCCATGCTTGAAGCCAGGTGTAATACTGAGGAGTGTTCAGTAGGTGGCAGCCTTCACAAAGAGAATTCAGGCAATTTTGTTGCTTTGCTCCGCGGGATAGTATGCCTAATGAGAGGCACAGATGCCCCGAGCTGCTACCTCCGCTGATCTTGTTCACTAATTAGAAACATTTGCTTCCTTGGAGTCACAAAAATGTTCCCACTACTATTCTGTTTTGTAAAGGGAAACAATCTGAGTTATTTAAGTGATTCCATTCTCCAGCTCTCACCAGCTTGGAAGATCAGAAGATATCAAACAAAGCTCTCCTTTTTTTGTGTTTTGTCAAAGATTTGGGGAGAAATGATTCTTTTTTCAATTCTGGTATGGAATTTTTATTTTCCTGTGTTGCTGCTGCTGCTGAAATTTTGTATCGGAATCTTTATCATTAAAAACAAGCAGAAGGAGAGATAATGTTTTAAAAAACACGAGAGTAGACTGCTAATTGAAAACAAAGGCATTAAGAAAATGACATATTGTTCAGAATTTATTTTCTCTTTAACAAGAATATTTGAGAGTTGGTTGCTTTACAACATGGAGATGTTGGTACATATCACTGGTACATGTGGTACCTGGACTTATCTGGAATAATGATACAGGCATGCACTCACTTATTTAAAACCCCTCTTCCTCTGAGTTCATGTCCTATTTGTTGCCTGAGACTAAAGCATCTTTCACTTTTAAATGCACTCACTTTTTCTTTATTTCTTGTTTTGGGCTATGTCTATTTATTTATCTATTAAAAATTATTTTTATTATAGTTGGTTTACAATGTTTTGTCAATTTCTGCTGTACAGCAAAGTGACCCAGTAATACATATATAAACCTTCTTTCGTTCACCTCCACCGTGTTCCATCACAAGTGATTAGATATAGTTCCCTGGGCCATACAGCAGGACCTCACTGCTTATCCATTCCAAATGCTGTGGCTTCGGCTGCTGCTATGCCTCGAGGTCGGTCCCTGGCCTGGGACATTCCATATCCCGTGGGTGTGGCCAAAAAAAAGTAAAATACTGTTCAGGGAGCCCTTGCTATGTGTCAACTACTTTCACTGATGGAAGTTCATTTCATCCTCACAAAAACATTTTAGATTGGGCATAACTGGAGTAATTTCTATTCTATTACAGTAGCTAAGGTGGGGGAGTTAGGGTTTGAACCTAGAGGTGTAGCCTACCTGGCACCCCAGTGTGGACATGACTGTCTTGCACTCAATATTTGGTTGCCCTTACCAGAATCAGTTCCCTTTCATGAATAAACCTGTCTTTCTTTAGTGTTGACTTTGATAACAAATAGATAAACTAAGAGCAGTAGCAGGAGTCAATCCTTAGGTAGCACTTATTCTGGGTCAGGTACTTTTCTAAGTGCTTTACATTTATTTACTCATTTAATCTTCCCAAAACCCTGTGAAAGAGATACTATTCTCATTCTCATTTTATAAGACAAGAAAACAGAAGCACAGAATGGGCAAGCAGGTGTTTGAGCTGGGATTTGAACCAAGGGAGACTGAGTGCCAGGGCCTGTGACATGAATCATGATACGATGCTGTCACTAAAGAGTTGAACCCACACTATGTAACCATCACCTAATAGCAAACTCATTCCATGATACTTAACAAGATGGCTAAGCAATTCACATCCAAGTGTCCACATATGTACATGTGTGGCCCATGGAGATCTGCACACAGGGTATAGGCTTCATTGGGGTTGTTGCCCTGGAGCCATTTACCAAGACTGCCACACAGGCTACCAGCCAGAAGTGCCTGAAGTGACTCCTCAGGACCACAGCAATATTGAAGTCACAAGGACTTTTCATGGTGAACAGGCCTTCATAAAGCCTACTGCAAAATGCTCTTTCTTTGTAACTACAGAAAGAAGGGTTTTAGAAGCCTCTTTCATTGTAGGTTAAAAAAGAGAAGTGTTTAGAAGTTCCCCATTTTATTTAGAAATACCTCCATCTGTGTCTACAAACTTACCACCTATTTTCTTTCTAGCTAGGGTTTGCTGGGCTCCCATGCTGGGTTTGCCATTTGATTCTTGAATCCCCACTGCTTCTGGGTTATACAAGCAACTCTTTGAATATAATTTGATTTTTTTAAAAAAAAGAATAACTGTGCATTGTTTTGAAACAAAGGGTTTTTTTCAAAGTCAAAGTTTATTTTATGGACTATTAGATACCAGACTCTCAAGCTCGGTGGGGCTATTTCAGCGATAAAAATATGTTTGTGAAAATGAAAAAACAAAAAGAAAATATGTTTATGAAGATGTAGCTAGATGGCCATAACATATACAGCCTTAGGATCCAGAAATATCCAATGCCACAAGATCCTCTAAATCAGAGCAATTTTCTGGTATAGTTCATTGCTTTTGTAGTCGGTTTTGGCATTATCATTCTCTGCTGTTCCAAGGCATGCCATGGACTAGAACTTTCTTTGCCTTAAACTCAGCTCAAACAATGCAATTTATGCTTCATCGTTCTAGTTAAGATGGAAGTGGATGTTCAATTAAAAAGTTGTACACCAACCAAAAAGAGAAGGGAGGGAGAGAGGAACAGCAAATGCTGAGTAAATGAAGCCCGAAGACAATGGTTTAAAACATTTCCTCCCAAGAACACACTCTGTGTGTGTGTGTTTACATGTGTGTTGTTTGAATGGTTCAAACAAAGATCAGTTTGTATTAGCATTCTCTCAGAGGAACTCTTTCTTTGAACTTGCCCCTTGGTTCCAGCCAGTGAAGATTTCTGTCTCTGACATGTGTGAAGGGCCCTTGACCTCAGGACTTGCAGGGGGTGATGAGCATGTTTGTTGAGAATGATGGCACCTACACGGTGCAAGAGACCATAAAAATCTGATGTGCAAAAAAACCTGAAAACTATATATGTTTTTTTTCCTTCTCACAAAGGGATTGATAAAAACTCTGAACCAGATGTGTTTAAAAAGTGGTCTCTCTTCCACCACTCTGTGTTCCTTTTTCCTTGGGATTTCTTCGTCTGCTGGTCCCACCCTGCTCTAGGTGACTGAGGGGTATCACTCTCTGGTGTCACAACTCTTAAGACCATTTGTGGGAAATTCTTTATATCTAAACTCACTCAGAGCCCTTTATTTAGTTTTATTAGTGTTGACAAGAGCATTAATTATTGTATCACAGTAATACGTGCATTTATATAAAACATAATGAACTAGAACTCAAAATTTTTCAAGAAAAAACCATTCCCCTGGTCCATTGCTCCACCCTCTATCCCAGCCTTCCTGAAAGTGATCCCATTAAACTCTTTTAACTATTTCTTTTAACATTTATTATAGTATATCTAATAATGCAGATGAGGCCTTAGCCCTTTTTCTCCCCTGTTCCCATTGCTTATTCTGCTTTTTCCCATCCTCATAATCTAGTTACAGCCATATTTTAGTTTAGATCAATGCTCAGTATTTACATTATTATGACTGTATCTGTTGTTCTCTGCAGAAGCAAGGTGCGTTTGATGATTGCATGTCCTTTCTTCTATACCTTTTCAATCCTAATGTGAATAATTGCCTTATTTTTTCATTGGCTTAGTTTTCTAGGTGTGCCTTGATAATTTGTCTTCCTAATGCCGCAAGAGTTTTGTCAAACATCTGTCAATATTTTTTTAAACACTCAAACAAATTTTATAGAAAAACTCCCTATGGGTCTCACTCCCTCTTCACACTTAGCACCCCACCCCTCCAGACGTCTGATTCTGCCCAACCCTAGAGAATTTGCTCTGTGGGCCAGCAGCATGGGGGCCGCCATGGGACCCTGCTTTTCAGATCCTATGCCTTTCCCATCCCTTCACGTTCTGAAACACAGCCTTGCTTGAGAAACTTATTTTTTGAGTTCTTGGGCAGTCTGAAGATGTCTTTATTCTGTACCATACCTTAATGAATTGTTTGGCTTGGTTAAGAATTCTGTCCTCATCTGCCTGCATTTTGAAGCCCTTGTTTACTGTCTTCAATAACCTAGTTTTTTTTTTCTTCTAGTTTTATTGAAATATAATTGACAAATAAAATTAAGATATTTAAAGTGTACAATGTGATGATTTGATATACATATATATACTACTGTGATTGGATTTCTCCCCAATAAAAGTTAATACATCTATCACCTCTATTTTCTTAGCAAGATAATCTAGTTTTCTTGTTAAGAAGTCAGATGATATTCCAATTCACATTTTCTTTGTAAGTGAATATTATTGCTGCTGTTGTTGTTAAATCTGTGTAATCCCTTAGAACTTTCTTTGGTATTCTAAAATTTCATGGTAATGTGCTTTTTTTTTTCCTTAGCATATCTCTTATGTACTTCCTATTTTATTTTATTTTATTTATTTATTTTTTTTCTTTTGGCTTTTTGCTATTTCTTAGGGCTGCTCCTGCGGCATATGGAGGTTCCCAGGCCAGGGGTCTAATCGGAGCAGTAGCTGCCAGCCTATGCCAGAGCCGTAATGTGTTTTTTTTAAAAATTATTTTTATTTTTTAAATGGCTGCCCCTGTGTCGTATGGAAGGTCCCAGGCTAGGGGTCGAATCGGAGCTGTAGCTGCTGGCCTACACAACAGCCACAGCCACATGGATCCAAGCTGCATCTGTGACCTACTCTGCAGCTTGTGGAAACGCCAGATCCTTAACCCACTGAGGGGGGCCAGGGATTGAAACCACATTCTCACGGAGACAACAGCTAACCCACTGAGCCACAATGGGAACTCCTGGTAATGTGCTTTTATGTGAGTTTTTTATAATTCATTTTTTGTGCACTTGTGGGCTTTCTCAGCATGCAAACTCCATGTCCTTCAGTTTTGGAAAATTCTTTAATTTTATTTCTTTACCATTTCTTTCCTGTATCTGTTCTCTCTGCCTGAAACGTCTGTTAGTTGGGTCATGGATCTTAGCTCTAACTTTGGCTAAAAGTAAGAGTCGATACTAATTTTCTTATCTTCTATACTATTATCCTTGGTTTTTTCATGCTACTCTTCCAGATTTAAAAAATTTTTTTAAATTTTTTAAATTTTGTTTTGGTTTTTTTTAGGGCTGAACCAAAGGCACATGGAGGTTCCTGGGCTATGGGGTCTAATTGGAGCTACAGCTGCCGGCCTACGCCACAGCCACAGCAATGTGGGATCTGAGCCGTGTCTGTGACCTATACCACAGCTCATGGCAACGCCGGATCCTTAACTCACTGAGCAAGGCCAGGGATTGAACCTGCAACCTCATAGTTCCTAGTCGGATTTGTTAACTGCTGAGCCATGACAGGAACTCCTCTTCCAGCTTTTATATTGGATTTTAAAAAATTTCAGCCAAGATATTTTCAATTTCAAAGAGCTCTTTGTTTTGATTTTTAATATATTTTTTATTCTTTCTTGTAGATGTATCATCTACTTTCAACCTTAGGATTATTAAAGATAGTTTTATACTGAGCTTATAATCTTTTTCTCCATGAGTACCTACTGTGTGTATGGCATTATTTTATGCCTAGAGATACGTTAGTGCATAAAACAAAGTCCCTACCCTCATAGCAGGCTCTCTTGTATCTCCCAGATTTTTTTTGGTCTGAGCCACATACTGAAAAGGAGAAGAGCATGGGAATTTGGAAAGGGGGACTGGGAGTTCATTTTTAGGGGGTTGTGTGAGCTTCCACACATTACTACAAATTTAGTAGCTTAAAACAACACAAATTTATCACTTACAGTTTTTAAGGTCAGAAGTCTGAGGAAAGTTTTCCTGGGCTGAAATCAAGACTGCATTCACTTCCTCCAGAAGCCCTAAGGGAGGTCCTATTTCCTTGACTCATCCAGTTTCTAGAATGGCATTCCTTGCTTTCTTTGGCTGGTGGCTTCTTCCTCCATCTTCAAACAGGCAGCCTCGAATCTTACTTCTAGTAATCATTGGTGAATATCTCCTTCCTTCTTCTTTTGAAAGCACATCCCCCTACTCCCCTCTTTCTTATAATGTCATTCCTGATCACATTTAGGGCCGATTTGAATAGAGTGGTATCTCTTTGAGATTTTAATTTGCAATTCTTTGATGACTAATGATATTCAAGATATTTTCATGTGCTTATTTGACATTTATTTTTTTGTGTAAGTTGTCTGTTTTTCTATTTTTATTTATTTATTTATTTATTTATTTATTTATTTATTTATTTATTGTCTTTTTGCTATTTCTTTGGGCCGCTCCCAAGGCATATGGAGGTTCCCAGGCTAAGGGTCTAATCCGAGCTGTAGCCACCGGCCTACACCACAGCCATAGCAACTCGGGATCCGAGCCGCATCTGCAACCTACACCACAGCTCACGGCAACGCCAGATCGTTAACCCACTGAGTAAGGGCAGGATCTAACCCGCAACCTCATGGTTCCTACTCGGATTCGTTAACCACTGATCCATGACGGGAACTCCTGTTTTGCTATTTTTAAAAAATTGGGTTGTTTATCCTATTATTGAGGAGTAAGAATTCTTTTCAGGATACAGATCCTTTGTATATTTTCTCCCAAATTGTGGCTGAGCTTTTCATTTTAAAATGTCTTTCAATTAAAAAAAAATTTCAACTTTAAATATAAATCGTCATTTTTTCCTTTTAAATTAGGTATTTTTTATGTTATATATAAGAAAAATCTTAACCAAAGTGGTGGGAACTTTTTTCTGTGTTTTCTTCTAGAGGTTTTATGGTTTTACCTCTTATGAGTTAATTTTGTGTATAGTGTGAATTTATTTTTCTCCATGTGAGTATCCTATTGTTCCAGTGCTGTTTGCTAATAAGACAATTCTTTCCTCAAAGAATAAACTTGTCATCAAATGAGTTCATTAAAAACCTGTTTGTGTTTCATCATTCTGTATGTCTATCCTAGGTGAACATTATTGCAGCTTATCACAGGTCTTGAAATCAGGTAGTATAAGGCTGCCAACCTTGCCCAAATGTTTGGGAATCCTTTCCTATCTTATAATTAAAACAATAATCACTTGAAAGCAAAATGGAAGTTAGCAGTAGAGTATGTGGTCCTTGGGCAGTGATCTGACTTTTTCATTAAGACAGTCAACATCGGTACCTATGGAGTTTTCCCCCTCTCATGCTGTTCAATTTCTTTAGGCAAGAACATGTTGATATCTTTCCTGGAGGGTATGCAGTTTCCAGCAGCGGAGTAAGGGGATATAGACGCAGTATTATGCTGGGAAGTCTTTCCTTAATCCTCTCTTTTAAGCTCCATGCTTCATGTCACCTCTTCACGACCTAATATTTTTAAGTCTTTCTGGCCCATTTTTTTCTAGAGAGTAAATTTCCAGTCTCCTAAGCACTGGGGAGAAGGCCTTTGCATGGCTATAGGGAATTGAGGGAGGGGAAAAGAGTCCTTAGGGTTTGATCACTTTCTACTCTGTATACAGATTTTCCTCCCTGGGTCTCATCCCACTTTTTTTTTTTTTTTTTTTGGTCTTTTTAGGACTGCACATGCAGCATATGGAAGTTCCCAGGCTAGGGGTCAAATCAGAGCTGCAGTTGCCAGCCCACACTATAGCCACAGCAATGCTAGATCTGAGAGCCGAGTCTGCCATCTACACCACAGCTCATGGCAACGCTGGATTCTTAACCCACTGAGCAAGGCCTGGGATCAAACTCACGTCCCCGTGGATACTAGCCGGGTTCATTACAATTGAGCCATAATGGAACTCCTTATCCTACTTTCTGATTCCTGGTCCATCTACTTGTGAACCTTTCCACAGTACTGCAGATGATTTGCTTTTATTTGTTTGTTTTAAAATAATTTTTCTCTGACTTTGATACTGGATTCCTCCCTTTTGTTAGAATTGTTAGTACTCCCCTCTCTACTTTCTGGCTTTGAAAATTTGTTGATGGCCACTCATTAGCGTTTGTCTCCTCCCTGTTTTTTTTTTTTTAATCCTTTTGCATTGTGCATTTTTAATTCTTTTAATTTATTTTAGTAGTATTTCAAAAGGTGGTAGATAATTACCATTCTTCATGCCAGGTGTACCCTTGTTATGGCAGGTGTACCCTTTTAAAGCCCTTTAAATAATAAATACTTCTTGAATGCACTCTCTAAGGAGGTTTGCTATTCACAGTATGCTTTGTAAAACACCTGTCACTGACTACCTAAAAATGACTTATTTTTCTACTTGCTCAGTGGCACAGTCTTGCTCTCCAGCCGGGGGCATTCTGGGCTAGGTATCTTCAGGGTCCTGCCTCTGGGTTCTGAGTTCCTTGTTCTTCCAATGTTGTATTCCTGATACTGCCTGGTGATAACATTTTGCACAGGTGATTTCCATTTCTTTGGCGTAAAGAGCTACTTAACTAGAAATGATTTTCCCAGAAATACAAAAAATATTGAATATCATGTTGTATTTGAGGAGTTCTAAAGGATTTTTCCTACTTTCATGTGATCTACATATGCCTTCAAAGATTTAAGAAATGTGTGTAACTCTCATATCAACTGGGAGCGCTTGTTCCTTTAATATCTAATAAGCTTATTTGAATTCCTGAAAACCATGGTCTGTAGAAATCCATCCTCTGCAAGATTTCTGCAAATTCACAATGAACTGACATTCTGAGGACCTTCTTTGACAAGTGCATTTGTGTTTTTCTTTGACCTACACTGTTATAGCCTAAATGTGAAATACCAACCTCTTCAAATTCCAAAAACTATCCTCTCACAAAGCACCTGTAAGCAGATGTAAATTAAAGGAACTCAATTGAATAGAGTTACTTAAGTAGAGTTTGAATTAAATTGAGTTTGAGCTGATTCAGGTATTGAATTGAGAAGGGATTTAACTGAGTGGATACAGTTGGGAAGAATTTGATTTGAGTAGAGGTTGATTTGGGCAGAGATCAAGTTGAATAAAGGTTGAGGTGAGAAAAGAATGAGTTGTGTAGAGACTGAGTTTTATACAGTTTGAGTTCTGCAGAGAATTAATTGAGTAGTTTGATAGAAGAAGACTTAGGTGACATATGAAGTTGGGATCATATTTCACATAGTAAACACATTGAAAGTCTATAATGCATTCTCCAAAATCCTTTTGGGGTCATCTTTTGTCTCTCTCCACATAGAAAAGGAGCAAAGAGCTTTGTCACAAGATATTCCCCTGGTTCTGCCCGCTTTTCCTTTCTTTCTGTCCTCCTATTCCTGGCTCATTCTAAAACAACAAAGAAATTCCTTTCCCAGCTTCGCTTAGAGGAATTTCAAGATCTTCTCTGACTGCCAGATCCTTACTTTCTCATCATCACAAGGGCTTATCAGAATGTTTCTCAGAGACAATTCCATTCCGAGGAAGGTATGGTAAAAATGCCAAAATGATACGTTTTTTCCCCTGCCTTTAATTTCACTACTGATAAATTTTAAAATGCTCATCTCTCTCTTTTGAAGTACATTGAATTGAATGCTAGGATTATATTCATCAATATTGACATGGAGAACAAAACCCCCCTCAGTGTTTGCTAATTGGAAAATGCTAAGATATATTTGGGTATCATTCCTGTACTTCCAATAATAAATTGGTCAAAATGGCAATGGTAGTTAATTTTAAGGCAAGCATGTCAAATTGATTATGATGAAGAGATGCTGCTATACTGTATTCTTACAATATCACTCATTAAATCTCTCCATATGAAGCTATGAAATTCTATTTGGTGGGCATACCAATAGCTAAAATAGTTCATACATTAGATCTAATATTTCAAAGCAAATTAAAATAACAGGCACTGAATGTTTACTAGGTACTGGAGAGAAAATTTGCATGAGTCACAATCCTTTCCTCCAAAGAAGTTGGGAATCTAATTAGTGAAATAAACAGTAAATAGACATAACTTTTAAATAATATGAAAGGGCATAAATTTCAGGATGAAATTGTGGGCTGGAGCTCTGTTATGGGATTTTGGAGAAGGAAAGGCTGTTAGGGTTTAGTCAGATTAAAAGCCTGAGAGAGGGGACTGGACTTTCACCTGTGCCCCAGAAGGTTTGGGGTTGGGCTTTTCAGGTGAGGAGAAGGGTTTGGATGAAGCTAGTGCTTTGGGAATGGGTTGAATGAGGGTGAAGAAAGTAAGGAGATGATATCCATGGTAAACAAATATTTTTGGGGAATATTAACAGTTGAGGTCAGCTAGGACAGGTGGGTATCGATTGGGTTCTAGGCTGAAGAGGCTGGGTTTTGCCTCAAAGAGATGAAGGATATACACAGGTATGACTGCCCATGCAGAACAAAAAAGGATGAAATTGTTTAGCCCTGAAGACATTTCACAAGTTGCAGAGTTCTTCCTTTGCTTTCACAGGCTTACAGTTCTCTCTCAGCAGGAAATGGTGGGGAACATTTTTTTACTCTCTCGATGAGAATGGTGTAAAGAAAAAAAAAATGGAAGAACTTCAAATTAGTCTGTTTTGTACATATGCATTAAAATAAACATGCTGTTCACACTGTGAAGACTTTTGCCCGCCTGCATCTGCTGAATTGCCAGCCCACCTTGAAAGGAAATCCATTTAGAAAATTTATTTTTTCTTCAAGAGTAGTCTTGTCAGCTTATTCCATGTGGTTGGTGAAGGCTCAGGAAAGGTGCTGATGCCACCAAACGTCACCATCAATTATTGACCCAAGTGAGGAGCGTCTTCTTGCTGATTTCTTTTGTGCATATTCAAATATTTTTACAACACATTTTTGTCTACAAAAAAGGATTGAAGTATGCCTCCAATTGAGTTTCAGTCTTTTTAGACAAGTCTGGCAGACTGAGGAGGCTGGAGATGGTCAGAGGAATCAGAATGCAGGGAGGGGTGGCCTATTTTGACCTTCAGATGGACAGAATAAGCTTGAGGCTCACAGAGAGCTTATTTTTGGAGAACCCATCCCATGTCATTTCCAGTTAGTGAAAACTCACCTATATTCTATGATAAATGTCTTTATATGAAAATAGTATTTGAGTTGATGCAATGTTATATTTGATAAACATTTTAGTTGAATACATATTCATTTTAATTTTTGCAGGTTTTAAAAGTAGTTGCAGACAAATGAATACTCTTTTTGATATGTGGTAGGTCTAGCATTTTCATAGGCTGTTGACCTGAACCCTGTCTCCAGAGCCCAGCAGATAAAAAAACCCTGGAGGGAGGGCCACTCAGTTTCCTGGAGGATGAAGGGGACTGACTGCTACTCGAACCTTCCCTGGGCACCCCAAGGAGCAAGCAGAGAGATGGCTGCTGTGTTTTATCTTAAAAATACTTTTACCTGAGTTCCCATCCTCAGCCCCCATTCATGACCACGTGATGGAGAGGGGGCCTGCCTTTCCCTGCTCAGTGCTCCGAGGTCAGCTTGTTTCCACGCAGCCAGACTGGAGAGCCTGGGGGGAAGGGCTGTTCCCAAAGCCTGGTACAGCTGAGCTGACACGGAGTAGGCGTGGGTTTACACTAACCCAGGAGAAGAGAAGTGGTAGTCAGAGCTGTCTTGCGAGCATACAGTGATGCCGTCTACAGAGCGGCAGAAATAACTCCAAGGAACTTTGCAAGGGATTGGATTCTGTTCGAGGCAGCATGGAGAGGCGTATTGCTTTCCACGCAGAGGTATGGTAGGCCCTCTCACCCTTCGTGTCTGCAGGTTCAGCATCTGCAGATCAGGCAATTGGGGATGGAAAATACTATGGGGGAAAAAAAGCCTCAAGAATGGTTCCAGGAGTTCCCGTCGTGGTGCAGTGCGTTAACTAATCCGACTAGGAACCATGAGGTTGCGGGTTCGGTCCCTGCCTTGCTCGTGGGTTAACGATCCGTGTTGCCGTGAGCTGTAGTGGTAGGTTGCAGACGTGGCTCGGATCCTGCGTTGCTGTGGCTCTGGCGTAGGCCGGTGGCTGTAGCTCCGATTTGACCCCTAGCCTGGGAACTTCCATATGCCGCGGGAGCGGCCCAAGAAATGGCAAAGAAAAAAAAAGAAAAAAAAAAGAATGTTCCAAAAAGTGAACCATGGAGTTTGCCAGGGACCCGGCAACTATTTACATAACATTTACCTTGTAGAGGTATTCTAAGTAATCTAGAGGTGGATTTCAGGTATACAGGAGGATATGTGTAGCTTATAAGCAAATATTATGCCCTTTTGTAAAAGGGATGTGAGCGTCCGGCAGAGTTTGGTAACTGGGCGTCCTGGAACCATTTCTCCCGCGCACACGAGGACCACTGCTTTAGGGTTGGGGGAGACCTCGGATGTGTCCATTCGCTGATGAACTTGGAACTCATTTAGGTGCTTCCACAGGCCTGCTTTCCTGCCTTTTTTCCTTCTAGCACTTTGGGTTCTTTCACTGACCAAGTATGCTTCAAATTAGATGTTAGAGGCACAGATGAAGAGTCTGTGCGCCTCACCCTTAAATTACTCCTGAATCCGTAGGAGGGGCTCTTGGTGTGTAAGACTGTGCACTGGAGTCACCAGCCAAGTAGGGCCTCACACTGCCTGTGGTGAGGTGGTGGCCAAGGAAGGCTTGGAAGGGGAGTTTTGGGCTGGGTTTTAAGGGAGGGATAGAAATTCACTGGGTTCATAGTTGAAGTACATGGGAGCACAGTTTCCTCTCAACAGCAAAACACAGTAGCAACCTGAAACTAATACAACATTGTAAATCAACTGCACGTCAATTAAGAAAAAAGTGGTTGAAAGTTCAGCAGGTGCCTGGAATTCTCCTTCTTTACAGACATTATCTTAACCTATTAGAACCCATAGACTAGAAGGGTTTTCTGAAGTAGATGTTGAGTGGAACTGTATTTTGATGTTTGCTTGCCCCAACTCTTTTTTGGACCCTTTTATTATTTATTATTTTGTGTATGGTGTGAGGGTTTGTTCCAGTTTCATTTATTTGCATGCAGCTGTCCAGTTTTCCCAGCACTACTTGCTGAAAAGACTGTCTTTTTCCCGTTTTATATTCTTGCCTCCCTTGTTGAAGCTTAATTGACCATAGGTGTTTGGGTTTATTTCTGGATTCTCTATTCTGTTCCATTGGTCTGTATGTCTGTTCTGGTACCAGTACCACACTGTCTTGATAACTTTGGTTTGTAATAATTGCCTGAAGTCTGGAAGAGTTATGCCTCCTGCTTGGTTTTTGTTCCTCAGGATTGCTTAAAATTGAAGTATAGTTCATTTACAATGTTTTCATTTCTAGTGTATAGCAAGTGATTCAGTTGAATATGTATGTATTCTTTTTCAGATTCTTTTCTATTGTAGATTATTACAAGATATTGAATATATTTCCATGTGTTATGCAATAAGACCTTGTTGCTTATCTGGTGTATATATAGCAGTTTGTATCTGCTAATCCAAAACTCCTTTTACCCACTTTCCCCTTTGGTAACCATAAGTTTGTTTCTCTGTGAGTCTTTTTTTTTTAAATAAATTCATTTGTATCATATTTTAGATTCCACATGTGATACTATGATATTTGCTTTTCTCTGACTTACTTCACTTAGTATGATAATCTCTAGGTTTATCCATGTTGCTCCAAATGGCATTATTTCATTTTTTTTATAGCTGAGTAATATTCATGTGTGTGTGTGTCTTTATCCATTTTATCCATTCATCTGTTGATGGACATTTAGATTGCTTCATGTCTTGGCTACTATAAATAGTGCTGTGGTGAACATTGGGGAGCTTGTATCTTTTTGAATTATAATTTTGTTCAGATACATATCCAGGAGTGGGATTTTTGGATCACATGGTAACTCTAAATGAAGTTTTAAAGGAATCTCCATACTGTTTTCTGCAGTGGCTACATTAATTTACATTCCCACCAACAGTGTAGGAGGTTTCCCTTTTTTCTATACCTCTCCAGCCTTTGTAATCTGTAGACTTTTTGATGATGGCCGTTCTGACTAGAGTGAGGTGATACCTCATTGTAGTTTTGATTTGTATTTTTCTAACAATTAGTGATGTGGAATGTCTTTTCATGTGCCTAATGGCCATCTGTATGTCTTTGAAGAAATGAGTATTTAGGTCCTCTGCCCATCTTTTGATTGGGTTAATTGGCTTTTTGGTATTGAGTTTTTTGAGCTGTTTGTACATTTTGGAAATTAAGTCCTTGTTGGTAGCGTCATTTGCAAATAATTTTCTCCCAGTTGGACCCTTTTATTAATGGCTTAATGGAGGCATTACTTTTCATGCTACCTGTCCATAATGAGGCATTTTATACTTCTTGGCACTGGCATACTTACATATCTCTGTTTTATCAGTTGTCATCTAGCCCACTGTTTGGGCAATTAACCACTCTCCCAGCATGTCCCTTAAATAATAGAATTTTCAAGTTTGTGTCTTTTCCCTCCAGTAATAATACAGCCCATTTTTGTTCCCCATGATCCCAACTCAGAGTCACAGCCAGGGTTATGTTGGTTGTTGCTTTTTTAGGACTTCTTGACACTTTGTCAAATGTTGTCTAAATACTGTGGAGCAAAGGAGTGTGATTTTTTTTTTTTTAAAGCTCAGAACAAAAACTTCACGTGTCTTCCACGGCAGCAGCCATGTGGTGTACATCAAGTGCCCAGTTTACAAACTCTAATATAGAACATATTTGAAAAGACTCCCAGCTAATCCACACTGAGAATATCTATGTGCTTTTGGGGGATTTTGGCATGGGCGTTTCTTTTCCGGAACAGGTGGTGAAGCTAAATTTGTTTGGTGTGCTTGACATACTTGGAGCCTGATATTAAAAGACTTCAGTGGCTGCAATAAACAGTTCTTCCCTTCTTTGTTTACAGGGAATTAGGACTTTCTCTGGGGTTTTAGATTTCTGCTTCTACCCACGGGCAGACTGGAAACCATCCTTGGCCTCTATTCTTCCACAGCTGGGCTGATTTGGTTTGGAAGCTTCGGTGCTTGGCTGTGAGATGTGGCCCTTGTTCTGATGTTTGTGTCAAAACTGGATTTAGTGATTCCTTCAGGTTCACAGAAACAAAAAAGAAATTCATACCATTTCTTCACGATCCCCATGTTTACATGAAAGTGCTTCCTCCCAGGGTTTCAAGGTCACAAGGTGATGGGGGAGGGAATGAGGGCACAGGCAGAGGCACTGATACAGAAACATGAGAAGGGTGCCTGGTTCTTGGATCTGAACATCTTTCAGGTCTAAACGCAGATGGTTGCATTTTTGTTTGTTTTGACTAAATCATATGACTGTCCCCAAATCTGCTTTTGATGGAAAGCAAGCCTTTCCTGCTGAGGAAGAGGGTGGCCTGCTTTGTCAGGGCCTCGGGGTGGGCCAGCCCTGAGTCTTTAAAGTTGTAGATTTTAGACCAATAGCTGTTCATCTTCTCATAGTAGCAGTATGTGAGTGCTGCTGGGAACTGGATGTTAGACACACTTTTGGTGAGCAGGAATGAGAGGTGCCACCACCAAAGCCACATTGGACTTCAGCTGGGAAGTGTCACTGGCAAGGTATTATCTCCATGGATGATGGGTGCTTTTATACAACAAACCTGAATCCAGCCCTTATCTGCAACTGTCAAAATTATATTTGTATAGTTAAGGTTGTTAGAAGGGCCCTCTGTCCTTCCAGCTGTTTTTTGGTATTTTCATTCTCAAGATCCAGAGGGCTGACCTTGGAATGTGAAGTGGTACAGGCTTGTGTAGGCCTCAAATTAGCTTGCATTTAACACCTTGTCTGGGTGCCAGTTTGACTTTTTTTTGGTCTTTTTAATGGCCACACCTATAGCATGTGGAAGTTCCCAGGCTAGGTGTTAAAGCAAAGCTGTAGCTGCTGGCCTGGACCACAGTGATAGCAATGCAAGATCTGAGCTGTATCTGTGACCTGCACCACAGCTTACAGCAAGGCTGGATCCTTAATCCACTGAGCAAGGCCAGGGATCAAACCTGCATCCTCCCAGACACTCCACTGGGTTCTTAAACCACTGAGCCACAGTGGGAAATTCCAGCTTGACCCTCTTCTGGTATGCTTTTGCCTTTTGGTTTTTGTGTGCACTGTTGTATAGTATATAAGAAATTGGGCTTTAGGGAGCTCCCGTCATGGCTCAGTGGTTAACGAATCCGACTAGAAGCCATGAGGTTGCGGATTCAATCCCTGGCCTTGCTCAGTGGGTTAAGGATCTGGCGTTGCCGTGAGCTGTGGTGTAGGTGACAGACAAGCTTGGATCCCGCTTTGCTGTGGCTCTGGTGTAGGCCGGTGGCTACAGCTCGGATTAGACCCCTAGCCTGGGAACCTCCATATGCTGTGGAAGCGGCCCTAGAAAAGGCAAAAAAAAAAAATTGGGCTTTAGATTGACCCAGATATGGATTCAAATATCAGGCTCTGTTTTTTGAGTTTTTTCTTTTTTAAAAACTTTATCTTTTTAGAGCAGTTTTAGATTTACAAACAAAATGCTCTATTGTTTTTTGAGAATGTGACCTGGATAATGAATTAGGACACACATATAGCTGACGTAGCAAAGGACAGAGTACAGTGGTTTCATTAGGTGAGAAGCGTCTATCTGTCATGCATAACAGAGTATATGCTTTAGAATTGATGGGACCATTTCACGCTATCTGGTTTCTTGTTCTTCTGCCATCTTCAACATACAGCTTCTATCTTTGGTCCAGGATGGTTGCACCAGCTTCCACTACCAAATCTATCCTGGCTTATAGGAGAGGAAGGCAAGAAGTGAGGGCATGTTCCTTTTAAGGGAACAACCTAGAAATCACTTTAACTCAGAGCCTGTTGCCAAGGATTTAATTGCATGACTGTTATGTCTGTATTCACCCAAAATTCATATGTTGAGCCCGCTCATATCAGGGAGTGGGGACTTTGGGAGTTTATTTCAGATGATGTCATTAAGTTGGGGTCCTCATGATGGAATTAGTGCTCTTAGAAGAAGAGACCAGAGAGCTTGCTCTCTCTCTCCTCTATGAGGATATAAGAAGACAGCAATCTGCAAGCCAGGGAGAGCCCTCTCACCAGGAACTGTATCAGTGAACACTTCAGTCCTGGACTTCTTAGTCTCCAGAACTGTGCGAAATAAATCTCTGTTGTTTAAGCCAATCAGTCCATGGTATTTTATTAAAACAACTGGAGCTAAGATAATGGGCACACATAGAAGCTGGGAAATGTTGTTTTTAGTCAGGTGGCTATGTGCCCAACTAGACTTGGATGTTTATTACTAAAATAAGAGGATAATGGGTGTCTGGGAACAAATGTCTTCTTCCAAGGACAAATTATTTACATTTACTGTCTAACCTCCTTCATCTGGAAAGTAAGATTGATCTTAAAGATTTATGAGACTTAGGTGGTGATTATAAAGCTTTTAATGTGGTGTCTGGAACCTAATAACTATTCAGCTAGCTACAAGTAAAAGAAAACATGTGGGTTTACTTGGATCCTTCCCTTTTGTTAGGGTATAGGGTAGGTTTTATTACTTTTTTTTTCTTTAGTTTTTATCTTAAAGTTTTATCCCCAGGAAAAGGTTCACTGTATTACAGTGGCCAAGTGATGAGTTCACTTTTTGTATCAATTTAGAGCTTTATCAAGTGGCATAAAAAGATTTGAGGTGTTTGTAAAGGAGACCTTACATTTCCCCCCTTATTCCATCAGGAATTGCCTCATTTGCAGCTTTCATAAAATATGCCATAATTGGGAACTCTAGTTTCTGGGAAATGAGAAGAGAGGTTGATTGCTTATGAATCTCAGAGTCAGAGTATGGTTGCAAGAGTTTTTAAGAAAGAGGGAGCTTCTGGATCCCAGGGAAGGGCACCGTGTCCTGTGTCAATTTGTAATGGACACTAATATTTGGTGTCTGATAAAGCTGAGGTCTCATGCTTCTGAGTTGCTCTGATCTCTGGAGTGAAATAATTAGCTGAATCTGAGGGCTTGATGTGAAATCTATGCCTCTTGCCTAACATTTTCATCATTTCAGTTGATGATAAGTTGTCAACTATGCTCACTACACAAGTTTTGCCTTTAACAATTAAAAATTTATTTTCATTGGACTATGACTCACAAGCCAGACTGTGATACTAGTACAGATTACCAACTCTTGCCTGGATCTGTGGTCTAAGGAAACAAGGGCCCACAGTGGGAGCACACAGGGTGGAGGCAGCTCCACAGACTTGTTCACTTGGGAAGGAGCAGTGGAGGGTCAAGGAAGTTCTCCCTAATGCAAGGTATGGACTGACAGCCTCCAAGGCTGCTGTGTAACTTGTAGCTAATTCTGATCTTGCTCTACTGAATTGTGTTCCAAACTGTGTGATTGTGAAGTAATTTAGTAAGTTGTGTTGGCCATTCTTTAAAAATTGGCATGGACTAGAAACACTAGAAAGAAACACTAGAATGCATCACAGGTTAATAAGAGAAGCATGCAATATTTATTTTAACTCTGTGTGTGTGTGTGTGTGTGTGCGCGCGCGCCTGCACATGCTCAAGCATGATGTAAATGTTTTTCTCACTGTGGCCCATGATCAGAAAAAGTTTGAAAAGTAATGCTCTATAGCATAAGCTGTGCCAGTGTTATCACTGTAGAGCTGGTTTTCTGTGGTTTAATTTTTCTCTGATCCAGTCAGACTGTATTGATGGGGAGGTAGACAGTTCTGGGTTTTGTAATCTCTGTCTCCCTCATTCACGAGATGGGCTGAAATCATCCTAAAGGCTAAATAGCACAATTGGTTCCATTCCACAAACCATTGTTGACCATGAACTGTGTACATACAGTGTGCTAGGTGGTGTGGGAAGGACATAAAACCCTTTGCTGCCCCCCAGAAGCTCATAAAGTTGTAATGATGAGAACAGATAAAGGCATACACAGATAATTCAACCACGAGACTGACCATAATACCCAATGTCATTAACTTGGATACAAACATCATGAATTATCTTTTGAAATTTAATTTAGATAATTAAAATATACTTTTTTTGCCGAGCATCAATTATGTTCTATTAATATTCTTTTTATTTTAGAAGTTTTGAAATTCATTGTAGGCAAAGTTTGCTAAGGTGGAGACCTGTGCATTGGCAATGGGAATGTAAGTTGGTATCATCTTTTGGAAAGCAATTGATGGGAAATAATTGGCTTAAAAATTCAGTCTTTGCAGGAATTCCACTTCTAGGTATCCTTTAAAAAATGAGATTTGGACAGAGGTTAATGTGCAAAGATATTATTGCAGCTCCATTTCTCTAGAGTAAAAAATTAAAAACTAAAGATTTACAGGAGGAATCTGTGTAAGGGGTATTACCTATTGTTAAAAGTCACATCCTCAAGAAATAGGTCAATACACCGGAAAGTGTTGACATGAATTATTAAATGAAAAAAAGCAGGGTCAAATACTTAATATACAGTATTATCACAATTCTAAAAAAAAAACTATTTGTGTAAAGGGGGAAAAAAAAAACCTTAAAGGAAATTCATCAATATGTTAAGTGTTGAAATCTCTCAACTGTGGCATTTGGTTCATTTTTTGTTCTCTTTCTCAATAGTTTTCATGTATTTTATATAGTATGAGATTTTTGCTTTATAATCATACATCAAAATGCCATTTGATAAAAACTATAGAAATTACATTAATTCTAACATGCCAAATGGAATATGTTATTTTGAGAAGAGACTTTTTTGGACTATAATGACATCTTTTTGGATTTAGTGGGCAGTCCTAATATTTGCCTCCTTCCTTCACTTTGCCAGTAGGAGAATGTTTGCTATGGCAACAGAAATGATTAGGGCAGTCACTTATTTCCTTTCCTAAATTTAACGCTTAAGAAGAATAGAATGTGAAATGTCTTCCAAGTAGTTGGCCCATCTACATACCCATTTAGATTTCCTGGAGTCATTCAGACTTAGTCTCCTAGATCAGGACTGACTCGAAGACCTTCACATTCTGTCATAGGACAGAGATGAGCACTTGGACTTGATTATGGACGCATTTGATTCATCTAGGTTATCTATAGTTGCCCTCTTCTCTGGGCATTATTTGTTTATTCAATTTATTGTATAGTTCATTTAATGTTGTGTTAATTTCTGCTCTACAGAGAGAGAGAGTGATGGGGAGGTAGGCTTTTCTTTTTCATTATGGTTTATCTCAGGATATTGAATATAGTTCCCTGTGCTATACAGTAGGACCGTGTTTATCCATTCTTTATCTCATAGTTTGCATCTCCTAATCTACCCTGGGCAACTTTGACCCAAGAGGGACTAAACTGCTTTTGAAATAAGATTTTGTATTGTAATTTTTATCTTGGGAGGGTAAATTCTTTAAAGATAGGAAATAACAACTGCCAAGTTGTTAGCAATTACTGAACGATTCTTCAGTGTTTCACCTTAACAGTCCAATGTAATTTCCTTGGATTTTCTCATTTAACTCTAACAATAACCCATCATGTAGTTCCTCTTATTGTCCCTGTTTCATCTGCAAGGCATCTGATGTCTCAAGAGGTTAGGTAATTTGTCTAGAGTTCTATCAATACTAGGTGACAGAGCTGAGGCCAGAGTCCATGTTCTTAGACTTGATGCCACTCAGCATTCTTTTGTGTTCCCTTTTCTGCACTCTTGAGATACACCACGACACTGGTGTAGGGGTTAGGTCATTTTAAAACATTCTAATGTCAGAAGAGACATTCTGTCATGACTATTATTATAATGGCAAAATTATTCTGGACTGATTAGGGATGCCAGCTGCCTTCAGGTTCATTCTATTAAAATTAGCTTTGCATATTTCTGCCCATCTACTTGGTGAGACTCATGTTTTAATCTCCTTGCTAATCTAGAAAAAAAAAAGTAGGCATTTTATTGCCAGTAAAAATTCTTCTAGGTTTAGTCAAAGCAAGTTGTAATTTCTAGTGCTCCTTGGCTCATTAGTTCTTCCAGATGGTGCCTGTAAACATGGCAGGAACTGCAAATTGTGTGAAGGCCGAAATGTAAATCAAGAAATAAGTATTCATTATAGTTTGTATGACAAATGGAAAGCCTATAAAGCGAAACAGTGCATTGCTCAATCAATTTCATCCCATTACTTTTGGGATCCCCCAGAGACTATTTTCGGAAATGGACTTCCCCGATTTGGTCAAGGTCAGTTGTTGTTACAGTGTTTAGAAGAGTTCTCAGTCTAGCACAGATGTTTGGGGGCATCATAACTCTGTCTTTCTGCTCTTGATCATCTGGAGGCTGATTTTAGTTCTTATTGAAGAACTAAAGGGAGAGAGAAAAATGTTACCTTAAAAATTTGAGGGTTTTTTGAGAAGGAATAGGAGACTGGTTGCAAGAGTTCTCATGCCCACTGTTGTGGATGTGATGTGCCTTGTCCAGATTTCTCCCTCTCTAGGACAGAGGGACTCATTCCCTATCCTGCTGGGACTGTTGATGGCAGGTAACTCTCACCTGAGGCCCATGACCCTGAAGAGATCTTCATGGCCCAAGGTACATGTCTTCTGAGCAGTCCCCATCTATTCGCTAGTTAGTGTGGGAACATAAGGGTCCAGGATCCTCTTCGCACCCTCCATCCCCCCTTCTCAACTCAGGACAACTATTAATGGCCACCCCAGCACCTGAGATACTCACAGGGTTGGCTGAGGCCATTGTTGTAACCGAACTGCAGTTCTCTGTTCTGGAAATTTTAAATAATAATTTAGCATCCAACATAGGAAGCAATACCATGAGGAATTCCCCAGTGGCTCAGTGGATTAAGGATTTGGCATTGTCACTGCTATGGCTTGGGTAGCTCCTGTGGTGCAGGTTTGATCCCTGACCCCAGAACTTCTGCATACTGTGGGCTTTCCCCTCCCCCCCAGTAAAAATACCATTAAAAAAGGAAGCAACATCATGAAGTGGTAGAAAGGGCACCAGACCAAGAATCAGGAAACCTGGGGTCCAGTGCAAGCTTTGCCACCGTTAAGTTTTAAGATCTCGGATAAGTGGTTTTTCTTGTAGGTTCCTTATTTTTCTTATCTTTCACATGTAAATCCTGGCCTGGATCAGCAAATCTTACCCAGGGATCTCCCTAAGGCGGTGTCTCTTGACTCTGAAACTCTGAAATTGGATGTGCTGTCTCTGTACTTTTGTGGCAAGAGGATCAGAGTTTTTCGTTTTTGTGGCTGAGAGTTGTTTTTGTTTGTAATACATCTATACATTGTGAAAACATTTTCAGTTGGTGAGGGATTGCATGTCACATCCAAAAGGTGGCCGATACTATCTTACTGAATGGTGAAGGATGTGTGGGACAGAACAGATGAGAATAATAACTTTCCTTGGATTTTCCTGCATGAATCACGTTGATGACCAGGGTCTATGATGGAGATGTCTTATTTTAGGTGGAAGAAAATGGTTGCTGCCATGTTGCAATATTTTGTTATTCCTGTCAGCCTCAGGGTGACGTCTTCGCTTTTCTTGAATGACAGAGTAAGCCAACTGAATGTCCAGGAACTTGTTATATAAAACTGGACATTTGGTCCTCTAGACCCCAATTCTGATGTTACTGCTTTGGTGCATGATCTTAGATCTCTTGGGGTCTCTCTGTGTCACTGTATTAGGCTCTTTAGTTGTGTCAGTCATGCATCATTGCTTGTGTTTCACTGAAACAGACTTCTCTGAATACCTCAAAAATTTAAATAGCCTATTCCCACATCCATCTGGGCTCTTTATTTTTCTAATCTTTGATACTACTGTCCATTAATTTTCTGTTAGTAAATTCATCTAAGGACAGGTATGAATAGTCTTTTCCTTCATATTGTTGAAATGAGATCTAAAGAATATCTAGGAACACATAATTTATTTTTACTGAGCTTGATCCTTTGATCCTTTGGTATTACTTTACAGTGTAAGTTAATAAAGTTATTTCAAAAAATATTCATTAATATAATTTTTTCTCTAAATTATGAAATCATTTTTTAATAATTTTTATTTTTTCCATTATAGCTGGTTTACAGTGTTCTGTCAATTTTCTACTGTATAGCAAGGTGACCCAGTTACACATACATGTATACATTCTTTTTTCTCACATTATCATGCGCCATCATAAGTGACTAGATGTAGCTCTGAGTGCTATACAGCAGGATCTCATTGCTTATCCCTTCCAAAGGCAATAGTTTTCATCTATTAACCCCAAATTCCCAGTCCATCCCACTCCCTCCCCCTCCGCAACCACAAGTCTGTTCTCCATGTCCATGACATGAAATCATTTTTAATGTCTTCTCAGAAGCTGTGGTGAGATGATTGCTGGCAGATTTAAAAAAAAAAGTTTCTTCTTTAAAAATTCATTAGCTGAATTCCCATTACACTGGCTTTTTTTTTTTCCCAGCATGCCTCAAAATACATCAAAGCAATACTTGAATAAAAAGTGACTGGAAAACTGCCTGCAGAACCAAAGACACCAACAAAAGTATCTATTAGAACTTTTATACTTACTCTGATTACCTGTGGCTATGAGGGATGTTCTTTATATGTATGGGCTCATTAAATCCTCACAACTTCTTCATGAGGTGTTATCCTTATTTTATATACAGTAAGCATTAAATGGACATTTGATTCAGTCCATCACATCTTGTTTCCTTTACCATTAATCAACCTCCAAACATCATGCTGAGGCAATTCTTTCTCTTTCTGTGTCCATCTGTCCATCTGAATTGGTATATTATTCTCTACCTTGCAACTGGCTTGTTTTTTGTAAAATACAACCATGCTCTTGTAATAGGTTTTTTGTTTGTTTGCAAGTGAGTGAAACCAGTTCAGTGTCTGTTAAGCAAATCACAGCATTTATTGGCCCACATCCTTGGGAATTTCAAGAGATGGGTCTGATTAAAGGCTCAGCTTGATTTAGGGCTTCAAAAATACCCACTGCTGTGTATGTAGGTCACTGGCAGCCCAGGATTCAAACTCTCCCCACTGCACAAAACAGCAAAAGCAAAACATTTTCCCACATAATTTCAGCAGAATGGTCCCAAAGAGGTTCACAGATTTAAACATGAACTAGTCCCTGAAGCTCTTGCCATGTGGATCTTTCTTGGGGGCAGACTGGGCTTGGAGGACAGAGGCAATTCCATACAAACCTCATGAATAGGTCCTGTTATCAGCTGAAGGAGAGAAGGGAGCCGTGGAAGGTGAACATAATGGATGTACATGACATCCCAGTTGAAAGTCTTACCACTACGCCCAGCTACCTTTGGATAATTGCCAAACTCCTTAGCATGTTATATACGCTTTGTGTGCCTGTACAGTTTTATTTCTGCCTCTTTTTCTTTGATTGACAACTTGTCAAAGGCTTAATTTAAGCAGCGCATCACCACTTTCTTGGAGTCTGTCAAACTAGGCTAGGGATTCCTCGTCTGAGATTCCAGAGCATCCTTCGGGATGCTCCCCTAGCTGGGAACACTTTTTTTTTTTTTTTTGTAATTAGTGTTTATCAACTAATCCTCTGCTCAGAAGCTTAAAATATACCCATGCCCTAGCTCTACCCTAGCTCAAGTCTATCAGAGTCTTCAGATGGAAAATGGGAGGACTCTCTCTCTGTCCATCCATCTGTCTTTCCATCCTACCTACTACCTATCATGTATCTGTCTATCTATCTCATTTTTTTCTTAAGCTCCCCAAGTGATTCTAAGTTACAGCTAGGATCCTGGACTCGTCCCCCTCCTTCTTCCTGTTTCTAGCTTTTGCATTGAGAGATAGCAAAGCCAGAGTTTAGTTTAAAAAAATAAATAAATACAAACTATTGTCTGTTATTCTAATTGCCCTTAGATGCTTGGAAGCTACCTCAGTGACACTGAGAATATCTGAGTCATTAAAAAATGAGTTACTGTATCTATTGCTTCCTTCTGCTAGCTCAGCCCAGTCTCTCCTTATATGAGGCCCCCAGCCCTGGAGCTGTGCCTTTGGGCCCCTTATAATTGTGTCTCATCAGCACGGCCAGTCAGGGCTACAGTGAACAGAGTCATTTAAGGCGCTTTCTGTAATGTTTCAAACTGTTGTGTTGTTGACATTGGGTGCATGTGTTTGTCATTGACACACAGGCTCCCATTCCAGCTGGAAAGCTTTGCCTTTCATGTCGAAGCTGTTTAAAGGAAACGTTCCTACTTATCTCAAAGCCAGAGAGAGTGGAGGGGAGGGAGGAGTTTGTTTGCCCACATCTTCAATCGCACTGCATTGTGGGGATGCCAACAGGACTGTTTTCATTTGCTCCCCACAAAGGGAGACTTCTGCTGCTCTTCCGGAGTTTCTGATGGAAGAGTGTTTGTCTTTAATGTCAGGAGGCGAGATAGTGCAGCTGTGTTTATGGTGGGAGTTACCTGTAATTTATGTTCTAACTTAAACATTTGGGAAGATTAGCTGTTTCCTTTAATTTAAAGACCTGAATTCCTTCTTTCTTTTCTTCTTCTTCTTTTTTTTTAAGCTCAACTCCTACAAATATTTTAAGTACCAGGAAGGCAGTTGGAAAATCAGGACTTTGGGTGTCTGGTACAGAGTTGGAACTTTTGAAATGACAACATTCTATAATATGAACATATATTTAATTTTAATCAGAAAAAGCAAATGAGGAAAAATTCCTATAGGTGTTTCTTTTTCTTTTTAGGGCTACATCCATGGCATATGGAGGTTCCCAGGCTAGGGGCTGAATCAGAGTGGTAGCCACCAGCCTATGCCACAGCCACAGCAATGCAGGATCTGAGCCACATATGCAACTTACACTACAGCTCACGGCAGAGCCAGATCCTTAACTCACTGAGTGAGGTCAGGGATGCAACCTGTGTCCTCACTGATGCTAGTCAGATTTGTTAACCACTGAGCCATTACTGGAACTCCATCTAGCTGGCTTTTTAAATGAAGACAGGACATTGCTTAGGGGATTTGTGAGACTCAAGCTGATCATATCATGTGCCTCCTTCTCACTTACTACTCAGCTCCCTTACTTTTTTTTAATAGTTCATAACATGCTAAATTTTATTATCTTGGAAAACTGTCTTACAGGGGCATTGGAGAAAATAAGCCAGGTCAATACTGCTCAGGTTTGGGGACTGGGAAGAGGAGTGCAGGGGGCAGTAATTGTGGACTGATAGAATCTAATGGAACCTTAAGTGTTTGTTTTCTAAGCACCAAGAGATGGATTCCTCCCCTTGCCTGACCCAGTGAAATATATTTGTTCTCATCTAGAACCTTCAGAAGAAAAACCTATTTCCCCCTCCCCCACCTTTGCTCACCTTTACCTTAGGACCTGTTCTCTAAAAACTAAACTTCCATTGAAAAGTTTACCAGAATCTCCAAAGAAAATTAAAATGTAGCATCACTTATTTATCAATTCAGCAAATGCTTATTAAATGCCCAGTATATGCAGGCATTATGTAGCAAATGAAAAGATGAAATTGAATGCTACATTTATACAAATGCATTTGATAAATTATGAGGAGTTCCCTGGTGGCCCAGTGGTTAAAGATCTGGCATTGTCATTAATGTGGCTGAGATCACTGCTGTGGCATGGGTTTGATCCATGGCCAGGAAACTTCTGCATGCCATAGGCATGGATAAAAAACAAAATAAGGCCAAAAAAGTAACCTATATTTTTAAAAATTTATAAAAATAAGACAATTGCTTAATAAATCAGTGGATAGAATTACTACTGGTCACAGACATCAAAAAAGACATAAAGTACTTGGATGTGATCTAGATTTAGTTTGTGATGTTTTCTTGGTCTATGAATCTTGGGACCGCTTGACAAAAGTCAAAGAGGTTAAACTGGCTAGACTCAGTTTTGTAAGCCTACACTGTCTCATAGTGATACCATTTTCTTTACTAACATTTTCTAAATTCTAAGTGGTAGTCTAGGATTTTCTAGGATTTTCCTGGCAATTGAACGTCAATTTAACTGGTATGTACTTTTCAAAATCTCTGTCTAAACATTGTTTTGATCATTTGTGTTTCTCTAACTTTCCTCTATAGGCTGCACCATCTACAGGGATTGGAGGATTAATACTACAATTTTGTAAACAAGCCATCAACATTATGGAGGCTTACAGTTCTGCAAGAGCCTAGTCAAAGTCAATTTGACTGTTGGGTTCTGAGCTTGAACGGAAGTGTACCCCATCCATATCCTCCCCACAAAAGACTTTTAGAATTGGTGGACAAGTTCCCCTTGGCTACTTAGAAAACATCCACCAAAATGCCTTCCTAGGTTTTATAAGTCCAGTTTGAATTTGTTCCCGGGTTATTAAACCTCTTTGTACTGCTAAACACTTTTTTGATAAGCCTAACATTATTTTAAAATAAAGTTAAATAATAATATAATTTATTAAACTAATCATTGATTGTTAGACCCTTAGATTGTTTCTAAATTTTCTTTTTTTGAATAACTTTGTAGTTAATATCTTGGCCAAAAATTTTTGTGTCCTATCTATTTCCTTATAGTACATTCCTAAAAGTGCAAATGTTGGGTGAAAGTGTGTGCATATTTTTCTCTTTTTTTCCCTTCTGGTTTTGAGATGATTGACATATAGCATTCTGTAAGTTTAACGTGTACAGCATCATGATTTGACTTATTTATATCCTGAAATGATTATCACAGCAAGATTAATCAACATCATCACTTCATATAGATACAAAATTAAATAAAAACAATTTTTCTTGTCATGGCCACTCTTAATTTTCATATGTAACATAACGTACATGTTACTTATATGTATCATGTTATACATTATCTTCCTAGCACTTACCTTATAACTGAAAGTTTGTACCTTTTGACAACCCACCTTCATCCAGGTTCTCCTCCCTCAACCCCCTGCTTCTGGGAACCACAGATAGATCTCTTTTTCTGCAGTTTGCTTGTTTTTGTAATATAATTGACCTACAACACTGTCTTAGTTTCTGTTGTACAACATAGTAATTTGATGTTTCTATACATTTCAAAATGATTACCATATATTTCTAGTTATGACATGTCACCATACAAAGGTACTATGTATGTTCCCTACACTGTACATACTATGACCCATTTATTTTATAACTGGAAGTTTGTACCTCTTAATCTCCCTCACTTATTTCTTTTCTCCCCTCAACCACTTCTCCTCTGGCAACTGCAAAAGCAAAATGTGCTTGTATCAAGTATTTTTTTTTTCTTCTTAGGGCTGCACCTGAGGCATATGGAAGTTCCCAGGCTAGGGGTTGAATCAGACCTGCAGTGGCTGGCCTATGCCCACAGCCACAGCAACGCTGGACCTGAGCTGCATCTGCAACCTATATTGCAGCTCACAGGAATGCTGGATCCTTTAACCCATTGAGCCAGGAACTGAACCTGCATCCTCATGGATACTAGTCGTGTTCATTACCACTGAGGTGCAACGGGAACTCCTGTATCAAGGCTTTAATGTGGTACCAAATGTTGTACTTACTTGAGATTCTTTTCTCATTTGGCAACTTTGTTTAATTTGTTAACAGAGTGTGAAACTTTTGTTTTATTAAAAAAATAAATATTCTCTCTCCAAGAATTGGAAGCATAGCAATATATGAGTTGTAGCGTCTAATTAACATCCAAAATTGGTATCTCCACCGGTAATCAATCTTTATCCTTAGGTTTAGCTCAAGTGCTCCAACTCCTTCAGATCAGAAGGTGAATTTCTATTTATTTATTTATTTTAGGGCTGTACCCAAGGCATATGGAAGTTCCCAGGCTAGGGGTGGAATCAGAGCCACAGATGCCGGCCTGCACCAAGCCATAGCAATGCGGGATCGGAGCCACGTCTGCGAGCTACATTACAGCTCCTTAACCCAGTGATGGAGACCAGGGATCAAACCTGCATCCCCAAGGACACCAGTCGGATTTCCAAGCCCTCCTTTTTCTTTCCAAGCTCTGCTTTTTCTCACCTGTGGTTTTCTGAGAAGTCGAGTTAAGACCTGTTCTTTCATTTCCCACCAGTCCTGTTCATGCAAGGATGCCTCTGGTGGCTTGGGTTTCTTGAGTGTCCCCAACCCTGTTCTCAGACAAGTCTGTGTCATTGCTCTCACCTTCAGTTACTTTGTCCAGAAACGTGTCCTCCACCCCCAGCCCTTCTTATCCACTTGGAAAGTTCCTCCTCATTTTTAGGACTTCAGCTAAAGGCTCACCTGTCCGCATGATGCAAGGTGGGCTCATTGCCAAGTGTGCATGAAGCCTTAGATAAGATAAGCTTGTAGTGCCAAGTGAAGAGAAGTGTGACATATAGCTCCCAATTTATGTAGCTGATTTCTTTACTTCTGCCCCTTCTATCACACTATAGTTAGAGTTTATTTTTTTCCTCTGAGAAGTTGGGGGACATGAGCTCTGAGGACTCTTACTGCCACCCCCTTCTGTTTGAAGCCTTCTCTTGCTTCCTGGGTAGGTTCCCAGTCTCTCCTGGACTTACATAGCAGTGTGCACGTGTCTCTCTCAAAATATTCTCTTGTTGTCCTGACAGTTCTCCCTCTACACTTTATTTGCTTACTCTCCTGCAAGCTCTGCAGAGCTTTCTCCAGGTCTTATTCATGTTTATATTTTTTTCTTGGTGCCTAATATATAGAATGTGCTTGATATATGTAAGTTTAGCACTATTAGTCCTCTCTTTGTAGAAATTCTATTTGTAGCATGCTGCAATTGAGAAATCTGAATTTTACTTTACTTGCATACATTTTATTTTATATGCAACAGTTTCCTTTTCTTTTTTCTTTTTTTTGGTCTTTTTAGGGCTGCACTCACAGCATATGGAAGTTCCCAGGGGAGGGGTTTGAATTAGAGCTGCAGCTGCCAAGCTACAGCCACAGCAATACCATATCTGAGCCACATCTGCAGCTTATGGCAATGCCAGATCCTTAACCAACTGAGCAAGGCCAGGGATTGAATCTGCATCCTCTTGGATACTAGTTGGGTTTGCTAATGCTGAGCCACAATGGGAACTCCTGTATGCAATAGTTTCTTAATCACACAATACATGTATATTATGAAAAAAGTAGAAAATACTGTTAAATAAAAAGATAAAGGAAAGTGTTCTATAGTTGCACATCCTAGAAATGAGCACTGTTAATGTTTGGGCACATATTCTTTCAGAATTTGAAGAAGATGATGGTGAATATTTATTGAGTCCTCACTGTGTGCCAAGCATTGTGCTAAACCTTGACATGGATCTTGCTTAATCCACACATTAACTCTGTGTGAGAGAGATGAATTCTTACTTTCCCCATCTCCGCTTGGAAGACACTGAGGCTTAGGAAGGTTAAATAACTTGCTCATGATCACGTGGCTGACAAGTGGCTTAGCCTGGATTTGAACCCACATGCAGTGAACCCAAGCACACATGAATCAGAAGAGTATGTGATCAAAGGGCATATCTCCAGAGACAAACTACTTCGGCTTAAATCCCAGTTCCTTCATTAATAAGCTGTGTGACATTAGGCAGCTAATTAATCTCTTTGTGCCTCAGTCCCCATCCTCTCCTCTTTAAAATGGGGTTAATGATGATGCTAACCCTGAATTCTGTGCAGAGTTGTCATGAAGATAGAATGAAATAATTTATGTGAAGTAGTTAGAACAGTGCTCACCTACAGTAAAGGCTGAGTTGTTAGCTCTTCTATCACTATGTGTATTACATAAAAATCTTCATGCTGTGATCTTTATAAATTTTTTACTTTGATGTGAGCATCTTTTTAGTTAATAAATGTACTTTTACTGCATCATTTATAGGACTATACATCATTCCACTCTTTGAAAATACCATAATTTATGTAACCAGTTTCCTGTTTCTCTAGGATATTAGCACTTCATGAAATGGGGACTGTTCCAAGGACTGTGGTTTTCCTATGCCTAGAACAAGGCTAGCACAAGGTAGATTCTCAGTAAATATTTATAGAATGACTGACTGAATGGATATTATTAAAGTTATTTTCAATTTTTCACTGTTAATCATATATTAAGGAATTCCTTTATTTCTAGGTGGTTTTGGAGTTTTAAAATTTCCCTATGCAGTAATATATAACCTTCTAATCATTGCTTAAGAACCAAAATGTAATTCTTACACTGATGTAAAAACATGTTGAGTCTAAGGATACCTATTTGGTCCGAGAGAAAAAATACTGCCACTAAAGTAAAGGTGCATGGTTATGTTTAAAATAATAACTTTAAAAATCTCTTTCATGAAATTGTTTTCAAAGCGTGTTGTACCATGTGGGTAAATTTTAACCAAAATTGCCCAGATTAACTCCAACTAAGTACAGCGACATGCATAATGCTTTGATTACACATATGAAATTCATTTAGTCAAAAGAGACTCTGAATAGGAAAAAATGCAACTTTGTGTGAAAAAAAAAATCCCCATTACTTTAATGATAGAGTAGTTCCTCAAGATCTAATCACATGCACATTTAGAAGAAAGCCTTTTAGATTCTCTGTAACAGCAACATCTGGTGACTTTCTGACTAGTTCTAAAATCCACTCTGCCTTCAAAATTCCATTTCGTGTTAGCCAAATCTGAAGTTGCCTGCACAGAGTTGAGAAACTTGGAATATTTTCAACTGAACTTGAAAAATGAGCTACTCTTCTTCAGTCCCTTGACCTAGGGTGGAAGATAGTGATGACTAGAGAGGCAAGATGAATAAGGCGAGGGGCCACTTCATGTATTGTTCTGATGCAGTAAACACCTCAGAGAATTTCTTTAAGGAGGTGATGAGACTGGTGGGTAGAACTTATGGACCAGAAGGAACATAGATAGACGATGACTAGCTTGAGGAGCAGCTGTAGCAAAGGATTGCTCCAGAAAGGGAGGAAATCTAGAGTCCAGCCAAGGATATCCCTATTTTTTTTTTCTGTTGAGATTGTGTCACAGTTATATTATGCTTGTAGATAGATTTTTATTTAATTTTATTTTTGGCCTTCAGCTGAAGTGTAAACCATGTAACCCAGTTTGCTTCCCAGGATAGTACTGAAGTTGCTTCAAGGACCGAAGTATTGGATAGGGATCTCTACTCAATATTTTGCAATAATGTATAAGGGAAAATAATCTGAAAAAGAATATGTGTGTGTGTATAACTGAATCACTGTGCTGTACACCTGAAATTAATACAACATTGTAAATCAACTATAATTCCGTTAAAATATTTTCAAAATATCAGTTGTATAGTCTCAGTATATATTCATATACATACACGTGTGTGTATATATACATATGTGTGTAGTCACACACACAATTCTCAGGCTTCTCCAGTCTTCAGAGTTAAAAGATTTTGGAGAGTTGGGAAAATAGCTATTGTAGTCAAAACGAGTGCTTATAAGAGAAAAAGAGCACAAATAGAACATTAAAAAGCTTGTTCTATGTTCTATTCCTTCTGGAGCATATTAGAAATAGGTTTTTCTAATTCAGTTATAATAGCACATCTGGATATATATGTGTGTGTATATATATATATGTACATATACATGATATGTGTATATATAAGTTTCTTCATGATAGAGTTGATTATTTTCAATATGGTAGTAAAACATGGTATTGTAAGTGAAAAAAAGGTTGCTGTGGACCTGGGTGTCAATTTCTCTTTCACTTTGGTTTTGTTCAGTGTGAAAATGATAGTCCCTGGCTACCTGCTACTGTGGAGCCAAGTTTCTGAAAAGTGTAATAAGAGACATTGGAGACCTGTGAACGATGGATAAACAGTTCCCAAGCATCGTAAAAGGAAATATTCCATTGGTATTTTGGCCTAAAGTCTACTTATATCCTAACTGAAGAGCAGAATGTGATGTAAAAATAATCTTCCTAGAGTTACATTTCTTTGTCTTTTTTTATTTGCTCCTCTGTTTATTCTGTCCTCTTCTCTCCTTTTGATTTCTTTTCTTTTCTCCCCTTCCCTCACCTTTCTTCTCTGTGCCTCCTGGTTTTTTAACTGCCAGTGTTTTAAATTCATGGGGCCAAAGTATTATTTTGATCATAATTATGAAATAGAATTTTACTGTTAGTAATTTTAAAAATAGTTTGAAGAGAGTGTTTATTTTTCCAAAGAAAAAACTGTGCTCCACTTTTTCTGATCTTAGTTTTATTACCTAATATAAAACACTTGAATAAAGTCTGGCAGAGAAAAAGCACTACATTAAATCTTAGCGATTAGTATTCCCCTGATTCAATTTTTCCTTCTGAATGAGTCGACCTTGAAAGAAAAAAGATTTCCTCTGTTTTCCCTAAACAACTCCAGATGGACAGTTACCGTTGCCCTTATAGGTGCTCTTAAAGTTGGAGCGTACACCCTTTTCCCAGCTTCCTGTGTCAGTGGGTCATTATTAACTTGTCTTCCCAAACCTTCTTTCCATGTAATTTAAACTCACTTTCTTTTGTTTGAGCCTGAGTGGAAAGAACAGACAATTAGGTCACAGTTCAAGTTCTAGAAAATGGCTTTTGGGCCATCTTTGGACCTTTTACAGCATAGTTCATGGCCAGAACATGGACTCTGGAGCCTGATGTTCAAGTCCGTGGGCAGAGCTTTTATGCTCTCTCAGCATCTATCCAGGATAGATTCCTCACCTATCAGGAACCATTCAGAGGACTGTTGGAGTAAATCAAGATAGTCAAGCTGACAGAATGCTTAGCTTGGTGCCTGTGCGGGGTGAGATCTTCATAAACGGCAGCATAGCCTCCCGGCACTCCCACCTTGGGAGATTCTTCTCATGGAAATGCTACCGATTCTTCTTCTTACCTCTCCCTGATGATAATGCTGCTTAGGATCTTGGAATAGTAAAATAAGAGAGATCAAAGATCATTAAGAATGGAGAGAAAGGGAGAAACAGGCACAGCCCATTGGCCTGCATTTCTTGTGCCTTTTTGGGCAGCTGAATGACTAAATTCAGGTGCTTCCCAGGATGGAGCCAGGAGAAATAGTGGGCCTACATTTGCTGAGTTAACGTCTTTCAAAAACCTTGTGCAGGAGGGTCTGCCCTGGGGTTTGCCCCTTTTTCACCTCCCCACAGACATTGCACAAGCATCTGGTTGGTGGAGAACCCAATCAAATGTGATAAACTCTCTCACTTTCAAGTGTGTTACACGAGACAGTGGGGTAGATGTGGATGTGTGTTTGTCATGAGCTAGTAGAATTAAACCCTTCTCTTAGCAATACTTGAAATGCTCCTACAACTTAATCTCCACTACAGTTTCTTGGTACTTTCTCCAAATTAATTTAAAAATGCTGAGACCAAAACTGATCCATTCAGGAAATGTTTTTATGAAAATGTTCATTGGATATACTCCTAGGGTTTCATTGATTCTTTTTTCAAAAAATTTTTTTAATTAAATTTTTTTTTTCTTTCTTAGGGCTGCACCTGCAGCATATGGAAGTTCCCAGGCTAGGGGTTGAAGCAGAGCTGCAGCTGCCAGCCTTTGCCACAGCCACAGCAACATGGGATCCGAGCTGTGTCTGCGACCTATACTGCAGCATATTGCAACTCCGGATCCTTAACCCACTGAGCAGGGCCAGGGTTGAACCCACACCCTCATGGAGACTAGTAAGGTCATTACCACATTTTTATTTTTTAATTTGTTTTCTTTTTTAGGTCATTGGTTTTTAATTGCAGGTTAGCGTTCACTGCTGTGTTGCCTGCTGTCATTTGTGACCAGGGCTGCCAACCATTTAATAATAACATTGTTAGTGGATAAAGTGGTCAAGCTTGTAAATGACTTATTTTCTAACTAAATAGATGGAAAGGAGTTCAGAAATTGTTCTATAATGACATCACTTTAGCTTGCTTTTCATTTTGCTTTTTTGGGTGAAGAGAGTGGCATGATGGCTGGCTGGTGGGACTCTTCCTTGACCCAAGATGTGAACATCATTGGTCATGGCTGCTGTGAACAGGTATATGAAGGTAAACCTGGCAGGAAATGGGATGTGTTAGGCCACTGCTGATTTTGAGGTGAAACCATAATGCTTTAATAATTCAGTGCTTTGCTTTCTCAAATTCATATTCCTCAGGAATATCTATAGATACAGTGCCTTGATGATGAGTGACAGTCTGAGGAAATGGATCTTTTGGAGGATCTGTATATGCTGGCATAAGATGCTTCTAGTGCCATGAGGACAACAGGGAGAGAGGAAAGACATAGAAAGGGGAGCAGGTTAAATCTGTGAGCAGCTAGTCTTTAAGGAAGCCAAGAAAAGGAAGGACAGCCACCTTTCCTCCTGGGTGGTCATAGCAGAGATCCAGTGACATGATGACACTTATTTCTCAGACTTTGAAATAGTATAAAAATCACTGAGGTTAAAAACCTTTGAAGGGTTCTTCTCAGGCTGTAAATCTCAAAGATGAGGTGAGCTAGTGTGACAGGGGTCTGAGTCTAGTCTGTAGAGTTTCCTTTTTTCTACAGTTTCAAGAGAGAAAGGAAGACTGAAGAGGAGAGTAGGACAGTGAGAGGAGATAATGGAAGAAACAGTCTTCCATTAGCACCATGTACTCTTACACATCTTGCTGGGCATGCCAAGATTTCAGGGCCCACTTTATTTTACACCAGGCCATTGTTTAGGATGGTGTTGGCATTGAATAAGCTGGAGGCCTGAAGTAAAGTCTCCCTCTGACAAAGCAGGCTTGCTTATTGCTTTCTATGACATGGTGAGTTCTCCCAAGCTCAGTGTTCTTCTTCTATTGAAGAGTACCTTCCACCCAGTGTGTGTGTGGGCATCCATTTGGGCCTCCACCTTGCCTCTGCTTGGAGGGCAAGTGGAAGTCATGCCAACATACTAACACTCCCACTGCTTGCTGTGCCAGGAGTTAAGTCCCTTGTCTTTAACCAGATAGCTCGTGTCTTCTGCCAGTATCCATGAAAATGGTAGCAGGGTAACTTCCTTGTTTGCAGACAGGCTAAAATCAAATCTCAAACCTAACACAAAAGGAATACAAAAGGTTACAGAAATGTTTTCAAAGAACTCGAGCCTTCACCAAAAGCACTTTTTTTTTTTCTCTATCTTCCAGGAAGTTGCCCACCCATCCTTAAAAACCAACAGTAAGCTCTTTGGTACTTGGCAATGCTCTAGAATTTTTGGACTCCGTTAATCTGGCCTTGAAAGCCTTGAACTTCCTGAATTCTTCCTTAGGGATTTAGTGTGCTTGATAGTGGGCGACAGGGGTCTTGGAAAAGTCATCCAGCCTTTCCTGCCTTCAGTTTTCTAGCATCTCCAAAGAGTGAGTGAGTTTAGCCATATTCCCTCAGGAGCCTGTTGCAACATTTCACCTTTTCCCTTTTTTGGATGTTTCTCTGCCTTATCATTGAAGTTGAATGAAAGGCTTATCATGAAAAGGTTTCCTGGAGTTCCCGTCATGGAGCAGTGGTTAACAAATCCAACTAGGAAACATGTTGCGGGTGTGATCCCTGGCCCAGCTCAGTGGGTTAAGGATCCGGTATTGCTGTGAACTGTGGTGTAGGTTGCAGATGTGGCTTGGATCTGACATTGCTGTGGCTGTGGTGTAGGCTGGCAGCTACAGCTCCAATTAGACCCCTAGCCTGGGAACCTTCATATTGCCACAGGTGCGGCCCTAGAAAAGACAAAAAAAAAAAAAAAAAGGTTTTCCTTTCGTGTACTCCCATGAGTATTTAGAAAACTGGTCACACCCAGAGAGAAAAACAAAACCAGACAAAAAAATCTTGAAATTCACTGTCATTGTCTTTTCTCAAGGCAGAATGGTGTTCCAATTTCCTTTAAAAATCTTTCACTGTGGATATCATTCCTTATCATTCCTATAATCATTCTTTGCTTGTTTCTTCAGGTAAAATAGGAGACAAGCTCTACTCATACCATTTCAAGTACCATTTTCTAGGGATTGTATGAAGTGGATTCGTCAATTGGTCACTGGAATGATTAGACTCTAAGACTACTTCCAACATGAGGTTGATGAGTTTATATCTTGGGGGGTTCTTGTATTCCCAGTTTATATACACCTATGTATTTAGAGTACTAATCATTCAACTCCATACTATTTAAAAAAAAAAAAACCTCTTACATTTAGAGTGGATAAACAATGAGATCCTACTCTGTAGCACAGGGAACTATATTCAGGCTTTTGGGATAGACCATGATAGAAGATAATGTAAGAAAAAGAATGTGTGTATGTGCATATACACACATATATATGTCACATATGACTGGGTCACTTTGCTATAAGCAGAAATTGGCACAACACTGTAAACCAACTATGCTTTAATTTAAAAAAATAAAGGGAAAAAAAGCATGAATAAGTTCTCATGATTTGTCCAACAGATCTTGTGTTTCCAAGGATGTACTCAACAAGAGACATCATCTTTTCTGTAAGTTTCCCTTATGGGTATGCCTTGTCTTCATGTTTCAACTTTTAATAAACTCATTACTATTGATATTGTTATCTTGTAATTAAGAAAAATCAATTGCTAGTTAAATGTTGAAATGGAGTATATATAGATAGTGTACCATGTACTAACTTCCCATCACTGAAACTACTCTTTTTTTTCCTTTTCCCTTGAATTTTTCAAGTTGCACAGCCAAAAGCAAGTAATAGTTTTCCTTTTTGACTTCCTCAACCATTCACTAATTAGTCAACACATGTTTGTTTGGACCTTAGCTTGTGCAGGCAGCTGAGATTTAATTTTCTGATTGAGTATAGTAATTTAGCATGTAGCTGTTAGCCGTAAATTCTTTATTTTTCCCCCTTTAATTCCTTAATGACACTTCTCTGGCACAGGATTTCCTGGGTTACGTGAGTGGGGAAAATTGTGCAAAGGTGGCATTTGAGAGGGCCCTGAGAGAAGATCATTAAAACTCTGCTTAATTAGGTACTTAGCAGGAAAGTTTCCTGTTTTTCCCTATGAATTTTATTTCTCTTCTCAAAGAGTAGAATTTTATTTGCTCTTAGCAGTATTACTTTGGCTGTTAGTATAATCAACAATTTTACATAGTGTCACTATCAATACACTGACTATTAATACAATATACTCTGCCTGGATTTTGCCAAAATTTAATAGCATAAATGAAGTCAGAAAAATAATGTAGAATAATTTCTGTTGATGTGAAAAAACATTTATAAGTGATGATTTAAATTTCCTTCATTTTGCTCATATCCATTTTCTAATTTTTCTCCTGTTAATATCTATAAAACTGATGTGGGACCTGTTGTTCACAGTTGAATTTTTTTGAATTGTTGAAAGGTCAGAAAAACCCAGTAGGGCCTATGGTGGTCACCATATTGTGGAAAACTCAGAATCCCTGAAGGTGATACTGGAGTACGTGAGAAAACTACCGTTTACAATTTGAAGAGTTCGCACCAGGCAGAATGGCCATCATTAATAAGTCCACAAATAACAAGTGCTGGAGGGGGTGTGGAGAAAAGGGAACTCCTGCACTGTTGGTGGGAATGTAAGCCGGTACAACCACTGTGGAGAACAGTATGGAGGTACCTTAGGAAACTATGCACAGAACTACAATATGACCTAGCAACCCCACTCTTGGGCAAATATCTGGACAAAACTTTCTTTAAAAAAGACATAGGCACCCGTATGTTCATTACAGCACTATTCGCGATAGCCACAATATGGAAACAACCCTTATGTCCATTGACAGATGATCGGATTAGGAATATGTGGTATATTTACACAATGGAATACTACTCAGCCATAAAAAAGAACAAAATAATGCCATTTGCAGCAACATGGATGGAACTAGAGACTCTCATCCTGAGTGAAGTAAGTCAGAAAGAGAAAGACAAATACCACATGGTATCACTTATACCTGGAATCTAATATATGGCACAAATGAACCTCCACAGAAAAGAAAATCATGGACTTGGAGAATAGACTTGTGGTTGCCAAGGGAAAGGGGGATGGAGTGGGATGGATGGGGTGCTTGGGATTAACAGATGCAGACTATTGCCTCTGGAATGGATTAGCAATGAGATCCTGCTGTGTAGCACTGGGAACTAGTCTAGCCACTTATGATGGAGCATGATAATGTGAGGAAAAAGAATGCATATATGTATGCATATATGTATGTGTACACCATGCTGTACAGTAGAAATAATTGTCTTGGGGAAATAACAATTAAAAAAAAAAGAATTTGAAGAGTAATAAATACCTGGTCCTTCTTGTTTTATTGTGCGGACGTGCTTATGCTTTGAAGACCTATCTTTCATTCTTTCATATTTTCATGTGGCCTCTAAAGCAGCTCCCAGGATTCTGCTCATTGGCAGAATCTCTTGTGGGGTCTCAGAGATCTTAAAGGCCAATGGAGACTGGCCATTTTCATCTCAGGAGTGTCTACTAATGTGAGAGCATCTTACATATTTGTGAAAACTAGGAAATTAACTTCAGTGCAGGGTTACTAGTAGTAAATTACAGAATATATCTGGATGACATCAGTCATTCCACAGCTAATGTCCTTTTTCTCCTCCAGACCACATTACACTTACATGTCACATCTTCTTAGTCTCCTCTCCAGTATATGAGAGTTTCATGCCTTTTGCTTTTTTTTATGGTGTTGACACTTTTTTTCCCCAACCACACTGTGGCATATGTAAGTTCCTGTGCTAGAGATCCGGATCCAAGCCACAGCTGCGACCTATGCCACAGCTGTGGCAATTCTTACCTTGACACTTCTGAAGAGCATTGGTCAATTTTTTGTAGTATAGTTGGTTGGCAATGTTTTGTTAGATTCAGGTATACAGCAAAGTGATTCAGTTACATACTTTTTCAGATTATTTTCCATTATAGATTATTATAGGATATTGAATATAGTTCCCTGTGCTATATAGTAGTTCCTTGTTGTTTATCTGTTTCACATATAATAATTTGTATCTGCTAATCCCCAATTCCTAATTTATTCCCCTCCCTCTTTCCCTTTGGTAACACTAATTTTGTTTTCTATGTCTGTGAATCTGTTTCTATTTTATAAATAACTTCATATTCCACATATTTTACATTCCACATATAAATCCATTTGGCATTTGTCTTTTTGGGGCAGATATTTTTTTAGACTGTCCCTCAGTTTGTCTTTAGCTGATGTTTTCTCATGACTAGACTGGAGTTAAGAATTTTGAAGACGATATGACTCTTGTGATTGCACCACATAGGTAAATAATACCAACATGACTTTTTACTGTGGATGTTAACTTTGATCATTTGGGTTGGGTGGTGTCTTCTGGGTATGTCCACTGTGAATTTATTGTGTTACTCTGGCCATATTCTGTTCTTTAGAAGTCAGTCCCTAAGTGCAGTCTTTTCTCAAGGGGAGTGGAATTAAACCCCACCCCCTGAAGAGCATATTCTCAAAGAATCGGTGGACATATGTTAAAAACGCTACAGTAATAAATATTTGGGGCACAATACTTGGAGGCTATAGAGACATCTCATTTCTTTATAAAGTTTCCCTTATAATTTTAGTCTTCTTCAGTGAATCTTGCCTGCAGTAATTTTCACTATAGTGTTCTAATTTTCTATATTATATATATATATATGTATGTGTGTGGTGGTGTATATATGTATATAGATACATATGATTTACTATAACCTTCATCGCTATGTTTATTATTTGGAATTCTTCTGTAAGGAAGAGTTGTTCCTTCTCCCCCATTTGTTCATTTATTCAGTCATTTATTTGTATCAGTATGGGCTCATATATATTTATTTTTCTTCTTAGAGGTTCTAGCTGAAACTTCTTACTGACTTAAATACCTTCTGGTGCCATCTGTCATGTGGAAGCAAATGCCAGAGGTCTTGATCTCCCTCCCCGGTATCTGTCTCTCTGATTTCACCTTACTCTCTTGCTCTTTGATCTCAGTTGTTGAATGGGCTCAAGACAAGTTGTTCATTTGCCACTCAGCTTTTTTATTGTTGCTGTGTGTGGCTGTCTTCCTTGGTTCCTGACCATTTTTCAGCTTAGTTTTTCGGTCTTCATGTTGATTCTATGAGCTATCCAATAGCTTTTCAATAAGTAAGTTTTCTGCCTTGGTAGTTTCTACTGTTTGCAACCCCGAACCCTGACTCTAAAATAAGAGTTAGACGAAATCACCTTTATGATAATTACCTCATCTTTTTACCACTTTATTATTATATTGCTTCTGTTTCATCAATGGGTGTGCTTTTTGTGACTTTTTAAAGTAAAAGCACCTGAAGCTAGTATGTTGTAAGTCAACTATAATTTGATAGTAATTAAGAAAGAAGTCAAAGCAGTGCTTTAATAGGCTTAAGGTTTTAGTTTTTCTTTGGATTTCTTTTGAGTAGATGAGTATGAAGATCAGGGACTTGAGCAAATATCAGTGTTAAGAATGTTTTGAATTTTACTACTTAAAACCCAAGTGGGTGACTGATTGTAAAGTTAATGATATGGTTCTCTGTTGGGTAGGCTGGTTCTGGGTGTTAACAAGCACAAAGGCAGAATGAAATAATTTCCATAAGAAACTTTTGTGAACAAGAACAAAATAAGGTTTTGTTGTTATTACTACTGTATACTGTGTTAACTCAATTAACACGTGGCAACTGAAGGATCTGATGTTTGCTGGTCTTTTCATATATGAAGAGAGTATGAAGGATCTGGTGCAGACCTAAATTGCTTGAGTTAAAGCCAGAGAGAGATTCAGGGAGGCCCAGAGGAAAGATCACAGCTGGGTGCTTGAGGAGCTTGAAGTCTATGAGGGTAAAGGTAGAGAGAGAGGTGACCTTTGGGATGGTAGCTAAGGATACATTTTGGAGAAATGGAGAAGTATCAAGGGGATTTTTGGAGAGAAATACTTTGTGTGTGATATAAACAATCTCCATCTCCCCCAAGAAATTATAAAGTCCATATTGCATTCTGATGCCTGTGGGTGGAAGTCTCTTTATTTTAAAGGATGGAGTGTCGGATGAAAATAGAGATGGCACATCAAGGCAGTCGACACTTGGATTACAGAAATCATTTTTGCAGAGTCTTGTAAATGTCACTTTTCACTGTCCTTAACTGAGGTTCACTTGAGCTGTAGTAGGACTCATGCTCAGAGGATCTTTTCTTAAGTTAGATCTATTTTCACACAGATTTGGCGCATTTCCACCAAGAAAGTACCAGCATCTCCTGAGGACCTTCTATGGAGCAGTCAATAAGCCAGTTAGTTGGGCACCGAGGTGGGGGATTGGCATAATGGGAGTTGGCCTGCCTGGGTAGGAGAAGTATCTGATCACTGAGTTTATCTGGAGTTGTCACGATAAAAGGCAAGTCACCTTTTAGTCAGTTTTATTATTGTTTTTAAATTCTCTACAATAATAGACCCCTTTTTTAACTGCACCTGGGCACATATATCTCCTCTCAGTTCCCCTCGGTGTGCCACTGCTTGAAGCTCTACATGTATTACCTGTTTTATCACTTAGAATAACTCTACAAGGCATTGTCACCCAACACTATGTATAGATGAGCCTTGAAGAGATTAGGAACTTCATGGAGACAAGAATAGAGGCAAGATTTTAGCCCAGCACCTTGGGTTTACAGAGCTTCACTGTCCCCATCACGTCACCCTTCCTCCTCAAGGCAGCCTGGACAGGGTGCAGGTTTATTTCTGGTCTAATGTTTGGTGGATTGTCGATGCCCTCTCTCCCGCATCTACCCTCATGGAGGGTAGAGGACTGTTGAGGGCAGTGAGCAAGTACCCATTCTGTCCCTCAGTGACAAAAATAGTTTGGTTATCCTTGGTCTATAACAAAGCTCTTAGGATGTCAGTTTTGATTGTGAAAAGAACTATATAAAAGCAGTGACTAAATTCAGACCTACATGGACAGGAAAGCTGTCCTACTTCCTAATGCATTTGGCTCATCCTCAAGAAATAAACATAAATAGCACTGTAACTTGTTTGTGATTAAAGGCAAGTCTCTTGCATGAAGAAGTTGATCTTTTAAAAATAGCTTAAAGCAATCCAGCTATCGTGATGAGGTGTCAAAACTCATTTACTCTTGGTTAAAATGTGCCCTTTCTATATGCTCCCAGTGCAAGGACAGATGCACAAGAGCAGTAAATTAAGAGTTCAGAGCACTTGGGAAAGTGTGCTTTGAACTGAATTAAAGATAAATCAGCAATAGAAAAATCCTTCTTAACTGCTTTTGAATTGCAGTTAGGCCTTTTCCGATTTGCCTCATTTTCGGCCTCCCGTCTTAAAATCTGAATATTTATTGTTAAAACATACTTACCAAAGGTGGATTAATTCTTCTTTGCTGTTTTCATGGTAAAGGGTTTCTCTTGCCTATGCATTAACACCAAAAAAATTTTTTGACTTAGGTCCAAACAAGACAGACATATGGATTAGATTTGTTTTGAAATAAACGTGGCTTTGAGGCTTGTCTGTGGTAGTGATAGCTCAGGGAGAGGGAGAGAAAAAAAATATGTCTTGGCCTTTTCTAACATCAGAACACTTGGAGATAATTTGTGAGTCAGTCATCGCCCCAGCAGCACACCTGTCCTCATTCTTTGAACTCCCCTGACCTTCAACCAGGATCCTACAACTCTTGTCAGTTGAGGGCTGGTTGGAAACTTTCCTGTTCACTTTGCAAGCACCTCCCACCCCTTAGAAGTTGACTGTAGAGCTGGCAACCTCTTAATCTATTTTTTTTCAGATTAAATGATGCTGCTGCCCTTAGTATCTTTTTTTTTCATTTTTTTTTTACTATTTATCTCATAGGTTTATTTTTAAATTTTATTAGAGTATAACATTTACAATGTTGTGTCAATTTCTGCTGTATAGCATAGTGACCCAGTCATACATATACATACATTCTTTTTTTTAAATTTAATTTTTTTTTTTTTTTTTGCATTTTAGGACCGCACATATGCCATATGGACGTTCCTAGGCTAAGGGCTGAATTGAAGCTGCAGCTATAGGCCTATGCCACAGCAATATAGGATCTGAGCCATGTCTGCTGCCTATACTTCAGCTCATGGCAACGCCAGATACTTAACCCATTGAGCAAGGCCAGGGATCAAACCTGCATCCTCATGGATACTAGTCAGGTTTGTTCCTGTTGTGCCACAATAGGAACTTCCTACATATACATTCTTTTTCTGATACTATCTTCTGTCGTGTTCTACCCCAAGAGTACAGTAGGACCTCATTGCTTATCCATTCTAAATGTAATAGTTTGCATCTACCAACTCCAAACTCCCAGTCCATCCCACTTCTCCCCACTTCCCCTTGGCAACCACAAGTCTGTTTTCCATTCCTTTAGTAGCATTTTTGTCCAAATGTGATCCATACACTGCCTGCATTAAATGACTGAAGGAGTGCATTAGAAATGCAGAGCCCCAAGTGCCACACCAGTCCTCATGAATCCACACCTTCCTGGGAAGAGCTCAGGGGGCTCATTTTAACCAGATTCTCAAGCACATCAGTTTTGAGATCTCCTGTTTCAATCACTTAGTAATAAATAAAGATTTAGCCTTGTTAAATTGTTAGCCTATGACATCCTTGGTCTGTATCTAGGGAATAATAATGTTAGGACTGCTTAAGATTTCGAATCCACTAGATTTATTGATCCCTTACATCTGTGCCAGTCTTTCTCATGTTGATGATCTTGCATAGTGATAAATTATCCAATGAGGTATTTTATCATTGGATAAACAATATCTGGGAAACTGGGACTCCCAGATATTAAGTCACTTGCTCACCCAAGTTTACCCAATGAGTTAATGGGAAGTAAGATTTGAATCAGGAGTCTAACTTCATAATCCAGCTTGTATTTCAACCATAGCTGTTCCTTTGTGGAATTACAGGTGTTTATTGAGCTTTTTACTACGGGCCTGGCACTGTTCTAAGTACTCAGAAATGGAGTGATAGCAGGCAAGACCCCTGCACCCCCCCAGACCATGTTTTCGTGGGAAAAGACAGAAAAAAACAGCTCAAATGCACATAAGTATCCACATTCAAACACATGGGATAAATGAAGCTTCTAATTCACAAAAATTTCTTCTTATAATCTTAATTGTCACATAAAACTAAATAAGAAATTATTAGTCCTTAGGGATAATAAAGTTCTTAGTTATTATATATAGCAGGTGTAAGAATTGCCCATAAATGTTAATTAATGAGAATTGCAACCAAGGAAATATATAATCTGGAAATTCGCTTCTATTCCATCAATAATATTAGCTACAACCAAATGGTCAGACTGTTTCATATGTTCCATGTGACATATCAGGCAAACGTCTTCACCTCTCACCTTGAGCATCTCAGCCTCTAGATAAGTAGAAATGGATTTGAGAAAAAACAGAAGTAACTGTCTCCACTCTCGACTTAGTTACAATATCACCTGGGTCTAATGCTCATTATATTTAGAAAAAAGCTTGAAGACATGCCTTTCTGGCACTCACCAGAGAGCACTTTTGTTTATTTATTTTACCTCAGTTGTGGTTCTGCTCCTGCTAAAAGTAAAATTAAGATGAGAGGGAGAGAGTTGGGGTGGGGAGGGGAAAGGGAGAGAGAAAGAAAGAATGAATCTCCTATGTCTTTACTGGAATCTGAGGTGAGGTTACCTGAAAACAATGCACTTAAATTCTCCTGGCCTAGTTCCCTGCTAAAGCACTTTCTTTGAGCTTCACTTCTCCAGGCCGTTGAGGGAGTCAATGAAGGAAATCATTGCTTGAGAACTGTTTTTGCCTCCTCTCAAAATGGCCTTTAAGACATTGCTCCTTCGGTTTTCGTGAGCTGTTCTGAGGACCCATGTAAAGAATAATTGGAACTTAAGGCTCGGAACCACTTTGTCCTCCTGACCAGCTTCGCCTGGGATATCTGTCTTTCTGTGAATGCCTGGCTAAACCACTGTTCATTCAGCTCAGATGTTGCTGCTTTCAGGAAGTGCCCTCTTCCTCCTCATCTCCCTTCTAAGGAGCTTTTCATGGCATCTATACACCCAAGCTCTGCATCTAGAGCACAGCTTCTGCAGCTGAGGTTTCCACAGTTGCCTTGTCTGTCTTCCTCGGTGTTCCCCTGAGTTTCCATGAGGATAATAACCATGACTTAACCATCTCTGAGTCCTCTGCATTCATCACAGTAGGAGCCACATGTAATATTTAAAAAATTCAGTCCACTCAGCCATAAAAAAGACAAACTAATGCCATTTGTAGCAACATGGATGGATCTAGAGACTCTCATACTAAGTGAAGTAAGCCAGAAAGAAAAAAGACAAATACCATATGATATCACTTATTTGTGGAATCTAAATATGAAACAGATGATCCTATCTAAAAATAAATAAACACAAAACAGAAACAGATCATGGCCAAGAAGAGCAGACTTGGGGCTGGGGCGGGGGGAGGGGAGGAAGTGGGATGATGGGCATTTTGGGGGTTTTGGGGATGCAGACTGTTATATTTGGAGTGGATGGGCAATGGGATCCTACTGTACATCACAGGGAAATGTGTGTGACTGAGTCACTTTGTTGTGCAATAGAACTTGATGAAACATTGTAAATGAGCTATGTTTTAATAATAAGATAAAATTATCACATACATTAAAAAAAAATAATTCAAACTTCTGGTGTAAGGACCACACCTTGAATACTGAGAAGTTTATCTGATAACCAAAATTGACTGGGAAGGTATAAGCTCTGCCCCAGATGCTACCAGAGACATAGGGCTCAGTGGGAAAGGGGACACAGCACAATCGGGGGCATCTGATGAAAGAAATGAGTATCTCCCTGTGACTACTGGTAGACAGTGGACACTCCTCAACAAACTGGTTGCAGTCGGGGCGGGCGTAAGGTCTGTCTTTGCTGTTATAACCCAGCATCTTGTCTCCCTCCTTCAGGAAACAGGTGGTTGATTTTTGCTTTGGAGAATTATCTCTTTATCATATACCCCTTACAGGGCTGTCAGTAAGGCACCAGCTCCCTCCTAGCCCAAAAGGGGGCATGTGATGTAAGTAAACATTCTCTCATGGGAAACTGAACCTTGAAAACAGGGATCCGAAACCTCATAACGCTGGTGCTCATTCAGGTGTGGGTCCCACCCTGAGGAGACCCTAAGTTTCTGTTCCACATCCTCAGTGGCATATGTTCCCATCTCCCCTCATTCATTCATTCAGTAGATATTTATTGGATATTATTTGAGATCCCAGGGATTTTGTGTTGAAAAGACAGGTAAGTCCCTTATCTATCAGATGGGGCTGACACTCTGTGATGGTTCTTTCACTCTTCTTCTTAGAGATCCTCTGTATCCTTCTCAGGAATTTCTTCCCTGCTATGTGAGCTGGGCTGGTTTCTGTTGCTTGGAACCACACCCCTGGCTGATCCCACTGATCATGTCCACCATCCTTACCTTCTTGGTCTCATTCAGCCTACATTCACCCCACTGCACTGCCAGATGCACCCCAAAGCCCAGTTTTACCAAATTGCAGCAGACCCTGGGCTTTGCTGATTGCTTGCAGATTTGACTGTGGGATAAAGACACAAAGGATTCCAAGTCATAGGTATTTTCCTGGAGTATTACTACACAGAGTACTTTCTTGTACCTTTGTACATCCTGCTCCTTCATATTAGAATGCTCTTCCCTACCCAGCAAAATAGAAGATTCAGCTCAAAATCATCATTGTCTTCAAGTGCTGCCTCACAATTTATTCTGTAAGAGAGGTAAAAGCATGGGCTTTAGAACAGTGTGATTCATTCACTTGTTGTATATCCTTGGGTGAGGTATTTAAGTTCTTTGGGCCTCAGTTTTCTCATATGTAAAATGGAGATAATAATACCTGCCTCCTTGGGCTGTGAAGATGGAATGAGATGGTATATGTAAAATGCCTGGCTTAGAGCTCGATACAGAGGCATTTCTTCAAGTATTTATTTCCCTTTTGTACTGATTTAGGTCCCAGCAAGAAATGACACTCAAATTAGGGTAATTTAAAAAGTTGGGCAAAATATAAGAGAACTACAAAGGGCAGTGCAGTCATCTGGGGTTAATAACCATGGAGGGTGAGCTGATACCAAGCCTAAAGGGACAAGGGGAGGGAGAGGTTACTGAGGAGAGAGTTGGAGTTCCCGTCGTGGTGCAGCAGAAACGCATCTAACTAGGAACCATGAGGTTGTGGGTTTGATTCCTGGCCTGGCTTGGTGGGTTAAGGACCCGGTGTTGCCGTGAGCTGTGGTATAGGTTGTAGATGCGGCTCAGATCCTATGTTGCTGTGGCTGTGGAGTAGGCGGGCAGCTGTAGCTCTGATTTGACCCCTAGCCTGGGAACTTACATATGCCATGGGTGCGGTCCTAAAAAGACCAAAAAACAAAAATCAGAAGAGGGAGTCTTGTCTAGCTGTGACCTTGAGAAGACCAGTGATGTGGGGTGCAGGGATACAGCTAAGTGACCTTGCAGAAAGGGGAATGGTAATAAATGCTGTCACCTCATTCTCTTCCAGTTTCCTGTCAGTGTTCCCAACAGGAAGCAGAGGGAAGGCTAGGAGCCTGTTGACCCAGCCCATGCAGGTCAGCTTTCCATTTTATGGAGCAGGGGGAGGAGGAAGGAAAGTGGGTTGGGAGAAGTGGACCAAAGGTATCCTCCACCCCTCTCCTTTATGAAGTAGAGTTAATCGTTTCATCTCAAGGGACTCATGTACCAAAAAAACAAATAAAAAATGAGCTTAAGTGACTTCATTTCATTCTTCCAGGTAAAAATCATATAAAATTACTGTTTTGTAGGTCAAGAAAGTATTGAGTATTAGTACTTGCTCATGGCCAATCCAATAGTCATTCAGCCTGGTATAATAATTGTGATAGTCATTTTATAGCTGAGTTTATAAACTTGCACTGATACCCCAGCCCAGCCCCCCACCCTTTTCCATACACTGCAGTGCATTTTATGCAAAGCTGAAGGCTGAGGTTTGTCTCTGGACTATGGCCTTCCCAACACAGTGCTTGGGTAAGATGAGCCCCAGCCCCAGGGTTCTGGGTGTTTCTGAAGTCATCCTGTCTTTGAGGTATTTAGTGGAAGAGGAAAAGCTCTCTGGAACTTAACCTTCTTGCTTTATCTCATTTTCTCTCTATCTTCTATCTACTCCTTGATCTAAAGAGGGTGGGTATTTTTTTGTCTCTCCTCCCTAACAGACTGGAACTTTTCCTATTTCGTTTTCTCTTCCATGAAGGAAAAAAAATAAGCAATTAAAAATATTTACTGTCCTTGTCTCTGATTATAAACCAGACACTCCTAGAATAGGTGGTCTATTGAGTCATATCACTATTTTTTACCTTACTGACTGAGAACAAATGAACAAAAATCCTTTTGATGAGAGTTGGTTTTGATAGAAGGATGGGAAGAGAAATCTTAAAGTCAGAAGTATCTGTGAACAAGAAAAGTGCAATTGAGAGATTAGGGAAATAAACTTCACCCATTTCTTTTTGAAGATACCAAATGGACCTGTCCCTACTGGTAAATTTCTTCTTTTTCTCCTTAGATTTAGGTATGGGACCAGCCTTATTCATTTACTTATTTTATGATAGTGCTCCATGCTGAGCTGTTTGAGAATTCCATTGTGTTTTATTTTCTGGTATTTTGTTTCATTTTTCAGGGTTTTTTACCCCATAACATTTCAATGATAAGAACATGTTATTTTCCAGACACTGTTTTTTTAACAGCGATTCCCATTCTGGGCTTTGCCTGGTCTGGCTTTTGTCTAGAAAAGACAGTCCATTCAAGCCCTCACCAAAAGAGAGATAAGGATGGATGACTTTCTTTATGCCCCTGGGGGAGCACTTTGAGAAAAACTCATGGGGGAGGCATGGTGTGTGTGTGTGTGTGTGTGTGTGTGTGTGTGTGTGTGTGTGTGTGTGTGTGTGTGTGTGTGAGTGTGTGTGTCTTTGGTTTCTCCATTCTTTCAATCTCAGTTTAATAATTTAGTTGAGGTATAAGATGGGAATTTCCTGGTTCACCAGCAGGATGGATGAGAAACCTGGGAAAGTAAACTTCAAACCTTTAGGAATAGTGACGTCCCAATAGCTGTTCTTAAAGTTAGTAGTGGGTTATTTTTCTTGATAGAGAACAAGCAGTTCCATTACCGGTGCGAATAATGGTATAACAGAATTCCTGCTTCACTCCAGTGGGTAAAAGTCACCTTTCTCTGGCAGTGAAAGGGAATAATTGTTTGCTTCAAAAAATGTGGGGTTGTGACCATTACTTGGGGGATGAGAAAGGCATGATCTTTGGGTTCTGACCTGGATTCGAATCCAGACCCTATCACATACTAGCTGAGTGACTTTTTTACTCACCTACTCTGATCTTCAGTTTTTTCATGGGTATAAAAGGGAAAATAATCCATACCTCAGAGTTGTAGAAAGGGGCTATTTACAGAGCCTAGTTCCTACAAAGGGCTTCAGTGAATACCCTTTTGCTATGGATTTTGTTTTTGTTTGCAAAAAAGGAAAGCTCTCATCCAGAAAATTAGTGAAGACAAACTCAAAAGAGCTGATTTTCTCTTAATAATCACCCACAGTAAATGGCTGGTGACTGTTTTCTCAAAGCAGGGAGCTTCATTCTATGAATTCTCTTCCTAAATAATCAGGAAGCGATTTCTCTCCAGAAAGTTGGTGGGTCATGTCTAGAATAAGCTAGTTCTAGTAAAATGCTAAAAGTTTCCAATTGTGCTAAAGGGGAAGAAAATGAGAAATACCAAGTGTGTACATAATAAATGCTATCAGTCAGTTCAGGCTGTTAGAACAAGGTATTAAAGAACGGCTGGTTTATAAATAGAAATTTATTCCTCACAGTTTTGGAGGCGAGAAGTTTGAGATCAGGTTGCCCAAGTGGCTGAGTTTTGGCACATACCCTCTTCCAGGTTGGAGACAGTCATTTTCTCATTGTTATCTTCACATTTGGGTTGGGAGCAAGTGAGCTTCTGGGGTTCCTTTTCCATTCACGAGGGCATTGTTCTAATAATTTCATTACCTCCCAAAGGTCGCACCTCCTAATACTGTCATTTTGGGGTTCTGGATTTCAACATATGAATTTTGGGGGGAGGGTACACAAACATTCAGTCCATGACAAATGGTGATTTTGTAACAAGTCTGTTACACAAATTGTCCATACGTGGTGGTTTCTCCTTGGAAAGGAAATCACCAACAATAACAGACCATCAAAAACAGAATGTTACCTACAAGGGAACCCCCATAAGAATATCAGCTGATTTCTCTACAGAAACACTACAGGCCAGGAGGGAATGGCAAGAGATATTTAAAGTGCTAAAAGGAAAAAATATGCAACCTAGAATACTCTATCCAGCAAGAATATCATTTAAAATAGAAGGGGAAATAAAAATGTTTTCCAACAAACAAAAACTTAAAGAATACAGCAACACAAAACCCAGGTTAAAGGAAATATTGAAAGGGCTTCTCTAAACCAAAAAGAAAGGGAGAAAGGGGGAAAAAAAAGAAGAAGAGGAAGAACTAGGACTGAGGAAACTGCAATCAGAGAGCAGTCACTCAAATAAGCCAGCATACAGATTTAATCATGAACAGGCCTCAAACAAAATAAAATTAAAAAGAAAAAAATAAAAAAGAGTCATCAAAACCATAAAATGTGGGCAAGGGATGTTAGAAAGTAAATAATGCTTTTTGTTTCTTTGTTTGTATATTTCTCTTCTTAATTTTAATATAGTAATGAAGTGTTTGAACTTACAGGACCATCAGGCTAAACACACAATTATGGGAAGGGGTTAGCATACTTAAAAAACAGGGCAACCACAAGCCAAAACCAAATATTGCATTTGCAAAAAATGAAAAAAAAAATACACTCAAGCAGATAATAACAGGAGACCATCCAACCAAAAAAAAAAAAAAAAAGGAAGAATGGAGAACCATAGAATCAACTGGAACATGAGGTTCAAATGGCAATAAATAATCATCTATGAATTATTACCTTAAATGTCAATGGACTGAATGCCCCAATCAAAAGACACAGAGTGGCTGAGTGGCTAAAAAGGCAAAAACCTTCAATATGCTGCCTACAAGAAACTCACCTTACGACAAAAGATACATATAGATTGAAAGTGAAAGGCTGGGGAAAAATATTTCACGCCAATAGACATGACAGAAAAGCAGGAATCACAACACTCATATCAGACAAAATAGACTTTAAAACAAAAGACATAAAGACAAAGAAGGACACTACTTAATGATTAAGGGATCCATCCAAGGAGAGGATGTTACTACTGTCAACATATATGCCCCAAATATAGGAGCACCCAGATACATACAACAAATATTAACAGACATAAAGGGAGATATTGATGAGAATACAATCATAGTAGGAGACCTTAATACCCCCCTCACATCAATGGACAGATCCTCTAGACAGAAAACCAATAAAGCAACAGAGATCCTAAAGGAAACAATAGAAAAGTTAGACTTCATTGATATCTTCAGGACACTACATCCAAAAAAAGCAGAATACACATTCTTCTCAAATGCTCATGGAACATTCTCAAGAATCGACCACATATTGGGACACAAAGCTAATCTCAATAAATTTAGGAGCATAGAAATTATCTCAAGTATCTTCTCTGACCACAATGCCATGAAATTAGAAACCAACCATGGGAAAAGGAAAGAGAAAAAACCTACTACATGGAGCCTAAACAACATGCTACTAAAAAACCAATGGGTCAATGAGGAAATCAAGAAAGAAATTAAAAACTACCTTGAAACAAATGATAATGAAGACACAACTGCTCAAAATCTATGGGATGCTGCGAAAGCAGTGCTCAGAGGGAAATTTATAGCACTACAGGCCTTTCTCAAAAAAGAAGAAAGATCCCAAATGGACAACTTAACCCTCCACCTAAATGAATTAGAAAAAGAAGAACAAAAAAGTCCTAAAGTCAGCAGAAGGAAGGAAATTACAAAGATCAAAGAAGAAATCAATAAAATAGAGACTCAAAAACAATAGAGAAAATTAATAAAACCAAGAGCTGGTTCTTTGAAAAGGTCAACAAAATTGACAAACCTCTGGCCAGACTCACTAAAAAGAGGAGAGAAAGAACCCAAATAACCAAAATTATAAATGAAAAAGGAGAAATCACAACAGATACAGCAGAAATACAAAAAACCATAAGAGAATACTATGAACAACTATATGGCAACAAGTTTGACAATCTGGACGAAATGGACAATTTTCTAGAATCTTACAGCCTGCCAAAACTGAATCAAGAAGAAACAGACCAACTGAACAGACTGATCACTAGAAATGAAATTGAAGAGGTCATAAAATCACTCCCTACAAATAAAAGTCCAGGACCAGATGGCTTCACAGGTGAATTTTATCAAACATATAAAGAGGAATTGGTGCCCATCCTCCTTAAACTCTTTCAAAAGGTTGAAGAAGAAGGAATACTCCCAAAGACATTCTATGATGCCACCATCCCCCTCATTCCAAAACCAGACAGAGATACCACCAAAAAAGAAAACTATCGCCCAACATCATTGATGAATATAGATGCAAAAATTCTCAACAAAATCTTAGCCAACCGAATCCAACAACATACCAAAAAAATTATACACCATGACCAGGTTGGGTTCATCCCAGGTTCACAAGGATGGTTCAACATACGCAAATCAATCAGCATCATATACCACATTAACAAAAAAAGTCAAAAATCATATGATCATCTCAATAGACGCAGAAAAAGCATTTGACAAAGTCCAACATCCATTCATGATCAAGACCCTCGCCAAAGTGGGTATAGAGGGAACATTCCTGAATATAATCAAAGCCATTTCTGAGAAACCCACAGCAAATATAATACTCAATGGGGAAAAACTGAAAGCCTTCTCCCTCAAATCTGGAACAAGACAGGGATGCCCACTCTCACCACTGCTCTTCAACATCGTTTTGGAAGTCCTAGCCACAGCAATTAGACAAACCAAAGAAATAAAAGGCATCCATATAGGAAGAGAAGAGATGTCACTATTTGCAGATGTATACATAGAAAACCCTAAGGACTCAACCCCAAAACTACTTGAACTGATTAATACATTCAGCAAAGTAGCAGGATATAAGATGAACATTCAGAAGTCAGTTGCAGTTCTGTATACCAGCAATGAAATATTAGAAAAGGAATACAAAAACACGATACCTTTTAAAGTTGCACCTCACAAAATCAAATACCTCGGAATACACCTGACCAAGGAGGTAAAGGACCTATATGCCGAGAACTATAAAACTTTAATCAAAGAAATCAAAGAAGATGTAAAGAAATGGAAAGATATTCCATGTTCATGGATTGGAAAAATCAACATTGTAAAAATGGCCATACTACCCAAAGCAATCTACAGATTCAATGCAATCCCTATCAAATTACCCATGACATTTTTCACAGAACTAGAACAAACAATCCAAACATTTATATGGAACAACCAAAGACCCAGAATCGCCCAAGCAATCCTGAGAAACAAAACCAAGCAGGAGGCATAACTCTCCCAGACTTCAAGAAATACTACAAAGCCACAGTCATCAAAACAGTGTGGTACTGGTATCAAAACAGACAGACAGACCAATGCAACGGAATAGAGAATCCGGAAATTAACCCTGACACCTATGGTCAATTAATCTTTGACAAGGGAGGCAAGAACATAAAATGGGAAAAAGAAAGTCTATTCAGCAAGCATTGCTGGGAAACCTGGACAGCTGCATGCAAAGCAATGAGACTAGAACACACCCTCACACCATGCACAAAAATAAACTCCAAATGGCTGAAAGACTTAAATATACGACAGGACACCATCAAACTCCTAGAAGAAAACATAGGCAAAACACTCTCTGACATCAACCTCATGAATATTTTCTCAGGTCAGTCTCCCAAAGCAATAGAAATTAGAGCAAAAATAAACCCATGGGACCTCATCAAACTGACAAGCTTTTGCACAGCAAAGGAAACCCAAAAGAAAACAAAAAGACAACTTACAGAATGGGAGAAAATAGTTTCAAATGATGCAACTGACAAGGGCTTAATCTCTAGAATATATAAGCAACTTATACAACCCAACAGCAAAAAAGCCAATCAATCAATGGAAAAATGGGCAAAAGACCTGAATAGACATTTCTCCAAGGAAGATATACAGAGGGCCAACAAACACATGAAAAAATGCTCAACATCCCTGATTATAAGAGAAATGCAAATCAAAACTACCGTGAGATACCACCTCACACCAGTCAGAATGGCCAGCATTAATAAATCCACAAATAACAAGTGCTGGAGGGGCTGTGGAGAAAAGGGAACCCTCCTGCACTGTTGGTGGGAATGTCAACTGGTACAGCCACTATGGAGAACAGTCTGGAGATACCTTAGAAATCTATCCATAGAACTTCCATATGACCCCGCAATCCCACTCTTGGGCATCTATCCGGACAAAACTCTCCTTAAAAGAGACACCTGCACCCGCATGTTCATTGCAGCACTATTCACAATAGCCAGGACATGGAAACAACCCAAATGTCCATCGACAGAGGATTGGATTGGGAAGAGGTGGTATATATACACAATGGAATACTACTCAGCCATCAAAAGAATGACATCATGCCATTTGCAGCAACATGGATGGAACTAGACAATCTCATACTGAGTGAAATGAGTCAGAAAGACAAAGACAAATACCATATGATATCACTTATACCTGGAATCGAATATCCAGCACAAATGAACATCTCCTTAGAAAAGAAAATCATGGACTTGGAGAAGAGACTTGTGGCTGCCTGATGGGAGGGGGAGGGAGTGGGAGGGATCGGGAGCTTGGGCTTATCAGACACAGCTTAGAATAGATTTACACAGAGATCCTGCTGAATAGCATTGAGAACTTTGTCTAGATACTCATGTTGCAACAGAAGAAAGGGTGGGGGAAAAATGTAATTATAATGTATACATGTAAGGATAACCTGACCCCCTTGCTGTACAGTGGGGAAAGAAAAAAAATAACAGACCATCAATTACATGCTAGATATTTGTACACACACACACTCTAACTGCTTAAAAATAAGCAAGAGTTATTTTAAAACATTTGCCTGTGACCCTTAGCAAGAAATACATTTTAATTATGTTTATGTGTATGACATAATTATATAGTTATATATGACATTAAAGCAAATATTTTAGGAAACAGTATTTACCCTTATGACACATAACACACTCTTGATATTTTATTCTGTACCGTTTCATTTGGTTATAAAGTTGATTGTAGTTCAGATTGGAGTTAAGACCTGCTAATGTGTAGCAAATCTGCCCAACATTCTATGTAAGGGTAGCTCTGTTTTGAGTTTTATAGCAGAAGAGACATTTTGAGAGTGTGTAAGACATGCCCAAGGCCACATGGCCAAGAAGTATCAGTGTATGGATTCGAATCCAGAATTTTGATTCTGAACTTCGACATTGCTTATACTACAATAAGCTTGTTCCTCCTCTTTCGTGGAAATTCTTCTCTTCTACTTCCTTTCCTTCTTTCCTTCCTTTCTTTGCTTTCTTTTCCTTTTCTTTCCCTTCCCTCTCCCTCCTTCTTTCTTTGCTTTTTTTTTTTTCTTGTGTGTATTCATCTCCCAAACACACTTAGCTATTCAGATGCCATGGAACAATTTGTTAAACCAATCCTGGAAACAATTAAAATAATTACACTAGATACAAAAAGCAGAGCTTCTAGAACTTTTCTCCTTGCAGGGTTCTCACTGAACACTCTCTGTATGCAGAAAACCTGGTCTCTTTATTCAGATGTTTAAAGTACTGTTTTGTTTTTCTTTTCCAAAGGGAGGTACAAATTGCTGGTTCAAACTGAAGGGAAAAATATCTACTTTATGTGTGCCTTTTATTTTGCATCCAGTTAGTCTAGAAAAGGAACAAAACTGAGGTACCAAAGTAAAGAGGGCAACTTTGCACCCCTGGATTCATTTAATGATTTTTTACAAATACCTTAAAGTAAGCTAAAGAATATGACACCCACTGTTTCAGTGACATGTTATTTTCTGAAATTCTTAAAAATAATAAGCTTTGCAAATCCTATGTCAAAAATAGCTAGTGTGTTTATTTTTTTTTAAAAAAGTGTTTTATTTGAAGAGTCTGGAAAGACTCTTACATGGCCTTTCCCCACTTTCAGTTGGATGAAGGGACTTACCTCATCTGTGAGATTTTTCATTAAAGAACTCCAAGAGTCTGACAAGCCAAAGCCCGCCAAGTCATCATAGACATCAACTGCCTTGATAACTCTTATGTTAAGCCTAGTTAAGTCTGGCATACATTTTGATATCCTAATTGCAGCCTTTTAATTCAAATTGCCAGCAAGCATAAATGATATCTGCAAAATGCTGTGGTTTTTTTTTACAAAACAAACAAACAAACCCAGCAACAAAGAAATGAGGAATTAGATTGCAGCTTTTGATATAACTCAATAGCTACTAAGATTAGACTACTGCCCAGAAGACCAGCAAAATCTCCATTATAACCGGTCATTCATTCAATCAGTAAATATGTATCAAGTATTTACAGTTGGCCCTTCACATTCCCAGGTCCTGCATCCATAGATTCAACCAGCCACAGATAGAAAAATATTCAAAAAAAGGGCAGAAAGTTCCAGAAAGCAAAAACTTGAACTTACTGCATGCTGGCAACTATTTACATCATATTCACATTATACTTTTGATTATTTACATAGCATTTACATTGCATGGGGTATTATAAATAATCTAGGGATGATTTCAAGTCTATGGGAGGATGTGCTCAGGTTATTATTGCAAATACTATAGCATTTTATATAAGGAACTTGAACATCTGTGGATCCTGGGACCAATCCCCTACAGATACTGAGGAATGACTGTGCTGTGTGCTGGAGACTATGGCAGGCTGTTTATTCTCAAGGAGTGTATTCATTGCAAAATTAATTTCTTTACAATTCCTCTGTTCAGAAAGCATTGTGGGTAATTGGGAGCTTCCTCTGAGCCATGTTTCTGGTTCTGATACTTGATGCAATGACGTCTCATGGGAGGTCACTGGAGGCAGAATTGAGGGTGCAGTAGAAGTGGGGCCAAGCAGTCTTCTCTCCTCTCATGTTGTTTAATGCATACTTTCCTCCATGCATGAGGATGAGAAAAGTGACTATTAGAATCCACTGTGCTCTGTAGAGAAAGAGCCCTCTTCTGAGACTGTTAGAGTTCAAAGAAGTTTGGGGATTGCAGTTATAAAAAAAGGAGGGATCTGATTAGGTGTATTTATGTATTTTCATTCATTCATTCATTTTTTTAAAAAGAGATGGACAAAATTAAAACCTAAAATAAAACATCCCTGGCCTCAGGAGCATCTGTTTACTTTTGATGTTGTAGTAGTTAATCCAGGGGCCCAGTTCTTGGGGAAAACTAGTTGTTGCATAGACTTATTGACAGACTTTTGGTGTCTCTGGAATAAAGGCTTCTAGAAACAATAGACTACATGTAAAAGAGCTCCCAAAGGCTTTTTAAAGGTCCACCAAACCAACCACTGTGTTGCTGCTGAGTTCTAGGGCTCTTCAATAAAATTTTGTTGAATATATACATTGTCTGAAAGAGATCCTATGAGGTCATAATACCTGGAACACAATAGAGGCCCAATAAATCTGTTTTGAAGAAATAGATGGATAATTACTTGGTCTCAATGTCAAGGAAGCTTGAAATCTAGTGTTGTAAACAGACACTTTTTCAGTGAATCATGTATTCAACAAATATTCATCGTGTCTTCTATAGACTGGTATTTTTCTGAGTTTAGGCAATATGATGTTGGGTTAATATTGAGGAAAGTCTTACCTTTGGGACCATTAATCAACCTTGGAATTATAAATTGAAACCCTAGTATAGTAATGTCAGTAATAGATAGCTCTTGTTTGGTGATTATGTACCAGCTACCCTACTAAATGTTTTACATAACTGTTTTATGTAATCCTCATGACACTCCTGGGTGGTATTGATATACTATTTTAATTTTTTTGTTTTTCATTTGTTTTGCCTTTTTGTCTTTTTAGGGCCACACCTGTGGTATATGGAGGTTTCCAGGCTAGGGGTTGAATCTGAGCTATATCCACTGGCCTACACCATAGCCACAGAAATGCAGGATCAGCCACGTCTGCGCCCTACACCACAGTTCACAGCAATGCCGGATCCTTAACCCACTGAGTGAGACCAGGGATCAAACCCATGTCCTCATGGATGCTAGTCAGGTTCGTTAACCGCTGAACCACGGTGGGAACTCCCTGATATACTATTTTAATTATTATGTCATTTTCACTGTTGTGTGTTTTTTGCTTGTTTTTGGCTATACCCACAGTGTGTGGAAGTTCCCAGGCCTGGGGTTGAACTTATGCCACAGCAGAGACCCAAGTTGCTGTGGTGACAATGTTGGATCTTTAACCACTGAGAGAGAACTCCTATGTCGTTTTTACTGTTGGGGAGACTGAGACTTAGGGAGGTAGAGTAACTTGCCCAAAATCATAACGCAAAGAAGCAATGAAGGCAGGATCTTCATCTTTGTGGTATTTTTCCATTCCTAATACATATATTTTTCCTTTTATGGCTGCACCTGCAGCATATGGAAGTTCTCAGGTAGGGGTCGAATCAGAGCTGCATCTTCAGGCCTATGAAGCCACAGAAATGCCAGATCTAAGCCACATCTGTGACCTATGCCACAGCTTGTGGCAACAAAGCATCCTTACCCACTGAGCGAGGTCGGGGATCAAATCCACATCCTCACAGAGACTATGTCGGGTTCTTGACCTACTGAGCTACAATGAGAACTCTCTTTTCCTAATAATTTTTTTTAACCCCAAAGCTAACATTTACTCTTTGCAATTAAATAGGAGTCTCACATTCTTTTACTACAATTATTCTGTAGGTGAGCAAGCAGCATTTTAGCTAGTGGTTGATTCTGCTCAAGCTCATTGACATAGCATTCCAGGCCAATGCCTGGGTTTGGAGACCTTGGGTAATACTGTGTGAGTTTTATTAATGACTTCTCTTTAGTTAAACCTTATGATACTCATCACAAATGAGACTGAGGCTTGTTTTGAACTATTCCTGTGTTTTCTTCTTCTTCTTTTCAAGTATTTAAAAGTGTTTTCCTGACAAATCTACCGCTTTTAGTTTGAGGATACGTGTTCCCCGGGCCTTGCTCAGACCTATTGTTTACAGTCTGGTTGGAGGAGCTGGAGGCTATGCAGCTGTACAAAGAGTGAAGTGGTGGTCAGAGAGAAATAGTTTTGGTTTCCTTCATTTTCTACTCATCTGATCCTCAAGGACCCATGCAAGATGCTATGGTGGCTGCAGAGGACGGTTAGGTGTTAAAGTTTACTCAGATCATAGGCTGATAAAAGGAAGCTAGTCTGACTCCTGGGGAGCATATTGGTGACTTTCAGTAGTCTTTGTGAGAAACAGTGAGAGTAGATTAATAGTATTTATAATCCTCAGTGCTGGGCTGATCATTATTTTCTTGGGTTAAACTATCTGAAACTATTTACTCTATCTCAGTCCCTCTTTCCCCATCAAGGGCCAATAAAAGGAAAGGTCCAGTTGAGCTTTATTTAAAAATTTTTTTAACATTTTTATTGATGCATAGTTGATGTCCAGTATTATATACTACAGGTGTAGATTATAATTAGTCACAATTTTAAAGATGGTAGCCATTCATAGTTATTATATAATATTGGCTACATTCCCTGTGCTGAACAGTATATCCTTGTAGTTTGTTTTATACCTAAGAGCTTGTACCTCTTAGTCCTGTCCCCCTGTGCTGCTTCTCCTCTTTGGGGATTTGTTAGAATGGCATAGGTACCTCTGTCTTCTTGTCTTCATCTTCTCTCTCTCTTACTCGTCTGATCCTTCTGTTAGTCCCTTTCCACCATTCACTTAGAGCCAAACCATTCTTTTTTGATGCCAAAAGGTCTAGTCTGTATAAATATCTACCTCATGCAGCTGTCACGAGCATGCAATTAAATAAATAATAAGTGCAAATCTTAGGCAGAGTTAATTCTGAAGGTATCCATCACAGGATTGGCTGTGTGAGTGGATGGTCTGTGAATTTGCCCAGAGCTAGCCTTAGAAGAGCCCCACACTTGGTTTAGTGCCCTGTGGTCACTTTCTTGAAATTCTTCATCGGTTTTGAACACGGGGACCCACATTTTCATTTTGTAACTACCTCCTGCACATCCTGGATTCTGGTCCTGTTTAGCAGTAAAGAGGCAAGACCACGCTTTTCCCCAAGTGCTATCCTTTAATGCAGTTATTGTTGCTCATGATAACATGACTTAATAACCTAAAAATGTACCTTTGTGAATGTAGGTTAGCATACCAAAACCTCCTTTCCCTTTGTGGCCACTACAAGAAAGCTAAAAAATAATTGCCTTGTGGTATGTGTAAGACATAACCGGCTTCCACAGGCCACCAAGAAATTTGAGCTCCTTTAAAGCTGAAGGATCAGCATTATTAGGGGATTTACCACATTTTTCAAAAAGCATGCCCTCAGCTTCACCTGCTTTTCTGACTCCCAGGACAGAGGAAGTCTTGGAGAGAAGCATTAAAAAATGTGGAATGTCATTTTCATTCGTGAATCTGTAAATCCCACAAATATCTCTTGGATGCCTCTGAGGTGCAAGATATTCTCTTACCCGCTGGGGATCTAACTGTGAACATGACAGATCTGGTCCCTGCCCACCCCGAGCCCCCAGTCTATTACCAGGGGTGCTGTGAGGAAGAGGTACTCAGTGCTGTTGCTACTGAGCAGACTTGAGTTGGCTTACTCATGTGCAGTACAGCCCATCTGCTGACTCAGGGTTGTGGTGATGGAAAGTGCAGCATTGGCTGCAGGCAGGAAGTCCAGGGCTGCCTGTGCCTAAAACACTTGAACTCCCTGATGGATTTCAGGAAAGCATCTTTAAACACCAGTGGGGGGGGGGCATCCCAGAAGTGATCACCTTGTGCACAGTCCTTTGAATGGTTGATGGTGAGATAATAGGGCAGTGTCACAGGGGTTAATGTTATCAATCCCTAGGCCTGGGGCTGTGTGCTCATGGTCATCAGGCAGTTAATTTCTTCCATTTGGTGGTGGTTTTAGCATCTGTAAAACAGCTCAGGAAATGTGCCTCAGACACTGCTGTGTAGGTCCTTCAGAGTGGAGCTACAACTGAGGACGTGGATGCAGTGTCTGTCCTGGGAAGGCCCCATAGGGTCCTGCTTCGTTACACTGTAGGGGTACCTTAGGAAACCTTAAGCACTTAGGGAATCAAGGAAGACTTGGAGGAGGGGATTTATAAGCTGATACCTGAAAGATGAAAGGACAAGAGGTATGGCATCTCCTTAGAGCTGACTTTAGGGACAGCTGGCCCAGGGAGTGAAAGGACCTCTTATAATGCTACACTAAACGTGGCTTTCAGGTCAGGTGGACCTCAGTTTGAGTATTCTATTTGTTCTTTACTAGCTGTGTGACCTCATAGAGGTTACTTAACTTCTCTGAGCCTCTATTTTTCATCTGTGAAATGGAGCTAATTATGGTACCTACTTCTACCTGGCTGTGATAAGATTGAGAAGTTAATTTCTCCAAAATCTAGCACAGTGCTTGGCAGAAGTTAAGTGTTAAATAAATATTGGCTGTATTGTTTCAAGATGTATTAGCTGTTTTCCTGGCATCGCAGCTGTTATTTTATGATTAAGACATGAAGTTCTGAAGCAATACTGCAGAGATTGATTTGCTAATAAGCTTGGTTTCTTGTCATTTATGGTTGGGCACATATTCACTTCTTTCAGCGCCTCACCATATCTGAGCGGCCTTTCTGCTTTGAGGAAGGACTTTTCACTTGTCAACAGGGAAACAAAATGGCCAGGGACCTCAATGAGAGGTTCAGTCAAGACATGAGATCTGCTGTCCTGGGGGAGCCAGAGGTCTGAATCCCATTCAGTGTTCAATTGCATTGCAGGCAGGAAATGATGTGGTCATTCTCATAGGATTAAAACCAGAGGTCCTTATTAATATGGATATTCAAGATGTTGAGGTCATAGCCCCGAGGAAGAACTGGGGACCCTTATAATCCCTTTGAAAAGCATTGGTCATGTGCAGTTTAACTGTGGTTATAGCAGATAGCATCTAAAGATGCTAAAACACAAATGTCAGTACTCAGCCCTGTCACTCTCCTAATTATTAGCACCTGTCCTCACTTCAGTGACTTCCCTGTGACAGAGGTGTACCTACTGTACAATGGCCTAATCAGGTCAGTTGGAACAATAGCCAAAACCATAACTGTTGTTTATGGCTCTCTGCCTAACAGCCTGCTCATCAGAGAGTCAATTTCCTCCCAGAAAACAGGATGCAGGACTGTTTGGTTTTCTGGCCTAAGGCTTTAAAAAAAAAAAAATTCTGAGCATGGGGCCAGGAGCCTTTGGCTCTGATTCGGATCATCTACTTTGCAGAATTTGTTCTGAAGTATCAGTTTCTTGAAGCACTTTGCACTTCCTGTCCATAGCTGCTTTATTTTCTTGTTGTTCTTACTCACTCACTGATGCATAATCAAAAACCTATGTCCAGAGCACTCTAGAAAAAGGAAGCCCTAGTCTCTGCAATTAAGAAGTTACAATCTGATTGCAGAGATGGAGTACACTCATATGAACGTGAGATTTGTGTATCTGTGGCTGATACGTGCGCTGTTAAATCTCAGTTAATACAGCGGAGGATGGAACTCATGCTGCAGCTTTGATTCATAGGTAATTCTAAGGTTTCAGTGGTCACAAATCCAAGGGTCTGATGGAGAAGGCTGATTAACCACCTTGTTCAGTAAAACTGAGTGATTTAACAGTGATGATGGTGACAGTAATAACTTCTAGGTTATCTGTTCTTTACCCAGTACACGTCTCAGCTAATATATGTTTAATCTTCCCAACAACATGTTACTGGAACTTGGCCTCTGCTCACTGGTGTGGAATAGAAATACAGAGACAGAGCTTTGGTTGAAGGAAAAAAAAATAGCTCTATTGCTTTGCCAGGCAAAGGAGGTCACAGCAGGCTAATGCCTTAAAGGACTATGCCCCCTCCCCAACCCCTTAGGAGATATTGGAGGTGGTTTTATAGTTTTGGGAGTGAAAAATAGGGCCCCAGATAAGGATCAGAGTAGAAGCAAGCTTGTATTGTTTTCAAAGCTGGTGTTCAGTGGCCTGGTGGTCTTCTTTCCTGAATAAGGAATGCTTCATTAACATCTTCCATTTTTGGGGGTTTTAAGTTCTGCAGAAGAACTCAAATATATTATTATCTATATCCCTTGAGGAGGGACTAGGACCCTGTTTCTTGACTGCTCCTCTCCATCTCTGCATCCCCTCCTTCCCTGATTAGCAACTGTTTGAACCTGCCCTTTGGAACTCAGGGAAGGTCATGGAGGCTGAAGGTTATTCCCTAAAAACAAGAAATGGGAGACACAGAAAGGCTTGTGTGCCCAGGAACCTCACAGGGCCCTGCTTGGTTTCAAACACACATACTAATATTTCCTTTTCACAGATGAGGAAATCATCTCAGAGAGACTGAATAATTTTCTTCAATTCCACACAGCAAGAAGGTGGCAAAGATAGGGTTGGAACTCATGTCTACCAGTCAGTGATTCCTGAAATGTGCTGTTTCCTGTTTGTGTGATGTTGGACATTTGTTGACACCTTGACAGCTGTATGTCTTTTTCTGTAAGATGGGATAAAAATAAAATTGGAAAAAAGATTGGGTTGTTAGGATTAAAGGAATTAATAAATGTAAAAGGGCTTGGAAATTGTAGAGTGCTCTTAATACTTAACAATATTACATAGAAAACTTAGAGACAGTTCTCCCAAGCTCATGTCAGGCTGTTTTATGCCAAAGCAGGCCTGGGTTCTCTCTCCTAGAATTTGTTAGTGACACAGCTCTGCAACATGGTCGGCCATTTCTGTGATGTTTGCCACCAGATGACTGGGTCACTCATTTGAGAAATGTTTATTGAGCTCACTTGTATATTAAGCAAAATGCTGGATACTGGCTGTGTGACAGGGCACATGCAGTCACCACTCCTGCCTTCCTGGAACTCGTAGCACCAAGAGCGAGGTTAAGATTAAATATATAAACCTGCAGGTGGTGTGTGTGTATGAAAATTTTGATGAGTTCTTGAAGAGGGAAAAAGCCATCTTGAGAGAAAACCAAGAGGACAGGCAAAGTTAAAAATTAGTCCAGGAAATAACATTTGAGTAAGTGATTTACAAACTGAAATTTAAAGGGTGAGTGGGAGTTAATTGAATGTGGAGCAGGCAGCATATTCCAGGCATAAGAAAGAGCAAATTTTAAGGCAATAATAATAATAATACCTCCTTATAGTAGTTATAAAAGCTATTTAGTGAATACTTACTGTGCGTCAACTACTATACTAAGTGCTCTACCTTTATTAACTCATTTTATCCTCAAACACTCTTTGGGGGTAGATGCTATTTTTTTTAATGGCTACATCCACAGCATATGGAATTTCCCAGGCCAAGGACTGAATCTGTGCCATAGTTGTGACCTACACTGCAGCTTAGGCCATGCTGATCCTTTAACCCCTGTGCCAAGCTGAACAGGTGCAGTCAGATTCTTAACCTGTACTATAGCAGGAACTCCTGGTAGATGCTATTTTTGTTCCCATTCTAAAAAAATGAAGACAGAGGCTAAAGTGATGAACTAACTTATTCAAGGTCATGTGACATGTAAGTCCTGGAAATGGGAGTCCAGATTCAGCCAGGATGAATACAAATCTACCTCCTAAGCCATGATTTAGTTCAACTAAATAACAAAAAGTGGGTCAGTCCATCTGTGAGGGCTCAGTTGCAGTCAACAGAGACCCCCTTAGCTGAGTTGAGGAAGAAGAGGTGTATCAGATATTCAGTGGTTTACAAAATGATTTGAAGGAGCTGGAAGGGAAGCTCTTGGGCTTAGAGTCCAGGATGAGCTTCCAGAGATAACCCTGTACTCTGGGAACCACACTGTTATTTCTCTGACTAGGAAACCCACTGCTGCAGGAAACCACCAAATCTGGAAGCTGTGACTGCAGAATCATGCCGATTATGGCTCAGTCTGCACCAGCAAAGTGGATGCCTGGTCCTCTGCCTCTCCCCTGCTTAATTGGGCCCCCAAGTCAAGTCTTGAACAAGTGCTTCTGATTGGCAGAATGAAATCACATGCCAGTTCTGGCTGCAAGGGGGATCCAGGAAATGTAGTTCTGAACTTCCCAAAATGCAGTGCAGGGAGGCATACTCATGGGAGTTGGCAGTCAAACCATAGGCTCCAAGTCAACCAGTGGGGCTGGAGTGCAGGGAGTTATGAGGGTAGAGAGGTAGATGGATCACACCCCAAAGGCCTTTTGGCCATGGTAAGGACTTTCTGTTCTACATAGAATACAATGAGATGCAGGGGGACTAGCAAAGTCACAGCATTTTAAAGGAAGATTAGCCTACCTGGTGTGTGAAAAGTGGCTCGAAGGAGACAGGAATGGATGCAGGAAGTTGATTTACAGACTATGAGATGGACCGAATTGGACAGATATGCAATATGCTTTGGATGTTGAATCAATGTGACATGGTGTTGAGTTAGATATGGGTAGTTGGAAAAGAACGGGTGACACAGTTTTCTGGCTTGAGAAACTGGCAAGATTGGGAAGGATTTGCTGAGACAGAAAAGGCTGGGACCAACTGGTTTGGATGAGTGTTGGACACAGAATGCGATTGTTAGGAGTTCTGTTTTGTAGATGTGAAGTTTGAGCAGTGGAAAGGTTAGAGGAACAGTTGTAGATGACTATGGAGTCCAGAGAATCGAGACTAGAGAGAGAAATTTAGGAGTTGCAAGAATGTTTATTTAAAGTCAATGGTCTGGACGGGATCAGTGATACACAGGGGATGGTGTAAGAAGAGGAGAGGGCATGGGTCTGAGCCCCAGGCCCTTCAGCAATTAGAGCTTGGGTAGAGGAGGGGGGACCAGCACAGGAGAGTGAGGAAGAACCAGAGGTAGGAGGAAAATGGAAGAGAGTATGAGGACACAAAGAGTTTTTTGTGAAGGAGAGTGTGGTTTTTTTTTTTTAATTTATTTTATTTTTTTTATTTTCCCACTGTACAGCAAGGGGGTCAGGTCATCCTTACATGTATACATTACAATTACATTTTCCCCCCACCCTTTCTTCTGTTGCAACATGAGTATCTAGACAAAGTCCTCAATGCTATTCAGCAGGATCTCCTTGTAAATCTATTCTAAGTTGTGTCTGAGAAGCCCAAGCTCCCGATCCCTCCCACTCCCTCCCCCTCCCATCAGGCAGCCACAAGTCTCTTCTCCAAGTCCATGATTTTCTTTTCTAAGGAGATGTTCATTTGTGCTGGATATTCGATTCCAGGTATAAGTGATATCATATGGTATTTGTCTTTGTCTTTCTGACTCATTTCACTCAGTATGAGATTGTCTAGTTCCATCCATGTTGCTGCAAATGGCATGATGTCATTCTTTTTGATGGCTGAGTAGTATTCCATTGTGTATATATACCACCTCTTCCCAATCCAATCCTCTGTCGATGGACATTTGGGTTGTTTCCATGTCCTGGCTATTGTGAATAGTGCTGCAATGAACATGCGGGTGCATGTGTCTCTTTTAAGTAGAGTTTTGTCCGGATAGATGCCCAAGAGTGGGATTGCGGGGTCATATGGAAGTTCTATGGATAGATTTCTAAGGTATCTCCAGACTGTTCTCCATAGTGGCTGTACCAGTTGACATTCCCACCAACAGTGCAGGAGGGTTCCCTTTTCTCCACAGCCCCTCCAGCACTTGTTATTTGTGGATTTATTAATGATGGCCATTCTGACTGGTGTGAGGTGATATCTCACGGTAGTTTTGATTTGCATTTCTCTTATAATCAGCGATGTTGAGCATTTTTTCATGTGTTTGTTGGCGTGGTTTTTTAATACAATTGTTCACTGGACGAGACAGAATGGAGGGATTTGGTGACCTTTGGTATTTTGGAGAGGGCTGAAGAGTAACCTGGGGGTGGGGAAGTGCAGAAAAGATTTGTGGGCAACATTTCTGAGAAGGAGAACAGCTGGTGTACTTATGGGACAGTAAGGTCAAGGGCGGTTTGGTTGGTATGTGTTTTGAACTCACTGGAGCATGGAGGACGCCCATGGGAACGATACTGGAAAGGAAAGAGGAGGATTTTGCTGGATGGGTAGCAGCAAGGTGAAAAATTAAGTTCCTGAGAGGGAGAGAGGGGATGGGGTCCTGGGCCACAGTGCCAAGTGGTCTGTGATACTCTCTCTGAACAGGAAGGAATTACCAAAGGGGAGCCTCAGCCTCAAACAGGCTGGGGATTTGGTGGTGACAGCATGTTGGCAGGCTGTTGGTTCTGTTTTCCCACTAAAGCAGGAGGCAAGCCTGGGGTATCAGTAATTTGAGGAGAGCCTCTGGGTCCTTCTGTCTGCAGAGGCAGAGCTTGAGGTCGGGTTCAGTCCAAAAGGCTGCTTCCATCTTCCCAGCCAGCACTGCACAGCTCTTCTTTGTTTGTTTGGGTAACCAATGGATCATTCTTGAATCTGGCCCTGATAAAAGGATTTCTATTCCTCCAACATGAATTATCCTTTCCATCGCTAGAAACCAGCAAAACCCAAACATTCATTTCCTTGTTATAATCAAGGAATTTAAACTCTTTTGATTGGGCATATCAGTACATGTGTAATATGTGTTTACTGTGGATGCTGGGTACTCACCCTTAGATGGGAGAAATAGGAATAAACAGAACAATGCAGAGGGAGATGGGAAATCCCTGGGGTAGGGAGTGGGATTAGATGTGGGGTGTCTGGGGAACAAGAAAGAAACCCAGCTCATTTATTTGTAGATCTATTGTGGCCCCCAGTTCCTATGTTCTTTCCAAAGTCTCCGGCCACATTATTCACAGCCTCCTTCTTTCCTGATGGCGAACTCCTTCTCTGAGAGTGCTGGAAAGACTCACTAAGGAGAAATGTTAGAATATTAAGAGCGCGAGTTCCCATCGTGGCTCAGAGGTAACAAACCAGACTAGTATCCATGAGGACTTGGATTCTATCCCTCGCCTTGCTCAGTGGGTTAAGGATCCAGCATTTCTGTGAGCTGTGGTTTAGGTTGCAGATACGGCTCAGATCTGGCATGGCTGTGGCTGTGGCATAGGCTGGCAGCTGCAGCTCCAATTTGACCCCTAGCCTGGGAACTTCCACATGCTGCACTTGCAGCCCCCAAAAGCAAAAAATAAAATAAAGGACTGAAAAAAAAAAAAAAAGAATGTTAAGAGCAGAAGACAAGCATTACAAAGAATCTCTGTAATGAATCCTAACAGATATAGTGCCATAGCTCTAGGTGGAGAAAAAAGTCACATCCCTTGAGGCATTTACTAGGAGCAGGTAGCCAGACTGTACAGGGTGTGGGCATCTTCTCCTTGCCCCAGGAGAGATATAGAAATGACTATCTCCAGTTGGAAGTTCCCAAGATACTATGATTTAGTGCCTGTTGAAAGGTCCATGTGTGTTGTGATTGAGTATGAAATGGGACACATGGTTTACTTTAGAATCCATCTGAAGCCCTTAAAAGGCCAAATGTTTGGGAGGATGTTTTAAGTTCTGGTGAAGGTCATAAGGCTTTAATAGGCAGGAAACTCAGGCAAACTTCATTTAAATTTTTTTTTTTTAGATAACTAGTTATATAAAATTTTTATTTAAAAATTTTTTGTTTTAGTTGATTTACAATGTTCTCTCAATTTCTGCTATACAGCAAAGTAACCCAGTTATATATATATATATATATATATATATATATATATATATACACGTACACACACACACATTCTTTTTTTCACATTATCCTCTGTCATATTCGATCACAAGTGAGTAGGTACAGTTTCCTGTGCTATACAGCAAAATCTCATTGCTTGTCCAGTCCAAATATAATAGTTTCCATCTACTAGTCACAAACTCCCAGTCCCTCCCACTCCTTCCCCCTCCTTCTTGGCAACCACAGGTCTATTCTTCATGTCCATGAGTTTGTTTCTGTCCTATAGATAGGTTCAATTGTGCCGTATATTAGGTTCCAGATATGAGGCAAAATTTATTAAAGTATCAGTTCTTATGTTGCCCTCTGAACTAGCAGAAACTGTGTAACAAGGACCTGTAGGAGCTCAGGGAATTATAGGTCATCTACTTTTCTTTAATTAATAAGTCAGTCTTTTATAGACACTGCTTTTGCTACTTTGTTAGCAGTTGGCTTGTTATCTTAGGGGTAGATGGTCGGAAGACATTTCACCTAAAGCTGTCTCAGTCTGGATAGTTGTAGTTTTTTCCTCCGTCCTCTCCCCCACAACATTGGGCATTGCCTTCTCTGTCCCTTTTCAGAAGTTCTCTTCTTATTTTGTATGTGGATTTGAAAAAAAAAAATTCCTATTTTTTAAAGTGTTTTCTTCCTTCTGTCTCTTTCTTTAATTATTGTTGTTGGACATCTCTCTGGGTTTTCTATTTTTGCATTTTTCCCCTTTATGGTTCACTCTGAGTATGTTTCCTCTAAGCTGAAATCCCCAGAAGCTGGAGGACAGACAGGTGAGGTGGCAATCAGCCATACCCTTTCCTTAAGCCTAAACTAAGAATTGGGGAGCAGTGCTTGTTTCCCCATCCTCCACCAGAATGGAAGGGGTTCTTGGGGGCAGGTGGCAACTATTCTTTACTGAAAGACTCAAGGTCACGAAGATTTCTTCTTGCTCTTCTGAATTTAGGGCCTTACAACCCCCAAACTTCTAGTTCATTTTTAGGGTATGTGAGGTTTCCTGGAGCTGCATGGGTAATCCTGGGTCCTTGTGATGCTTGTGTAACCACACCTACTCCACCTTATTAGCTGTGTCATGTTCAAGGCAACAAGGGAACAGAGAAGGGACTGAATGGCTCAGATCCTAGAACTTGGTCTTTATTGAATTTTCTCATTGCTTAAACCTCTGAGTATTTGTCAAGTAGGGTATTCATGCATGTGTGTATGTTTTTATAATAGCAGTATTATAAATGTTGAAAATGGGATCTCTTCACAGGTACAAATGAAGGAATCTAGGAGGGTAGTGAGTGTGCAAGGCCTCTGTCAAACCCCCTCCCTGAACCGGGTCACCTTTGAGAAACCAAAGTCGGCTCTCAATAAGAGCTGAAGCTGAGCCTTTGTTTTCCTCTATGCCCATTTATGGAATTCCCCAAACTTTCCCCAGAAACCTAACAGAGGATCCAAGTCTCCATTTGGAGGAAAAAAATAGGTTTGGGAATAAATAATGTTGGTTAGAAGAAACAGAGACTCCCCCCGCCCCTTCAGAGGATATAGTGATATGAAAAATAATTCATTTTTTCTAATTGCATTTCTTTGAAGAAACTTTTGCCCAAGGCAGGGAATGGAGGAGAATTTTCTGGCGCACTGGAGGAAACATACCCCAGAGACAGAATCTGGGGCTCTGGTGAGCGTGGTATCATGACCTGGGCATCTCCAGTCTAGGCTGTCAAGGCTTAGCTGGGGACCTAGGCTTCTGGGGAGCATGGAGGAAGGTTGCCTTAAACAGCGTTGCTCATTCTCTTTGGGTTTTCTGCCTCTGTCTGTGACCAGCATTGTGATGCTTAGAGGAGTCATACTGTTAGGTCGTGCTTGAAGGGTGCAGGATGTGGCCTTTAGCCCTACCTTTGCTCAGAGATGGAAGGAGCCCCTGACATTGCAGGAATTTGTCTATTATTATTATTATTATTATTATTGCTTTTTAGGGCTGCACCTGTGGCATATGGCAGTTCTCAGGCTAGGGGTTGATTTGGAGCTACGGCTGCTGGTCTATGCCGCAGCAACTCCAGATCAGAGCCACACCTGTGACCTACACTGCAGCTCACAGCAACACCAGATCCTTAACCCACTGAGCAAGGCCAGGGGTCGAACCCATATCCTCATGGATACTAACTAGTCAGATTAGCTTCTGCTTTGCCACAATGGGAACTCCCAGGAATTTGTATATTTGGCTCTGCTGGGCCTCCAGTTCACTCAAGGAGGAAGTCTATTTCCTTGACTTAGTTTCACACACAAGCACTGCTTTCTTCCTTAACATCTAGCCATAGATAGACTTGTTCTTTGTGAGTTTCAATATTCCCTTTGCCTACAGAGCTAACTCTGATATCTAGTGGGTCTGCACTGGACACGAATGTGGCTGTTGTTTAGTCTTTGGGCTGTAGCTCTTCCTGTCCCTTCTCTTTTTTTTCCAAGGATGAAATCTCTGAAGCAAATGCCTCATGCTCTTTTACAATTTACTCTTTTATGGAAACTCTGGCAGGACTGGATATCAGGTTGTGCTTTTCTTCCTACGTGCCTCTCCTTGAAGAGCTCTGCTTTTTCAGGACTGGCTCTAGGCATTGACGTCCTCAGCCATGGTAGCCCTGGAGCCTCATGGAGAGGAGAGATGGAAGATAACCCTGTTAGAGCTGGGGATTGAATAGCAGAACCTTACCTTGAAAGCTCCCACTTTGTTCTTCCTGCCTCTGCATTGATGATGAAAGACTAAGACAATGAGATGCTGGGACCCATTGTTCACTCCCCTCTTTCTAAGCAAGTGGAAGACATTCATTCTTGAATGAATTACGTGATATTCCTTGATGAATTATGTGACTTTCCACATTGATTTGTGATCTGATTCTTTCCATGCTCTTCATTGTTAAAATGGATAAAAATATTCTCTTCAGACCCTTCATGGAAAATTCAAATAAATAAGGCTTTTCTGGAATTCCCATCATGTCTCAGTGGTAATGAAACTAACTAATATCCATGAGGATATGGGTTTGATCCCTGGTCCTGCTCAGGGGGTTAAAGATCCGGTGTTGCTGTGAGCTGTGGTGTAGGTCATAGATGTGAAGCTTGAATCCCGCATTGCTGTGGCTGTGGCTATGGCTGGCATCTGCAGCTCTGATTCGACCCCTAGCCTGGGAACCTCCATATGCCATGGGTGTAGCCCTAAAAAAAAAAGACAAAAAAAAATCAAATGTGGAATTCCACTGAATGCAGTAACAAGATAGAAAGAAGTCCCCCAACCCCATATAAAACAAAATTCCCAGGTCTTACGAAAAGGCAGAAGAAGACAGCCAGCAGTCTCCTTCATCTGGGGCACACTGCTGGCTCAGGTGATGGGGCAAAGAGAACGTGTGTTCCAGTCTGAGGTTCCAGGCTCCATCAGGGAGCTGTGGGACAGCCACAAAGGACTCGCGAGTGCAAATTCAAGGACAGCCTCTTTGTCACCATCTAGCCTAGCAGATCCCAACACCAGCTCATGGCTGCTAGATATATCCACCCTCCCTGGTCCTTCCTAGTTTCCTCAGTATTTGTATATGTGTATATACCTGTCAACAAAAAATTTAATCATAGTCTAAGAAAGAAATGGAAAATTTTATTCAAGTCAGCCTGAGGGTTAGCATCTGAGAGACAGTTTTTCAGAGATCTCTGAGGACTGTTCCACCTGTTAGTGGTCAAGGCACAGTGACATGAGTTTTTGAGACAAAAGACTATAAATCAAAGTGACATACTGACAATCTGCATGGTCCTGTAAAGCCAATAGTGGGTTGTTGTGACCCCTTACGGGATTGAAGAAGGAATGTTGCCTCCTAAGCAGTTACCTTGCTGGCATCAGGAGGAAATTAATTTTGTTTTTGGAGAGTAGGCATTCCTGGGTCTTCTAAGGGAACCTGGTTCATGTATAATGAAGATGCACAGTGTGCACTAAAAGGGAGGAGGAATGGCTCAAATGGGCAGAGAGAGAAAAAAATGTTATTTTCTTACCTTAAAATGATTTAACTTCATTACACCTTAGTGTAATTTTCTCTTGACTCCACATCTAATCCACATATTATCTGGTTTCCTTTTACTCCTTAGAGATAACAGATGTGGACACGACCATTACCACAAACTTTGGAGGTCTGAAGTTCTCCAAGGAATTTTTACTAATTCCTAGGGACTATTTTTTTAAAAACCCTTTTTGGGAGCTCCCATTGTGGCTCAGTGGTAACAAACCTGACTAGTATCCATGAAGATGCAGGTTTGATCCCTGGCCTGGCTCAGTGGGTTAGGGATCCAGCATTTCCGTGAGCTGTGGTGTAGGTCATGGGTGCAGCACAGATATGGTGTTGCAGCGGCGTAGGCTGGCAGCTACAGCTCTGATTTGACCCCTAGCCTGGGAACTTTCATATGCCACTGGTGGTGGCTATAAAAAGAAAAAAAAATATTTGCAGGTTGTTCAAGAATTAAGAACATATTCCTTGGTAAAGATGGAGAAATATCAATAATTCATTCTGGAAGAAGGTGGATATGCATATATACATATAGAAATCCATACTGAGGGAAGTGGGGATTTCTGGCAAGTATGCATTTCCTTTTCCACATGTTTTCGAACGCAGTTTGCAGACTCTGTTTTGTAATGAAAAGCATCTGCCTAGATTCCAACAAATGCTCACAGTTTTGAGTGCCACCAAATTCCAATTATTATGGTAAGTCATATGGGATGGAGGAGACTCAGTTTCAGTAGTTCAGTTGTTTTACCTCAGGATTTTTTGTTTGTTTTATTTTGCTTTTTAGATTTTCTTATTGAATGACAAACTAGTTAGGACAGTACAAGCTCCTGGAGGTAATGAAATCCTATATGTCATTAAAAGGATGGTGAGCCAAGGTCACATCCATCATCACAAGTAAAAATTCTTTGATACTGTCTGTGTAACTCCTTCTGTGTAATTACATACTTGAGTCAAGTTCATGGTATATAGAGATCAGATTACAGTCCTTGGCTACGTGCTTCATAGAGTTTTTGTTGTCTCCATTCAGAAAGAAATTTTTAGAGTCTGTGGTTCTTTAACTACATATTTAATAAGTGCCACTGGTGGTTCTTTCAATTTATTTGTGTGCAAAATTGGTTCTGACTGAATAGGTTATGTTTGTTCCCATTTCTTTGTATTTGTTGCAATAGGCAATTTTTACTGATTTAACTGCAAGAAGAATAATTTCACTTGCACTGCAGGAAAAATATTGACTGGTTTCTTGTTTTATTATAGTGTGTCCAGTAAAAATTATTAAAATGTGCCAGATAATGCTTGCCAGTGCTAACTTAATCAAGTAGAAAATAATAACAATTATCATTATGTGAGGGATCTTTAAGTGTACTGAGCGATTTTGGAGGCTGTACTGCTAGACCTTCTATGACACCAGAAACTACGTAGTGAATGTAGGTGTTGACGTAGATTTGTGGTGTAGAAAAAAGTTTGTGCAAAATCATGTAAGACAATAACAAGGGGAAGGCAAAAGCTCAGAAAGTCAGCACAGCTCTGATGAATCCAGAAAAAGTGTGTTAAGCTTTTCCAGGGATTTTTCTACTCTTGGCATTAAAAGAAAAAAAAAAAAAAAGGAAATGCAAACCAAACAAACCAATGGAATTCCCTGAAGGAGAAAACTCCTCCCACACATCCCCAACTCCAAAGGGCATGAGTAGCCCTTGGTTTGTGGCTACATGACTCCAGTCTCAGCCTCTGTGGTCATGTTGGCTGCCCCTCTTCTGTGTCTGCTCTCCCTCTGCCTCCCTCTTAGAAGACCATCTGTGATTGCATTTAGGACTCACCTGGATAATTGAGATAACTTCCCAATTACAAAATTCTGAATTTAATCTCACCTGCAAAGCCTCTGTTCCCATGTAAGGTACCATCCACAGGTTCCAGGACCGGGTTAACTGTGTGGGTCATTATTCAGTCCACCCCATCCCTCCATCTTTGTTCTCTTCCTTGAATGCCAACTAGTTGGATCCACTCTTTAGTTATCTTCTCTCTCCTATTTTTCTCATCTGTCTTTGCATTCTGCCTTCTATATTCTCAATTATATTTTCTAAATCTTTTGAGATTTTAACCTCTCCTATCATATATTTAATTTCCAAACATTATTTCTTGCTTTCCTAATACTCTTTAAAATATAGCATTGTGTTCTTATTTCACGGGGGCAATGTTTCCTCAAATGTTTTGTGGATCCGGGCTATCAATTTCATTCTTACTTAAGTGGGAGGCATGTGAAGTTCCTTTCTGTCTATGGCTTGTTGACAGGCAAGAATGTGCTAAGACTTTATGGGTAGTTATTTTTTACTCGGCTGTTAATTTCCCCTTGAGAAGAAATCAAGATGTCTCACGTAAGTTTTCATTTACTTGGCTCTGTAAGTCAGTGGCCACTCGGTTCTCTTGGAAGTCTATCTAGGGATAGAACTGTTGTATTAAAAAGTAAGTATAGTTGGTGAAGTTGATAAACATGAACAGCATGATGAAATCACAATACTGAGTGGGGTGGAAAATATGCCAAGACTTGACATGAGTAAATCTTTCAATCTCTCTGAACTTTTGTTTCATAAACTTAAAAATCATACTACTTTCCCTGAAGAGTTGCTATGAAGACTAGAATATAAATAAAGAGTGTGAAGTACCTGACATAGGACCTGGGGCATAGTACAGTACTCACTAAGTGAGGGCCACAGTGGTGGTGGTGGTGGTGGTGATGCTGATGAAGAAGAGGATGTTAATAGAGTTTCTTTATATGCACTGATAGGTAAACTTGCTGACTTAAAATAGAGAACTGATCTCCTCTTATCCTTGAAAGAGAGTCTGAAAGCTTTCAAGAAGGTCCATCTCATATGTTGGCTAGACCTGTAGTTCTTAACAAGATTCTAGCATTCCACTTTTGAGATTCTTATTTAAGACTAGGCCCAGGCTTCTTTTTGCTTTCAACTTTCTCCTGGTGATGTTAATCTGCTGTCAGGGCTAAGAACCACTCCTTGCTTAGCAGAAGAATTAATTCAGAGCTCACCTTGTCTGATTTAGCCATTCTTCGGTTCTCTATGGTAGCAGATTAGTTGCAGTGCTTTCATATTCTTCTCTGTGCTGAAAACTAGTTGTATCTGAGACACTGAACCCATCTCTGGGCTTTGTGTCTTATTGGTAAGCTTCCAGGAAAGGCAGAAAGCCTTTTCTCTTGTTTCTCTTATGAGTCTCAAGCTGTTGGTTTTATTTTTTTATTCTTATAGTACAATGGTATGATGTTTATTTTTAAAATTCATTTAAAGTTTATTTTGATGTTCATTTCTTAAAGTTTTATTGAATTATAGTTGATATACAATTTTGTGATAATTTCTGCTGTACAACCAAGTGATTCAGCTATACATTTTTCCCCCAGATTCTTTCCCCATATAGATTATCAGAGAATATTGGGTAAAGTTTTCTGTGGTATATAGCAGTTTGCCATTGGCCAGTCATTCCATGTACCACAGTGTGCTTATCCCAATAAACCCTTGATTTTAGATGGTGTGCTTTTGTTTCCCATTTGCTGCTTGGCTTCCGTATGCAGCCTTAGTCTCCTCACATGTCACCTTCTCAATATTTTCTTCCTATTTTTCCTGCTGTTTTTACTTTTTCATTTAAAATAAACACCAATATGGGAGCTCCCGTCGTGGCACAGCAGAAATGAATCCGACTAGAAACCATGAGGATGCAGGTTCGATCCCTGGCCTTGCTCAGTGGCTTGAGGATCTGGCATTGCAGTGAGCTGTGGTTTAGGTGGCAGATGTGGCTGGGATCTGGCACTGCTGTGGCTCTGCTGTAGGCCAGCAGCTGCAGCTCTGATTAGACCTCTAGCCTGGGAACCTCCATATGCCATGGATGCAGCCCTAAAAGGACAATAAATAAATAAATAAATAAATAAATAAATAAATAAATAAATAAATAAATAAAATAAACACCAACATGGCAACCTCCTGCCACCTCTGGTAGCTGACAGCCTACATACCTGGTTGTGCCCACCTTAGAGGTACAGATTAGCCTGGCAGACTGTTGAAAGTTGCTGCGACTTAAGGAGCAGCTGTTTTTCATCTCTTTTAAAAAAAATTTAAACCAGGTTATTTTCACTTTTAATTATCAAAGTAATATATGTTTACTGTGTCAGACAATTTGGAGACTTAAGTTCAAAATCCAAAACAATTAAGAGAATTTCTGCCCTTTGCTGTACAGCAGAAATTAGCAGAACACTGTAAATCAACTGTAATAAAAATTTTTTGAAAATCTTCAACTTTCTGCTTATATAGTCAATATCCACTTTCAATTCCAGCCATTCCTATATATATATGGCCCTGGGTTACTTCTCTTCCCTGAGTCTGTGGCCTCATATGTTAAAGAGGGATATTTTTTTCTAACAAAAATCTGATAGAAAAATGGAGAAAAGGCATGGATGATAATTCACCAGAAAAAGGTTAAAATGACTAAACATATAAAAATAGTTAATTTCACTCATAAGATACAGGCAAATTAATGGCAAAAACTTTAAGGCTTTGTCATACTTTGTCAATGAGGTGGGGTCAAACTCAGATATTGCAGTGAAAGTGCAAAATGGCACTTCCTTATAGAGGGAATTTGGCAATTCTTAAACAGACTACATAAATGTTTTCATTTTGATCCAATAATCTCAATGAAAAGAATTTATTCTGAAAATGTATCTTAAAACTATGAAATATACATGCAAAATATTACTCATTGTGACATTATTCACAATCACACCATATTGGAAATAATCTAAATCCTCCAATACAGGAAATTTTTATTGAATAGCCCATGAAACATTTATATTAAAAAGAACCATGCGACTTTAATGAAGAAGGATAAAGATCTTCATAAACTGAAATGAAGTAATTACCTGCGAAAAAAGCAAAGGGCAGCAGAAGACCTAAATAGACATTTCTCCAAAGAAGACATACACATGACCAACAGGCATATAAAGAAATGGTCAACATAGCTAATTATTAGAGAGATGCAAATTAAAACTACACTGAGGTACCACTTCACACTGGTCAGAATGGCTATCATTAATAAGTCTATAAATATCAAATGCTGGAGAGAGTTTGGAGAAAAGGGAACCCTCCACTGTTCAGTACCAGTATAAATTGGTACAACCACCATGGAAAACAGTATGAGCTACCTCAGAAAACTAAATATAGAACTACCATATGATCCAGCAACTCCAGACAAAACTTTCATTCAAAAAGATACATGCACACCTGTGTTCATTGCAGCACTGTTTACAATAGCCAAAACATGGGAACAAGCTATATGTCCATCAACAGATGAATGGATTAAGAAGATGTGGTACAAATACAGAATGGTATACTACTCAGCCCTAAAAAGGACAAAATAATGCCATTTGCAGCAATATGGATGGAACTAGAGATTCTCATACTAAGTTAAGTAAGTCAAAAAGAAAAAGACAAATACTACATCGCTTATATGTGGAATTTAAAATATGACACAAATGAAACTTTATGCAGAATAGAAATAAACCCATGGACATAGATAACAGACCTGTGGTCACCAAGGGAAGAGGGAGAGAATGGGATGGACTGGAAGTTTGGGATTAGTAGATGCAAGCTATTGCATTTGGAGTGGATAAGCAATGAGGTCCTGCTGTATAGCACAAGGAACTATATCCAATGATTTGTGATGGAACATAATGGAAGATAACATGAGAAAAAGAACATGTATCTATGAGTAACTGGGTTACTTTGCTGTACTGCAGAAATTGACAGAACATTGTAAATCAACTATGATAAATTTTTTTTTAAAAAAGCAAAAAGGCAAAGAAGTACTGTGTATATGTATACTGCTTTTGTATAGCCGATACTACATTCCTGATATTACATTAATAAGCTGATGTTAATAAGCTTATTACATATTAATAAGCTGATTCCTTATTACATATTAATAAGCTAATATCTTATTACACTGGTAATAAGAAAATATATGTTGCAAAAAGTAAATTAGAAACTAATAAAATTGATTACCTACAGGGGTGGATGAGAACAAGGTGGGAAGTGTAAGAGAGTAAGTGACACTTTTCTGAATATATTATCTTATGTAGTTTTGACTTTGGGAATCATGCTAATGCTATTTCACTCTCAAAAAATTTGAATCATATGGATGTGGGGGGAAAAGCCTTAAAATGAAATACAAACAGAAGATGAACCCAAATTTCAAATAGAGTAATATAACCCATTCAGAGTTGTGAAAAAGAGCTAAGTAACTTTGAACAGAGTATTTTGGCTATTGTTAGACAAAAGAGAATTTTAAACTATATTTATTAGGTTAGTTTTTTTTTTCTCTGTATGGCTTTAGCAATTCTGAAATTACTTTCTGTGTGTGGTAGGGCTAAGTAGATGAGTAAATACATTGATTATGCTGATGGCCAGATTTCTCACAGTGGGGAAGAGAGATATAAGTATGAAACAAGGGAAGGGTGAGAAGAACACTGTGGTGTTTGGTGTTGGCTTGCAATTGGTACTCTCGGTAGGAATATACATATATATCTATACATACACATATGTGTTGTTTAAATCTGGAGGCTGCTATAAAAATTACCATAGACCGGGTGGCTTGTAGACATCAGAAATTTCTCACAGTTCTGGGGGCTGGGAAGTCCAAGATCAAAGCATCAGCAGATTCAGTGTCTGATGAAGACTGCTTCCTCCTAGAGCTCTATCTTCTGACTGTAACCTCACTTGGCAGAATGGACTAGGGAGCTCTGTAGAGCCTCTTTTTATAAAAGTACTAATTCCATTCATGAGGACCCCACCCTCATGATCTAAGTGCCTCTCAAATGTCCTGTCTCCTAATACCATCACTTTAGGCATTAGGTTTCAACATAAGAATTCTGGAGGGAATACAAATATATGTATTCATATATACATATATAAGTGTATATATATTCTCAGGTGTTTATATATACTTGCACTATTTATAAATACACACACATACATATATAGTGTATGCCTATACATATGTAAATACACATATATGGAAGCATACATACACGAAAACATTTTTTTTTCTCTCATACAAACATTTCTTAACTACCCACTAAAAAGGCTTGGATGCAACGACTTCCCACCAAGAGGACAAAAAACCCAGCCCCTGAACAAATTTTGATTTTTAAATATCATACCATATTAAAAATAGCTAGTGCTTCTTGAATTAATGGCTAATCCAGGGCCAGAGAAGAGAAAAACCAAGATAAGCCTGAACATCTTTTTGTCTAAAAGGTAAAGATATGCTTAAGAAACAATGGGAAATTGTATTAGTCAGGGTTCCCCAGAGAAACAGAACCAATAGGATTTATGTATTTATATACTAGAAAGTTTTGTGCATTTGTTATAAGGAATTTAAGAATATATTCTTATAGGAATTGGCTCATATGATTATGGAGGCTAGCAAGTCCCAGGATCTGCAGAGTGAGCCAGCAAGCTGGAGATCCATGGAAACTGATGGTGTAGTTCCAGTCCAGTGACTGGCAGGCTTGAGACTTAGGAAGAGACAGTGTTGCAGTGTTCAATGTTCAAATCCTAAGAGAGGACAAAGCTGATATCTCAGTTTGAAGACCACCAGGTAGGAATAATTCTCCCTACTTGGGAAGAGGTCAGCATTTTTGTCCTATTCAGGCCTTCAACTGATTGGATGTGGCCCACCTACATTATAGAGGGTAATCTGCTTTACTCAGTCTACTGACTTAAATGTCAATCACATCCAAAAACATCCTCCCAGAAATACCTACAATAACATTTAACCTAATATGTGGGCACTCTGTGGCCAAGTCAAGCTGACATGTAAAATTAACCATCATAAGACCTCTGAAAAAAAGAAAATAAACAATGATGGCAAAGGATTATAACTTAATGAATAAAAAATACATCGTGAGTCCATAGAGATAATAAATTTTAAAAAAAACAAGTAATTGAAAGAAAAAGGAAAAGTAAAAGGACATCTCTTCCTGAAATAAGAAATCAATAGTAGGTGAAAGTTTGTTGAGGTAATGCATATGTACATACTCTCAAAGAATTAAAAAAAAAGAGGTCACTATAGTGGAGACACCTGGCTGATGCTACCCAATGTCTTTAGCCTTATTTAACATCTCCAGTAATGTGATTAAACCCACATCGTGTCCCTCTTGATGTGATGCACTGAGGACACAATATCACATAAATAGCATTTTTGGCAAACATGAAGGCAAAACAAATTGTGGGGAAATCTACAAAATACATGGCCCATGCACTTAAAACTGGCCAATGTTATAAAAAACAAAAGCAGAGGAACTGTTTCAGATTAAAGGATATTAAAGAGACACAATATCTGAATGCAGAAAGTGATCCTGAATTGGGTCCGAGACCTGAAAAAAAATTGCTATATAGTATGTTATGGGGATAATATAGGATATAATAGTATTATCTACCAGGGATCTTGGCCGCCTTTAATCAATAGAAATTTATAACAGGCCAGGTAAGAAATTCAAGCAAGGCTTTATTCAAGGCCACTGCTACAGCAGAAGGAAGTGAAAACAGGTAACAGGTTCCTTTGCTCACTCCCTGAAGAGAGGCAAGCTGGTTCCTTACATGGGATGATGTAGGGGTGGGTCCAGAGTTTGGGCTGGAGGGGTGGCTTGGTTTGCCTGTCCCTTTGGTGGTGTTGTACACAGGGATCATGCCCAGTACCCTGCCTTTGCTCCCGGCTCTTCAGAAGTGGCATTGGGTTTATTTTATTTCTTATTTTGGTCTTTTCCTATCTTCTTGTTTATAACTTGCCCCAACTGTGCATGCACACAGTTATTTTTAGTCCCTTGTATTTTCTTTGTATTTTGTTGCTTGAGGAGACATCTGTTCAGGTGCAAGCACTGCTATAGAGTCCCATGTCCTAGATGGGACTCTTTCTCATATGAGCTGTCTCAATATGAGGGTGAAATTTCTTTTTTTTTTTTTTGGTCTTTTTGTCTTTTTAGGGCTGCATCCACGGCATGTGGAGGTTTCCAGGCTAGGGGTCTGATTGGAGCTGTAACCGCCAGACTATGCCAGAGCCACAGCAACGCCAGATCCCAGCCGTGTCTGCGACCTACACCACAGCTCATGGGAACACTGGATGCTCAGCCCACTGAGCAAGGCCAGGGATCAAACCCGCAACCTCATGGTTCCTAGTCAGATTCATTCTGCTGTGCCATGAGGAGAACTCCAAGGGTGAAATTTCCTGACTTGATCATTATGCTGTGGGTATGAAACAAAATGCCTGTCCTAAGGAAACACACAGTGAAGCATGTAGGAGTAAGAGGCCATGATGTATGCAACTTACTCAAGCTGTTCAGAAAATGTGTATATAGAGTGAGACAAAGAGGAAAAAGAAAGACAGGCAAAGCAAACATGGCAAATATTAATCGGTAAATCCAAGTGGAGGCTATAGAAGTATTCTTTGTAGTATTGTTGCCAGTTTTCTTTAAGTAAGTTATTTTAAAATAAGGATACAATAAGAGTGCTTGCAGTATTGTTATGAGGACTAATTTTTTTTTTTGTCTTTTTGCCTTTTCTAGGGCCGCTCCTGCGGCATAAGGAGCTTCCCAGGCTAGGGGTCGAATCGGAGCTGTAGCCACTGGCCTACGCCAGAGCCACAGCAACGCAGGATCCGAGCCGCGTCTGCAACCTACACCACAGCTCACGGCAACGCTGGATCGTTAACCCACTGAGTAAGGGCAGGGATCGAACCCGCAACCTCGTGGTTCCTAGTCGGATTCGTTGTCTACTGCGCCACAGTGGGAACTCCTATGAGGACTAATTTGAATAATCCATTAAAAAAATTTTAACACAGGGCCTAGCATAGAGGAGAAAATTCAATCTGTTGCTAGATATTATTAAACTAAAATAAATATAATCTCATTTTAATGAATATTTGATTAATGTAGCAATTGATAATTACTCCCACTATATTAATATCAATATATACGTCAAAATATTTGATATCAATAGTGTGTTGATATTTGATAAATGTATATTTATATTGATAATAGCACTGATACATTAATATTTACTACTGCTAATATCAATATGCTAATATTTATTGTTGCAGTAAGTAATTTTATTAAAATAATGTTAGATAATTATGCGTTTTCACAAATTATATCATGAGTAATTTGATTGTTAATGCTGTGATACTTATTTAATAAATATTTATTGTATATTTCACAATGAAAAATTTTTTTCTTTTTCTTTTCTTTCCTTTTCTTTTTTTTTTCTTTTTAGGGCCACACCCATGGCATATGGAAGTTCCCAGGCTAGGGGTTACATTGGAGTTACAGCCACTGGCCACAGCCACAGCCGCAGCCACGCTGATCCAAGCCATGTCTGTGATCTATACCACAGCTCATGGCAATACCTGATTCCCAACCCACTGAATGAGGCCAGGGGTCAAATCTGCATCCTCATGGATACCAGTCAGAGTCGTTTCTGCTGAGCCACAATGGGAGCTCCTTCTTTTCTAATTTTGAATGTTTATGTTTCCAGTTTTCTTGTTTACTTCTTTTCTAAATAACTTCTTGTGTATAAATTTGTAAAATAATCTATAAAAAGTATAAATTTCTCTCCTTTTTCCTGATTGTATAGGACAGGGTGTAATTTGCAAAGTCAAAGGGACAGATATTTTAAAAACCCTTTGGGTGAAGCTGCCAGTGGTTTCCAGAAAGATTTCCCCCCTTTTCTCCTGATGAGCAGGATAGAAATGTGTCTGTTTTTACCTTTCCTCACTAACATTGCCTGTTATCAATTATCTTACTCTTTAGAAGGGGCTGATTTTTAGGAATTAAACTGTTTCTGAGTGGTAGAATTTTGTTAAAACTTTTAAAGCTTTCCCTTTTGTACTTTAGCTTATTGCTTGATATTTTCCTAAGAATTACAAAGAAAAACAATGAAATCCTTCTTTAAAAAAAGTAAGATGAATTTAGTTGGCCAAAGTAATAAGGGAACCGATGTAGATGGTATGGTCTCTGTATGTGTAAGGAACATCATGCTGCCACCTAGAAAAATGTTTCACAGGTGACTAGACCTATGATAGATTCCCCATGAAGACAACTAGTCTTTGGCATCAGATTGGTTCAAATCTTGGTGCTTTCATCTACTAGCTTCTAACTTTGGGCAAGTTCTTAGACTTTTCTAAGCATTGTTTTTATTGGCAAAATAAGAATAGAACCACCTTCCTCATGGTGTTTCGGGTGGTTTAAATGAAATAATTGGGTAAAATGCTTGGTTAACTTACAAACTAGTTTAGAAAATTTATCATGCAATTGACAATGTTTTCAGCTAGTCTTATAATAAATAGCAGAAGCTCTAAGCTTATACGCAGTGTCCCTTAATCTAAGCCGGGGGAGAAGATTGCAAAGGGTACTCAAAGAAAGTGAATTATCTGGGAGGTTAAAAGTTGTCCTAGAACTCCAGTGACTGTAGTTAATAATGCACTGAACCAAAGGTCTGCAGGCTGGATAAACACATCTCTAAAGGCCAGATTACATTCCTACACTTGACCAGGAGAGAGACCACGAAAGAAAAGCTTCTTGCTAATTTGATGCTGAGCTAAGACTTTTAGGTGGAAGAAACTTTATTCATTTGCTTTGATTCTGAAAGTAATGAAACCAGAAGTTTTATTTGTCTCTAAAAAGGCTGTAAAATGGTATCTAGGTTGCTTAGGAATCAGACATGTTTGGAAAGATGTGGCCATTTCAAGTTTCTTTAAATCAATTTTACCTTCGGGCTAGATTGAAAAAAAAATGTGTAATATATTCCACCACCAAAAGACCTTTTAACAGGGCAACTACTTTTAAGTGGCTGGAACGAAAATATATTTCCCCCACCTCTAGGTTATCATTGTAAAACTAGATTATTCTTTCTAAAAGTTTGTTAATTTAAAGTTTAAAGGGAATGGATGTTGAAAAATTGTTTTATTTATCTTTTCAGGAGTCATCCTGACTAGGAACCATGAGGTTACAGGTTTGATCCCTGGCCTCGCTCAGTGAGTTGACAATCTGGCATTGCTGTGAGCTGTGGTATAGGTCGCAGACTTGGCTCAGATCTGGCGTTGCTGTGGTTCTGGCGTAGGCTGGCAGCTGCAGCTCTGATTAGACCCGTAGCCTGGGAACCTCCATATGCCTTGGGTGTGGCCCTAAAAAGACAAAACAAACAAAAAAAAACCCAACCCAAACCAAACCAAAAAAACACACTTGCGGAGTTCCCGTCGTGGCGCAGTGGTTAACGAATTCGACTAGGAACCATGAGGTTGCGGGTTCGATCACTGCCCTTGCTCAGTGGGTTAACAATCCGGCATTGCCGTGAGCTGTGGTGTAGGTCCCAGACGCGGCTCGGATCCCGCGTTGCTGTGGCTCTGGCGTGGGCTGGCAGCTACAGCTCTGATTCGACCCCTAGCCTGGGAAACTCCATATGCCACGGGAGCAGCCCAAAGAAATAGCAAAAAGACAAAACAAAAACAAAAACACACACTTGGTTCTCATAAGGTACTTAACTGTTACTTTTTGTTGTTGTTGTTGTTACAAAGACAGCTTCTATTCTTTTCATCCAATATATAAGCTTAACATTTTATTCTAAGAGAATACATATTTGCTTCTAACCCCGATTATACCACATTTACTTTTAGTGAATACAGTGACAAAATAGGCATCTGACTTGTTTTACCCTTGAAGGATAAAGATACTTGTAGATAATTAACTTCTTTTAAGCTAAAACTTTCAGGTTTGGTGAAAGTAGGTTTTAAAGAAAAGATGATCTTGGCTTTTTGGAAGGATAAACATGTCTGGAAAGTAGCCTTGATGAAGAACCATGAAGCTATAAAATATTCAGATTCAAAGTTGTTCAGAGAATATTTAGATACAATTCCTTCCTTCTGCTGCATGGAAAGCACAGTGGATACAGAGTCACAAACATAGGTTTCGATCCTGGTCCAGCCAGTTGGCTGTGGCAAGAGGTCCATCATGAATTTCTCTAGGGTTAGTTTCCTCATCAGTAAAATTAGAAGGGTAATGCGTTTTCTGTTTATCTCTAAATTGTGAGAATTAAATAAAATCACAAATGTAAATATGGAATCATGAACCATAACACTGTTTGTGGAGGTAGGAAAAATATGTTCTTTGAGGAGAAAGTATAAGCTCTATATTCTTTAGCTTATTCCTTGCTTTCCAAAAGCCCTATTTTCTTTGATTCAATCTTGGTTAATATAATCATGGCAAAAGCCAGGCTGTTGATCCAGTACTTGATACATAAGGAAACTGGGAATGTTTGTAAGACATAGGCTTAACTGGTGGTTCTCAAACTTTTTGGTCTCAGCATTACTTTACTCCCTCAAAAATTACTTTCATTTATTTATCTCTCTATATAGTATATTAGAAATTAAAACTGAGAAATATTTATTAATTTCAAAGGAACAACAATAAATTTATTATATGTTAACATAAATACATATTTCCTTGGAAAATAACTATAATTTTGAAAGCAGGAAAATCCCTGAAAAATTGGTCTTGTTTGACATTTTTGCAAATCTCTTTAATGTCTGACAGTGGAAAACGGCTGGATTTTCACATCTGCTTCTGCATTTAATCTCTTGCAATATAACACATCACATAGCCTCTGGAAAGCCGTGTTCTGTACTCATGAGAGAATGTGAATGAACAAGGAAGAGAGTATTTTAATATTATAAAAATAGTTTTGACCTCATGGAGCCCCCTGAAATGGTCCTTGAGAACCCCAGATATTCCTGGCTACTTTGAGGACTTCTGGCTTAGAAGATACTTAAAAACATACATTGCATGCTGTGTTTTGATGAGGGGAAAGCTGATTACAATGAATCTTTTAGTAATCTATTTTAGTAATCAAATCTATTTTAGTAATCAAAAGCAATTTTCTAGGCTACTATTTAAAGACCTGTTAATGATAATCCTCTATGAACAATTATTCTTTCATAAAATTGAGAGGTAACGAGACATAACACTGGGTAAATTTTTGTCTAGAGTGTTGATTTGCTACACGTATATTTTGTGAGGTGATTATTGCCGAGATGTTAGCTAACCCTTGAAAATTATTCTCATAACTAAACATACTAAATCAGGGAACTGAGTTTTCTGTACTTCACTTGTATACAAAGGTTGTTTTTTTTTTTTTTAATGTCTTTTTTGCCTTTTCTAGGGCCCCTCCCGTGGCATATGGAGGTTCCCAGGCTAGGGGTCTAATCGGAGCTGTAGCTACACCAGAGCCAAGCAACTCGGGATCCAAGCTGCGTTTGCAACCTACACCACAGCTCATGGCAACTTGGGATCCTTAACCCACTGGGCGAGGCCAGGGATCGAACTGGCAACTTCATGGTTCCTAGTCAGATTTGTTAACCACTGAGCCACGACGGGAACTCCGGAAAGGATTAAAAATATCTTTTTTATTCAGTAAAGTATCAGTATTTTCTGACTTATTTCTCTACTGGCTTTTCATATAATTAATGACTAGATTACAAACTTCTTCAAACTACTTAAGAGGAACAATTTACTTTGACACAAATGTAAACCGATCTTGTTTTGTGAGTGAGACTCAGAAAGGTGAGGAATTTGCCGCTCTTTATTCATTCTTAACTCGATTGTACAACTCATTTTTTTTTTATTATATTATAGTTGGAAAACAGTATGGGGATCCCTCAGAAAATTAAATATGGAACCACCATATGATCCAGCAATCCTACTCCTGGGTATATATCTGGGCAAAACTTTCATTCAAAAAGATAGATGCACCCATATGTTCATTGCAGCACTATTTACAGTGGACAAGACATGGAAACAACCTAAATGTCCACTGACAAGATAAATGGGTTAAGAAGATGTGGTACATATATACAATGGAATACTACTCAGCCATAAAAATGTATAGCTCATTCTTAACTTGGTTGTAACACTTAACTTTTTGGACAAAGAAACACTCCCACCTTCAGACCAGTCAGACCCCCTGTTGTATTCTCTCATAATGTCCTGCACTTCCCCTTTATAATACTTATCACATTCTAATTTCTAGTTCACTGTTTGCCACCCACCAGAGGGGGTGAAGCTTCATGAAGACAGGGTTCACATCCACCTCATTCATTGCTGCGTTCCTGATATGTAGCAGATGCTGAACAAATAATTATTGCATGAATGGCATTGTGAAGAATCTACACAATTAGAGTCAGGTTAGGTTTTACTAGACTTGGAAGTTAATGTTATTATTTAAAATCCTGCTTAAAGATGCTGTAGCTAAAATGTATGTTACTATATTATGACATAATAATTTCAGACCTGAAATATATGCAAGAGAAGTTAGTGCAGAGATGTACCTAAAGATAGGTACAAGAATTTTGTAGCAACTTTATTCACAGCATTCCCAACCTGGACACAATCCAAAGAGAAATAGAGAAATAACTTATTGAATAATCATGGCTATTGGGAAGAGTACTACAATGAACATAAGGGTGCCATACATGCCCAGGAGTGGGATTGCTGGATCATATGGCAGTTCTGTATTTAGTTTTCTGAAGAACCTCCATACTGTTTTCCATAGTGTTTTTACCAATTTACATTCTACCAACAGAGTAGGAGGGTTCCCTTTTCTCCACACCCTCTCCAGCATTTGTTATTTGTAGACTTATTAATGATGGCCATTCTGACGGTACCTCATTGTACATTTGCTTATTTATATAATAATAATAATAGCCAAGATATGGAAACAACCTAAATGTCCATCAACAGATGACAATGGCAGTCATATTACAATATATAAGTGTATCATATCAAATTAACAGTTTGTCTTAATTTTACACTGTGTTATATATCAAATAGAGTTTGATAGTAAAAGGTCCTTATTGCCTCAGAGGTTGAAAAGACATCTCTCATGGTGCCTTACTGTTCTGCCTAATGACTTTCCCATCCCTCTTCCCTGTTCCCATTTGAAAAATCTTTCCCTACTCTATGTTGTCCTTTGGCGTCAACATCCATAGCTCCCACTCCTTCCCCAGTTGCCCTAAGGTTTTTCTGCTAAAACTAATATGAAAGATGATCTCTTCCTTCTGAATTGTAAGCCCTAGGAAGGTAGGCCTAGATTTTGGGTGGTTTTCTTTATCACAAAAATGGCTGTATGTACCAGAAAAAAATAAGGTTAACATGCAAAGTAGAGAGATTTTGTCAGTGGAAGGAGAGAGAACTAAGGCTATGCTTGGAATCCCTTGATCCATTCAAGTTGTAGAATTAAATGAGTTAATGGATGCATGTAAGTAAAAATGTTCATTAGGGGCTATACATGTACAGTAATTGTTAGCTACCCTTAAATCACATCTCAGTATAAAATATCTCTGAGGGTTTTTTTTTTTTTTTTTTTTGCTTTTTAGGGCTATACCCACGGCATATGGAGGTTCCCAGGCTAGGGGTTGAATCACAGCTATAGCTGCTGGCCTATACCACAGCCACAGCCACATCAACGCAGGATCCAAGCCATGTCTGTGACCTACACCACAGCTCACGACAACACCAGAACCTTAACCCAGTGAGCAAGGCCAGGGATTGAACCCTCAACCACATGGTTCCTGGTTGGATTCGTTTCTGCTGCGCCATGATGAGAACTCCTCTTTTTTTTTTTTTTAAATATCTCAATATTCTTATCTTCTCCAATTGCATTGCAGGATTTTTAAGAGCAGATATTTGGTCCCACTCATCTCAGTTTCTCCCATGATTAGCACAGTCTAGTTTGTACTAGGGTTCAGTAACCCTTGTTGAAAAGAATTTAATAGATCAGCATGTTATGGTTTCTGCCAGACACATTCAGTGTACGATTTCAGCCTCATCTTTCTAAACAAGTCTGGGCTTGTTAGTAGATTTATGCCATTTACTCCTAAAATGAGAAAAGCATCTTTTGCCTGTGGGTATGTTTTGTTACTCTCAGCGTATTCTGCTTGGACTAAGTTGCCATATTTTTTAATGTAAAAATTGCTTTCATTTTGATTTTTAATGATGCAAAATGCATTGTTTTTGAGAGAGTTGGAGTTAGGTTTTGCCAGAATCAATAAGCAAAGACTCCCAACTCCTTGTATTTTATTTAGAAAGATAAAATTTTTCTTGGTGCTAAGCTTTGAAAGACCAAACCACTCCTAAACCTCACAAAGATAGTTGAAATGTAAACAATTTTAAATTAAATTGTTTATGCTGCCTTTGGTGCATTTTCTCCCTTTTCTGTAAAAGATGGAGATTCCTGATTATTGTTTCATGTTTTTAATGTGTGTGCAGAAATCCTAATGTCTGTTTTCTTTAATGCTAGCATTTGAAGCTGTGTTCAAGTTAATTATTAATGAGAAAAATGGAATGAGTCAGTTTATTCTAATTTCCCACCTGAATTTAGTGGACAGATGTAGAATTGATAATGTGACGAGTAGAACTTTGAGTCTAAAGTTTCCATTTCTACAAGCAATAGCCTTGAATGTGGAGAATGGACAATATTTTCTCAAACAGATTCAGGGAAGAACATGATTTGAATATCAGCCCTCATAAAATGAAAGGACCTGAATCTTTCATTCTTTCAGCTCTCCAGATGTACCACTGGCCTCAGACATAAAACAAAGTGCTGGGAAAAAGATTTCCTTGTCATTACCAGCTATATTACTGGGTGTGTACATTGTGTTTGGAAAAGGCTCCCTTGCAGTGACTCTCCTATCAGGGCACAGTCTTCCAGCATCCTCATTTACAAGATTTCTTTGTTGTTGTTGTTGCAGCATTGCTTCCCATAGCCATTGGGTTTTGTAGATTCAGTGGAAAACCATCTTCACAGTGCAGTGGATAACACCTCTGTACGTGGTGCCATCAGCACCACTTAATAGGCACCCTCCTAATTGTTTTTTTTTTTTTTCTTTTTCGGGTTGCACCCGCAGCATATGGAAGTTCCCAGGCTAAGGGTGGAATCTGAGCTGCAGCTGCTGGCCACAGCTAGATCCGAGCCGCATCTGTGACCTACACCATAGTTTGCGGCAACACTGGATACTTTAATCCACTGAGTGAGGCCAGGGATCGGACCCACATCCTCACAGATACTAGTTGGGTTCTTAACCCACTGAACCATAATAGGAACTCCCCAGACTGTTTTTTTATATGGGTTTTTGGTGAAGGTATTGGCTGTGCTTCTTAGGGAATGCTATATTCCATGACAATTCAACAAAAATCCTATATGTTTATTATATGAAAAGGTATGGTAATCCCCAACACATGACATTTTATATTTTTCTTATTGCCCCTACCCTACGGTTAGAAATAGAGTTATTTATTTAAAACATGTTTTATTTTAGCATGTTTTTCAACAGCCCAAGTTTTTAGGGGGAGAATTCTTTGTTGTTTCTTAAGCTAACTTCTTTAAGACATTCTGGTGTTGCATTTCAGCTTGTTCAGAGAGTAATATATTAGAGATGATAACAGTATTATTTCAATAGCCCTTATCCATTTGTGGAAGATATAAAAGACTGACTTATTTGTAACAGCAGGTACTTCAGATTTCCAGATACTTTGGCTAATCTAACTCCGTTTATTCTAGCATATGTTTAGCACAAAGTTAGGCCAAGCATCATGTATATAATTAACTTAATACAAATTACATTTCCTGCAGATATTTTGAAATATGTTGCAATCTCTGTTTTTGATATTTTTTTGCTTAGAATGCATAAGGTATTTTTTTCCCGTAGCAGTGGTATAAAGCATTTTTTTCTGTTTCTAGAAAAACTTTATTTAGCTCAGATGTTAGCAGAAGCACATCAGTGCAACTACCTACTATCATTCCTTTATCAAATGAGTTTCAAATCTCAACAAATAGCTTCTAGAATTATCTTTATTTCTTTGCATGTGAGATATTCACATACTAGGAAGTTTTTCAATTTAGTCTGAGAACAAAATTATCTGTTATCCTGTATTTCCTAATTGTTATCATTAAGGCTTTCTTTTTCAAGATTAGTTTATGAATCTTACATTGTCTCACTATATTTTGTTTACTAATAATTGTGTTTAGTAAATGGTATTTGTTTACCTATAAAGAGCTTAGTGGTTCTTGGAGAAGTTTCACCTATTTATTCTCAGAGAAAATTTGAAGTCTTCAAGAGACTCTTGAAGACTTCAAATTTCTGGTGACTTGGAATAAGTGTATATGTGCCTTTCATTGCTAAAGTATCCATAAAGCATGTTTTAAAATAAAATAATTGTTTTACTCTCTTTTAAAAATTCCTTTTGTATTGCTTTCTTTTCTTTATTCCTTCTTCACATAAGTTTCTGCCCCTTTCTTCCCCTCATTGCTTCCAAAAGAGAGGGTAATATGTAGTGACCTTATGAAGGAAAATGACAGTCGAGGGTGAATTGGATTTATGGTACCTGGTACTTTTGGCTTAGGTTTAGAATAGCCAGACATGTCTCAATATAAATATTTCTGCCAAAGTGAGATAATACTCCAACTTCTCTTTAATGTCAATTTAAAACTTAGCCCAGATACTATGCCATTATTATTCTTTTCCAGTGGAGATAAAAAATACAGCAAAGTATTTTATTTTATTTATTTTATCCTATTTTATCTTATTTTTTGTCTTTTTAGGGCTGCATCCATGGCACATGGAGGTTCCCAGGTTAGGGGTCCAATCAGAGTTGTATCTGGTGGCCTACGCCACAGGCACAGCAATGCCAGATCCTTAACCCACTGAGTTAGGCAAGGGATCAAACCCCAGTCCTCATGGATACTAGTCAGGTTCGTTAACCCCTGAGCCATGATGGGAATGCCAAAATACAGCAAAGTATTTTATTTTGCATTTGTTAAGTAACCAGATTTTCACCCACCCATTAAATCCTGACCAGTTGAACTAAATGAATATCTGTTGAGAGGACATTTCTTGACCTGTGATCAAGTTGAATTAGTGGGGTCATAAACTATATGCAAATAAAATGAGATCAGTGGAATTTGTGTAGATTTTTTTAAAAGAACCAAACACATGAAAAATCTTATAACCTGAAAAAAAATTAGGTAGCACTTAAAAACAGCCCCCAAGAAGCTCTACTTTTCCTTTAAAGGCGGTGACCAAAGTTCAAAGGGGCCAGGCCCCCTTCCTCTTCCCCTCTGAATGCTGGGCATGTTGTTGGAATTTGAATAAAAACCCTTCAGGATGGGAATTTGTTCTAAGAAAGTATTGGGGGAGGGAGTGTGTTTGAAGAGTTTGAAGGAAAAAAGTTGTGTATGTCTGTGGGTGGGTGTGAGCATGTGTGTGTGTGCACTTGTGTGCAGGGTGGGGGTGTATTTGCACACTCATGGGTGTGAGAATGTGTGAATGTGTGTGCATGCCTGTGGATGTATTTGTCTGTGTGTGGGTATGTGTGCATGCACGCATGTGGGTGCCTCTATGTCGTGTGTCTGGGTGATTGCATGTATGTGTGTGTGTGTGCCATGTGTGTGCCTGGGTGAGCACGTGTGCCTGTGCGCTGTGGGCGGGAGAGGCAGCATCAGCTCAGCCAGTGGTGGAGCAGTTAGAACATAACTAATAGTGAGAAGCAAAGCTGGGGAGAGACCAGGAGGAGACGCAACCACCCTTATTAACAAAAGCTCGATTTTGTCCCTGTGGACCCAGCCATCAGAAGGGACTGGAGAGCCGTGGCTTGCTGCCAGGGAGGTCGGGCTCCCTGCAAACAGTTGCAGGCATCCTTTAGCATGCCCTTCTCCCAGGGAGTCCTAATCCTTGGCAATCGGGAAGTTTTCAAAGCCGTAGCAGCTGGAGCCTTGGAGAAGACCAGCAAAGACAGTGGAGTGTGTATGTGAACTTCAGTGCTGTATTTTCTTGTTGGGTGGGTTAATGGATTTTTAGTACAAAGAAAGCTAAAACTCAGCTGACCTGAAAGACTGGAATTTCAGCTCTCTTTCCCTCCCTGGGCTGTTTTTCCTCCCCCTTCCTCTCAGAGCCCTTTAAACCAGAGATTACCGGGTCAGTGACTCTTCTCCCGCCCGCTGGCCAAGGGTTTCTAGCTTTTTGGCTTGGCAAGGAAAACCACTACCTGTAAGTATCTGCTTTATGTATTTCCTCTCCTCTTTACTGTGAATGTTCTGTCAGAATGCCCCAGAGGTTGTTTGTGTGGTAACATTAACTCCAAGAAATGATGCAGAAGGTATATAGTGTCTGCTTGCAAAACTTTAATTCTCTGTGAACTCAGAAGGTAGCAACTTGCATTGTTAAAAAGTCATTTACCCCAAATGGGAGGCTCTTTATTAAGTAACACAAATTTCTAACTCTGTTCTGAATCCACCCCCAATTGCATTCACCAATGAAATAAACATTTTTACGTTCTGTAATTTCCTCCCCCAAAATCAGAATGTGTTTTTTCAGCTAAATGAAATGGGAAAGAGAAAAGATGCAAAAATTAGCAAAATAGGTAATATCCTTATGGTATAACATTAAAGAACTTTAGGCAGGGTGATTTGGGAATACTTTCTCTTTACTTTAGTTATATTTGAATATATTTTTTAAAAACAGGGCTTTTGTTTTTATGAGGATGAGAGCTAGTGTTGGAGGGGCAAAAAAAACCCCATATTGTTCTGAAGTTTTAAACTGATTTTCAAGCTCTTTCTTCTCAATACCCATATTTGGTCCAGTGATTTTGGTGTGGCAGTAAATAGTTTCTTTTGGTTGTCATCTGGATCCCAGAAATAATTTTCAAGGCATTTCACTTTTGGTTCTACTTAAAACAAAAACAAAAACCCAAAAAACAAAACAAAACTATTGTGCTCAGTCTTACTGTGTGGTGTGAATTACAAAGCTTAAAAAGAGCATTTCCGGAGGTTGGTTGAAGTTTATGGCTTGGGAATCTTACTGGAGAGATTAACCTCTTCAGGACTGCTTCACAGACCAGCAGTAGAGATGTAGATGCTTTCCATGTTTCTGCTCTGGAAAACTGATAACCACCACATCCAGCTCTGGCTAAACCTTGAAGCTTTGCTTCTTAGTCCCTTGACTTCATTTGAGAAAAGTGCCTTCAGCATAAGTCTGGTAAAATGCTAAATATCTTTGGACTTTCCTTCAGGGATTCTCAAAACTCCATGTGCATAAGAACTACCTGAGTGCTTGGTGTAAGGCAGGTACCTAGGCCACTCCCCCAAAAGGATTTTAGACTTGGAGTGACGCTGGGCATTTACCCTGGTGATTCTGATGCAGATGAGATCACACTTGGATAAGCACTGCCTTATACTGTCCTTGGCAACTACATTCTTGTCATGTCCTTGGTTAATGTTAAACCTCATATCTAAATGAAAAACTTGGGTTTGAGCTGATGTTGAACACAAGTGACATGCAGCATGGTTTTACATGCTTGGCTGACAAGCCAGGACTTTTAAACCAGCTCTCCTACCAAACTCATCTTTTTTTTTTTTTTTTTTCCTCCCTTTTCCATCCTGGCTTTCCATTCCCAAGAGTGGGAAAGGGAGTCCGGGAAATATACCTGAGTGCCATGTCCCCTGATTCCATGTGTTGGGCTCTGCAGTCTGACCTGCTCTGCATGGCCAAGCCATGTGTATCTTGGAAACTTTAAAGCCAAGGCTGTTCTTAATTCTTTATCCACCTCCTGGGGATTCTCTGCTTCTGGGGACAGGTTAGGCTGAATTGGGTTGAACTGAGCTGGATTATTTCTTGGGACTCTTCAAGAGCAGTATAATTCCTAGAAACTTTGTTTTGATTCGATCCACCCCCAAGAGTTGGGAGAAATAGGAAATGATTCCTCCATCATGGTGAGGTCCTCATTTGACAGTATATAAAAGTAAGAATGCAATGGCGTTGCATTTTACAGGGAAGAGAAAATAAGATGTGGGCATCAGCCTCTCTTCCTTTTTTCCCCTCGCCTTGTTCCAAATATTTCTAGATACCTGCTACATGCCAGGCTCCCTGCTGTGCCGGGGATGCAGAAAGATCAGTGTGTGTCATATGGATAGAGTAATTTTCTTCATGGTGTTTCATATTGTGGCTGTCACTAACCAATCTTGGATGAACCACATGGTCTCTCTAAACTTTACTTCCTCCATCAGTAAAACAAAAGGGTGGAACTAAATGAGTTTGGGTATCTTTTTAGCTCTGATATTCTGACATTGATGGATATGGCTCTGTCTTCTAAACATAGATATGGGAGAATGAGAGCTTTGACAATGAGTCAATGAGTCATTTGGCAATGAGTTTGCTTGGACAACAGGCCTAAAGATTTAGCTTACTGTTCTTCTTACAGTCATTCAGAGTATCTTTAAAACTTTTTTTCTCTCACGAAGAACCTAGACCACGGGTCCTGTGAGGTAGACAAATGCCGCCTTTTCAGAGCACACAGGCATTTCTCACAATGGAGACCTGTAACTTTCTAGAGAGGCTGTTTCCCTGGGCCAGGTTACCTAGGATGGCAGCCTCTTATCTTGTCTGAATCTGGTGTTGCTCCCCCTTTGGAGTGCTGGGTGGTCTCAACAGAGCTTGCTGGCTTCCATACTTGCATAGCTTGCTCTCTGACCCTTTCATTCAAGTGATTTAATAGCTTTTGTGCTACTAGCTGAGAGGCTCAAACAGAGACCTTTGAGGGGCTGGAGGAAAAAAAAGACAAAACAACTCCCTAATGAAATCTTGCATTTTGTCTGTACTGTAGTTTCTCATACTGCAGTGTCTGGTGCAACGTTTCAAAGGGTTCTATCGGCCATCAAGATAAGAAAATCAGAATACAGCAGTAATCTTGTGTTTTTCTGACAAACTTTACCTCTAGCTATCTGAAGATACTGTGTTTGGGTGGGAAGTTATTCACTGGAAGGTAGAGTACAGGGATCTTGCAAAGTTAGAATATTTTTGACAAATGTTCTTGGCCTCTCATTGGTAAGTTTAATGGAGATGGCAAAATAGACTCTGGTGTCACTTTGATCCTTCCCTATTTATGGAGTTGTTGATAAGATGTCAAAATACTCCTTTGGTGCATCATCAAAGGCTGCTGAGATGATATGTCACTCTTCACTCTCAGCTTTATCCTTGAAACCTTCCTCTCTGGCTTCCTCAGAGATGGAGGCAGATTACACTCCAGGACTTACAATGCTCCTCATCCCTCCGTTGGTGGACCGCCTCCCTGGGATCCCATATCTGCATCCTATCAGGCGTTATCAGCTGCTTGGTACTTACAGATGCTCCCTGAATTCTACTCTTAAAATGAATACACCAGGATTTTTTTTCTCATGAGTTCACATTCACTGTCAAGGTATTTCCATTCAAATTCTGCATTTCTTGTTAGCACAAAAAAATTCTTCATTTTTAAAATTATCATCCCAAATCATTGAGTGGTTAGGAAGATTTCAGAAAGGATCAAAATCTTCCCTGAGGATTTATCCAAATGTTTAAAAGTTGTTGGATTATTTCCTCTCAAACCCCTTTCATTGCCCAGATTTTGTTTTTTTCCTGTAAAAATGATTCTCCTCCTTGGAACAACACAGCAACAACATAAGAGCAGTACTTTGATTCTGTTTTATATAAATCTCCCCTTTTGTTATAACATGGTAGGATGAAATAGTTTATCAAATAAGCATTAATGACTGTTTTGAAACCAAAACATACTTTTGATAGGGAGCCCAAATATTCAATCAAAGTGGTATCGTAGAAAATGACAATGGCCTTTGAATAAATTTCAGTTGGATTCCATTCCAAGCAATGATGTTCTTTGGTTCCCTGAGAGGGTGAACAGGTGCAAAGCCTGGAAAGAATCAAACATGTGGCCAGCCACTCCATGTGTAGGTGAAAAGACAAGGGAAATGAGAAGTAGAGCTTTGTTCCAGGCCTCATGGATTGGGCAGAGTGGATCTCAATCCACCACTTCCTTGGCCTTTAACTCTGGGCATCTGCCTGGTTCTCCCTTGATTCCTTCTTCCAGATTAAGTAGAAGGATGAAGCAGACCTGTGAGCTCATAGACTCCCAAAGTGATTTCTGTGAAGAGAGCACAGGTGTTGTGAAAATCATTATGTCCTTTTCTTCTTGGCCCTTCAGAATGGGAGGCTTTTATAGTCATTTGAGATAAATACATGAGGAGAGAAATCATTTTGTTTCTCTTGGAATTTTACTGCGCTGTAGCAAGCAGCCTACCCTTGGGGGAGGTGTTTGTTGGAGATTTTGAAACTCTGAAACTGCCCCCTGGTCAGCCTGTGAGCTGTCACTAAATGGAAAGACAGAGCTATTCAAACATAAGGTATGCTCTCCCTCCTTCTCCCTCCCTCTCTCTCCCTCTCTTTCCCATTCCCTCCCTTTTCTTCTCCATCTACATCTTTATCTCTGCCTTTCTAACTCTTCTGTGAGTTTTTCTTATAAGTGCAATGTTTTCCTTGGGGTAAATCAGTCTCTCAATTGGTATTGATCGGGACTGGAGATACTTGAGTGAGCAGAACAATCATGGTTGTTATCTTCAAGAAGCTTGCAGGCTAAGGTAGAAGGCAGACGTGTTTTATTTTTTTAAAATTTTTTTTTCTGACCTGTTTTCTATCAATACAGTTTTATCTTTTTCACTTTGATCTTTGTTCTTTTAGAATTTTTAAAAAGAGTATTTTTTAAGAGCAGTTTTAGGTTCACAGCAAAATTGAAGGGAAGGTCCAGAGATTTCCCATGTATCTCCTGCCCCCACACATGCATAGCCTCCCTGTTAGCAACATCCCCCGTTGAGAGTAGAACATTTGTTATGATTGATGAACCTACGTTGACACATTGACATTGCCTGAAGTCCACAGTTTATATTACAGTTCTCTCTTGGTATTGTACATTCTGTAGGTTGGACAAATGTATACTGACATGTGTCTGTCTTTATAGTATCATACAGAGTGTTTTAACTCCCCCTCAAATCCTCTGTGCTCCACCTGTTATTCTCCTGCTCCTCCCCTGACGTTATTTCACTGTCTCCATAGTTTTGCCTGTTTCAGAATGTCATGTAGTTGTAATTATACTGTGTGTAGCATCTTCAGATTGGCTCTTCAGTAATATGCATTTAAGAGTCCTCTGTGCAGACGTTTCAAATGATTACAAATAAACAGTTAAATGTCTGTAGATGTGCATTGCTTAGAAGGCGGGACTGCAGGATGCAGTGCAAGTAATATGCAAGCAGATTACCCTGGTCTAGAAGGTGGGGACTTGAAAGATGGGTAGAATTTATCCAGATGGGGTGGTGGGTGGGAGTGGGGGAAAGGCATTCATGGCAGATGGGTTGTTTGTGTCTTCACTTGGTCTTCCCTCTGTACCCTCCTATGTCTTTAGAGGAACAAAATTCAGCCTGTAACACCATGCCACCAAATCCTGGCACAAACAACTGATGTTCCAAATTCTTTAGACATTATGGCATCCTAAGAAAATAGAATAGAACATGTAGCCGCATACACCCCCATTTAAAAGTTAATATATCCTATGCTAGATTTAGAGTTTGCCCTCAGGATGGACTGACAGGGAAACTTCTTGAAGCAGGAGTACCTTTGTACTTTCAAAAACTCCAGGTAGAACTCATTTTGTCTTTCTTATTTGACCATAAAGCCCACGAGGTGCTGATCTGACTCTTTGGGTTGGGAGGGAGCAGTGTGCCTTGTGTACCGTTTGTACGCAATGTGGCTTCCATTCATTGATCATTGCTGAATTGCTTTACTGGGAACTGTGAGTCTTTATTTACTCCCCATAAAGTGACATTTCTGGTCTGTGGTGTTGTAAGTTACTTTGATGTGAAGGCCTTATAGTGCTTGGAAACTGCATGCTATGGGATGCATTGGTAGGAGGACTTTGGGATCCTTGTGTGTCCCTTCCCACTGTAGATTTGCCTCAACTGTGTGAGCTGATGGGGTCCTCTATCATATGGCAGTGCCCAGTAACTTGCTGCCATGGACAGCCCTGTATTTATAGGCATCCCATCTGAATTGCTTGCTTGATGCCCAAAGTGTTCTAAAATTAGGAATTTAAGGCCTAAGACTTAAGACTTTAGCCTTTCAAGGCCAAGACTTTCAGACTTTTTAAGACTGAGACTTAAGACTTTAAGATAATGACACACAGTAAGGAGCATATGTGCCTATGTGAGGGCAGTTACCCTTCTCTATTCATTAAAATCAATGACAAAAACTATCTTTACAGCAATCTTGTGAAGTCAGTATTATGAATCCCCCCATAAGATGATGAGAGCAAGGTGGAGAAAGTTTAGGTAACACATTTATATTCCAGACTGATATTCTTTCTAAACACTCAAGTCTTTGAAAAGTGAATAGCTTAGACAGAGTGTTTATCCTTAGTTCAAGGGCTTAATTGAGGTCTGCTTCCAAAGGGATGTGTGACTGAGGAGTATGCCATAAATGTCATGCGATTTTGTCCAGCTTTCTCTTTATATAAAAAGAGAAAAAGTTTTACTTAAAAATAGTTGACTCTCCCCCCCCCAAAAAACATTGATCTTTCTTTTTTTGTTACTAAGTAAAAAAAAGCCACAATAAGTGATAAAACCAAATTGTTTATTTCGAGAGGAAGACCGGAGAAAGTGAGATGGGCGCCGATGGACAAGATCAAGAAGGTTCAAGACCATGTTAATAAGAGGGGTGAGATAATGGCCATTGTTTCATTACAGAATTGATAGGAAATAATTGTTCCATTAGGAACACAAAGGACAATTGGACTTTGAAGTGATAGGAGAGATTTTTTAATTAGAGACCAGTAGGTTTGAATATTTCTACTTTGCAGGAGATGGTCAAGCAGGTAACCTCAAATTTCTTTCTAATCTGATCAGTAATGGCTTTGCAAGTAATGATTTTTGAGAGCTGTATTACTTCCTGCCTAAATCCAAAGGTTCATTTCTGTTACATCTTAAAATATCATACTGTGGAAAAAATAGCATGGCAAAATATTAGTCCTGCGAGTAAAAAAATTTGTTGCTACTATATATGTACCTTGTCTTTGAAGATTCACTACACGACTAGCACCAGGCAGAGTTTGAAAGCAAGACCCAGTTGGAGGTGACTGGGAGAGGGATGGGGAAGAGGAGAGGGAGAGGGATGAGTGGCTCCAGACAGAGAGTCAAGGAAGGAACCTTCCTGACAGCCTAGCTGGGAGGGCCATTCCTGGGAAGTGCATTTTTGTCAGATGTACAGACACAAGGCAGTGGCTTCTTGATTTAGCAAAATTGTTAGAAAGGCAATAAAATTGAAAATAAAGGATATTAACACAAAATTTTAACCAGTAAAATTTTGTGCTACCACTAGTTTCCATCACATTCTAACTTTTCCCTTCCTGTGAATCTTCTAGTTGGGAAGGTCCTAGATATTAGTTAGGGTACATATCCATGGTAAGTCCCAAATGAAGAAACAGGTATAATTATCTTTATTGAATGAGCGAGTGGTTTTCTTTCTCTATTTTTTTTTTTTGTTGTTGCTTTTTAGGGCTACACCTGTGGCACATGGAGGTTCCCAGGCTAGGGGTTTGAATTAGAGCAGCAGCTGCTGGTCTATGCCACAGCCATAGCAATGTGCGATCTGAGCCACATCTGTGAACCTACACCATAGCTCACAACAACACCAGATCCTTAACCCACTGAGGGAGGCCAGGGATCAAACCTGCATCCTCATGGATACTAGTTGGGTTTGTAACCCCCTGAGCCACAATGGGAACTCCTGAAAGAGTGGTTTTCATTCTAAGTTATTCAATTAAAGCAAGCTGTTGTCAAAATTTGTATGATATAGACCCCTCTGGCTAAAATGAAAATAAACATAAATTATGGCCACTTTCTAATCTTCAAGGAAATACCTTTGATAACTTAAAAAGCTTTTAACACTCATTTAAAACAGAACTATATATCAAGTATAATATCTTTGCCCTCTGCAACCAGTTTTTTTTTTTTTTCCTACCTTTGAAGGTAGTTTTAGTAGAAGATCATAATAGAGAAAGGCCGGATGTCTGGTTTCCAAAGAGTAGCCTGGAATTTGGACTTCTGGCATAGATTCATAAAGTATGGATTTATCAGGTATGACCAGAAATTTTGTAGATACCATGTGGCCATTTTATATATCAATCATTTTAATTCTGTGACCTAGTGTCTCTTGAATGATTTCTCAAAGAACCTGGGTTTTTTAAATTTTTAAAAAAGATTTCCTATAAATTTGCAAACTTTGGGCTTAAAGGTTTTCTTTCTGTATGACTTCTGAGAGCCTTTAATAAGCTCATTGTAAATCTTTGAAAGGAGATTTTGGCAGTCCTGTGCTTCGCATATATTTGATTTGAACACAGAAGACTTTTGTGGAAAACTTCTAACATCTCCAAAATGTGCGTTTTAAAAAACACGTTTGCAAAAATGTGGTCTTTATCAGCAAGATAGACATGGAAGTGTTGAAAAATCTAAGAAGGGAAACATAATGAGTGTTTGTGGTAGTCAAAGATCCATCTTTGCAACCTTGGGCTTATGGTACAGCCTGAGGGAGGCTTTCTCTCCATAACTCTATGACTCCGTCAGTCAGTGCTTCATGAGACCTGAAAGGAAATACTTAAAAGGCTATTTCTGAAGTGAGCATCTGTGGTTTAAATAAGCTGAATGGGATAGTGGAAACTGCACTGGTTTGGATCTCAGGAGAACTATGGTTATAGGCCAGGCTCGGTTTCCAGGTTACTGTAAACATAATCTTGGTGTTAAAAAAGTGATTAAAGACCACAGTTTAGGTGATACAAACTTTTCATGGAGTGGATAGTCTACTTTCAAAAACAGCAAAATATGGGCAGAAGGCAAGAAGCTTTTATAAAAGTACAAAGGTAATCAAATAGAAAAATATCCGATTGGCTGGGGTTGGGTTGCCAAAGTCAACTTTGTTTGGGGGTGAGAAGGCCCAGAATTGGCTTGGTGTTTGGGGACTGGCTGGTTAAATATACTGTGCTTCTGGTTAAGCAGAGCATTTGCAGGGACATGGAAGTTACCTAGGTTTTGCTTTGCTCATATGGCAACCTGAGAAGGAGCAGCTCCATCTTGGGCCTTGGGAGGTATTTCAACATTGGTGCAGTCACTCAACTGCCATAGGACTTCCTTTCTTCTATAAAATAAAGGGGCTTCTAGAGGAGAAAATGCAAATAATGGTCATTAAAAATAATAAAAAGTCAGAGTTCCAGTTGTGGCTCAGCGGAAACAATCTGACTGGCATCCATAAGGACTATATGCCCTGGGTGGGGCCCTAAAAAGACAAAAGACAAAAAAAAAATAGTTTACATACCGTATGTACAGATATATACTTAGGAAAACCTTAGGGCATTTTCTTTGTGTGTTGGGAAAGTGTGTATTTTCCTTTTCTTTGTGCTTTTATATGTTTATCTTTTAGTTAATGAGCATGCATTTATTTTATACACATAAAAAGAAGTGATTTTCAGAAAAAGCAAATAAATTGATAAATAAAATGAATGCTATGGATTAGTTGATTTCTAAGTTTTCTCCTAAACCACACATCTATGATTTAGATTACATTTTAGGAAAAATTGCAGAATGAAGGAAGCAGAATGTTATAAACAAAATCAACACATATTTTATTGATTTAATAGCCTGGAATTCTGAAGTGGTGGACTGTTTGCCTTGAGGCCTTTAAACTGTGCTTGTGGTGTAAGGAGTTTGAACACAAAGATTTTGGTAGACAGGGTAACTTCCTTAATTACATGCTCTTAAAGTAACAGCTACTTCCTTAAGAGAACATTGCCTTCAGTGAAACTTTAACTTCTACAACAGCCATCATTTGCTGTTAGGGCCACAAAGGAAGTTAAGGGTTTGCATATTTAGGAAAAAGACCCTAGAGAGAAGCAATTTCAGAGTCTAAGGTTTTGTTATAATGTAAAACAGTATAATAAAGCAGTTAAGTGCACAGGTCCGGGGCATAAATGGGTTACAATCCCAAGGACCCAGATTCCAGAGTCCAGCTAAAAATCTTAGGCAAGTAATTTAACCTCTTTTCCAAATCCATAAAGTCGCTATCTACCTAGTAAAACCATAATAGGAATTAAGCAAGATAATGTATGCAATATGTATTTGAACAATTCCTAATCCACAGTAAGTACTTAGTAAATGTTAGGTTTAATTGTGTTTGTGATGTCAATTCCTTAAGTCACTGTTTATTTAGCTGTAAAATCAGAATAATAGTAGAAACTGTAGGTTTGTTGTGAGAAATAAATGAAAACAAACGTGAAGAATATAGTCCAGGGCTTGTATGTAGTAAGTAAAAATACTTATAGTCAAAAAATGAGGAAAGGAAGATACAGTCAGCTTTCCATATCTGTGCATTCCACATACATGGAGTCAGCCAACTACGGATCCAAAATATTGAAAAAAAAAATTCTAGAAATTTCGAGGAGCAAAACTTGAATTTGTGGGTACTGGCAGCTATTTACACAGTATTTACATTGTACTTACAATTTTTTACATAGCATTTACATTGTATTAGGCATTGTAGTAATCTAGAGATGATTTAAAGTATATGGGAGGATGTGCATAGGTTAAAAGATGAAAGATGTACCAGAATCTGGGCTCTTGTTCACGCAGCTGAAGAATGAACTTTGAGAACACACAGGCAGCAAGCAAGCAGTGTTTATTACAGGAAAGCAAATAGCTCCCAGGACAGCTGGGAGTGGGGAGAAGAGCCCCTCTCTCTATTGTCCTATAAGGGGTTTTATCCCTTAAAGATGGGATGGGGGGGGGGTACCAACATGGGGTCCAGAAAGATGTGGTTTTCTCCCATTGGCCTTGCCCGGTTACCTATATCAGTCCTTGTCCAATAGGGATCTTAGAGGTGGACATGTCCCATAAGTTTTATGGTTTCTTTGCCTTTCTCTTCCTATAGACTGAGTCACCATTTCTCTCATTCCTTTTCTATCAGTTGAGGAGTGGGTTAGAGAATAAGGTCCATGTGGGCATAGGTACACTTCCTATAGTAAACAAGGCCTGTGGGGATGTTACTCCCTGGAGCCCTTAAACCACAAATGTTAATTAACAGCCATATCAAAGAATCCATCGAAGCCCTGCTCCTACACTGACTACCTGAGTTATTATTCTGCCTCAGTACTATGCCACTTTATATAAAGGACTTGTGTATCATCCTGGAGTTTGGTGTCCTGAGGGTGATGGTTCAGGTTGGGGGGTGATCTTGGAACCAACCCCCGGATACAGAGAGATGACTGCTCTAAAAATTATTAAGAAAAAATCTTAGGAGTTCCCGTGGTGGCGCAGTGGTTAATGAATCCGACTAGGAACCATGAGGTTGCGGGTTCGGTCCCAGCCCTTGCTCAGTGGGTTAACGATCCGGCGTTGCCGTGAGCTGTGGTGTAGGTTGCAGACGCAGCTCGGATCCCGCGTTGCTGTGGCTCTGGCGTAGGCCAGTGGCTACGGCTCCGATTAGACCCCTAGCCTGGGAACCTCCATATGCTGTGGGAGCGGCCCAAGAAATAGCAAAAAGACAAAAAAAAAAATCTTAGAAGTCACAAGTTTGTTCTTTACAATTCTATTCTCCCTATCTAAGCGAATTCACTGTGTGTAAAGATCACCAGGGATTCTCCAACCTTGTGGGGTTATTGCACAATTAAAACTGCCTAAGAGGTTATAGGCTTCTTGAACCCTGCTTGTGTCCCTGTCTTCCCAGGGCTGCTTTTGTAGTGTGGTTCGCAATGGAAATAGAATGTGATGGTCAGGCTAGAGGGGGACAGAGCACTTCCCCAGGATGCCAGAGGTCTGCTTCTCCCAGACTCTGCTGCCTCCGGCTCTGACCTCTACCAGTCTAAGACTCTTCATTGCTTATGGCAAGGAGTGATTAGACTTTTCTCTCAGGGAAGGAAGGTCACAGGAGGTGGTGGACCTAAAGTTCTTGGTAAATTCTAAGTTGCAATTTCATTAAGTACAACACAAAGAAGAGATCCACAGAGTTCCCTGGTGGCTCAGTGGGGAAGGGGTCCTGCATTGTCACTACTGCAGCTCACGTTGCTGCTATGGCTCCAGTTTGATCCCTGGCCTAGGAACTTCTGTATGCCCTGGGCATGGCCAAAACAAAAACAAACATTGAAAAGAAGGAGAAGAAGGAGGATGGGGATTGGGAGGGGAGAGGGAGCCATCATTTTCTCTGAATTTAGTCAGTTAGTTCTTCCCTTGGGGTACATTTCTCCTGATTTCCAGGTCATTGCCCCTATGTGAATCAATTTATGTCACATTTGATTTGGAGTCATTTGTTGTTTTATGGATAATTACACTCAGCTATGAATTTATGCTTGAAATGTTTACATTTTGATTTATATGAATTACTTTGGAAATTAGTTTGAGTGAAAATCATGATTTAAAAAATTTATTATAAGGAATTCCATGATGGCTTTTATGTTCCTTCTGACTGGCATTTTCAAGACTTTAATATAGGGGTTCTCTTTGTGGCTCAGTGGGTTAAGGACTTGACGTTATCTCTGTGAGGATGTGGATTCAATCCCTGGCCTGGCTCAGCGAGTTAACAATCCAACGTTGCTGCAAGCTGTGGTGTAGGTCACAGATGTGGCTCAGATCTGGCATTGCTGTGGCTGTGGCTGTGGCCTCAGCTGCAGCTCTGATTCAGCCCCTAGCCTGGAAACTTCCATATGCTCAGATGTGGCTGTAAAAATTACAAAAAAAAAAAAAAAGGTCTTAACATAGAGTACAAGATCAGAAATTCTTCACTGGCTTTCTCATCATTCTAGTCAAAGATATAAAAAAATCTCACTGTGTTTGAGTGGCTGGAATGGATTGATCCTGAGTTGGCTATTTTTCACCCACTATGCCACTTCTCTATTAGTTTATTTTCTTTCTTGAAGACTCCAGGGTACTAGTAGGGGCTAAAGCTGTGAGTAATGAAGTAATAGCTCCAAGCACAGGGAAGATAAAAAGGTTTAGTTGTTTACATCATCTTTAGTTGATTGGTAATAATTTCTACTGAGGAGAAGTTTATCCTGCCAGTAGAAGTCCTGCAAACAGCAAAGCCAGCCAACACAAGGCTATGCTAGATTATTGATATCTCTTTTTTTTTTTTTGATCCTTTTAGGGCCGCACCCATGGCATGTGGAAGTTCCTAAGTTGGGGGTCAAATTGGATCTGTAGCTGTCAACTACACCATAGTTTATGGCGATGCCGGATCCCCGACCCACTGAGCGAGGCCAGGGACTGAACCCTTGTTCTCATGGATACTAGTTGGGTTCATTACTGCTGAGCCATGATGGGAATTCCTATTATTGATATCTTGATATCTGTGTTGGGCATGGGAAGGAAAAGGTGCTTCCCCTGTGTGATGAAGCTACCATGGCAAAATTCCACAGAAGAGCAAGAGTAAAACATGATTCTCTTCAGGGCTCATCATTAACATTGACCATCAAGAGATTCCATTGCAGAGAAAGCCTGGAAGGACAGCTGGGATCCATTTTTTCTTTGTTGTGCTCAGATTATGTCAGATAAGTGGCAGGCGTATCATGTTTATATCAACATGGAGAATACATCCTCCTTTAGTTAAACTGAATGTATAATTGTGAAAGAAATACCAGCTCACATTTCTCCTCAACCAAATGAAATGTTACTAAATCTTTTTCTTCTGTTCAAGAAATTTACTAAGAAAGAGTGTCTGGGTAAAGAAACCCTTTTGAATTTTGATAAGGAAGAACTCAAAGCAGGGTGGATTTCCACTTTCCAAAATGTCTTTTCACAGTTTTGTTGGCTTGTACAGATATCCTGAGAATACATGGTTTCCACATGAAGAAAAAAGGCAAGGATGGGAAATGGTCTGTTAGAGCATAACTGATTTGCACGGTGACATGAGGGTTGTGAAATGCTGAGAAGCAGCTGAATCACACAAGCAGGCACAGACAGGCTTTGTTTCCACTGCAGAATCAAATTAAGTCCCATGTGGCTAAAAGTCAGTTAGCTTACAAGCTCCCTTGTAGAACCTGGCTAACTTTCTACTTCTCTTTCCAAATCCTCCTACTGGTTCTGCTGACACTGTGTATGCCCATATCAGTGATCAGAGCAAGCTGTGGACCAAAGGATTCTGAGGATCTGACTTGGCCCTACTTTGGGATCAAGAAAATGGAGTTCTCAAGATGTATTAGGTTTCCCTTAGGGTGTTGTCAAGAAAATGTTGGTTGCCTCTGGACTGAAATTTTATAACACAGGCGAGACAATTACTATCATTTTATTTGGTGGAGGTAAAAGACCCATTATTATTTATGAAGTCATGTTTGATTCAGAATCCTGATTTTCTTTACTATTGTTCTGTGTAGGTTTTGGTTTTTTTGTTTTATTTATTTATTTATTTATTTTTTTGTCTTTTTCATCTCTGTTCATCTGCATCCTTTTCTCTTTTTCCCTCCCCTCCACCTACTTTAAGTCAAAAATCAGAGTAATATTTTCCATGGAATGTCTACATACTTGATGTTTCCTGACACCAAGAGAAGAAAATGCAAGAGCAAAATTAGAATGTAAATAAAACACAAATTACACTCTTTAAAAAATAATTTTATTGAAATAATTGATTTATATTTATATTTATATTTTTATAATTTTTTTCCATTATAGCTGATTTACTGTGTTCTATCAATTTTCTACTGAGCAGCAAAGTGACACAGTCACCCATACATGTATACATTCTTTTTTCTCACATTACTGTGCTCCATCACATGTGACCAGACATAGTTCCCAGTGCTATACAGCAGGGTCCCATTGCTTATCCATTCTGAAGGCAATAGTTTGCATCTATTAACCCTAAATTCCCAGTCCCTCCCAGTCCCTACCCCTCCCTCTTGGCAACCACAAGTCTGTTCTCCATGTCCATGATTTTCTTTTCTGTGGAAAGGTTCATTTGTGCCTTATATCAGATTCCAGATATAAATGAAATCATATGGTATTTGTCTTTCTCTTTCTGACTTACTTCACTTAGTATGAGAGTCTCTAGTTCCATCCACGTTGCTGCAAATGGCATTATGTCGTTCTTTTTTATGGCTGAGTAGCATTCCATTGTGTATCTATACCACATGTTCTTAATCCATTCATCTGTCAGTGGACATTTAGGTTGTTTCCATGTCTTGGCTATTGTAAATAGAGCTGCAATGAACATGCGGGTACATGAGTCTTTTTTAAGGAAAGTTTTGGCTGGATATATGCCCAAGAGTGGGATTGCTGGGTCATATGGTAGTTCTATATATAGTTTTCTAAGGTACCTCCATACTGTTTTCCATATTTACATTCCCACCAACAGTGCAGGAAGGTTCTCTTTTCTCCACACCCTCTCCAGCATTTGTTATTTGTGGGCTTATTAATGATGGCCATTGTGACTTGTGTGGGGTGCTACCTCCTAGTAGTTTTGATTTGCATTTCTCTACCAATCAGGGATGTTGAGCATTTTTTCCTGTGCTTGTTGGCCATCTGTCTATCTTCTTTGGATAAATGTCTATTTAGGTCTTTTGCCCATTTTTCCATTGAACTGTTGGCTTTTTTGCTGTTGAGTTATGTAAGTTGTTTGTATATTTTAGAGATTAAGCCCCTGTCAGTTGCATCATTTGAAACTATTTTCTCCCATTCTGTAAGTTGTCTTTTTTTTTTTAATGGTTTCCTTTGCTGTGCAAAAGCTTGTCAGTTTGATTAGGTCCCATTGGTTTATTTTTGCTTTATTTCTGTTGCTTTGAGAGACTGACCTGAGGAAACATTTGTAAGGTTGATGTCAGAGAATGTTTTGCCTGTGTTCTCTTCCAGGAGTTTGATGGTGTACTTGTCTTACATTTAGGTCTTTAAGCCATTTTGAGTTTATTTTTGTGCATGGTGTGAGGGTGTGTTCCAGTTTCATTGATTTATGTGTGGCTTTCCAGTTTTCCCAGCATCACTTGCTGAAAAGATTGTCTTTTCCCTCATTTTATATTCTTGCCTCCTTTGTTGAAGATTAGTTGACTGTAGGTGTCTGGGTTTATTTCTGGTTCTCTATTCTGCTCCATTGGTCTATCTGTCTGTTTTGGTACCAGTACCACACTGTCTTGATGACTGTGGCTCTGTAATATTGCCTGAAGTCTGGGAGAGTTATGCCTCCTGCTTGGTTTTTGTTTCTCAGGATTGCTTTGGTAATTCTGAATCTTTTGTGGTTCCATGTAAATGTTTGGATTGTTTGTTCTAGTTCTGTGAAAAATGTCCTGGGTAATTTGATAGGGATTGCATTGAGTCTGTAGATTACTTTGTATGTCCATATTCACAATATTAATTTTTCCAACCCAGGAGCATGGAATATCTTTCCATTTGTTTGAATCCTCTTTAATTTCCTTGATTAAGGTTTTATAGATCTCAGCATATAAGTCTTTCACCTCCTTGGTCAGGTGTATTCCCAGGTATTTGATTTTTGGGGGTGCAATTTTGAAAGGTATTGCATTTTTGTATTCCTTTTCTAATATTTCATTGTTAGTATATAGAAATGTGACTGATTTCTGAGTGTTAATCTTATATCATGCTACCTTTCTGAATTTGTTGATTAGTTCAAGTAGTTCTGTGTGGAGTTCTTAGGGTTTTCTATGTGTAGTATCATGTCATCTGCATACAGTGACAGTGAAATATAATTGATTTATAATGTGTTAGTTTCTGCTGTACAGCAAAGTGATTCAATCATATATGTGTATATATATGTATACATACATATATATAATATTTGTTTTCATATTCTTTTCCATTATAGTTTATTACAGGATATTAAACATAGTTCCTTGTACTATGCAGTAGTACCTTGTTGTTTCTCCATTCTGTATAGAATAGTTGCATCTGATAATACCAGAATACTCTTTTTTTGTTTCTTTCTTTTTGGCTATGCCCATGGCATGTGGAAATTCTCAGGCCAGGGACCCAACCTGTGCCTCTGCAGTGACCCAAGCTGCTGCATTTGGATTCTTAACCCATTGCGCCATAGCAAGAACTCCTGGAAATTGTTCCTCTGTGCTCTTCGCCTCCCATCAGTGTTGCTTCAGGTTGTTTCTGAAATATTAGAATTCAGTCTTTTACTACTACTGCCTGTCTTACGACTATAAGGAAGAAAAAGAGAAAATTCAAGTATCAATAAAACATACTTTATTTGGCTTTTACTGAATCTAATTCTGTTGATTTTACCCAGGACAAAGTCCTGCTAATCTGCTTTTCTTGAGACAGGCTTTACTCTCTTATTCCTTTTATATATTTTGTAATCTTAACATTACCTTTATATAGCACTTCTTCATTTAGAAAATATTTCCACATGGATTCTTTCATTTGGTCTGATAGGGAAACTGGAAGACTCAGAATGAAGAGCCCCATTTTTGAAAAAGGAAATGGATGGATGTTCATGAAAATCAAGGTTATAACCTAGACCCTGAGATTCAGGTCCTCACTTCTCACACCACTGTGGCACAGGAAGCTAGAGAAATAGATTTCCTTTTCTTTCTCTCTTGTCTCTTCCTGGGAGATGAACATTAGAATCTTGGTCTTTGACCTTATTTCCTGATTAAGGACTTACTATGAGAACAGCCATTGCCACATATACCATTAGGTAAGAGGTTACAATATTTAGCTGATTAGTGACCAAATGAAATTAATAGGCAAACTTAAAGAATGAAGTGGTTATTAACAGTGTAAAGTCCAGTCATGAGTAGCAAAATAAACCCAAATAACAGTGGGTTAATCAGGAAAGAAGTTTACATACTCTGTGTGGTAACTTACAGGTACCCAGGCTCCTAGCTCACGGCTGTGGTAGCCCACGGTGTAGTTCTGTGTCTTACGTACACACGGCATCCTCAGTCTGGGCAGCAAGATGGGGAGAAGCATAAAGATAAACCCATGAATAAAAAAGAAATTCTCACCTTCATGAGGGAGATGACAATGAAGTATAAGTAAGTAATGTATTATTTCAGGTGGGTATGAGTGCTCAGGAAAATGATGCTGGGGGGAAGAGTGTCATAATTTCAATGCAGTGGTAGGTGTGGCCACAGGGCGAAGGTTATAATGGATGGAAAACTTGGAAGGGGTGAGCTGGAAAGAGGGATCTCTAGGGGAAGAGTGTTTGTGCCAGAGGGAACAGCAAATGGGAAGGTTTGGGGTAGGAGTGAGAAGGGATGGTTGATCTTGATTTGTTTGGGGAAAAAAAATGTAAAGATGCTAGCGTGGCTGGAGCAGAGTGAGCAAAGGAAAGACAAACAGGAGATGAGATGAGAGAGGGAACGGGAAGCTGATTCCATAGCGCCTTATAGACCATCATGAAAGCTCAGTTTTTACTCTGAAATGAGAAGCCATTGGAGGTTAGGGGCACAGAAGTGATATGATATAAATAACATTTAGTAGGAGCCTTGGCTGCCGTGCTGAGAAATGCCTAAAGCAGAGGCAAGAGGAGAAGCAGGGAGGTCAAGTAGGATGCTTCTGTAGTCACCCAGTAGAGTTGGTGGTGGCTTGGACCAGGGTGACAGCAGTGGAAATAATGCTAAAGGTTAAAGGTATAAATGTGGGACTTATTAGCATGTGGATTTGGTACAGGTTTTGAAAACAAGCATTAAATTTATATTGTGCACAAACAAATTACTACAAACTTAGTGGTTTAAACTAACACAAATTTATTGTCTCCCAGTTTTCACTGGTCAGAGTCCAGGTGTGACTTACCTGGGTTTTCTGCCTCAAATTGTCATCAGACTGTAATCATGGTGTCCATGCGTGTTCATTCTTTTTTTTTTTAACATATATAATGATTTTTAGTTTTTTTCCATTATAGCTGGTTTACAGTGTTCTTTCAATTTTCTACTGTACAGCATTGTGACTCAGTTACACATACATGTATTCATTCCTTTTTCTCATGTTATTATGCTCCATGATAAGTCACCAGACATATTTGGAGGCTTGAGTTAGGAGGAATCCTCTCTTGAGCTCACTTAGGCTGGTGGCAGAATTCACTTCCTTGTGACAGTAGAACTCATGGAAGCTTGCTTCTTCAAGTTCAGTAATAGAGCCTCTAGTCCCAGTTGGCCAAGAGAATCTTCTATATAATGTAGCATAGTCACAAGAATGACATTCCATCATCTTTGTTTTATTTTGTTGGTTGGACCTGTCCTAAGTTCCGCTGTCACTCAAGGGAAGAAACTTCTGGATACCAGGAGGCTGGAATTATTGTCTACCACAGTGAACATCAGGATTTTTGTTTGTTTGTTTAAATGTAGAGCCTGAGGAGTTCTCATTGTGACTCAGGGGTTTAAGGACCTGACATTGTCTTTGTGAGGATGCAGGTTCCATCCCTGGCTTTGCCAGTGGGTTAAGGATATGGTGTTGCCTCAAGTTGTGGCGTAGTTTGCAGAAGGGGCTCAGATCCCATGTTGCCATGACGGTGGTGTAGGCTGGCAGCTGCAGCTCTGATTTGACCCCTAGCCTGGGAACTTCCCTAGGCTATTGGTGTGGCCATAAAAGAAAAAAGATGGAGAGTGTAAAACCAAGAAGCGAACAAAAGAAAAGCTGAAGTTGCATTAGCTGAGATAAGGAAGACCCAAGGAAGGGAGACCAAGTGCTCGATTTTGGCTCATAAAGTGTGAGCTGCCCATTACAAACCCACAGAGGGATGTCAGATAAACAGCTGCATATGTGATCTAGAGTTGATGGAGGAGGTTAAAGGTATAAATGTGGGACTTATTAGCATGTGAGTGAGGGTAGACGAGGTTGCTATGGAGTGAGTGTGGGCAAAACACAGCTCCCAGGATAGGACTCTGTGTTCCCCAATAAGAAAAGGGCAGGATTCTAGGAAGAAGCAGCAAAGGAGAAGGGAGTTCAGAAGAATGAGTGTGTAGGGGCCTTGTACCTTTTACAGATGGGTTTCATTCACTTAAATCTCAGAAAGCCAAGTTTCTTTCTTTCTTTCTTTTTTAAAGTATAGTTGATTGACAATATTGTGTCAATTTCTACAAGTCACCCCCATCATACTAAATTTCTTCTCTACCTCTGGGTTTTGTGAGACACCTCCCCACCCTGGGGCCTCTCTTCTCTCTGAATATACTGCTGTTTTGAATGGTTTTAGATGCCAGATATAAATGGAAACAAGTCATGAAAGGTCAACAACCATATTTGCATCCTTTCCCAAACAAGCCAATCTAATTCAGCCAGAGAATGAGCAACACAGTCCCTGGGAGGGTGTGACTGTTTTATTTGGGGGGCCAACACCGTAAAAGTAGGCCTGCTCTGTGAAGCATGCAGCTCCCCCCTCGGGTGTCAGGTGACATATATCACCCACTACCTCAAAAGTGGAAGGTTTCAAACAGTGACAAGAGAGTGAGCCCTCCATTAATGTATTGGTGGTGGACAGTGGAGACCTTTTTGTCTCCACCTCTGACAGATATTTATTTCACCATCCATGTACAGAAATCATTAAAATCATTAAAAAGCAAGACCTTTCTATGGGCACAATTAACCACCATTGGTTCATCTAATCATACCTTGGAATAAAGATAAATTGCAATACTTTGTGGGGGTGTTGTTTTTTTTTTTTGCATTACCTTTAATTTGGATAAAATAATTTGTGTTCTTACAGGATGCAGGGAAGTATTCAGGAAATTCTAAGTGGTTAAGATAGAAGAAAAAACTCTGCAAATTCAGCACTTTCTATGTAATCAGCATTATAGATAATGTACCCATGTATGTACCTTAGCTGTGTCATTAGCTGTATATATTGAAGCTACATTACACGATTGCTACATCTAAACAAAACCCTAAGGGAGTTCCCTGGTGGCATAGCAGTTAAGGGTTTAGTATTGCCACTGCTGTGGCTTGGGTTTGATCCCTGGCCTGGGAACTTCTGCATGCCATACATACAGCTAAAAAAGTATATATCTTTTCTCCAGTTTCCATTCAAATGTTTCTTAGGTCTCTTCATTTCTTTGAAAAGTCAGCATTATGCCCCTGTGAGAAATTATTAAGCCTGTTTTTCCTGTGGGTAGCATGGGTTTAGAATTAATCATATTTTCAAACAGTGGGCAGATAATCCTATCAGTTCTCTTACACAGATTTGGTTATAGTCATCATTTATCAAGTGAGGAAACTAGCAGAGAGTTCAACTCTTTCAGCAAGCAGAGGAGCAAACTCTGCATGTGGTGGTGAGGCGGGCGCCTGGAGGACCACACAACTGGACATAACCCCGTTGAGTCCTGAAGCAGGAGTTCCCGCAGGAGAATGAAATGGTTGCTTTGCCTTTCAGATGGGCCTGGAGGTCAAGTTCATTTATTTGTTTTTAATTTAGCTGAAATTATAGGCTGGTTGAAAGATTCCTTTGTCAGCGGGGGTCTTTTGAAAGAGCCACATAAATCTTTTGGTTTCTCTCTCCCTTTCCTCCAATCCCTTGTCCCATTTGCAGGATTGAAAAAAAGCACTTGGGAGGCACATTAATCTTGCCGGCGATGTCAGGAGTGATCAGCGAGTTTTATTAAAAGCTCCGGGACTGCCTGAAAGGCCTCCTTGTCTGAGTTTTGAAACGAAAGGGATGTGTTAAGATCTGGGGGCACATTGTCAGGACCCATTGCCCTGCCCCTTGGACTATGAACTAACATCCTCAGAGGAAGCACAGAAGCCTCCTTTGTTGCAGAGGTTTCACTGGTGGATGGAAAGGAGTTGGCCTCTGTCGGCATGAGCTCCCTCAGCCAGGGTGGGCTCCGTGCCCTGCTGCTGCTGCTGCTGCTGCTCCCAGATGGGCCAGCCCCTCCTTCGTCAGTGTTAACCGTGGGGTCCAGGTGATGAAAGGCAGCTCCGCCTTCCTGTCTCAAGATGACCTGAAGTTTGCCATCCCCGAAGAGAAAGATACCTGCAAAGTGGAAGTTGTGATGAATGAGCCAATCACCCAGAGGGTTGGGAAACTCACTCCACAGGTGGGTAATAGGCAAAATTTTCAGTTTAGTGGTGTGTATGTGAGTGTGTGAGAATGTGAGGGAGTGACGGAGGGAAAGAGGGAAAGAGAAGGAGAGAGAGAAGGAGAAAGGGAGAGAAAGAGAGAGGAGAGAGAGGGAGAAGGTTTCTCTTCAACCTACCAGAGGTGGATGTTGTCAGATGTTCAGTTTTGAAATGTTGCAGTTGCAGTTGCAATTGGCGTGTGTAGTATCGCAGTTTTTCTGTGTAAACCTAAACTTGTTTAAAAATTTTTTATTGATGTATAATTGTCATAGAACCTCAGTTTCAGGTGTACAAGGTAATGATTTGGTATTGGTCAAATGTCTTGGCTGACTGTGGATTATGACCTTGAAACCAACAGGAGTGACTCCCATTTATGTAAATACCTGTGAAGGAAGGCCAGTTCAAACTAACGTGGATATATGCATTTTTTTAAAAATTAATAATGAACCAATTGACAAGTCTTTTCAATTTATCCTCTGTTACTGAGGAGAACTTGGGTAAATCTTACCTGCTACTTGAACTTACAGAGCAGCTAACCATCCAAGGAAAGGCATAAGATAAGGAAATTTCACGTCTCATTTTAGGAACATCGCCACACTTTGAGAAACAGTGAGGGAGAGAAGGGGAGTGAGGAGAGAGGGAGAGATTGAGAATGCAAACAGGGCCAGCTTCCAAAGGTTGGCGTGGTGAGTCTCCTGTGTGGTATGATCAGTCTTTTTTTTTTTTTGTCTTTTCTAGGGCCACACCTGTGGCATATGGAGGTTTCCAGGCTAGGGGTCCAATTGGAGCTGTGGCTGCTGGCCTACACCACAACCACAGCACTGCGGGATCTGAGCTGTGTCTGTGACCTACACCATAGCTCAGGGCAACATTGGATCCTTAACCCATTGAGCAAGGCCAGGGTTCGAACCTGAGTCCTCATGGATGCTAGTCCGATTCGTTTCTGCTAAGCCACGATGGGAATGCCTGATCAGTCTTTATGAGACTATTCCTGTCCCAAATTTTCTCACCTGGGGCCAGTCAGATTGCTTTTGGATGAGATGTCTGTGTTTTGGGACATTCTTAGGGCATACTTGTGACTGCAGAATAGCAGAGGTAAAACATGAAAACATTTTTATCTGTTACTATCCCTTGAACATTCCTTTGAGTAAGGGAGGAGGGATGGAAAAGAGATATGAAGATACTTTAAATTTTCACTGTTCTTCAAAAATGTCTGCACATATTTTTTCTTCTTTTAATCAAAACCTTGTCATTTAAGGGTATTCTGTACTCAATTCTTGGGCAGGATGAAGAGTTACCCTCTAATCTGTTGGTTTTTTTTTTTTTTTGTCTTTTTGCCATTTCTTGAGCTGCTCCTGTGGCATATGGAGGTTCCCAGTCCAATTGGAGCTGCAGCTGCCGGCCTACGCCAGAGCCACAGCAACGCAGCATCCGAGCCATGTCTTCAACCTACACCACAGCTCACGGCAACGCCAGATCCTTAACCCACTGAGCGAGGCCAGGGATAGAACCCGCAACCTCATGGTTCCTAGTTGGATTCGTTAACCACTGAGCCACTATGGGAACTCCCCCTGCTGAGTTTTTTAAAAGTTTGTATTATCATATATTTGCTCAAAGTAGGAGTTTCTGTATACAGTAGAAAATTGCTTCTGGTCTTACTACTTGTTCCTGCTGTGATTTAATTTTCCTCTTGATGCAAACGTTTATGAGAATATTCAAGGCTGGATGAGGCTGTGCTTCTGGCAAAATACATTATTTCCATTTGCTGAACTGTGAGCATTAATGTTCTTTTCTATTTGGCTAAAGAAATATATTTCATCAACTTATTCAAAAGTGATACTAGATGTCATAAGATGTACTAAAGAGATTTAGATAGATGCTAACTCAAATTGACATCTCTAGACCTTCCATTTACCTCCCTTACAGTTAGAGTCCAATTCTGAAACACATCAGAATTCTATGGCTGGGGGGCGGACGGCTCTCATGTTGGAAGTCGGAAATATTCCTCATGTGATTGTGTCTAAACGTCCCCCTTCAGTTTCCCATGAGATTTTCTTTTGTCAATCAATACACTGCTGATGGACATCTAAAAATATCCGTGTGTGCTAATGGCCCCAGGGCACATTTATATTCCTAAGTGTGTGGTAATTGCAACATCTCCCCATTTTCTCCCACTATAACTTGTAGTGGAAAGTGTGTTTGATTGGCACCTATGACTTAGCTAAGGAGAAAGGAAAGCCCTGGGGTAGTTCATATCTGGAGCCCAGATTCACTAAATGTGATGAGTAAGTGATGTGAATAAACTCAGCAGCAGGCCGTGGAGACCTAACTGCAGGGACTGGGGCCAAAAGCAAACTCTTGGAGATTTGGGGAGCAGCAAAATAGAACCCTAATCATAGATGATTGGGGTCCCTGATAAAGCAGGCACCCAGGGCTTTCTGATATATGTGGGTACCTTATAAATACCAACAAGGAGATAATTTGATAACCCTTCTAATCAATATATCTTTTAATTGTTTAGCATTTATTTAGAAGTTAGCTGCATATTTGTGAGGGAGGAAAAGAGGAAAATTCCTCCTGGTAGCACACTGGGATAACCTGTGGTCCAGCTTATGCTTTGGCCCCAAGGCTGCAAAACCAGAGCCATGTTATTCACCGGATTCTCTGTCCTTAGAAGGCATTTTGGGGAGAATCTACTGTTTCTTAAGCCAGCCTCTAAGAGCAATCCTCACCCCATCCCGAATAGCCTATGACTTCTAAAAACATATAATAGCACCTTCTATGAAAGTAATAAAATGTCATCATTTTGAGTGGTATATTAATGGTCCTTACCATTTGTCCAGCTCTGAGGCATCAGAGAGCAAAAAAGGGTCAACGTGACTAGAAGTAAGAAAAACTCCTATTTGGTCACAAGGGTCAAGGGTTGTAATAGATCTCTAAGTCGTCTTCCTTTCAAACTTTCTCTGATTTTAGGGCAAAAACTCCGCAACTGGAAAAAAATGTCAAACAGAAACAACAAACCTGTCTGATTTAGGAGTCTGCATTGCAAAGGAAAAGGGCAAGGCTCCGCATAGCCCCAAAGCTCCCCCAAGGTGCTGTGGCTCATTAAAAGACAGTGTTTGGTGCTGGTCTAACCAGAATTAAATCTGACACCTCAGACAGATTTATATCATCTAAAGTAAATATGTGAGTTAGGTCTTCTAAAACTTATTCTGCGGAATTATAAATTAAAATGTGGAATTTCATCACCTTTTTGTCAAATATTACAACTTTGTACCATAAAGAAATCTGTATATCCAGAGAACTTTATTTTTCAAGTCACCAGGTGATCTTCCTATTTTTTTTGAATTTTTAAAATTCAAATAGTTGATTTGCAATGTTGTGCCAATTTCTGCTATACAGCACAGTGACCCAGTCATACATACATATACATTATTTTTCTCATATTTTCTTCCATCACGTGCTATCCTGAGAGATTGGATGTAGCTCCCTTATTTTTTTTTTACTGTGATAATTTTAACAAAAGCAAGATTGCTAAGTAGAAACTGCTTTTTTTGGAACATATGCCTGTTTTTAACTGGGCTGATGGAGTCTTTCTCAGGAATCTATTTCTTATGGAGTTTTGGAAATTAAGCACATGCACAGACGAACAGCCACAAAAACACACACATGGCCTACCCAGTACTCTTTAATAGAGCTTACGAGTAAGTTGAAAACAGGCTTATGAGGGCCCATTCCTAGTGAGATGACTGTATTAACAACACCCTGCTGCGTAATGAACAGTTTCATGTGATTTGCACAGAAAATGTTTTGTTTAACATCTGTTCAATTAGTGTTTTCATTTCATTACTGAAGTTTGTCTTAGGACCAACAGGTTCATTTTCCTATTGGATATTTGGAAGGGGATTTCTCTTGGCGCACACCAGTACCTTCTGTCTAGATAACCCTCTCGATATAGTCAATTAGATAAGGTCGATGGCAATATGTTTTCCTCGTGTTTTAGGACAAGACTTCCCACACACAGCGCTTCTCGCACCTGTCCCAAAGCAAGACATTTCCTGGGTGGAAAAGCACCCTTGTTTAGCACCAAGCTTGCTCTTTTGAATAAGAAGTATAGCAGTAAGAACATACCTTGAGTTTGAACACCAGTTTACTGTCATTAAAGTGAGTAATGACTTAGGAATGTGTGACAATTTAATTATAAATTGTAATTGAAAAGCAGTTGAAGTGGAAAAAGCAAAGCTAGACAGTAATTAGAAGAGGATTTAACTCTCCTTTGTTTTAGTTAGTAAATTTATGGACTATTATGGTTGTTGCCTTTTATAAAAGGAAAACATATTACGAAACATAAAACAGATGTTTCTTTTAACAAAGCAGATTGTCTCTTTATTATTGTGACTATTTGTCAATGATATGGGGAAGGTCTTTCCTTTATCTCCTGCCTTGTTGTCAATTAAAAAGAGGAGCCCAAGATGTCTGTGGGAAAAGATCACTTGTATTAGTGAAAAGGTCTTCTTGGAGAGCATTATGTTGTCTGTAAATATTTGAGGCTGTAACAAGGTACAGGCTAAATACCATGAGCTCAAGAGTGATGGTATGTGAATACCTCAAGGGTATTTCTTAGAGCTCTACCAAGTCAGATTGGGCAGAGTGAGGGTCATGACTGTGAGAAGAGGAAATTCTTTTAAAAACCATGGCTCCCAGGATATAACAGTTGGCAGTTTTCTTTTCTTTTTCTTTTTTTGTCTTTGTCATTTCAGGGCCACACCTGTGGCATATGGAGGTTCCCAGGTTAGGGGTGGAATCAGAGCTATAGCTGCTGGCCTAAGTCACAGCCACAGCAATGTCAGATCCAAGCTTCGTCTGCAACCTACACCCAGTTCATGGCAACATAGGATCCTTAACCCACTGAGTGAGGCCAGGGAACAAACCCATGTTCTCATGGATACTAGTTGGGTTCGTTTAACCACTGAGCTCTGACAGGAACTCTGGCAGTTTTCTTAATAGTTCTATGTGAGGTGACAGTTAATTGTAATATTGTTTGAATAGAAAAAATTGCCTCAAGATTGCCATTTGTTTCATTGTCTTTTCTGCTATTACATAACCAAGAAAAGCAGTCTTTTGCAAGTAATAAGACATGACTGTGGGTCATATTTGGTTCTGCTCTACCATAGTGGTACATAGTGTCCGTAGTGAGTGGCTTTATTTTTAAATATGAAAAATACTGTTTGGGGAGTTCCTGTCACAGCTCAGCAGAAACGAATTTGACTAGTGTCCTTGAGAATGCATATTCGATCCCTGGCCTTGCTCATGGGTTAAGGATCCAGTGTTGCTGTGAGTTGTGGTATAGGCCATCAGCTACAGCTCCAATATGATCGCTAGCCTGGGAACCTCCATATGCCATGGGTGAGGCCCTAAAAAGTTAAAAAAAATACTCTTTGGAAAAGAAAGCAATAAAAGAATAAAAAAAAAAAATACACAGCTGATACAGCATGTGTGTATTATTGGGGCAGTGCATGCCTTTCCCTGCAAACACTCAGGCAGACCTCTGTAACTCAATTGTCGTGAACCCCTGAAGGATGTGGGTAAATAATATCTTTAAAAATGGAACCATAATTTTAATTTATACACTGTAACTTATACACTGTAAAAAAGATAATTGTTTAGAGATAATCACTGCTTGATTTATCCGTTTGATCTGCTTGGATTTTTGTAATGTAGATTTTCTTAAAACAAGACACAGCTAAGCAGGATGGTGATGGCCATGAGGTGGGTAGAGGTGGTGTTTAAAACACACACACACACACACACACACACACACACACTGCTAACGGACTATGATTTCTCCACACAATACTTAATTGGTGGAAAAATTAACAAGTGCCCCAATTTTCTCACAGATATTTATCCATTTCTTCATGTGAACTAGGTCTTTGACTGCCATTTCCTTCCCAATGAAGTAAAGTACACTCACAATGGCTGCCCAATTCTTGATGAAGATGCGGTGAAACTTAGACTTTACAGGTAAGCAGCATAGGAGCACTGTTTGTTCTTTGCCAGATATCCATTCTGTGTACTTCTTTTTCTTTGGATAGGTATCATCACAATGGGAGTTACTAGATTTCACACAAATAAGTAATTAGGAGTAGGAACTTGAGACTTGAGTGGGCGAGGCAAGAATTGTAGCGACTTTTCAGTTACTGTTTTCCTTGGGTCTTTTCTATGGCAAATTATCACCTCTATCCTGTCTCCCTTTAGAGCTCTTGTATAGGTATCTCTGGTGATCCAACTTGCCACTTATGATACAAAAAAAATGGAGATTAAAAGCTAAAAAATTTTAATGAGACTTAGGAAAATTTTGATTCCAAAAGTGAATGGACTTCATCTTTTTGATTATCAACTGCTTGGTTAAAAGAAGAGTAATATCTTCTATTTTTAGACATGTTAAATTTAAAAAAGATTTAAAAAGTCAACTATAGAGGTGAACACAGTGACCACCTGACCCAGCAGTTAGTTCTACTCCTAGATGTATACACAAGATAAATCAAAACATGTGTTTACACAAATATTTGTACACAGATGTTCACTGCAATATTTTTCATAAATGCCAAAAAGTTGAAACAATCTAATTGATGAATGCATAAGCAAGACATAGTATATCCATACAAGGGAATGTTATTTAGTAATAAAAAGGAATGAAGTACTGATATATGCAACAACATGGATGAGCCTTGAAAATGTTATGCTAAGTGAGATAAGAGAGACACAAAAGGTCCTATATTGCATAATTTCACTTATATGAGGTGTCCAAAAAGGCAAATCCATAAAGACAGAAAGTTGATTAGCAGTTGCCAGTAGTTGTGGGAGGGTGTGAATGGGGAGTGACTGATAATAGGTATGGAGATTTTTTTTTGGAGGGGGTCCTGATGAAAGTATTCTGAAATTAGAGTCATAATGGTTGCATAACCTTGTGAATATACTGGAAACCACTGAGCTATAAACTTGAAAAATGTAACTTTTAGGATATGTGAATTATATCTAAATAAATGTTCATTTAAAAATTAAGCTACTGGGAGTTACTGTTGTGGCTTAGTGGGTTAAGATCCTGACATAGTACCTGAGAGGATAGGGTTCAATCCCTGGCCTTGCTCAGTGGGTTAAGGATCCGGCATTGCTGCAAGCTGTGGTGTAGGTCATAGATGCAGCTCAGATCCAGCACTGCAGTTCCTGACTTGTAGTCCAGGAACTTCCATATGCCACAGGTGTGGATGTAAAAAAGAAAAAAAAAATTAAGCTGCTGGTTTTGGTATTGCTCTTTTCCTGGAAGCAACTAAGAGTTTGCTGTAAGTGGCATAGACCTTATATAGGTTTTTTTTTTTTACTTGATTTTTGTTGCTTTTATGAGTATTTGGCTAAAATACCTCCGCATGAATTTCCCTTAAGCACTAGACTAATACTAGTCTAGAGTTTTATATCAGACACTGAATCGTCCTATGAACACTTAAGATCACCTACTATAGGTCAGGCTCCTGCTTGGCACAGAAAACACAAAGATGAGGATACATGGATGCTTGATGCTCATAGTCTGCTGCAATAAATGGGGAGATAATAGTGATGCAGAACCGCAAGTGCCGAAAAAGTGGCATGAACACAGTGCTGGCTCAGAAAGTGAAATGGCACTATGGATTCCTTGGGAAGCTATGTGATCAGCATCCAGGGCTATTTGCTCTTCCTAAGATTTTAAAGTTAAAAAAACAAATTAGCTTCAGAGAGCTTACCTGGAAGGACAGGATAAGCTGGTACATTCTGGCCATTTCCATGTCTTCTTGAGTTTCTAGGGGGTGGGAAGGGTAGAGAAACACACATGAAGTGCTGAGTTATAGGACCTGTCAATTTTCTTGGTCTTGAAGGTCAAAAATAGAATAGTCAGAGGAGTTGGAGGCAGAAAATCAGGGAGAAGTTTTACTCCCCTCTTACCTCATCTTCAGGGCTCTTGGCAAGCTACTTGACCTCTCTCTGGGTCAGTTTCCTCATCTATAAAATGAGATAACAATGCCTATCATAGGTTGCTGTGAAGATTACATGATACACTTTGTAAAGAGTTTAGCATATGCCTGGGACATAATGAAAACATATTAACTAAAAGCTGCATTATTGATGCACACTCATCAGTCATTAATTTTTTCCCTTTAATAAAGAGTGACAGCCCATCTCTACTAGTCTCTGCAGATATTCTAAGAACAGAGTCACTAAGGGAAAAGAAGGGAAATCATCACATACTTTTTACATGTCATGCACTGAGCTCAGCCCCCAACTAGACTGTAAATGACCACCCCTGCAGTGGCACTTCTGAAGTTTAACAAGGCCTTGATGCTTAAGGAACCCTTCACTCCTGAACTAAAAGTCAGTTCATAAATTATACATGCTGGATACTCTTATATTGCACTTGTGTTCAAGGTGAGGCAGTCACTGAATACCAGCATCAAAGCATCGAAGATGGCTTTGATAGCAGGTGTTGAAAGAGGGGTCATTGGAGAGGGAAGTGACAGCAAAAGGAGTTGCCTCCAAGATAAAGAGAAGAGGGGGAAATGCACAGAGAGGTTGAAAGTCAAGTATAAAATACAATCCAAACTCTGCCTGATGGACAGATTTCATAAAAGCCAATCTTTAAGCTTTGAGCCAAGAGCACGAGTGTCAGAAGAACTTGAGCACCAATAATATTGCCTTTGCTCTGTTCTGTGCACAGATTGACTGAGACAGACACCTTCATGGAAACTTTTATCCTGCGCATCTATCTCCTAGAACCGGACTGTAACATCATCCTTATGAGTGACAATGTATTAGAGGTGTCTGAATTCTATGGCCTGTCCCGAGCCATTGATAAGAACCTGCTCAGATTTGATTACCACAGGATGGCTAGCCTGGAATGTACCATCAGGCTGGATCCTGTGGAAACTCGACTGCCAGCCCATGGCCAGATGGTATTGGTGGAGCCCCAATTGGAAGAGCCTCGTGGAGATCAGCCGCACAGTTTTTTCCCTAAGTCTCGTATGATATGTCTTAATACTTAACCTGGATGTTACTAAAACAGAAATCTATAAATGGTCATCTTCCACCATGACAAAGAGTTTTACTTATAATCTGTAGATGGATGAAAAATGTAAGCTAGTGGTTAAGAGTGCAGTCTTTGGAATCAGGAAACCTTGCGCTTGAAAACTGCCTCTGCTGTTTGTTTCCTGTGTGATTTTGGGCGAGTTACTTAAATTGTCTAAGCCTCTGTAAAATGGGAAAGGATGGTGGCTGTTCCATCAGGTTGGGTAAGGATGGGAGTGGATGAGATCTGATGCACACAAAGTGTGTACACAGCGTCCAGCTCGTAGCATGTGCTCAATAACTATCAGCTGTCATTAATGGTAGGTTAGCAATGGTAGGTTAGCAGTGGTAACAGAGCAGTTGGTGGATTTATTAAGTAGTATTAGACTATGGGAAGGGTTGAGGAGCTGGTGGGCAGCAGCCATGTTTTAAATCAGGAAGAGTTGATAGATCATATTCCCTCTGTTATTCATTTAATCGCTATACTTTTGGCACCTTCTATATGCATAATATTGTTTTAGCGTTGTGAAAAGACCAAGAAGTACAAGAAGGAAATAGCAGTCATAGTATTACCTTGAAAATGGACAGAAATTTGTAGCTAAAGTACACATGCACATGAGTCATCTCATTTAGTCTTCATAGCCTTCTGGGTATGAAGGCTGTTTTGCACATCAGGGAAATGTGCAAAAGGCCACTAAAAAATAGGTGACCTCTAGGTATCATATACTGTGCTACAGAGAAAAATGAAATGGGCCAGAGACTGAAAGATATGGAGAGATGGTTATGGTTTTCTGTGGGAGAGAGCAGGTTGGTTTGGGTGGTCAATGGATATTTGAAGAAAGGTTTAGTAAAAAGACTAAGTGGGCCTGGAAAAGTTTGTAGCATTCAAGTGTGTGACAAGCACTATGGAAGTGAATTTCAGTGAGTAAAGGAGTCTAGCAGAGCTTGCATGATGGCACCATAGACACAGATGCTATAATGGAAGATGAGCTAGATTATGGAAGGCCCACAGTGAGTCTATTGCTCAGAGATGTTCCAGCACCAGAAAGCACATTTTATATATTTTTTTATCTCAGTAACTTTTGTTGGGTAAGGACCTGATGGGACAAATGGTCAACTCTTCAGTAGAGGAAATGACAGGTTTTCAGACTAAAGACAACCCAATCTGTGAATGATTAGAGGGGACACTTGAATATTCTAGGGGCAGTGAGAAGAAATAAGTATCCATGGGAGGAAAGATGGGTTTTTAAATTTTACAATTATGTACAAGTGACTCTCTTAATTCAGTGCTGTACATTTTAGAGCTGGGAACAGAACTGAAGTGTCCAGGAGGCAGGTGTACCATGGGACTGAAGAAAGTAGGAAGTCTCAAAGTGAGCTGTGAGGAGTTCCTGCTGCTGGGGCTTCGATATCAGCATCTGAATCCCCCCTCTCCCAACATTGATTACATCTCCATCCGACTGGACCTCACAGACAGCAGGAGTAAGATCACGTACAAGGTAGCGTCTGTGGAGTTATGTGTCTGTGTCCTTAGCTTATTCTCAACAAGAGAACCAGTTCCATGGCAGGTGTTGGTGGGTAGGGGGAAGTTCTCATGCTGGCTCTATGCCAGGGAGTGTTCCTTTTGGTTTTGGGTAAAACAGCTCAGTGACTCATTGGAATTGCAGGCTTGATCTGTCAAAAGTGCTTAAAACAGTAGCTTTTGCACATAATACCAGATATAATTTCATTTCTCTGGCTCTCTTCTATCTCTACCATCACTAAAGCAATTTAGAAAGGACTAGAATCAGGTCACATGCTAACCTTCTCTCCTTCCCCTCAGTATTCTTCAGCTTCTCATTTCTGCTTTTGTAACATGTTTGATGCTTCTTTAACTTCTTTTCAACTTTACAGGAATCACAGCCAACTGGGTAAGGCCACAGAAACTGGGAGAAAGGGAGACTTCAGCCTCTTTTATGGTTATAGCAAAGTATATCAGTTTCATTCTTCCAGACTTGGACTTGGAGGACTGTGTTGTCAAGGAGGCAGCACCCACAGATTCCCCCATCATCTTCCAATCTCTCAAATTCTGCCCTTTCTTCCTCTTGATCTCTTCACATTGAAATGATGGCAGAAAGTGAAATCGGTGCAATGAAAGATTTGACATTCTGCTCTACTAAATCACATCCTCTATAATGTGTTTATTTGGGAGCTGGGCTGACTGTGAACCACTGATACCACTCAGATTTTGTGCAGATTTAAGAAGATCCGAAATGACATTTGTGAAAGACCTCCATCTTTCAAAGGTTGACTTCTCACTAGGATTTCTCCTAAGAGTCTTCTTAGGATTTCTCCCAATCCAATGTTGAACTGTTACCACAGGGATGAATAAAACAAGAAATGCTGAGGGTAATGATGAAATAGGATCATAGAATTTTATAATTGAAATTTGGAAAGGTTGTGAGGTAGTCTGGTCAAATTGATCAGGTAAATCACCTGGGCAGCTTTGAAAGGATACATTTGAGTCTAATGTGAAGACTTAAGAGGATGACATTGGGCTGGGGTTGCCTGGGTTCAAAAGTTAACTTGCTGTGTGATTTGGACTTCATGCCTCATTTAAAAAAAGCTTAAAATGGCTATGATAATACCTACTTCTTAAGAGTAATTTACCTGTGAAATTGGATTGTTATGATCATTATACAACTACGGATGTGATAAAATCATTTGAGTAATAAAATGAAATTTAAAAAAAGAGTAATTGAAAGGATTAAATGAGATAATGCTTATAAAACACTTGGCATGAAGTTTGGTATGTATTTTGCTACTTAAGCCACTCAGTAAAAAACTGGTCATCAGCCAGGTTTGTAAATAATCCATGTACCCCAGACCCCTTACTTTAATAGTGGTGGCCAGAAAAGTCACATACCTTGACCTATCCATGGCTGAGTCAAGACTAAACTCTTGGTTTCCTAACGACTAGTACATGTCTTCTGTATGCTTTGACATGAAACTCCCTTCACTTTTAATGCTTTCTTATCTCCAAATATATATATATATATATATATATATATATATATATATATATATATATACCTGTACTATTTTTCTTCCTAATTTATTTTTCTTCTTTTTCCTCTCTACATTGATTTAGGGCTTGTTTGTTTATATTTTCAGATCAGTTTATTAGAAGTTTCCCCTTTAAAATGATAATATAAAATGTTATATTGTTATTCTTATCATTATAACAATAATATTTATTAACAGTAAAAAATATTGTTATTGCTTACATTATCTTTTTATTTAAAATTTTTATTGTTAATTTTTTAATGATTTTTTTTCTGTTATAGTGCATCATCTTTTACTTCAATTAAGGTCTTTTAACATTTGTATCCATTATGTTAGTATGTTTAAAATAATATTTATATAGTCTTAGTGCTAGGTTTAATTGGTCTTATTGTTTGGCACTAGTCCTTTTATACTGTGATTTCCCCATTCTTGAATTTTTAAGTGATAAATCTTCAAATGTTCTTCAATGGCATTAGAAGGCAAGATAGTCTAAACTTTGGCTGTCTCAGCATTTCACACATTTGTCTTTAGAAACCATGCACTTAGAAGGGGAAGGGCTTGTCGTCTTCTGTTTCTTGCATTTCTCTCTTTCTCTGAGCATTGCTGGCTACATTCTGAACTCCCAGGCTAGGGGAGGGAGTGGGAGATGGCTTTGAGGAGTGTTGCAGAGCAAGGTCTTATTTGACCAGGCATTGATGGAATATGACTTTGTGTTCTCTGAGTCTGGCAGCATTTCAAGCTGCTTCTTAGTCTCTGGGGCAATTTCATGGTCCCCCATCATGGAGGCCTCCTGTCTTGAGGGAATGCATTTCTAGTCTGATTGGCCAACTGCAGTTCCTCTCAAAGGTCCTGTTTGGATTTTGGTTTCTCGGAGATGTACTCTAGAGGTTAGGGTCCAAAATGACCCTCTATCAACCCTCTGTCCTACTTGCGCTAGATCTGAGAGCATGCATATACTCCTTCCTGCCGCAAAGGGGGACTAGAGACTGATACCAGCACAAATACCATTATTCTTCTGCCTCAGGCCACTTAATTTCCTAAAGTATGAGCCTAGCATCAGTCCTCTGTGTGCTCTGCCAGTAAAATACACATTTTAAGCCTGGTATGAAGGAAACTCCTCTTCTGATACCTGAGACAGGGAATGTAGTTTTGTCTCACTCTTCCTCTTCATGGAGGAATTGGTGTTGGGGGTTAAGGGGGTGACTCAGCACAACACAGTACTTCTCTCTGCAGATAAATCTCTACCTTTTACCTCTTTCAGCCCTTTTACATTCTTATAGTGGGTGACAGGGTTTTGGAGTATGGAGCTGGTTCTAGGCAATTCGCTTGTAAATTTGGCCTATAGTGCCTGTGTTGCATTTACTTTGAAATCTATCATCTCTTTTGTTGGAACGTCCATGAGACTGAGCCAAGAATTCCATTTTTAACATTCTTTTTGTATACAGATGACAACTCCTATTTCAGTATCCAATGTTCCGCAGTACTGCCCTAACATGACTGATCATTAACTCTGGTTCTCTCAATGGTAGGGAACATCACATTCTGTGATAACGCAGTATCTTCTGCTATGAGGATGCATCCCACCCATAGCATTTGTTGAGACCTCAGATCCCATGATGCAAGCTGTTGTCTTCTCCGGAGGTCTTCCAATGAGGGCCTTTCCCTGCATAGCTCTCTCATTTGCAGAGGATGCATTTCTAGCCTGAGTAGTCACTTGCAATTTTAATTATACATTCCTCACTTGGAGACCCAGCATCTTAACTAACTAGACAACCGAGCAACCATCCTTCAGTTGCATAAGTACCAAATTATGAAGACATTTTCCTTCATCCTGCCATTGCCACCTTTGAAACCACATGACAAGAAGTGTATGGGGCAGCTAGAGGAGGTTGGTAGTGTGTGTCAGACACTACTAGTCTTTTACTTTGATTATTTCATTTAGTCCTCACTTAATACTTGGGGGATCGAGTGCTTGCGTTTTACAGGTAGGGGAAATCAGGATTTAGAAGTTAAATAACTTGTCTAAAGTCACATCGGTCACAAGGGCTGGATATAGAATCAAAAGCATAGTATCTTCTAGTGCCAAAATTGGTGCCCCTCCTCAACCCTGGCTATACATTAGTCATCAAAGAGCTTTAAAAATACCACTTCTGGGGGCGTGGGGTTCCACTGCACCTCAGTGGGTTAAGAATCCAACTGCAGTGGCTCGGGTCACTATGGAGGCATGGGTTCAATCCCTGGCACAGTGCAAGGGGTTAAAAGATCTGGCATTGCTGCAACTGTGGTGAAGTTAATCCCTGGCCCAGGAACTTCTGTATGTCGTGGGTGTGGCCATAAAAAGGAAAAAAAAGAAAATAAAAATACCACTTTTTTGGTCTCCTCCTTGGGAAAATTAAATTAGAACTTCTAAAAATGGAGCTTGGACATCAGTATGTGATGAAAACTCTCCAAATGATTCAGATCACAGCTGGCTACACCTTCTGGACTGTGGCTTTGTGTTATAGATTATACCATTAACCCTTCTGTTATAGCTTCATTTATATTATTTCCCCCTTCATCTTTTCTTCCTCCTTCAAAAGTCAGAGAGTGCGTGGTTGCCCGTCTATATCAGAGGTGGCATTCCTAATCAGATCCCACGGGCTGCATTCATGGCCATGTTTATTCTGGAAGTGGATCAGTTCATCTTGACCTCTTTGACTACATCAGTTCTGGACTGTGAAGAGGATGAGACCCCCAAACCCTTGCTGGTGTTCAACATCACTAAAGCCCCGCTCCAGGGCTATGTGACTCACTTGTGGGATCACACCAGACCCGTGTCCTCCTTCACCTGGAAAGATCTAAATGACATGCAGATCGCATATCAGCCACCAAACAACAGCCATTCTGAGAGGAGACATTATGAGGTAAGACGGGAGACAAAGCTGCCAGCCTATTTGGTATTCAGAGTTAAAGACCCACCTCCCTTGGCCTGCAGGTTAGCTTGTGTGCTCATGGCCTCAGAAGAGAATCCATCACTGTCAATCAGGATGCAGACCGGGCAGGTGATGCAAATGAGCAAGGCCGCCTGGAGGGAGGCTGTAGGGAATTGAAGAAAGAGCTGGCAATTTAGGAAGCAGCTGCAACTTGGCTCCAGTTGACCATTGCATGTGAGAATACAGATGCACCCAGTGTTGCTGTAGCTTTCCTTTGTCAAGAGAAGTTGGAAATCTATAATTTTTTTGTAAGAATGTTTCCATTTTTTAAATACAAATGAATGTTTGTGCAAAACAGAAAAAGACTCACACAATCTGGAAAATAAATTTGTGGCTAAAGGGGAGAATGAAGGGGGGAAGGACAAATTAGGGGTGTGGGATTAATAGATACAAACTGCTGTGTATAAAGTAGATAACCAGCAAAGATATACTGTATAGCACAGAGAAACATAGCCACTATCTTGTAATAACTTGGAGTATAATCTGCTAAAATAATGAATCACTGTGCTGTATACCTGAAACTAATATAGTAAATCAACTATAACTCAGTAAAATCTCAATTTTGTTTTGTTTTGTTTTTGTTTTTAGGGCCGTACTTGCAGCATATGCAGGTTCCCAGGCTAGGGGTTGAATTGGAGCTGTAGCCACTGGCCTAAGCCACAGCCATAGCAATGTGCATAATCCCAGCCACATCTGTGACTTACACCACAGCTCATGGAAATGCCAGATCCTTAACCCACTGAGCGAGGCCAGGGATTGAACCAGCAACATCATGGTTCCTATTAGGATTTGTTGCTGCTGCACCATGAGGGGAACTCCAAAATTTCAATTTTTAAATAGAGAAAACATATTAAAAACTTAAAACATACTGGGTCAGCTGCAAAATATTTCTGAGGGCCACATTTGGCCTCAGGTTCACAGTTGGAGAACCCTGGTGCCCTTGACAGCCTTTCTCCATTACATAGAGCATGGAAGTTATTATTTATGTTGTTTTCTGTTTTTTTGTTTTTTTTATTAAACTGGCATCCTAATTTTCATGAATAATGCTAATTTAGGATGAGGGGCTGTAATGTCATCAAATGAGATTCTCTCCTAATTTCACTATCAAACACTTTCCATCAGGAAAGTCCTTTTTCTATCTAATCTAAATCCCTTCTGCTGCTATTTCAGGCTCTCTCTCCTCTTGATTTGTATTCAGTGGGAGTAGAGAACAGCTGGTTACAGACTTGTGCATAATAACCCTTCACAAACATATACACATACCAGCACGTTGATTGAAACAGGATGGAAAATTTAAATAAGCAGATTGATACAGACTTGGTTCAGGTTTATGGAGGAAAATGAGTGTCCCTGGGGTTATCAAATTGCTCTCCATCTAGTTTAAGGGTTTTCAGCATTTAGCCTCGAGGGCAGACAAAAAAGACAGTAGACAATAAATGTCATGCTTTGCCCTTGGCTTTTATTTCCTTCACTTCATAATAGTAAGTGGTAATTGGTTTTTTCTTTCCTGCTTTGCCTTCCATTCCTTCCATATGACAAAGAAATTTCTTATTAGACGTCCAGTTTTACCTCAAGCTCACAAATATAACACTACTCCTCTGGCTGCTTCATGTGTGTATTTTTTGGCCTTGCGCAGTGTCATCTTAAAGCAGAACCTGTTGAAATGTGTGATTCTTGTTTGTGTTTTAGAAGGTAACTTTCAATTTTCTCAGTGGAGATTCTGCACTTTTCATATTATGTAGAAGCTGCCTGGGGTGGAATTTTTGAGAGCAAAGCAATGGCCATTGTTCCTGAAGCTAGCTGATACTTCCCTTGGCTGTCACACCAAGGCAGTCTGTTCATTTAAGCATGAAATTTCAAATTCACTTTATTAAGTCCTCAATTATTTTAGAAGAAAGTTGCTTAGTGAGAACATAACATACAATTTCATATGGCTCAACCTAATACATATTTATATTTTACCTCCAAAATGATAATACCCACTTCAGTATAGTTTCATTTTCAGTCCATTTCTTTGGCACCCTTCAATCTGTTTTTGTTATGTACTGTTTGCTGATATGATGCTATCTTGTTATTTCTCTTATCCTCCCAAATGGACCACACATTTTTTTCAAAAATAGGTAGCATGCTTTCCATTTCTATGTTGTATCTTATCCTTCTCTGTCAACACCTGGTGTAGCACATACACAGCATGTAATGAGTATATAACTGCACTTATTAGCTATGGATTTCATGGGAGCAAATAAAATCTAGATATTTAACAATATGTCTAATGGGACAGATACATCTAGATTAGGATCTCCTAAAAGCAACACCCCCTGGAGTGGATAATTTTTTTGTTGTGGGCGCTGTCCTTGTCATGCATGGTAGGATATTAGTAGCATCCTGGGTCTCTGTCTGCTGGATGCCAGTCTCCCCCTCTCCCCCGCCCCCATACATGTACCCCCATTTTTTTTTGTCTTTTTGCCATTTCTTGGGCCGCTCCCATGGCATATGGAGGTTCCCAGGCTAGGGGTTGAATTGGAGCTGCAGCCGCCGGCCTATGCCAGAGCCACAGCAACATGGGGATCCAAGCCGCGTTTGGTACCTACACCACAGCTCACGGCAACGTCGGATCCTTAACCCACTGAGCAAGGGCAGGGATGGAACCCTCAACCTCATGGTTCCTAATCAGATTCATTAACCACTGCGCCACAACGGGAACTCCACGTACCCCATTTTTGAAAACAAAAATGTTTCCAGATATTTCTAAATGGCCCCCAGGGGGATGAGATCACCCCCAGTGGAAAAACACTGCTCTAAAGCCTATGCCTTTGAAAGACGCTTGGGTGGTCTGATGCTGAACTGACATAGTCTCCAGAGAAAATGTAGTGACACATCCCAGCATAGTTACTTGTTTCATGCAAAGAAATTCTTTTCATGGAGAGGAAACTTTAAAAACACTGATACAACCTTAAAATCACTGATAAACGAAGGAACAGAACCTAGAGCCTGAAAAAGTGAGGTTAGGTTATCAAAAATAAGATCAGGCAACAGCAGAAATCTGAATCCGTTGTGCCTCCATCTGTGGTGTTTCCCCCGGAAATAATGGCATTTTATAACTTGTTGATGTGTGGTTCATATGCAACTGTTTGTTTACAGGTGGAAGTGGAGGTGTATGACTTCTTCTTTGAAAAGAGCGCACCTATTACAGTCCATATCTCCATTAGAACAGCAGATACAAATGCTCCGCGAGTGTCCTGGAACACAGGTGAAGCCCAGTATAGAAGTCAAACAACATAGCCCTGAAAGGAAGACAAGAAAGTATATGGGTCAGGAGAAAAAGGAAGGTTTATTCCCATTTCGCACATGAGGCAACTGAAACCCGGATAGTTTAAGGGTATCGTGTAGTTGTTTTTTAATTTTTGTTTTTGTTTTGTTTTGTGTTTCTTACTGTCAGAGTGAGAAATTTAAATCCAGGATTCTTGTATCCTGAAACCAAGTTCCTTCTTCCACAGGAGATAAGCCAAAAGACCCCTTTTTACCGGTTGAGGCAAAAAAGTGACTATTTGTGATACTGAGCATAGTTAGACTCAGAAAGAAAAAATCTCCAACTCAGAATTGTATAAAGGGATCAAAGGAAGATGTAGTCAATAAACCATTGTTTTATTTTTGCATTGGGTTGTATGGAAAATTAAATGCACAAATGAATTTAAACTGCTTCATTTTTAAGTTTTTATTTTTGTTGAAGTATACTGACTTGGAATTTTATATTAGTTTCAAGTGTATAACATAGTGATTCATTTTTTTATATTTCCTGTGCTGTACACTATATCCTTGTACAGGATTTTATGCATATGTACCCTTGTATATTTCCCTGTGCTGTGCAATATATCCTTGTATAGGATTTTCAAAATCCCCTACCCTATGCTTTCCTTCCTACCCTCTCCTGACTGGTAATGACCAGTTTGTTCCCTATATCTGTGAGTCTGTTTCTGCTCTTTTTTAAAAAATATTCATTCATTTGTTTTATTTTTCAGACTCCACATGTAAGTGATAACAGAGTGTTTGTCTCTCTCTGTCTAACTTATTTTACTCGGTACAATACACTCTAAATCCATCCATGTTGTTGCAAATGGCAGAATTTCATTCTTTTTATGACTAATATTCCATCGTATATATAAACATTTTCTTTATCCATTCATCTATTAATGGACATTTGGGTTGTTTTCATGTCATGGCTATTGTAAATAATGCTGCTATGAACAGTGGGGTGCATGTATCTTTTTGAATTAGTGTTTTGTTTTGGGGGGTGTATATACATACAAGTGTAATTGCTTGGTCATATGTAAGTCATATTTATATTCTTTTGAGAAACTTCTGTATTCTTTTCCAGAGTGGCTTCACCAATTTACATTCCCAGCAATAGGGTATAAGTGTTCTCTTTTCTCCACATCCCCACTAATATTTGTTGGGTTTGTTCTTTTTGATGATAATAGTCATTCTAACAGGTGTGAAGTGATAGCTAATTGTGGTTTTAATTTGTATTTCTCTGATAACTAGTTATGTTGAGCATGCTTTTTTTTGTGTGTCTTTTTAGGGTTGCACCTGTGGCATACAGAGGTTCCCAGGCTAGGGGTCTAATTGGAGCTGTGACTGCCGGCCTACACCACAGCCACAGCAACGCCAGATCCGAGCCATGTCTGCGACCTACACCACAGCTCATGGCAATGCTGGATCCTTAACAAACTGAGTGAGGCCAGGGATCGAACCCACAACCTCATGGTTCTTAGTCGATTCATTTCCCCTGCACCATGAGGGGAACTCCAAGCATTCTTTGGAAAAATGTGGTTTTTTTTTCCAGGTCTTCTGACCATTTTAAAATTGGATTTTTTTTTTCTTTTCTTTTCTTCTTTCTTCCTTCCTTCCTTCCTTCCTTCCTTCCTTCCTTCCTTCCTTCCTTCCTTCCTTCCTTCCTTTCTTTCTTTCTTTCTTCTTTCTTTCTTTCTTTCTTTCTTTCTTTCTTTCTTTCTTTCTTTCTTTTTTTGCTGTTGTCTGAACTGTGAATATATTTGGATATTGGGTAAGTTGTCTTTTCATTTAGTTAATGGTTTCCTATAACATCATACTAAATGGTAAAAGTAAAAGCCTTTGCTGTGCAAAAGCATTTAAGTTTTATTAGATCCTATTTCTTTATTTTTGCTTTTGTTTCTTTTCCCTTAGGGGATAGATACAAAAAAAAATATTGCTATGATTTATGTCAAAGAGTGTTCTGCTATGTTTCCTTCTAGGAGCTTTATGGTTTGCAGTCTTATATTAAGGTCTTTAACCTATTTTGAGTTTATTTTTGTATAGGATGTGAGAAAATGTTCTAATTTCATTCTCTTACATATATCTGTCCCGTTTTCCCAGCATGACTTAATTGAAAGGGCTGTCTTTTCTCCATTGTATATTCTTGATTCCTTTGTTATGTATTAATTGACCGTAAGTGTATAGGTTTATTTCTGGGCTCGCTATTCTGTACCATTGATCTATGTGTCTTTTTTTGTGCTAGTACAATACTGTTTTGATTACTATAACTCTGTAGTATAGTCTGATGTCAGAGAACAGGATACCCCCAATTTTGTTCTTTTTTCTCAAAGATTGCTTTAGCAATTCAGAGTCATTAGTAATTTTACATAAATTCTAGGTTTTTTTTTTTAAGTTCTGTGAAAAATGTCATGGGTATTTTGAAAGGGATTGCATTAAATCTATAGTTTGAGTCATATGGACATTTTAACAATATTAATTCTTCCACTCTATGAACATGGATATCTCTCCATTTCTTTGTATCATCTTCAATTTTCTTATCTTTCTATAGTTTTCAGAGTACATATCCTTTACCTTTTTGGTTAAGTTTATTCCTAGGTATCTTATTCTTTTGATGTGATTTTAAACAGGATTTTTTTCTTATTTTCTTTTTATGATAGTTAATCACTAGTTTATAGACAAGCAACTGATTTATGTATATTAATCTTGTATCCTGCAACTTTACTGAGTTCATTTATTAGTTCTAATAGTATTTTTGTGGAGACTTTAGAGTTTTCTATATAGAGTATCATGTCATCTGCAAATAGTGACAGTTTTACTTCTCTCCCATTTTTGAATTTTTTTTTCTTTTTTTCTTTTTAGTCTGATTTCTGTGGCTAGGACTTTCATTACTGTGTTAAATAAAAGTGGTGAGTGGTGAGAGCATGCGTACTTGTCTTTTTCTTGAATTTAACAAGAAGGCTTTCAGCTATTTAGTATGATATTAGCTATGAGTTTGTTATAATGACCTTTATTATGTTGACACATTTTCCCTCTGTACAAACTTTGGTAAGAGTTTTCATCATGAATGCATGTTTAATTTTATCAGATGCTTTTCTCCTGCATTTATTGAGGGTGAAAATGTGATTTTTATACTTCATTTTGTTAATGTGGTATATCATATTGATTTATTTATGGATATTAAACCATCCTTGCATCCTTGTAGTAAATCCCACTTGATAATGTATGATCCTTTTGATATATGTTGAATTACATTTGTTAATATTTTGTTTAGGATTTTTGCCTCTACATTCATCAGAGATATTGGCATGAAATTTTATTTTTTTGTAGTGTCTTTGCTTGGTTTTGGTATCATGATAATTGTGGCCTCATAAAATTAGGAGTATTACCTCTTTTTCAATTTTTTTTGAAAAATAGTTTGAGAAGGTATTAGCTGTTTTTTTTTTTTTTCTTTCTTAACACGGTTGGTAGAATTCTCCAGTGAAGCCATCAATCCTGAATAGTTTTTTTTTTTTTTTGAATTCAACTTCACTACTTGTGATCAATCTGTTTAGACTGTCTTTTCCTTCCTGATCCAGTCCTAGAAGAGTGTATGTTTTTAGAAATTTATACCTGCCTTATAGTTTGTTCAATTTGTTGATAACTGTGCATTGTACTCTATATGATTTTTTAAAATATCTGTGATATCAGTTCTTTTTAAATTTAATTTTATTTCATATTGGAGTATAGTTTATTTACAATGTTGTGCCAGCTTTAGCAGTATAGCAAAGTGAGTCAGCTATATGTATACATATATCCATTCTTTTTCAGATTCTTTTTCACATATAGGTTGTTACAGAATATGGAGTAGAGTTCCCTGTGTTATGTAGTAGGTCCTTGTTGATGATCCATTTTATATATATTAGTATGTATATGTTACCCCCAAATTCTTAATTTATTAAAAATAAATAATTCCTCCTGTCCTTCACATTTTCACTTTGGTAACCATAGGTTTGTTTTTGAAGTCTGTGAGTCTGTTTGTGTTTCATGAAGAAGTTCATTTGTATCATTTTTTAAATAAAAAATGGGGGGCACTCCTGTGGCATGTGGAAGTTCCTGGGTCAGGGATCAAACCCATGCCATAGAAGTGACCTGAGCTGCTGCAGTGACAATGCCAGATCCTTACCCACTGCACCACAAGAGAACTCTCTGTATCCTTTTTATTTAGATTCCACATATAATGGATATCATATGATATTGTCTTCCTCTATTTGACTAACTTCCCTATGATATCAGTTCTTACATCTCCTCTTTTATTTCTTATTTTGTTTATTTGAATCTTCTCTATTTTTCCTGATTAGCCTGAATAAAGACTTAGCATTTTATTTAATCCTTTAAAAAACCAACTCTCGGTTTCATTGATCTTTTCTATTTTTTCCCCTGTATTTATTTCCTCTCTAATCTATATCATTTCTTTCTTCTGCTGAATTTGGGCTTTGCTGATTCTTTTTCTAATATCTTTAGGCCAGTAGGATAATTTTTTTTTTTAATTTCTTGAGATAAGCCTGTATTATTACAAATTTCCCCTTAGAACTGCTTTTCGTGTGTTTTACAGATTTTGGAGAGTTGTGTTTTTATTTTCATTTTCTCAAAGTGTTTCTGATTTCCTCTTTGATTTCTTCATTGATCCATTTTTTTTAAATAGCATGTTTGAGCTCCATGTGTTGGTGTTGTTCCATTTTTCATCCTGCTATTGATATATACTTACTGACATTTTGTTGTTTTTGTTTGTTCGTTTTTGTTGTTCCTCTCTATTCTTTTTTTCTTCTAGTTTCCTCCCTGTGTTTGATGATTTTCTTTAGTGATATGCTTATATTCCTCTCTCTCTAGTTCTTTTTTTTTAATAATTTTTTTATTTTCCCACTGTACAGCAAGGGGGTCAGGTTATCCTTACATGTATACATTACAATTACATTTTTCCCCCACCCTTTCTTCTGTTGCAACATGAGTATCTAGACAAAGTTCTCAATGCTATTCAGCAGGATCTCCTTGTAAATCTATTCTAAGCTGTGTCTGAGAAGCCCAAGCTCCCGATCCCTCCCACTCCCTCCCCCCTCCCATCAGGCAGCCACAAGTCTCTTCTCCAAGTCTATGATTTTCTTTTCTGAGGAGATGTTCATTTGTGCTGGATATTAGATTCCAGTTATAAGTGATATCATATGGTATTTGTCTTTGTCTTTCTGACTCATTTCACTCAGTATGAGGTTCTCTAGTTCCATCCATGTTGCTGCAAATGGCATTATGTCATTCCTTTTTATGGCTGAGTAGTATTCCCATTGTGTATATATACCACCTCTTCCAAATCCAATCATCTGTCGATGGACATTTGGGTTGTTTCCATGTCCTGGCTATTGTGAATAGTGCTGCAATGAACATGCGGGTGCATGTGTCTCTTTTAAGGAGAGTTTTGTCTGGGTATATGCCCAAGAGTGGGATTGTGGGGTCATATGGAAGTTCTATGGATAGATTTCTAAGGTATCTCCAAACTGTTCTCCATAGTGGGCTGTACCAGTTGACATTCCCACCAACAGTGGCAGGAGGGTTCCCTTTTCTCCACACCCCCTCCAGCACTTGTTATTTGTGGATTTATTAATGCTGGCCATTCTGACTGGTGTGAGGTGATATCTCATGGTAGTTTGATTTGCATTTCTCTTATAATCAGGGATGTTGAGCATTTTTTCATGTGTTTGTTGGCCATCTGTATATCTTCCTTGGAGAAATGTCTATTCAGGTCTTTTGCCCATTTTTCCATTGATTGATTGGTTTTTTTGTTGTTGAGTTGTATAAGTTGCTTATATATTCTAGAGATTAAGCCCTTGTCGGTTGCATCATTTGAAACTGTTTTCTCCCATTCTGTAAGTTGTCTTTTGTTTCTTTTGGGTTTCCTTTGCTGTGCAAAAGCTTTTCAGCTTGATGAGGTCCCATGGGTTTATTTTTGCTCTTATTTCTGTTGCTTTGGGAGACTGACCTGAGAAAATATTCATGAGGTTGATGTCAGAGAGTGTTTTGCCTATGTTTTCTTCTAGGAGTTTGATGGTGTCCTGTCGTATATTTAAGTCTTTCAGCCATTTGGAGTTTATTTTTGTGCATGGTGTGAGGGTGTGTTCTAGTCTCATTGCTTTGCATGCAGCTGTCCAGGTTTCCCAGCAATGCTTGCTGAATAGACTTTCTTTTTTCCCATTTGATGTTCTAGCCTCCCGTGTCAAAGATTAATTGACCATATGTGTCAGGGTTTATTTCTGGGTTCTCTATTCTATTCCACTTGTCTGTCTGTCTGTTTTGGTACCAGTACCACACTGTTTTGGTGACTGTGGCTTTGTAATATTTCTTGAAGTCTGGGAACATTACACCCCCTGTTTGGTTTTTGTTTCTCAGGATTGCTTTGGCGATTCTGGGTCTTTGGTTGTTCCATATAAATGTTTGGATTGTTTGTTCTAGTTCTGTGCAAAATGTCCTGGGTAATTTGATAGGGATTGCATTGAATCTGTAGATTGCTTTGGGTATCATGGCCATTTTTACAATATTGATTTTTCCAATCCATGAACATGGAATATCTTTCCATTTTTTTACATCTTCTTTAATTTCTTTGATTAAAGTTGTATAGTTCTCGGCATATAGGTCCTTTACCTCCTTGGTCAGGTGTATTCCGAGGTATTTGATTTTGTGAGGTGCAATTTTAAAAGGTACCGTATTTTCGTATTCCATTTCTAATATTTCATTGTTAGTATACAGAAATGCAATTGATTTCTGAATGTTAATCTTATATCCTGCTACTTTGCTGAATTTATGAATCAGTTCAAGTAGTTTTGGGGTTGAGTCCTTAGGGTTTTCTATGTATAATATCATGTCATCTGCATACAGTGACAGTTTGATCTCTTCTCTTCCTATATGGATGCCTTTTATTTCTTTCGTTTGTCTAATTGCTGTGGCTAGGACTTCCAAAACTATGTTGAAGAGCAGTGGTGAGAGTGGGCATCCCTGTCTTGTTCCAGATTTGAGTGAGAAGGCTTTCAGTTTTTCCCCATTGAGTATTATATTTGCTGTGGGGTTTATCATAAATGGCTTTGATTATGTTAAGGAATATTCCCTCTATACCCACTTTGGCAAGAGTTTTGATCATGAATGAATGTTGGACTATGTCAGATGCTTTTTCTGCGTCTATTGAGATGATCATATGGTTTTTGACTTTTGTTAATGTGGTGTATGACATTGATTGGCTTGCCTATGTTGAACCATCCTTGTGAACCTGGGATGAACCCTACCTGGTCATGGTGTATGATCTTTCTGATATGTTGTTAGATTTGGTTGGCTAAGATTTTGTTGAGAGTTTTTGCATCTATATTCATGAATGATATTGGGCGATAGTTTTCTTTTTTGGTGGTATCTCTGTCTGGTTTTGGAATGAGGGTGATGGTGGCATCATAGAATGTCTTTGGGAGTGTTCCTTCTTCTTCAACCTTTTGAAAGAGTTTAAGGAGGATGGGCACCAAATCCTCTTTATATATTTGGTAGAATTCGCCTGTGAAGCCATCTGGTCCTGGACTTTTATTTGTAGGGAGTATTTTTATGACATTTTCAATTTCATTTCTAGTGATTGGTCTGTTCAGTTGGTCTGTTTCTTCTTGATTCTGTTTTGGCAGGCTGTAAGTCTCTAGAAAGTTGTCCATTTCTTCCAGATTGTCAAATTTGGTGGCATATAGTTGTTCATAGTATTCTCTCATGGTTTTTTGTATTTCTGCTGTGTCTGTTGTGATTTCTCCTTTTTCATTTCTAATTTTGTTTATTTGGGTTCTTTCTCTCCTCTTAGTGAGTCTGGCCAGGGGTTTGTCAATTTTGTTTACCTTTTCAAAGAACCAGCTCTTGGTTTTATTAATTTTCTCTATTGTTTTTTGAATCTCTATTTTATTGATTTCCTCTTTGATCTTTATAATTTCCTTCCTTCTGCTGACTTTAGGTCTTTTTTTGTTCCTCTTTTTCTAATTCGTTTAGGTGGAGGGTTAAGTTGTCAATTTGGGATCTTCTTTTTTGGGAAATGCCTGTATTGCTATGAATTTCCCTCTGAGCACTGCTTTTGTGGCCTCCCATAGATTTTGAGAAGTTGTGTCTTTGTTATTGTTTGTCTCAAGGTTTTTTTTAATTTCCTTCTTGAGTTCCCCATTGACCCAGTGTTTTTTTTAGTAGCATGTTGTTTAGTCTCCATGTAGTAGGTTTTTTCTCATTTCTTTCCTTGTGGTTGGTTTCTAGTTTCATGCCATTGTGGTCAGAGAAGATACTTGAAATAATTTCTATACATTTAAATTTGTTGAGGTTACCTTTGTGTCCCAATATGTGGTTGATTCTTGAGAATGTTCCATGAGCACCTGAGAAGAATGTGTATTCTGATTTTTTCGGATGTAGTGTCCTGAAGATGTCAATTAAGTCTAACTTTTCTATTGTTTCCTTTAGGATCTCTGTTGCTTTATGGGTTTTCTGTCTAGAGGATTGGTCCATTGGTGAAAGTGGGGTATTAAAGTCTCCTGCTATGATTATATTCCCATCAATTTCTCCCTTTACATCTGTTAATATTTGTTGTATGTATATGGGTGCTCCTGTATTTGGGGCATATGTGTTGACAATAGTAATATCCTCTTCTCGGATGGATCCTTTAATCATTAAATAGTGTCCTTCTCTGTCTTTCTTTACGTCTTTTGTTTTAAAGTCTTTTTTTTCTGATATAAGTATTGTAACTCCTGCTTTCCTCTCATGTCTATTGACATGAAATATTTTTTCCCACCCCTTCACTTTCAATCTATATGTGTCCTTTGCCCTGAGGTGAGTTTCTTGTAGGCAGCATATTGAAGGTTTTTGCTTTTTTATCCACTCTGCCACTCTGTGTCTTTTGATTGGAGCATTCAGTCCATTGACATTTAAGGTGATAATTGATAGATGATTATTTATTGCCATTTGAACCTCGTGTTCCAGTTGATTCTATGGTTCTCCATTCTTCCTTTCTTTTTTTGGTTGTATGATCTACGATTATTTTCTGCTTGAGTGTTTTGTTTTGTTTTGTTTTGTTTTTTCATTTTTTGCGAATGCAATTTTGGTTTTGGCTTGTGGGTGCCCTGTTTTTTAAGTATTCTAAACCCCTTCCTATAATTATGTGTTTTAGCCTGATGGTCCTGTAGGTTCTCATTACTATACTAAAATTAAAAACAGAAACAAACAAACAAAAAATTTTTTTAACAAAGAGTCTATTAATTTCCTTACTTCCCTTGCCCACATTTATGATTTTGATGACTTTTTTTTTCTTTTTAATTTTATTTTGTTTTAAACATGTTCATGGTTAAATCTGTATGCTGGTTTATTTGAGTTACTGCTCTCTGATTGTGGTTTCCTCAATCATCCTTTCTTTTTGGTTTAGAGAAGCCCTTTCAATATTTCTTTAGCCTGGGTTTTGTATTGCTGTATTCTTTTAGCTTTTGCTTGTTGGAAAAATTTTTTTTCTCCTTCTATTTTAAATGATATTCTTTCTGGATAGAGTATTCTAGGTTGCATATTTTTTCCTTTTTGCACTTTTAAGTATCTCTTGCCATTCCCTCCTGGCCTTGAGTTTCTGTAGAGAAATCAGCTGATAACTTTATGGGGGTTCCCTTATAGGTAACATTCTGCTTTTCTCTTGGGTATCTAGGGTATCTTTTGCCATTTTTATTATAATGTGTCTTGGTGTGGGTCTATTTGGGTTCAACTTGTTTGGGGCCCTCTGTGCTTCCGGTATCTTGAACTCAGTATCCTTTAGATTTGGGAAGTTTCCAGCGATAATTTCTTCAAATATGTTTTCCATCCCCTTATCTTTTTCTACTCTTTCTGGAATTCCTATTATGCATAGATTGGCCCATTTTATATTATCCCATAGGTCTCTTATATTGCTTTCATGTTTTTTTTCATTTGGTTTTCTGTCTGCTGTCCTGATTGTGTGATTTCCATTATCCATCTTCCACATCACTAATTTGTTCTTCTGCATTATTCATTCTGGTTTTACTGCCCTTAGTTCAGTTTGTATCTCTGTCAATGAATTTTCTAATTTTTCTTGGCTCCTCCTTTTATTTTCTAGTTCCTTTCTGAGGGTGTCTGCATTACTGTTCATTTCTTCTCTTAATTCCTTCAGTATTTTCACTATTTCCCTTTTGAACTCTAAGCCTGTCAGACTGTGGAGGTCTGTTTCTTTTGTTGACTGCTTTACGTGAGTCCTCCTGTTGGTTTAACTGGGGGTGGTTTCTCAGCTTCTTCATCTTGCTTGTTATTTTCTTTTTCCTGGTGGAGTTGTACTCTGTGGCTGGGCAGTGTTTGCCTTGTCACTGCCGTGGAATGTTTCTGGAGGGCTGGCATTGTTGGTCAGTCTTCTTTGAGGTAGCGTGGCTTTTTATGAGGGTGGGTGGGGCTGACAGGGTCTCTCAGAAGCAAAGGAGGACTTCCTGAGGGCAGACAGGACTGGGAGGTCTGCACCGAGATGGAAGCAGATTTCACACGCCAGGCAGAGCTTGCTCTGGTGTTTTTGGGCTGTGGGGCTCTTCCAGGTGTCTGGTGGTGCTGGGCAGCTGTTCCACAGGAGTGCAGCAACCCCCCTAGGGTGGGAGAAGCTGGCTGGGCCAATGAGAACCCAAGGGGCTCTTCCCCAGGGCAGCTGAATTGGGAGGACCGCCTTGGGATGGAGGCAGATGTTGCATGGCCAGGCTGAGCTTGTTCTAGCTTTTCTGGCTGCGATCCTTTTCCAGGGGGCTGGCGGTGCTGGGTACTTCTCCGCGGGGGTGTAGCCCCTCCAGGGGCAGGCAGGCCAGGGCAGGGAAAGCTTCCCGCAAATGGCGAGGCCAGCCCTCTGGGATGGCAGGCAGTTTCAGGTCAGGCACACAAGTGTGGGGGAGGGGGGATGCACTGGGAAGCACAGCTTTCTGATAGCTGTGGGCAAGTGAGCTCGCTGTGGTGTGGGGAGTATTCTATGGTGGCCCACCTCTTCTCCTTCGCCCAACACTGGTGCCTTGTCTCTCCTGCAGATCCAGCTCTTCTGCCAGGTTCCCTCTGATGTGGTTTTCCGCTCCCCAGCCCTTAGTGTATTGCTCCCTCCACCCGCTATGCTCTGCTTTCTAGACTCCCAGGCAGTCTCTGCCCCGCCAATCAGACAGACCGCTTCCTAGACCCCCCCACCTCCAGGGCGGTCTCTTCCCTGTGAACCCAACTGACCGGTTTCTAGTTCCCCAAGCAGTCTCCGCACTGCCCACCCCAGCCCGTTCCTGGGGACTAACCTCCGGAGCCAAGGTCTCGGTGCCCAGCCCCCACCCAAGCATCTCTGTTTTTGGTGACTGTGCCAGTAGTTCGGATGAACTGTTCGGTTCTCACTCTGCCTTTCAGATCTCAGACTTATTGCTGTACTCTTCTCTGCATCTGGAGATCCCTCTGATTTGGTTGATCTTTCCATTGAGTAGGTGACTTTCCAGGGTGTGGGATCCCTTTCTCCTCCACAGTTCCCTTTCGGGAGCGCCTGTCCAGCCCGATTCCCCTTCTCTCACTCTCCTCTTTTCTCTTGTTTTACCCAGTTATGTCTTGCCGTTATTGGAGTTAAGGTTCTTCTGCCAGCGAATATTGCTGTTCTGTGCAAGCCGTTTCACCTGTAGATGTGTTTTTTTTGTGTGTGTGTTTGTGGGAGAGGGTGAGCGTGTCCCCCTACTCTTCTGCCATCTTATCTCCCTCAGTCTTAAGTTAAAATACATTCTAAAAAAATCTGCAGTTTTTCTCCCCTCCCCAATGTTTTGTGTTTTTGGTGTCATAATTTATATCTTCACTTCTATCCCTTAACTGTTTATTGCAGTTATAGTTGATTTTATATTTTTACATTTTTTATTCTTTGTACTAGCTGATTTATTGATCCACAGCCTTTACTGTATATTTGCTTTGACTAGTAGGACTTTTTCTTTACTGTGGATTCTTACTTCTTATTGTTGCCTATGCTTTTCCACTTAGAGAAGACCTTTTAACATTTCTTTTAGGATTGGCTTAATATTGATGTACTCTTTTAGTTTTACCTGAGAAGTTCTTTATCTCTCCTTCAATTCTGAATGATAATCTTGCTGTATAGACCATACTAGATTATAGATTTTTATGTTTAGCACTTTAAATTATATCATGCCACTCCCTTTGGCCTGCAATTTTTCAGCAAAAAATCCATTGATAGACCTACGAAGATTCCCTTCTGTGATTCTTTGTTTTTCTCCTGTTGCCTTTAGAATTCTGTTTCTTTAACTTTTGCCATTTTAATTATGATATATCTTGGTGAAGTTCTCTTTGGGTTGATCTTGTTTGGGACCCTCTGTGTTTTCTGTACTTGAATATCCATTTCCTTCTTCATGTTTGGGAGGTTTTTCAGCCATAATTTCATCAAATATATTTTTGACCCCTTTCTTTTTCTCTTCTCCTCCTAGGACCCCTGTATTGTGTAATCTAGGTATACTTGATGTTATTCAAGATGGCCCTTAAACTGTTCTAATTTTTAAAATTTGTTTTCTTTTTGTTGTTCTGATTTGGCATTTTCCTTATGCTATCTTCCTGATCACTTATGTGTTCCTTTACATCACTTAGTCTGAGGTTAATTATTTCTAGTGCGTTTTTCATTTTAGTTACTGTATATTTCAATTCTGATTGGGTTTTTTAAAAAATATTTTCAAGTTCATCTACTCTTTTCCCTAGTTCAATTAGCAGTCTTACTATTAATGCTTTAGTTCTTTATCTGGTAAATAATTCATCTTTATTTCACTAGTTAGTTTTTTAGGGTTTTTTTTCTCTTTTGTTTGAAATATAATCCTCTGTGTTCTCCTTTTGTTTCTTTCTCTCTCTCTATGAAATTTGGTGAGAGTTATCTATCCTGGTCTTGAATGTGTGTCCTTGTGTGGGAGCACCTTATAGTTTGTATGTTCGCAATAGATTTAGTGGGAGAACTGAATCTGATGAGAACACAAGTCATATATTTCCCCAGAGTGTGCTAGATACTATCAATTTCGTAGGGTCTAAGGCTAGAGATGGAGGAGATGAAGCCCAAGCCAGGTGATGGGCTTATCCTCTTCTCAGTCGCCTGTCAGGGGCAGGGGTGTATCAAAGGTGTTGAAGCAGAAGCCCTCAGAGTCAAACCCAAGCCTGCTCCATCCCCCACAACTGAGCACTCTCCTCTGCTGTGACAGCCTTTGTTCTGGTGAAGAACTGCACTTCAGAACTTTGTTCTGGTGAAGAGCTGAACTCCAAGTAGGACTGGAAAGGGTTCTCAGCATGGGATTGGGCATGTGCTGGGCTGATCCTACTGCCAGTTAGAGCTCCAAACTGCACCTAATGTGCTGCCTCTGTGAATGCTAGTAATGGCTTCTCTTGTCCTGTATGGATGCCATGCAAGGTCTGAGCCTGCTCTGTCTCCTACAACTTTCTCCTAGACTGCAGCAGCCTTTGCCCTAGCATGGAGCTCTCCTGCAGGGTACAAGGGACTAAAGGAGTGCTTTGCTCTGGCTGGGGCATGCACTGAGGCAGTTGTGGGAAACTGGTCATAGTCCTGGGCAGTTTCAGTCTGCTATCTCTGTCTTGTTTGGGAGTAAAAAAAAAATGTGTGTGCTCTTCAAGAGTAGAGGCTAGATTTCCTATAGCTCTGCTTTCAGTTCCATTGGTTTTCAAACCAGCTAAGGGAACTTTCCCTCCCATTGTTGGGCCCAGGTTGAGGCACCCAATATGTGGTTTAAACCACTCACTTCCTAGGAAAATCTTCCCTTGTAATTCCCCTCCTTTTCTGTGTCCCCTCCTAGAGATGCAGGTCCCAACTTGATTGCTTCTTTTACTTTCTTACCCAACTCCATGTGGTTCTTTCTTATAGCCTTGGTTGCATAAGGGTCTTTCTGTTAGTCTCCAGTCCATTTCCAGTGAGAATTGCTCCACATATAGATGTATTTTTGATGTGTTCATGGGGGCGGGGGAGGAGGGGAGGTGTGTCCTCCTACTCTGCCATCTTGTATCTCCTCCTGTTATGTTTTTTAAAGATGGCTTTGCACTGCCTCTAATTTCTGAGTAGACTTATAATGCAATGTATATATTTAAATCAGATGTAAATGTGGAATGTAAATGAGGATTTTTTTTCCCTTTTCCACTAATACCATCAGTAGCATTCAGAACATAAGAAGTGTTAGTAGGTTCAGTTAACACAGAAAATATCTGATTTAAATCCTCAGGTGGCAACATAAATGGCTTACATTTTGTGCTTGTGTGTGTATATGCATGTGTGCTTGCACATGGGTAACATCACATGTATTTGTTTTGTATGTATGTGAGTTTCAATACAGATGGACAATATTGATTGAGTGTCTTTGACTTATAGTCTGGTTCTCTCTCCTACTCTACCTCTAATTGAGGGATAATGATAGAAAAGAAGGAACTGGTAAACTAAAATTTAGTAATAATCACATATTAATTAGATTATTGCTTGAGCAAGAGACTTAATGATCTGCATGTGTATGTGTGATCTGTGAAACTGAGGCTTGTTAAGAGCTCCAAATATGGTTTTGGGCCACTTTGGACATCAGAATTCTTTTAAAATAAAACTTTATTTACTATGAACTTAATATAAGTTAATCATTGAAACTTGGAAAGCACAATAAGTAGAATGAAGAGCAGTGAGTTAATAATAATGCATAAATGAATAAAATTATAATGGATGAATGAAGACATAATTACCATTAATATCTTGCTATATAAATTCCTAGTGTTCTTTCTTGCCTTTCTGTTGCATCCTATCATGCCTAGTCCTGTGCTGTATTGTGCATTCTTGCCTTCAAAAACCATTGAGAGTCTTTATATGCACTTGTCCTCCTTCCTTCCCTTCCTCCCTTTCTTCTACCCATCTGCGCTTTCTCTCTCACTCTCTCCCCTTCTTCCTTCCTTCCTTCCTCCCTCCCTTCCTCCTCCTTCCTTCTTTTTTCCTACCTTCCTCTCCTTCTCCCTCATTCCTTTCTTACCTCCTTTCCACATTCCTCCCTCCCCCCCTCTACTTTCCCTTCCTTCCTTCCTCCCTCTCTTTCAATATACTATATGTCTTAGCTCAGATTTCCTAGCAAGTAGCCCCTTGGGCAGATTATATGTACTAAAACTTTACTGAAAATTAGAGTAGGAGTCAGGGATTTTGGGGGTATAGAGGAGGTGGCAAATGAAAAGGTGATGTAACTGAGCTTGTCATAGATTTAAAAGAAAATAAACCTGATTGTTTGGTAATGCTAGTGTCTCCAGGAGGAGATGGAACAACTCTGTGTGGTAAGAGGCAAGGGCTGTGTTGGGAAAGGGTGAAAAACCATATGTTATCTCCTTCCATCTCTTGTCTCGCCTTGGTCAGTTTGCCTCACTGGATATTAACTTCCCACATGTCCTGGCTCCACTTGGCAGCCACTGTACAAACTCCTTGAGTCCCCTTGTGTAGGACTTGACCATGGTTACAGAGAAGGTCATGCCAAAACTTGGTCTTCACCCCAGCAGGCAGTTGAGGGCAGCATTGGAAGATGAGGCAGTGGTGGCAGCCAGGGCTTTCCAGTTGTGGGACTGTGGGAACCTCACTGCCACAGCTAAAAGCAGGCATACGGTCAACATTAGGAAGCAGGGGAAGCTGGGCAAATTTGAGGAGAAGCATTAGCTGGACCACCAGTGAACTGTCTTTAAATTTCATTAATTTGTTTCTTTAAAAGTATTTGTTCCCTTTCAAGATTCTCGGCAATCTGTTGGCCCTCAGGTCTGCTGGTTAATGGGAGTGATTAATGATGCTACAGCTCCCTGTCTCTAACCACAGTGTTCAGTCTAGAATCTATATTCTTGCTCTGAGCAGTGCTCACTCTCTACCCAGATTCCCTCCAGCATGCTGGGTCCAAGGAGAAGGCTGTATTTTTAAATTTCCTTCTTTACAAAAGTTCCATTCTTTTAGTGTCTAGACCAAAATACAGCCCTCATTACAAAGTGTCAGGCCTTTCCTATTTAACACCATTAAACACTCCCCTAGCACAGTAGCTCTGTCTTTGTATATTTAACCACCTTAATTCTCTATCCTGTGGGATATATATACTCTTAAGGTTTATTTGTAAAAGCACTTGTTACTTTTTTGCCCGCTTTAAATATGTGAATGCAGACTTGGAAAATTCCTTGTGGACGTTTTTGAACTAGAGACCACTGTGAACATAACATCTATTATTTCCTTCCGGTATTTATTTTTGGCACCATCTTGCCTCTAAAGGATACATTATAAGGAACCAGTTGTCAGGTTGGAGTTAATAGTACAAATAGTAAAAATACTACTCAAAATAAAAGCTAAATTCCAGTTTGTTGAGAAGATTTTGAAGATAAACTTTTTAGCTAGTTTTGTGAATGAAAATTCACTTATCTTGTCTTAAAGTAGGCATGTTGACATGTCATAGAACTTCCCAGCACACTTTTTTTTTTCCTCTTTATAGGTCTTAATCTCCTGGAGGGACAGTCTCGGGCCATCACTTGGGAACAGTTTCAAGTTGTTGACAATGATGACATTCATGCTGTCCAGCTGGTCACTGTGGATGGGCTGCAGCATGGACAGCTCTCTCTAAGAGGTAAATGAGCAAGCTTTGTAACTTAGAAAAGAACCGAAGTATTTTCTTTAAAAGCAATTATTTGTAATTATAAAGCAAATAACTTTATAATTACAATTCTAAGGGTTTTAGTCAACAAGGTAATGACCCAAATAAAAATATCCATACTTAATGATAATATAGTCAACTCCTTGTAAAGAGCTTGGAGGATCTAACTCAATTATTCTGTTAGTTTGCCTAACTATAAAGCAAAAAGAGAGCTCTTATTTATCATGATTTGTGATTATGGAACTCGGAAAAATAAAATCATAAATAAAATGATACAATCTCTTGCTTGATCCTGGAAGAATGGGAGCTTAGCTTAAGCTGGACTTCTCATTTAGGGTGGGTGTTCAGCTGCATGAAAGGAAAACCCACTACAGCAGCTTAAAAATTCATCAGTTATTTTCTCCTTGTCTCAAGTTACCCGGAGGTAGGTATTCTGTATCCATGATGCCAGTGAGTTTTTTCTACATTGCCAGTGATCATGGGATGGTGCCTATACCTCCAGGCTTCTAATTAGTGTCAGAGGAAGGAAGAAAGAGGAGGAATGATAAGAAAAAGGTTAATGCCATCTAAGTGTGTTCTATTTAACAACTTTTCCCAGGAGCCTGATACAATGCAGTCCAATTATATCTCTTACCAAATTGCATACTATCTCCTATATGCAACAAAGTCCAGGAACCTGAGTATTTTTAAATGGTCATATTGCTGTTCCAAATCAAACAAGGATTCTGGTAGTGAGGAAGAAGCAGAAAGTGGCTGTTGGGCAAGTAACTCACAGTGTCCATCAGGCTCATGTTTAATCCATAAAGCTATTGTGTGGGGAGAGTAATGGGACACTGGCCAGCAATAATTGTAATAGTTTGTGCAGAGTGAAGCAATGTTTATCATACTATAGGAATTAAGTTAAGGGTTGTGGCCCATAATGTAATGATATTCTGTCTCAGAAGATATAGAAACTAGTGCAAACATATATTAAGTATTTACTTTGTGCCATGTATTGTACAGAGCATTCTACATACTTCATCTCATATCAACTTTATGCAGCGAGATACTATTATTATTATTATTCTCACTTTGCAAATGGAAACCTGAAACTTAAAAAGTTGACTTGTCTAAGGTCTAGAAAGTGGCAGAGCTGGGATTTGAACTCAGATCATTTGCTACTATAGCTTTAACTTTTGATCATTAAGCCAGCGATTCTCAAACTTTAATGTGCATTAGATTCCTTGAGGGCTTGACAAAACACAGATTACTGGGCCCCACCACCCGAATTTCTAAGTTCTCAGGTCTGCGGTAGGGCCTGAGAACTTACATTCATAACAACTTCCCTGATGGTGCTGATGCTGTTGGTTCAAGACCACTCCTCTTAGAAGTGCTGTCATGTACTACGATAATAGTGAGGTGAAGAATAATTAATACTTACTGTAGGTACACTATTGTTTGAGTTCTCATCCTTACAAGGTAATGTTAGGAGGTTAATACTATCTCCATTTAATTTTATAGATGAGTCTCAAATAAATTAAGTACCTTGCCCAAGTTTACCCAGCTGGTGTTACAGCCAGTATTTGAAACCAGGTCTGTGGAGCCCCAGAGCCCACTGAACAATCTGTATTTTTTCCAGGTGAGGGAAGTAACACCATCTCCCGTAGTGCAGCCCTCACTAAACTGCTGCCTCCACAATCCTTTACATTCAGCTTCACTTTTGTTCTTTCCATCAGGAGGGAAGGGGTTTCTCTTCACTGTGGCTGACCTTCAGGCTGGAGTTGTTCAATATCATCATGACGACAGTGACTCCACCAAAGACTTTGTGGTCTTCAGGATATTTGATGGCCAGCATAGCATCCGACACAAGTTTCCCATTAACATCTTGCCCAAAGATGATAGTCCTCCATTCCTCATTACCAATGTTGTGATTGAACTGGAGGAGGGACAGACTGTACCAATCCAGGGTTCCATGCTGAGAGCTTCAGACATGGACTCCAGTGATGACTACATCTTCTTTAATATCACGAAACCCCCACAGGCTGGAGAGATTGTGAAGAAACCAGCACCAGGACTGATAGGTGAGTTCCAGGCAGTTAAGATCATTTGTGTCAGAGTTTGTGCTAAGGTGGATATCAAGTTTATGAAGCAATATTCTATTATTAATCCCATTTCATAGATGGGAAACCTGAAACTTAGTGAAGCTAAGTTGATGTATCTATGTGGTATTTAGGAAGTTTCAGAGTTGGGCCTCAAAGTAGCCCAATATTTAATATGAAATATTAAATCTCCCAAGTGGAGTGATAGAACAAATAAGGTTTAGGAGATATGTTTGACCTACTCTAGATTATTGATTTTTAAAGAAATTTTAAGAATACTATTTATAATTTTTAAAAATTATTTCATAACTGCTTTTTAAAAGTAGGAGTTTGATAAAATAGATACTAAGTAGATAGTGTTACTTAAGAGTATTTCTTTTTCTTTTTTAATGTATTTTATTTTTAATTTATATATTCATTTTTAGATTGAGGTCTAGTTGTACAATATTATAGGAGTTTCAGGTGTACAATATAGTGATTCACAATTTTTATAGGTTATACTCCATTTATATTTATTATGAAGTGTTAGCTATATTCCTTGCATTGTGTAATATACTTGGTAACTTATTTATTTTATACATGGTAGTTTTACCTCTTAATCCCCCCCACCCCAATCTTGTACCTCATTTCCCTTTCCCACTGGTAGCCACCAGTTTGTATTCAATGTATGTGAGTCTTTCTCTTTTTGGTTAAATTCACTATTTTGTTGTATTTTTTAGATTCTACAAATAAATGATATACAATATTTGTCTTTCTCTGCCTGACTTATTCCACTTAAGTGTATTACCCTCTAAGTCCACTGATGTTGCAAATGGCAAAATTATTCTAGTTCTGTGAAAAATGCCATTGGCATTTTGATAGGGATTTCACTGAGTCTTTAATCTGCCTTGTGTAGTGTGATTATTTTAACAATATTAATTCTTCCAGTTCGTGAACATGGTATATCTTTCCATCTGTTTGTGTCGTCTTCAGCTTCTCTCATCAGTGTCTTATAGTTTTCTAAGTATGCATCTTTTACCTCTTTAGGTAGGTTTATTCCTAGGTATTTTATTCTTTTTGATGTAATTATAAATGGGATTGTTTCTTTAATTTGTCTTTCTAGTAGGTCGTTGTTAGTGTGTGGGAATGCAACAGATTTCTGTATATTAATTTTGTATCCTGTAACTTTATCAAATTCATTGATGAACTTTGGAAGTTTTCTCATGGCATCTTTAGGATTATGTATGTATAGTCTGCAAATGGTGACATTTTTACTTCTTTTTTCAACTTGTATTGCTTTTATTTCTTTTTTCTTGTCTGATTGCCATGGCTAAGACTTCTCATCCTATGTCAAATTAAAGTGGAGAGAGTGGACATTCTTGTTTTGTTCCTGATCTTAGAGGAAATGCTTTCAGCTCTTCACCATTGAGTATGATTTAGCTCTTAGTTTGTCATATGTAACCTTTATTATGTTGAGGTATGCTCAGTTTTTGCCCACTTTCTGGAGAGTTTTTATCATAAATGGATATTGAATTTTATCAGATAGATTTTTCTGCATCTTTTGAGGTGATCATATGATTTTTTTTCCTTCCTTTTGTTAATATGATGTATCACATTGATTGATTTGCAAACTTGAATTCATCTTTGTCTCCCTGGGATAAATCTCATTTGAGCATGGTGTATTATTTGTTTAATGTATTATTGGATTCAACTTGCTGGTATTTTGTTGATTTGTGCATCCATGTTCATTAGTGATATTGGCCTATAATATTCTTTTTTTGTTATATCTCTCTGGTTTTGGTGTCAGGGTAATGCTGCTTTTTAAAATGAGTTCAGAAGTAATACTTCCTCTGAATTTTTTTTTGGTGGGGGGGGGAGTAGTTTGAGGAGGATAGGTATTAATTCTTCTCTAAATGTTTGGTAGAATTCACCTGTGAAGCCATCTGGTCCTGTACTGTTTTTTTTGTTTGTTTGTTTGTTTTGTCTTTTTATGGCCACACCCACAGCACATGGAAGTTCCCAGACTAGGGATCAAATCAGAGCTGTGGACACTGGCCTATGCCATAGCCACAGCAATGCCAGATCTGAGCTGCATCTGTGACCTATGCCACAGCTCATGGCAACACTGGAGACTTTAACCCACTGAACAAGGCCAGGGATCAAACCCATGTCCTCATGGATACTAGTTGGGTCCATTAACCACTGAGCCATGATGGGAATTCCCTGCTCCTGCACGTTTATTTGTTGGCAGTGTATTTTATTATTATTACTGATTCAATTTCACTACTGGTAATTAGTCTGTTCACATTTTTTGTTTATTCCTGGTTCAGTCTTAGAAGATTGTACATTTCTTTCCCTGTGATTTCTTTCTCAAACTTTGCATTTTGTTTGTTCTTCTATTTATAGTTCTTTTAGGTATAAGGATAGGTTATTATTTGAGATTTTTCTTGCTTCCTGAAGTGAGCTTATATCTCTATAAACTTCCCTCTTAGCACAGCTTTTGCTGCATCCCATAGATTTTGTATCATTGTGTTTTTATTTTCATTTGTCTCCAGGAATACTTTTGATTTCTTCAGTGATTCAGTGGTCATTTAGTAGCATATTGTTTAGCCTCCACCTGTTTGTATTTTTTTGAAATTTTTTTCTTGCATTTGATTTCTAGTCTCATGTTGCTGTGGTCAGAAAAGATGCTTTTTATGATTTCAGTTAAGTTTACAGAGGCTTGTTTTGTGGCATAGCATGTGATCTATCCTGGAGAATGTTCTATATGCTTTTAAAAATCATGTTTATTCTCCTGCTTTTGGATGGAATGTTCTGTATATAGTAAGCCTATCTGATCTAATGTATCATTTAAGGTCAGTGCTTCCTTACTGATTTTCTATCTGTTTAATCTGTCCATTGACGTAAGTGGTGTGTTAAAGCCCCTTACTATTGTTGTGTTAACATTGAGTTTCTCCCCTTAGAGCTATTAATATTTGCTTTGTGTAGTTAGGTGCTCCTAGGTTAGATGCATTGGTACAGTTGTATATCTTCTTCTTGGATTTATCCCCTGGTTTATTTTATTTTGTTTGTCTTTTTAGGGTCACATTCATGGCATGTGGAGGTTCCCAGGCTAGGGGTCGAATCAGAGCTGTAGCTGCCAGCCTACACCTCAGCCACAGCAATGCCAGATATGAGCTGCATCTGTGACCTATGCCACAGCTCATGGCAACACCTGATCCTTAACCCACTGAGTGAGGCCAGAGATTGTACCCACATCCTCATGGGTACAATCTACATGCTAGGCAGACTCATTTCTGCTGAGCCACATGGGCACTCCGGCCCCCTGATTATTATGTAATGTTCTTCTTTGTCTCTTATAACAGTATTTCTTTAAAAGTCTACTTAGTCTAATATTAGTGTTGCTACCTTAGCTTTTTTTAATTTCCATTTGCAGGGAATGTCTTTTCCATCTCCTCACTTTCAGTCTGTGTATGTCTTTACATCTGAAGTGAGTCTCTTGTATACAACATGTGTACAAGTCTTGTTTTTATATACATTCAGCCACTCTGTGTCTTTTGGTTGGGACATTCAGTTCATTTAAATTTAAGGTAATTATTTATATGTATTTATTGACATTTTGTTAATTGTTTTGGGTTTGTTTTTAGGCCTCCCCTTCCTTTTTGTCATCTTTTGTTCTCTTGTGTTTGATGCCTATCTTTAGTGTTATGTTTTGATTCCTTTTTCTTTTTTGTGTATATATCTGTTATAGATTTGGTTTGGTTTATGATTAATTGAATTTTTTATTACTCAGTGAATTTTATTACATTTATGGTATACAACAATCTTCACAATGAAATTATAGCATTTCCATCACAAAACCCCAGCACATACCCCCAACCCCCACCCTGTCTCTTTTGGAAACTATATTTGTCAAAGTCCGTGAGTCAGTATCTGTTCTGCAAAGAAGTTCATTGTGTCCTTTTTTTAGATTCCACATGTAAATGATAGCATATGATGTTGGTGTCTCACTGTCTAACTGACTTCACTTAGCATAATTTTTAGGTCCATCCATGTTGCTGCAAGTGCCATTATTTCTTTCCTTAATGGCTGAGTAATATTCTACTATGAATTTTTATATAGCAGATTCTCTGTGTGTGCGTGTGTGTATGATCATTTTAAGTTGCTGATCTCTTAATTTCAAGTACATTTTTAAGACCTTGCATTTGTACTCTCCTCCCCTCATGACTACTGTTTATCATATATTTTACATCTAATTGTTTTATATCTCTTAACTGCTTATTGTGGATATAGGTGATTTTACTACTTTGTCTTTTAACCATCCTTACTAGGTTTGTGTGTGATTTCCTAATTTTACTGTATGTTTGCCTTTACCAGTGAGCTTTTTTCATTTTGTAATTTTCTTTTATCTAGTTCTGGCCTTTCTTATTTGCCTAGAGAAATTCTTTTAACATTTGTTGTAAAGCAGGTATGGTGGTGCTGAACTCTTTTACCGTTTGCTTGTCTGTAAAATTTTTGATCTCTCCCATCAAATCTGAATGAGAGCCGCTATGTAGAATATTCTTATTTGTAGATTTTCCTCTTTCATCACTTTAAAAATTTTATGCCACTTCTTTCTGGCCTTCAGAGTTTCTGCTGAATATCAGTTAATAACCCTGTGGAAGTTCCCTTGCATGTAACTTACTGTTTTTCCCTTGCTGCTTTTAACATTCTCTGTTCATCTTTAATTTTTGACATTTAAGTACAATGTGTCTTGATGTGTTTCTCTTCGGGATAATCCTGAATGTGACTCTGTGCTTCCTAGACTTGGTTGTCTGTTTCTTTTTTTGAGTTAGGGGAGTTTTCAGTTATTATGTCTTCAAATAAATGCTCTCAGCCTCTTCTCCTTCTGGGACCCCTGTAATGCCATTATTAATGCATTTGATGTTGTCCCAAAGGTCTCCTAAATTCTCTTCATTTATTTTCATGTCTTTTCCTTTTTGTCTGTTCAGTTTCAGTGATTTCTACTCCTCTGTCTTCCTGCTTGCTAATCCATTCCTCTATCATTTAGTCTATTGTTGATTCCTTCCAGTTTATTTTTCATTTCAGTTATTGCATTTTTCTTCTCTGTTTGGTATTTCCTTATATTTTCTCTTTGTTAAAACCTTCTAACTTCTCACTCTGTGCATCCTTTTATCCCTCAATTTCTTTGATCATCTTTACTATCTCTACCCTGAATTCTTTCTCAGGTATATTGACTATCTCCAATTCACTTAGTTCTTATTCTAGGGTTTTATCTTATTGTTCATTTGGGATATTTTGCATAGGCTGCTATTTTTATTTTTATATATCTAATAGTTTGGTCTTGTTTCCCAACCTTGGAGATGTGTCCTTTTGTAGGAGATGCCCTATGTGTCTCTCCTCTCATCATCTGACCTATATACTCTAGAGACTTCCTTTATAATGCCTCTCTGGGTCTTACTATGGTTGTGGGCTGACTATATTGGTGGTCTAAGAGGCTTGGTTGGCCCCTGGTCCATTTGGTTGCCAAGTCCTGTCTTATATGGAGGTTTCCAGCTGCTAGGTGGTGGTACTAGGTCATGAGATGACTTACTTCAGAGCTTTGAGGTCCCTGGGGCTAATTTTGGCTCACTGGTGGGTGGTATCAGGGTCCAGGAGACTCTAGGGCTGTTTTATACCTCTGGTGGATGAAGCCAGATCCTAGAGTTAGTGCTGGCCTAGTGACACACAAAGGTGGGTCCTGGAGTCTGGTTTCAGGACCCAGGGATCCCAGATCTGGTGTTGGATCATTGGTGCAAGGAGCTGGTTCCTGACAAAGTTGGGTTCAGGATCTAGGGTGTCCAGAAGCTTGTGTTGGTCTCTCAGTAATGGGGCTATGGCCCAGATGGTCCCAGTTCAGGGTGTGGCCTATTGGTGAACAGATTGGATCAGCAGACTATGGAACTGTAGTTTTCTTGTGGTTGGTATCTGCCCCCTGGTGGGTGAGATTGGTCTGAAGGCTATTACGTGCTCCCTGGAGAGCAAGGTTAGGGCAAGGGAGGTTCTGGGACTGGTGCTGTTCAGTGGTGGACAGAGCTGGAACCTAGGCTCTCTGGTGGGTGGGACTATGTCCAGAAGGGACTGTGTGCTCAGGAGATCTTAAGGCAGCTTGTCTGTTTGTGGGTAGCTCTAGCATCCCTATCTGGTTAGTTTCTTGGCCTGAGGCATCTCAGCCTCTAGGCCTTTTGGCTGGAGCAGGGATGGGTCTTGGCCCTGATGCGGTAGAGGGAGGATTTGATAATGGAGCTTGCCAGAGCCAGCATCCACATGGTATAATAAGCTCCCCAAAATGACTGCCACAAGTGTCTATGTCTTCAAAGTGAGGTGCATTTGCCTTCTGTCTACCCAGAAGACCCTAAGATCAGCAGGTAGGTCTAACCCAGGCTTCTATCAAATTACTGCTTCTGCCTGGGTTCTGGAGTATATGAGATTTTGTGTGTACCCTTTAAGAATGAAGTATCTATTTCCCCCATCTCTCTGGGACTCCCTAAAGTAAGCCTGCTGGCCTTCAAAGCCGAATGCCTTGTACACGTTCGTGGGCTGGGGAGCCCAATGTGGGACTTGGACTTCATACTCCTTTGGGAGAACATCTACAGTTGTAATTATTCTCCCATTTGTGGATTGCCAAGCCAGGGGTATGGGACTTGACTATATCTCAACTTCATGCCTCCTACCTGTCTCATTTTGGTTCCTTCTTTATGTCTTTAGCTGTAGAAGATCTTTTCTGGTAGGTCCTGTTCTTGTTCACTGATGGTTGTTCTGCAGATAGTTGTATTTTTGACATGCCTGTGAGAGGAGGTGAGCTCAGTGTTTTTCTACTTAATTAGCATCTTGGCTAATCTTAAGGTTATTTCTTGAAAATATTTTTCTAATGCTAACTTTTCTATATATTAAGACAGATTTTTTTCATTATTTGTAAGCTTTGATACAAGCATTTCATAAAGGTTCCTTGTATAAGCTATACATAAAATAGGTAAGCAACAATGACCTACTTATAACACAGGGAACTATACTCCTATAATAACTATAAGTTATTATACTTTTATAATAACCTATAAAGGAAAAAATAAAATATATCACTTTGCTGTACACCTGAAACTAACACAATATTTATAAATCGAATATATTTCAATTAAAAAACAGATGCCTTGGGTATCTGCAACATACTATGCAGAGAAAACTTTTAGGGATTAAACCCAATATTGGTATACCCCAACATCTGTCACACTGTTACAAAAGTATGTGGTATTTTATGGACCCAATAGGCTATCCTGTCCCTGGCTTCCTTCAGAAGGATCTATTCAATGGCATCATTTACTATCGTCACTTTGGTGGAGAACTCTTTGAAGATTCTTTCGAATTTGTCCTGTGGGACAGCCATGAACCTCCAAATCTCTCAGTGCCACAGGTAAGAGTCTATTTCTGAATATTTCCCCAAAGTTTTCTCCACAGCCAATTCTGGAAAATGTTAGAAACTATATGAATACTAATCTCAAGTTTTAAAATTTGAGAAGCTATGTATTAAGAAAAATTATGTCAAGTTTCTTTGCAACATAACTGCTCCAAAATTTACTTTTCCAAAGAGTTATGACAATTTCCATGTGTGCAGTGTTTCCAAGATTATTGAACCATATAATCCTTTTATACAGAATACCTCACAAAATTTGCTTGCTTTATAACACACACACACAAAAACCCCACTGGCTTTTTTTTAATGTGTAGTGGTTAAAATGTAGGCTCTGTTGTTAGACTGTCTTTGTTTTTCTCCTATCCATGACACTAACTGACTAGTGCCTCAATTCCCTTATATGTAAAACAGTTAAAATATCTTCCTTATAGGGTGATTATTAGGGTGAGTAACATAATACGTACAAAGTATTGAGGACTTGTTAGCATATGGTAAAAACTCAATAAATATATTAGCTATTATGTTTTGTGGTTCTGAAGAACTAAGAGCATTACTAACACTCAAGGATGCAATTTAAATATATAGAATAGACATACTGGGGTGGGTATTTATCAGAAGTCAGACCAGAAAGTGAAGTGGGCAAAACTAGCACAGAGAGTAATTCCTGGGGGTGAGAAATAGCACTGGATAATTTCAAAGGATGATTCCAAAGAAGAATCAGGCAGGAATCAAACCTCAGGGCAGAGAAGGATCTGCCAGATCACCCTGATCTGCCAGAAAGGCAGATACTAGCCAGTGGGGTATCATATTGTGAGCCGGGTCCTGAGTGCCAAGGTTAGCTATTGTCATTTTATATACCGATTCATTACTTTATGTTCAGCTTCCCTACAAATCCATCTCTGGGTGCTTCGTGGCCACGAGGCAAACAGGGAGAAGTCAGCAAGCAAGAGCCCAGTGACTGGTGTTGGCACAAGTTTTCCATTGTCTGAGAATAGGTATTTAATTAGTTTTTTTTTTTTAACAACCAAATTTCAGTAAAATGAGAACACTTGATTTCTCCATGGAGTTTGTTAAAATGGGATTTTTTTCTCATCCACAGAACACACACACAGTAATTATTTGAACATGCATAAATATGTAAAGACACATCAACTTAGGTGGTCATAAAGATGTTGAAAAATGTGCCCACCCAAAATCACTACTGGGATATAAAAAAGCATGCTTGTACATTCTTTACACAAAGAACACATTGGAGAATAAATTAGCATAGAAAATGGTCTCTTTGAAGGCACAGTAACTATTGTTTCCTTATTAAATCCAGTTTTTCAATTAAGTAGAGCCTCACTGATCTACACCATGGCTGGGAAGCCCATAGAGAATTCCTGAACTTTGTAGATTAGCAAAAAAAAAGCTATAATTGGAAAAAAAAATCATGACACAGATTCCAGGAGACTGGAGAAATGACTGTCATTGTGTTCCTTTATTTTGATCATTGGGTTTCATTTTAATTATTGAAATGCTTCATAATGGAGTGATAATATGCTATATGCTTTTGTAAAAGTAATGGAGAAAGGGAATTAATTTATTGAGCACCTACAACCAGGTCTCACTGTGCTATCCGCGCTCTCACTTGATCCTGATAACACTTCACGATAATAGCCATTGTTGTTATTCCCAACATACAGAAAGAAAATCTGAGCCTCAAAGGGGATAAATGATTTGCACCAGGCAGTAAAGCTTGCAGGTGGCTAAGTTGATGCCTCAGTTTTTCTATATCATAGCAAAAGCTTAACCATGTTTTAGTTTTTGCTTTGTATGTTAATTTAGAAAAGAAAGTCTCTTCATTTTCAGGTTGGATATGGTGAACACCATTATCATAGAAAAAATTGGCATTGACGATCTGTGCTTCTGTGACATTAAAATAAGTCAAAATCAGGCTAATACTTTCTTGTGTCAGGCTGTGCAAAGATGATGCCAAACAAATATACCATTTCAAGAGAGAGTAATTACTTTCTTGTAACCAGCTGTGGATTATTGTAAAAATATATATATATATGATGACAAAAGCTATCTGGCAAAGCCTCCTTGCCCTCTTGCAAGATTCAGATCACTGAGTGAGCCAACACTGATGAAGTGCCTCCTACCTACAAAATACTGTGTCACAGAAATACAAAGGATCATAAGAGACTACTATATGTAACTATATGCCAATAAATGGAAAACCTAGAAGAAATGGACAAATTCTTAGAAAAGTATAATCTTCCAAGACTAAACCAAGATGAAATAGAAAAGATGAATGGACCCATCATAAGAACTGAAATTGAAACTGTGATTAAAAACTTCCAACAAACAAAAGTTCAGGACCAGATGGCTTCACAGGTGAATTCTATCAAACATTTAGAGAAGAGCTAACACCTATCCTTCTGAAACTGTTACAAAAACTTGCAGAGGAAGGGGTACTCCCAAACTCATTCTGAGGCCACCATCACCCTGATACCAAAACCAGACAAATATACCACAAAAAAAGAAAACTACAGGCCAATTTCACTGATGAGCATCAATGCAAAAATCCTCAACAAAATACTAGCAAACCGCATCCAACAATACATTAAAAGGATTGTACATCATGATCAAGTGGTATTTATCCCAGGGATGCAAGAGTTCTTTGATATCCACAAATCCATCAGTGTGATATACCACATTAACAAATTGAAGAATAAAAACCATGTGATCTTCTCAATAGATGCGGAAAAAGCCTTTGACAAAATCCAACACCCATTTCTGATAAAAACCCTTCAGAAAGTGGGCATAGCAGGAACCTACCTCAACATAATAAAGGCCATATTTATTAAGGCCAAACCCATAGTGAACATCATTCTCAATGGTGAAAAGTTGAAAGAATTCCTGCTGAGATCAGGAACAAGACAAGGATGTCTGCTCTCACCAATACTCTTCAACATAGTTTTGGAAGTCCTAGCCACGGCAATCAGAGAAGTAAAAGAAATAAAAGGAATCCAAATTGGAAAGGAAGAAGTAAAACTATCCCTATTTGCAGATGATATGATACTGTACCTAGAGAAACCTAAAGACTATACCAGAAAACTGTTAGAGCTCATCCATGAATTTGGCAAAGTCTCAGGATACCAAATTAATACACAGAAATCGATGGCATTTCTATACACTAAGAATGAAAGAGCAGAAAGAGAAATTAGGGAAGAAATCCCATTTACCATCGCATCCAAAAGAATAAAATACCTAGGAGTAAACCTACCTAAAGGGACAAAAGACCTGTACTCTGAAAACTATAAGACACTGATGAAAGAAATCAAAGATGACACAAATAGATGGAAAGATATACCATGCTCATGGATTGGAAGAATCAATATTATCAAAATGACTGTACTACCTAAGGCAATCTACAGATTCAATGCAATCCCTATCAAATTACCAAGGACATTTTTCACAGAACTTGAACGAAATATTTTAAAGTTTGTTTGGAAGCATAAAAGACCCAGAATAGCCAAAGACATCCTGAAAAAATGGAGCTGGAGGCATCAGGCTCCCTGACTTCAGACTATATACAAAGCAACAATCATCAAAACTGTATGGTACTGGCACAAAGACAGAAATATAGATCAGTGGAACAGGATTGAAAACGCAGAACTAAACCCACGCACCTACAGCCAACTAATCTATGACAAAGGAGGTGAGAATATATAATGGAGAAAAGACAGCTTGTTCAATAAGTGGTTCTGGGAAAACTGGACAGCCATGTGGAAAAGAATGAAATGAGAACACTCCCTAACACCATACACAAAAATAAACTCCAAATGGATTAAAGACCTAGATATAAGACCAGACACTATAAAACTCTTAAAGGAAAACATAGGCCAAACACTCTGACATAAATGACAGCAACATCATCTCAGATTCACCTCTTAGAGTAATGACAGTAAAAACAAAAATAAACAAATGGGACCAAATCAAACTTCAAAGTTTCTGCACAGCAAAGGAAACCCTAAACAAAAGGAAAAGACAACCCACAGAATGGGAGAAAATCTTTGCAAGTGAATCCACTGACAAAGGGTTAATCTCCAACATTTATAAACATCTTCTGCAGCTCCCTACCAAAAAAAACAAACAACCCCATCAAAAATGGGCAGAAGATCTAAACAGACAGTTCTCCAAAGAAGACATATAGATGGCCAAAAAACACATGAAAAGATGTTCAACATCACTCATTATTAGAGAAATGCAAATCAAAACCATGATGAGGTACCACCTTACACCAGCCAGAATGGCCATCATCCAAAAGTCTACAAACAGTAAGTGCTGGAGAGGGTGTGGAGAAAAGGGAACACTAGTACACTGTTGGTGGGATTGTAAATTGCTGCAACCACTGTGGAAAGCAGTGTGGAGATTCCTCAGAAAACTAAAAATAGAACTACCATTTGATCCAGCAATCCCACTCCTGGGCATCTCTCCAGAGAAAACCATGACTCGCAAAGACGCATGTACTCCAATGTTCATTGCAGCACTGTTTTCAATAGCCAAGTCATGGAAACAACCTAAATGTCCATCAACGGAGGAGTGGATCAAGAAGAAGTGGTACATATACACAATGGAATATTACTCAGCCATTAAAAGGAACGAAATACCAGCATTTTAGCAACATGGATGGACCTAGAAACTATCATGCTAAGTGAAGTTAGCCATGCAATGAGACACCAGCATCAAATGCTTTCACTGACATGTGGAATCTGAAAAGAGGACAGACTGAACTTCTTTGCAGAACGGATACTGACTCACAGACATTGAAAAACTTATGGTCTCTGGAGGAGACAGTTTGGGGGGGTGGCGGGATGTGCTTGGGTTATAGGATGGAAATCCTGTGAAATCAGATTGTTATGATCATTATACAACTACATGTGTGATAAATTCATTGGAGTAATAAAAAAAATACTGTGTCAGATGTTGGAGAGCTACAGAAATGAACAAAGTATTTATTGAGCACATATTGTGTTCTGGACAGTTTACCTACATAGTGATATTATAAACATTTTTAAATTGATGTGTAGTTGATTTACAGTGTTGTGTTAATTTCTACTATACAACTATACAGCAAAGTGTTTCAATACTCTCTCTCTTTCTCTCTCTCTATATATATACACACACACATTCTTTTTCATTTTCTTTTCCAGTATGGTTTATCACAGGATATTGAATATAGTTCCCTGCGCTTACATAGTGATATATGATCCTTATAAAATTCTGTGAGGTTATTGATATTATAGTTAATTTACATATAAAAAATTGAGACTCAAAAAGTTGAATGACTTGTTCAAGATCAGTGAGTGCTAAGCAGCACACTCAGGACTTCAGCTATCTGCTCACTGCCAAATCCCATGTGGTTTGTGCCCTACTATGATCCTCTTCTTAAGTTTAGGCGAAGCTGACATGTAAACCACTAATAATACAAGACGAGATCATGATGTTGGTCAAGGGATGAGCACAGTTCAGGAGCAATCAATTCTAACTGAGAAATGGAGGAACATTCCAAAAAGAGCCTTTCAGCATAAGAAAGGCTCTGGATGCTGGAGAAAGCAGAAGAAAAGTGTTCCAGACTGAAGAAACAACATGATCCAGAGAACAGAGGCATGTTTGAGGACAGCGGCGGGGTCCACTGAGTGCAACCAGGGTGCTGGGTTAAAGTTGAAAGATAGTAAAAGATAACATTGAAAAATAGAATGTGTCTGAACTGTGAAGTGTCTTGAATACCCTGCTAAGGAGTTTGAATAATTCTATCCTTCCCAGTGGGTTAAGATTTTTGAAGTGAAAAACCTGATTTGACTTGTATTTTTCAAAAGATAACACCAAAGATACAAATCAAGAATAGCTGCTGGGTGAGTTCCCGTTGTGGCTCAGTGGAAAAGAATCTGACTGGTATCCATAAGGACTCATGTTCGAACCCTGGCCTTACTCATTGGGTTAGGGATCCAGTGTTGCCCTGAGCTGTGGTATAGATGCGAAAATACAGCTCGGATCCCTTGTTGCTGTGGCTGTGATGTAGGCTGGCAGTTCTGATTTAACCTCTAGCCTGGGAACTTCCATATGCCATGGCTGTGGCCCTAAAAAGAAAAAAAAAAATTAGTAGTTGAGAGCTAGGGCTGACAAACAGGTGTTGCAATAATGTAAGGAAGAAATGAATAGAACTGGAGCAAGGCCAGTAACAGTGGGAATGACAGCTGGGGTGGAGTGGGGAGTGGTCACTATTTAGAACATTTTTTAAGTGCAAACTCTGGGACTTGGTGATGCATTATAAGTAGGAAGAGAAAGAGAAATGAGATTTGGGGAATCTGTGACTAAGTAGAGGGAGGTAGAGAAAACTCAGGTTGTTGGTAGAAAGGACATGTAGAAATAAAACCAGTAACATATTTTGTGAATTATATGCCCCTTCTATGGCACTCATGACTGCATTAACTATAATTGTGATATTTATAGTCTTAAAATGGGATGAAAATGGCTAGAAAATGTTTTCATTTTAGCTCATGTTCTTAATAGCTCCTGAGTTATTTCAATAGAAGTATATTATAAATGGCAGTTTTGGAAAATCATCTTAATTGTCACTGGATGGTAGTGGGGCGGGATTTTTTTTGGGGGGTGTCTTTTTGGTATTTCAAAGTAATGGTACAGATAATTTCTTTCTAGGTGGTGACAGTCCATATCACTCCAGTGGATGATCAGCTTCCAAAAGAGGCTCCTGGGGTTGCTCGGCATTTGGTTGTCAAGGAAACGGAGGTAGCCTACATCACTAAGAAACATCTACATTTTCTAGATGTAGAGTCACATGACAGGGATCTGCTCTACATGATAACAACTCCTCCATTTTTCTCCTTCAGCCACAGGTATCTCTTTAAAAAGTTATCACCTGGCCTATTAGTTGAGGGTTCTGTTCTAGTGTGGAGTTGAAAGTGTCAACATATAGTACTGTGGTTTAGTTGCTTTGCTGGTCAGACATGAACTTATATTCAATTCAGTATTTCTTCTAATCGCAAACTTACCTCAGACCTCCCTTCAAAAGCTAAGATCCTGCTGTATAGCACTGGGAGCTATATCAAGCCACTTACAGTGGAGTGTGATGGAGAATAATGTGAGAAAAAGAATGTATATGTGTATGTGTGACTGGGTCACTTTGCAGTATAGTAGAAAATTGACGGAACACTGTAAACCAACTGTAATGCAAAAAATAAAAGTTATTAAAAAAAAAGCTGTATTAATTGGTAAGTGACCTGTAGCTTGTAGTGTCTTCAGCTTAGGAAGGTTTAAAACAATCTTTAATTCCCTTTTCTAAAGATAGCACTGTTTTCTTTTTAGTAAAATTTATTGAGTCTTCATAAACACTGTTTTTAGATATTGCAGGCCACACACTGGTCATTTTCTATGATTCCAATCCAGAAAATGGCATGAGTATACCTTAAGCTTGTATCACGAACTACATGATAGTGGGAAAATATTTTTAGGATGAGTATCTAAGTATATTTCACTGTAGTTAGAGTCTCTTTCATGATGTCAGAGCAGAAATTCTGTTTTATCTAATAGATAAAATAAATATTTTATATTTATATTTTATATTTTATCTATTAAAAGTGCTATTTCAAACATTATTTTGTTTTATTTAATTTAATTTATTTATTTATCTTTTGTCTTTTTAGGGATGCACACACGACATATGGGGATTCCCAGGCTAGGAGTCAAATCAGAGCTGTAGCTAATGGCCTATGCCACATCCACAGCTAGATCCAAGCTGTGTCTGTGACCTACACCATAGCTCATGGCAATACCGGATCCTTAACCCACTGAGCAAGGCCAGGGGTTGAACCTGCCTCATGGATGCTAGTCAGATTTGTTTTTATTGTGTCATGACGGGATCTCCCCATGCTTTTTATAGTCATAATGAGAATGGCATTGATGATACTAAACTTAAAGTTAAAATCCTTCCCTCCCATCCCCCTTAATATATAGAGAAAATGCAAAGGTGAAACATTTGATTTCCTTCAAGGAGAGTTTTTAGCTTTAAAAATTTGGTTTGGATTATTTGATTTAATTTTTCTTACCTGAAAAATTAGCTGATGTGTTCCCTTGTGTTTTTCTTTAGACATTTGGATGCTGGGAAATTATTCATGGTGGACAGTATACCAAAGCTAACCAAAAATCCTGCAACTCCAGAGTTAAAGTCATTCACACAGGTATGATGCTATGTGCAAATGTTGACAAACATGCAAGTGTCTTCAGCGAAGTGATGGTGTTCCTAATGTTGCACTTGAGAATACTGGCCTTTGACATCTGTCACAAGCAACAAATCCTTGATGTCTGTATTCTTTCTGCGTGCGCATTTCCAGTAAGTGAGTGACATCTATTTGAAAATGCTTGACCAAGCTGGATATGATTGCAAAATCTTGCCGTAATTCACCACAGCCTTTTGCATTGATTTAGGGACCTGGTTTAGGGCTCTGATTTAGGGACCTGGTGCATATGCTTTTATTCCATCAAATTCAGTTCACCCAATATCTTACCATGTTAGTTTCCTATGACTGCTACAGCAAAGTACCATAAACTAGGAGGCTTGGAAGAATAGAGATTTATTGTCTCACAGTTCTGGAGGCTCAACGTCCAAAATCAAGGTGTCACCAGGGCTACCAGTCTCTGAAACCTTGTGGAGGGGATCTTACCTTACCTCTTTCCAGCCTCTAGTGGTCTGCTGGCAATCTGACGTTCCTTGACTGGTAGATCAGCCTTCCACTCTCTACCTTTGCCAACCCATGGCTGTGTTCTCCCTGTATCCCCCCCCCTTTTTTTTTAAAGGAACAAGTTATATTGGATTAAGGACCCACTCTGTGCCAGTATGGCCTTACCTTAGCTAATTATATCTGCAACAGCTTTATTTCCAAATAAGGTCACATGCTTAGATTAGGGGTTAGGACTTCAACATATCTTTTTTTAAGGTGGGCATGCATGTGTGACATATGGAAGTTCCCAGGCTAGGGGTCGAATCTGAGCTGCAACTGCTGGCCTGTGCCACACCCACTGCAACACCGTATCTGCGACCTACACCACAGGTCACAGCAATGCTGGAACCTTAATCCACTGAGTGAGGCCAGGGATCAAACCCGCATCCTCATGGATACTAGTTGGGTTCGTTACCACCGAGCTGCAATGGGAACTCTACTCAACATATCTTTTTATGTGGCAGATATGATTCAACCCATAACTGCCTTCTAAAATCTTTCATTAACCCTCTCGTTTCTCCTGTAGACTCTACTCTGAAGACCTGACTGGGGTCAGAGTAATGGTGATGAATGCTTAGTAGCAGTTAACCCTGATGTTTAGGGTTCATCATGTTGAATCTCACTATAGTTAGAGGTTGTAAATGAGTATGTCAACCCATGTGCTAAATAATATTTTATTCATTTTATAGGTAAGGAAAGAGGCCTCACAAGTTTAGGTAGCTCGACCAATATCACATAGCTACTTCTGGGTGGAACTGGGTTGAAATACATGTCTCTTGTCTTTTACAGAGTTGGTTGGCTTCAAGTACTTGATATAGCTAATTAATTTCTTTGTTCTTTTCCCTCTTGCTTTTGGAAAATGTGATCTGTAAGGTAGAGCTTTTTAGAATCCTCAAGTTGATGATGATGGCATTACAGTGTTCCATATCAATTCACATGTCAGGTCTCCCAGACCTAGGTCTAGAAATGTCTCTGATCCTAACAAACTGGCACCCATGTGCTCATCTTGATTTTCTTTGCAGCATGCTGTGAACTATATGAAAGTGGCCTACATGCCACCCATGCAAGATATAGGCCCCCATCCACAACATGTCCAGTTCGCATTTTCCATCAGTAACCAGCATGGTGGCACTTTGTATGGGATCTGTTTTAACATCACGATTCTTCCAGTGGACAATCAAGTTCCTAAGGTAGGTGTAACATTTGACATGAAGGATGAACAGGACGGAAGACCCAAGGAAAGAAAGATTTTTTTTTAAGACTTATAGGAAATGCTAAATTTTCATGAAGCTAGTTCAAAGAACTTTTTAATTTTCCAGCTACAGTGTAGAAAAAAAAGCAGGGGGGAGGGGTGTCCTTCACCTCCCATGGGATTTTCAATCTAAAAAGTGAGATTTTCCACTTGCTGAATCTGGCATTCTTTTCAAAGCTTTATCGAAATCCCTTTCATTTCCTTTCCTTTCTGCTGAGTTTCACGTGTTGATCAGGGGAAGGGGATTAAAATAAGAGTCTCTTAGCAACCAGATGGGCTTATTTGCTCTCCCTGCAGGCTAGCTCTGCTGCTCTGTCATCTAAATAAGCTCTTTAATTTTCCAAAATGAATTAAGGTAGGCCCTCGCCTCCTATCCTGTTCCACTCCCCAATGTTTGCATAAGCTTTCAAGCACTTGGGTCTCTCATTAAAACCAAACTACAAAGGCAACACTACCTTGTTCATCTTACCTGCGCGGCTGGGATTCATAATGAGAATTTGTTCTGTACCTGCTCCCTCCCTATCAGTGCTAGTGTTAATTAGTGCAGCTGTCCCTAGGCTTGTTTTTCCCCTCAAAAGTGGAAAGACAAAGTGTGATTACCTGTTCATTAGGAACCAGAGGGGACCAGAACTTATGCATATCTTATCCCTAAGGAAAGTGGCCACCTTCCCAAACATCCGCCTGGAATGTAGCCAGGAAAGCCCAGATGCTCCCTTTCCTGCCCACTCCACACTGTCTCTACACCTGCCTAAAGCTGTAGGGCTGAGGTCTCACTCTGAGGACCAAGGGGTTTATGCAACCCACAGAACTGTTCTGATGAGTCTAAATAATATTTTAAAATAATGAGTTGCCAACCCATAAATATCAGGAGGTTTCGTGTCAAGTCTGGATTTTTGGCTTCTCTTGAAACTTTAGAATTTAGAATTTCTGGCAACACTGAACCTGCTTACCCCCCTGCAGCGGTTGAACAGGGCACATTCCCCATCACCAAACTCCCCACCCAATCAGGACATTTATTTACATCGCTAGCCTGATCCCTCAGGCCTCTGAGCTTGCTGTTTTGGGTGAAAGATGTACCCAAGAGCTCACACAGAACAATCTAAACTATATTCTTTGCCTCCTTCTCTTTATGGGACCAGATCATATTCCCTGTTGAAAAAATAGTTTGCCATTTGCAGCAACATGGATGGACCTAGAAATTATCATATTAAGTGGAGTAAGTCAGACAGAGAAAGACAAATGTCATCATTTGAGATCACTACTATGTGGAATCTAATAAAAATGATACAAAAGAACTTATTCATAAAACAGAAACAAACTCAAGAATTTCAAAATCAGGTTTAAGGTTACCAAAGGGGAGATGATGGGGAGGGGGATAAATTAGGAGATTGGGATTAACAGATACACATGACTCTATGTAAAATAGATAAGTAGCAAGGACCTACTGTATAGCACAGGGAAATTTACTCAGAACTGTATAATAACCTATATGGGGAAAAAATCTGAAAAGAGATGGATTTATGCATAACTGATTTATTTTGCTATACACCTGAAACTAACACAATTTTTAAGTCAACTCTATTCTAATATGTTTTTAAAAAGCAAAAGAAAAAATAGTTCAGAATGTGTTATTTTGATTAGATTTTATTCATACCATCCTTTTCCATGTATGAGATACATGCCCTGAAATAGCACAGCATCCAAAGAAGCTGATGTCTTTTCTAGAACAATCAGAGAAAAACAGTTTTTGAAGCAAAGCTATCTAAGCTTCTTGCCAGAGAAAGAAGATTTGTGGAAAAGACCACAAAGGGTGAAGTAAATACTTAACCCCCATCATTTGAAGGTAGATGCAATAGTTATAGGATTTGAGCTCAAGTGGCATAGTGGCTTCTTCTTCTTTTTTTTTTTTTTTTGTCTTGTGTATGGAACAAATGAAACAGAACCTTAGAAAACTGAGAATGGTAGAAATAAAATTTAATGAGTTGCTTCAGAGAAATCAGTCACAGGAGTGGTTCCCTGGTGTGAAATAACCCACAGATAGCTGGGCTAAGTGGTAACCACTGGAGGATCTTGACAACATGTTAACCTTAAGTTCTAGAAACCTTAGCACTGGGTTCTGGCAGGGACTGGAAATTGAATGATGAGTTCCCTTTGTGGACCATTGGGTTAAGAACCCGACTAGTATCCATGAGGATGCAGGTTCAATCCCTGGCCTCACTCAGTGGGTTAAGGATCCAGTGTTGCCATGAGCTGTGGTGTGGGTTGTAGATGCAATTCAGATCTGGCGTTATTGTGGCTGTAGCATATGTAGGTTGGCAGCTGAAGCTTCAACTCAGCCCCTAGCCTTGGAACTTCCATATGCCCCAGATGTGGCCCTAAAAAGACCAAAAAAAAAAAAAAAAAGAAAAGATGAGTGGAGGCAAATAACCTTATGCTTTTAGTTTTTGCAAGTTGTCCTAAAATACATAAATGTTTAAAAATCATTTAATAAGGCGAAGTTTATTCCTTGAATCTTAGCATCGTGGGATATTAATTGATGCAGCTTAGGACAAAAGGAGGCTGGCAGACTTAGACTGTGTTTTAATAATAATAATAATCCTCTTTAAATAAGAGCTTCATTTATTTCTTTCTCCTACCAACAGTGAAAATGTAGTTTCAGCAAAATGATTATAAGGCATTTGGGAAGGATGATGGTGAGTGGCTGTAGGGAGAATGTTATTATTTTCTCAATTTAGCACCACTAATGGTAAATTTACTTGCTGCTTCTACTATATGGAGTCTAATATCAATGAAATGTAGATACTTTCAGATTTCTAGACCTGCCTTATTCCTTCATATCCATCAGAGCTTAGAACTGGAGGCATCTAGTAAAAATATTTTTCAACCAAGACGTTGAAGTATCAACTTGTCCGCTTTATCGCATTATCACATCCTTGAAAAATTGATGGACATGGAAAAATGGTACCCAAAGTTTTCTGTTGATTTGATGAGCTCTGTCTTCAGGTCTACCTCATGGAACAAGACTTTAACTATCTCCTTCCTTCTTTCTAGATATTTACCAACCCTCTGAGAGTGGCTGAAGGAGGTCAGTGTGTCATCAGCCCAGAGCACGTCCTGGTTTCTGACGTGGACACCAATCTGGACAATATCCGTCTCTCCCTGCAGAGAGGGCCTCAACATGGAAGGGTGGAGATGGATGGATTTGCTCTGAACACAGGGGCCACATTTTCCTGGGGAGAACTCTGTGCCTTAAAAGTTAGGTTAGACCATTTCCTGGCTTCTTTGTTTTATGTGCTTTGGCTTCCATCTGAAATCGACTGTGAGGCAAAGTAAGATAAAGAAGTCTGTCCCATCCTCTCAGGGGCACCAACATGCCACTGAATAATTTCAAGGGTCAGTTGAAAATTAGAAATGACAAACTTTATATATATATATATTTTTTTCCCACTGTACAGCAAGGGGATCAAGTTATCCTTACATGTATACATTACAATTATATTTTTTCCCCCACCCTTTCTTCTGTTGCAACATGAGTATCTAGACAAAGTTCTCAATGCTATTCAGCAGGATCTCCTTGTAAATCTATTCTAAGTTGTGTCTGAGAAGCCCAAACTCCCGATCCCTCCCACTCCCTCCCCCTCCCATCAGGCAGCCACAAGTCTCTTCTCCAAGTCCATGATTTTCTTTTCTAAGGAGATGTTCATTTGTGCTGGATATTAGATTCCAGTTATAAGTGATATCATATGGTATTTGTCTTTGTCTTTCTGGCTCATTTCACTCAGTATGAGAGTCTCTAGCTCCATCCATGTTGCTGCAAATGGCATTATGTCATTCCTTTTTATGGCTGAGTAGTATTCCATTGTGTATATATACCACCTCTTCCCAATCCAATCCTCTGTCGATGGACATTTGGGTTGTTTCCATGTCCTGGCTATTGTGAATAGTGCTGCAATGAACATGCGGCTGCATGTGTCTCTTTTAAGTAGAGTTTTGTCCGGATAGATGCCCAAGAGTGGGATTGCGGGGTTATATGGAAGTTCTATGTATAGATTTCTAAGGTATCTCCAAACTGTTCTCCATAGTGGCTGTACCAGTTGACATTCCCACCAACAGTGCAGGAGGGTTCCCTTTTCTCCACAGCCTTCCAGCACTTGTTATTTGTGGATTTATTAATGATGGCCATTCTGACTGGTGTGAGGTGATATCTCACGGTAGTTTTGATTTGCATTTCTCTTATAATCAGTGATGTTGAGCATTTTTCCATGTGTTTGCTGGCCATCTGTATATCTTCTTTGGAGAAATGGAAATGACAAACTTTAAATTTTCCCTTGAGATATTTTCTTTCCCTCTGGCTTGCTATACCATTGAGCATGACTTTGTGAATATTTAAACTACAAAAATTTAATGACCATGATGATTAAATTTGCTGAAATTGCACCTATCATGAGAGGTAACAAACTAGATGAATATAGTCCAAAATAATCTATAAGGCAAATCTGCATAATTAAATTTGGTTTTAGGAAAAGCCAATTTCTTTTTTTAAATGATTTTTATTTTTTCCGTTGTAGTTAGCTTACAGTGTTCTTGTCAATTTTCTACTGTACAGCAAAGTGACCCAGTCACACACATAAATATATACATTCTTTTTCTCACATTATCTTCCATCATATTCCATTACAAGTGATTAGATGTAGTTGCCTGTGCTATACAGCAGGATCTCATTGCCTATCCACTCCAAATGCAATAGTTTGCATCTATTAATTCCAGACTCCCAGTCCATCCCACTCCCTCCCTCTCCCCCTTGGCAACCACAAGTCTGTTCTCTAAGTCCATGTGTTTCTTTTCTGAGGAGATGTTCATTTGTGCTGGATATTAGATTCCAGATATACATGATATGATATGGCATTTGTCTTTCTCTTTCTGACTTACTTCACTAAGTATCTGAGAGTCTCTACTTCAATCCATGTTGCTGCAAATGGCATTATTTTGTTCCTTTTCATGGCTGAGTAGTATTCCATTGTGTATATATACCACATCATCTTAACCCATTCATCTGTTGATGGACATTTAGGGTGTTTCCATGTCTTGGCTATTGTGAATAGTGCTGTAATGAACATATGGGTGCATATTTCTTTTCAAGGAAAGTTTTGTCCAGATATATGCCTAAGAGTGGGATTGCTGGGTCATATGTATAGTTTTGTATTTAGTTTTCTGAGGTACCTTCATGCTGTTTTCCATAGTGGTTGTACCAGTTTACATCCCCACCAATGTGTAGAAGGATATCCTAAGAAAAGCCAATTTCATAACCCTGGAAACTCCAGGATAGAGTTCTGTTGATTAGTGTCTTTAGTATAAAAATTTAAGCCGTTCTACTGGGAAGGGAATCTGCAGGCAGTCAATAGGATAGGTTGGGAAGGAAGGACATGGATAGTACTTGGGTCTCTTACAGTTGGGGATGGAGTGATCCCTGCCTCATGGTCCTACAGTAGTTCTCCTCACCTTGAGGACTTTCATTTCTTCTACCTAATGCAGTTATGTGAGAAACTTTTATATAAAATCTAAAAAAAACATCTTCTCTGTAAAACAATGCAAGATACTGAAAAGCAATGTCAGGTAGACAGACATACTGGTTAATTTCTCATGCACAAGTTCAAATTATAAATGGGAATTTGGCCTTTTTGATAAAATATAGTAGAAGGTATTAGGCATCAAGTGCTTCGTTCCACATTTGAAAGTTGACTGGAAGAAGGATTTGTGTTCAGGAAGATCATTTTCATCCAACTGTTTACACTGTTGTTTATATTGTTTTACTTACAGTCTCCAATAACTTAACCTCTTTTCACTACTCTTATCTTCATTAAAATTTCCTTTTCTCCCCAAAGATCTCAGCTTTTGCCTACATGTTAGAAAGAGATCTTTCTTATTAGGGAATGACTGAGGCATAGAAAAAAAAAAATACAAGTATTTGCCAGCACATGTAGTTTAAGAATTCTTCTAGAGACTTGCAATTATGTTTTTTTTTTCATTTAGACTTCACAGCAACCAAGCCTGACAAAGTAAATGGTTCTATTCTCATATTATAGTTGAATTAACCAAAAGTCACCAAAGAGGTTAAGGTCACTTAGCTAGTGTATGGAAGAGTGTGGTTTTGAAAGGAGTTCTGTTTGTTTCCATAACCGTGCCTTTAGATGTGTACTTCTATGCCTATTTGGACCTTTTAGGGGTATTAGTGTGGGAAAACATAATTAGCACATTGTCACATACCAATCTATTTTTGATGGAAATATTGGAGATCATGACAAAATAAAGTATAGGAGGCAGCATTGGGAGGGAAACCAGGCATAGCAGGTGGGCTTTCTCCACCATTAGAACTGAATACAGACTTTAATCTATAGCCAGTGTATGGGTGAGACTAGTCCTGAGTAAAATGCCTTTTATCTCAGCAATCTTTTCCTATGTGAAGATTACATGTCAATATATTATACTATTTTAATGCAATTTTATTTCACTTCCTAGAACTAGTTTCCATAACTGAGTCTCTTAAACAGATCGTTGATAAGCTAAAAGATTTGGCTCAATTCAACATCTATTTAGGACTTACTGTGTATCACTGGAGTAGGCTGGAGAGTACCTGGAAAGTCTAGACTTAGGGAATTCCTTTAAGAATCTTGACTGAGGGTTAAAAGAAAATAGGGCCAAGTCTAAACCAAGAAAAAATACTTTTAAGTCTGGGAGAAATTCAAGAATCTTGGGGAGTTCCTCTTGTGACTCAGCAGGTTAAGAACCTGACAAGGTGTCTGTGATGATGCAGGTTCGCTCAGTGAGTTGAGGATCTGGCATTGCTGCGAGCTGTGGTGTAGGTTGCAGATGCAGCTGGGATCCCGTGTTGCTGTGGATGGTGGTGCAAGCCGGCAGCTACAGCTTGAATTCAACCCCTAGCCCAGGAACTTCCATATGTAGCAGGTGCAGCAGCCATAAAAAGAAAAAGGAAAAAAAAATTAGAAGTTGAGAGGAAAAGAGCTAGTAAATGGGGAAGGAGCAGTGGCAAGAAAGAGGCAATGAATAATCCATAGGTAAAATTCTAGTTCAGAGCCGAATAAATCCAGGGCAGGGGTGGAAGGATCATGTCCCACCTTACCTGTCTACTGCGCAGCCTCACTGGCCCCGGGCAGCGTCTTCTGAAAGCAGACAGAGCTATACTCGCTGGATCCCATTGTCACAGGGACAAACTTGAAAGGCAACTTTTTCATCTGGGGACAAGTTATAATTGCATGTAACATATTTTTCCAAAGTGGAGTAATTTTCCGTTCAGAAATATTTGAGTAGTGACTTCATGATTATGCTGTGTTTTTTGTTATTCATTTGTTTACTGAACATATGACCAACACCACGGAAAATCTCTGTCGGAAACCTTAGTGTACTCTCACAGTGACCTTGATAGACGAGTGACAACTGTCATTCCCACAGGTATCAGCATGATGGATCTGAGGTACTTCATGATGACATACTACTGGAGGTCACAGATGGCACAAATTCAGCAGACTCTGTTCTATATGTTGAGGTATGTAGTAAGTTCACATGGAAATAAAGAGTATAGAAATATCTCCCTGGTTCCTACAGAGATAAAGCTTCTGGGATTTCCCTTTGTGGCACAGCAGAAATGAATCTGACTAGTATCCATGAGGATTCAGGTTCAATCCCTAGCCTCGCTCAGTGGATCAGGGATCCAGTGTTGCCGTGAGCTGTGGTGTAGGTCACAGATGCGGCTTCGATCCTGTATTGCTGAGGCTGTGGTGTAGGCCAGCAGCTGCAGCTCTGATTCAGCCGCTAGCCTGGGAACCTCCATATACCATGGGTGTGGCCCTAAAAAAGCAAAGAAATAAAAATTTTTAAAAAAGAAAGAAAGCTTACAGTTTGGAAAACTCTTAGGGTCTCTGATAGAAATGGACACACGTGGACTCCAAAGCAGGAAGCTGTCTGCCTATATCTTTGAATGTGTCAGGATAGGCAATAGAAAGCTAAATTACTTTGGTGAAATGGTTGTACTGTTTTCTCACTCCCCTCCATTCAAAGGTAGAACTACTCTGACCTCAAACCCGGAGACTTAATTTTAAAAGTGAATCAGTTCCATATATAAATCAGTTCTGATATTTTGAACCATCACACTCAGGGATATTTATTTAGCAGTTGGGCAGGTTAGGCTAGCATCACTAGGGTTTTCCCTGTTGTGTGTGTTGTGACCCTTTGTGAATTCTGGTTCTATATACCCATGGTCTGTTTGAGGGGATTATTTTTCCCCTTTTGACAAAGGAAGGAAAATCTGCACCTAACAGTTGCGTACATACTAAAAGGCCTGATGGGAACCCCTGAGTTTCTCTGTTGTGTGATCACCTACGTCCACAAGTGCAACTCAGAGGATTTGCAGTGTTTATGGTTAGTGATAAAGGACGCTCTGCATAAGACTTATTACACTTCCTGAAGACCTAGTAATGATTCTTCCTGTGCCAAATGATATTCCTATTTGAATTTTGTCCGATCTTTGTGATGCAAAGTGATTATTAATGGCAATAATAACGTGTTTGGAAGATATTTTGCAGTTAATAATTAAGAATGATGACATCCATCTAGTGTTTTAAGATGTATACAGGAAAGAAATTATTCCCATTTTCTAGCAAAGGTCTGAGAAGTTTCAGTGACTTGTCCAAAGCCATTAACTTGACCTTGTAGACCAGGGCTGGCATCTCCACTCTGGTACTTAAGTCAGCGTTCTTTATTCTTCACAACTGCCACAAATCGACATTACCAGGTGATTATAATTATCACCCTTGCTAACATTTGCGGCATGCTTATCCATGACAGTCACAATGCAGAGCCCCTTCCTTCCATTTCCCCACTTAGTCCTTGTGATGGTCCTGTATCTAGATGAAAAGCTATATTATTTCAGCTTCAAAAAGGAGAGTTTTCCTTATTTGTAGACTTTTACATGTAGAGAAGATTTCTATGAAGGACTTTTTTTTTTTTCCTGCAAAGCAAATTTTAGGTGAAAATTCCAACCCCATCTTCTTATTAATGACCGTAAACAGTGCATTGGGGAAAAGAGTCTATTTATTGTTACTTTTTAGATAAAAGGTCATGGCCTTTGAAAAGTCAAGCAGAGATAGAGGCAATTTCTGAGCAATTTTATGTGATTCCTTTTAATTTTAATTTAATTTAATTTTTTATTACTCAAATGAATTTATCACATCTGTAGTTGTATAATGATCATAATAATCCAATTTCACAGGATTTGGGTTATGGGATGGAAATCCTGTGATTTTTTTTTTTAATCCAGGAGGAATGTTTTTAATTTTGTTGCTTTGAACTTTATTATGCATTTGAAAGCTGAGGCTATTTTGTGAACTGCTGCAAGATAATGATCATGAATGTAGTGGTGAGATTAATCTGAGAGAGTCAAGAACAATAAAGAGGGTCTTCGATGAATCTACTCAGAAGACTTGAACAAAGATATTGTTTCTTAATAAGCCAATAGAAAATTGAATAGAGTATTGCATACTTTTTATACTTTTAATTAAATAAATAAGCCTGGGTACATCACCCCATCCCTCTACCGGTTAAAGGAAGTTGTCAACATAATTCCATGTATATTTGCGGTAGAGTTCTTAGCCTGTTGAAATCACAGGATAATCAGGCATGTATATGTAGTTATATTCATTCATTCATTTATTCCATAAATAACAAGTGCCTTCTATATGCCAGGTCCTATGTTAACTGCTTGAGGTATGATGGTGATGAACAAGACTTAAAATTCCTTTTCTCTTAGAGTTTATGGGCACGAGAAGAAGGCATGTTTTAAATACATTATCACTGAAATAATAGTTAAAATATGGATGTGATCTACAAGTAAACACAGTACTAAAAGAGAGTAAACAATAGAAGTTTCCGAGTGAGTCTGAACTTTTCCTGGAGGAATCCCCATGTTGCCTGAAGGGGAGGAGATTACCAAAGAGTTAGGGGAGTGTACACCAGGCAAGAGGAAGAGAAAGGAAGCACAGGTGGTGCAAAGACCTGACGTATGAAGAGCACACTGTCTTGGGGTAAAAATGGAGTGGAGTGGCAGAAGCACCGCACTGCATGAGATGAGGCCAAAGATACCCTATGAGAAACACTGGAGAGCCACTGAAAGTTCCCACAGGGTGGTGATTTGATGAAAGTCTCATTTTAAAAAGATCTCATTGGCTGAATCATGGGGAAAGGAAAAGTAGGGATGAGAGTACTCACAGGGCAGATTTGATAAAGAAACATGCACCACATACCAAGTTGTAGTTTTCAACTCAGAGGAGCAGTGTTCTTCATTCTTGTTTAGAAGACAGACCTCTTCAAATGGCTACAACATTAAATTTTTTTTTTAATTTTTATTGAAGTGTAGTTGATTTACAATGTGCCAATTTCCATGTACAGCACAGTGACCCAATCACACACACACATATATATACACATTCTTTTTCTTATACTCTCTTCCACCATGTTCTATCCCAAGAGACTGGATATTGTCCCTGTGCTGTACAGTAGGACCTCATTGCCTATCCATTCTAAATGTAATAGTTTGCATCTCCTAACACCAAACTCTCAGTCCATCCCCTCCCTCCCCTCTCCTCCTTGGCAACCACCGGTCTGCTGTCTATGTCTGCGAGTCTGTTTTTATAAAAATCTTTTTAAATTCAGAAAGCCAATGTGATCCCTTGTTGCTTTCCTTTCTACTTGGAGTTTTATTTTCACGACAGTGAGAAAAAAATGTTTTATCAAGTTGAAAACTGGCATTGATTTAATGGTTATGGAGTTTCAGATTTAACTCAAAATGTTTGAAGTGCAGCTGCTGCTTATTATGAATCCAAAGAAACTTCCTGGGTGGCAGGAAGTTGAGGGCGGAGGAAAGCTTTGTAATCATCAAGTAATTTGAAATATAAATAATGTTGATGTGGTAAATGTAAACGCATCTGACAACAAGGACTAGATTTCTTCTAGAATATGTGTAGATTTAACTGAGGAGGAGAAGGGCTTTGGTGAAGGAGGCTTTATAGTACATTTACATTTTGTCTGCCTAGAAACAAACGAGAGCTTTGAGAAATGGGAAAACCATAACTATACTCTCCCATTCCCTCCTAAAATGGCTCTCTTGTGGGTCATGTCTGGAAAGATGGTCCATATGGGGAAAGTTAAAAGATACAGGCTGCTTGGCCACATTCCATGGCTATTGTTTCACGTGGCTGGAAGATGGAAAATGCCTGTCATTACAGTTATGAGCTATGGGTTACCAGTCGAGCAACTTGCCATTGCTTTCTTTTTCTTAAAAACAATCCTTTTTTCTCTGCTTAGGTGCTTCCTGTAAATGACGAGCCGCCAGTCTTAAAGGCAGACCTCATCCCCACGGTGCCCTGCTCAGAGGGTGAAGAGGTGGTTATCACCTCTGAACACATCTTTGCCACCGATGTGGACAGTGATGATCTGCAACTGATGTTTGTGATTGTTCGAGAACCTCAGCATGGGGCAGTGAGGAAAGCTGGAGTGACGGTGCATCAGTTTTCTCAGGGAGATGTTATGGCAGGGGCTGTGACATACAAACACACAGGTAAGTGACAGTGTTATGACTAGAATTAGTGCGCGGATGTGGCAATGTGACAGAGTTTTAGCTCACTCCTTGCTTTGGGCTCCGATAAGCTAACTGTCCTAATGTTTGCTTCCATTAATCAAGTAGCAGCAGCAGCCTGGGTCCCATTTTTCAAGTGTGATCACTATATTTAGAAGTATTTCTTTCTTTTTTTTTTCTTTTTTCTTTTTGGATGGCCGCTCCTAAGGCATGTGGAAGTTCCTGGGCCAGGGACTGAATCTGAGCCACACCTGTGACCTAAGCCACAGCCGCAGCAATGCCAGTTCCTTTAACCCACTGCACAGGACCAGGGATTGAACCCACACCTCTGTAGCTACCCAAGCCCCTCAGTCAGATTCTTAACCCACTGCTGCACAGTGGGAACTCCTCAGAAGTATTTCTTGATCTCAGTAATATAATGAATTTCACTGAGTGGAGAAAGGCAAGAATTATTGCCACTCTGTTCCTGATGCTTCCTCATAGACTTCAATATACCCTGGATTGTCCTCATACCTGTTTCAATCATTTTGAATAAGACTGGCCATCATAGCTTCTGGATCCATAAATCATAACTGAAATGCCTGAAGTAGGCTCCCTAAGATAATTACATTATTAATTTGAAAAGTTTTCTGATTACCGGGTACCTCCTAAAAAGTAACTGCTCTTCCCTTTGAGTTCTTGAAAAGCACAGATGATGTCTTACACTTTTGTGTAACTCACCCTCAGTATGTGACAGTGGTGGACACAGATTAAAAATACAGTAAATGCTTGTTTATTAGCATTGTAGTTACGTGTATAGCACTGTATTATGTGGTTCTCCAGGTGGCATTTGTTCCTTATGTAAGATGTTCACATAAAGAAATGGTTAATTCAGGAGTTCCTGTTGTGGCTCAGCAGTAACCAACCCCAATTAGTGTCCATGGGGATGAGGGTTCAATCCCTGGCCTGCTCAGTGGGTTAAGGATCCAACGTGTCTGCAAGCTGCAGTGTAGGTCACACATGACTTGGATCTGGCATTGCTGTGGCTGTGGCATGGACCAACAGCTGCAGCTCCTATTTAAACCCTAGCCAGGGAACTCCCATATGCCACAAGTATGGCCCTAAAAAGCAAAAAAAAAAAAAAATGTTAATTCAAAATCTGATGTCTGCAAGGCATAGTACTGAGCACTATGGGCTACAGAGGAGAGGAGTATATACAGACCCTAATATGAAGGATTTTTGATTTCAAGTAGTCGACAAACCAGTCACATGTAAATATGACAGTGTGACTATCTGCCCATCATCACGTCATCACCCATCTGATTTCAAAGTTGGGGGCACTTTCTCAGTCATAATACTATATACTCCTCTAGCTAACTTTTATCCCACTCCCATGAAGTTTCTTGTGTACTCATCCACATGCCTCTCTAACCTGTAAATTCTGTGAGCGTGTGTGTGAGGCCAGGTGAGTGGTCGAGAGTTATCGGAATTCAAATTGTTTTCTTATTTGAAGAGACAGAATACAAGCAGTGAGATTGGGGGGGGTGGAATTCCAGGAGGGGGGCTGAGATAGTTAAGGATTAATTTGGACATGGGAGGAAACATTTTGAAATATTTTATATGTACTTTGCAAGACAATGATTTATTAGAATATCAGTGGTCACATGGCCAGTTAGCATGGTACATTTTAGTCACTCCGCCAGACATCTTTTTTCTTTAAATGGTATTTCCTCATCTTTTTCTCTATGTTAAATCTTAGGATAGGTTGGTTGACCCTTTCCTTTTCTGAGGAGTGTGATCCACTTGCTCGATATCTCTAAATGCCCCTCAAGAGCTCACAGCTAGGTGCTTCTTTTTGATTTCCCAGGTCGATCTCAAACAGACTAGCAGAAAAGCAATCCAGACATCAATGATTGTTGTTTGATACATAATTTTAACATCTTTGGCAGGCTTATGCAGCATAGATAAATCGGGGGTGAGTTGAATCTATCTTCTCTTCCTGGGCCTTGTCCCAGGTGCAAAGCAGCAGGTGTACACAGGTATAGCTCTCTTTCGGTGTGATGGCCATGTAAGGGAGTGTTAACATTTTTTTTTTTCCATAAGATGTAGGAGTAATTGAGACAAATTATTTTGGGTAGATATTTTTGATTACATTGAAAAATTAGCAGTAATTCTGTATTCAAATGAAGTTTTGTTATTTGAATGTTATATTTTCTTGTAATAGTCACTTAGTTACTCAATTGGTTGTTATTTAGCACTGTGCTAGGTTAACTAAAGAGAACTGTAGTACTGTAGGACCTAAAGTTTCAGTGGCCCTGTTCTTCCATACATTGGTTCTAAAGATCACCAGAGAACAGTTATGTCATCATTTTTTTTTATTCTGTTTTATTTCTATGATTATGAAAATAATACATCCTTATTGCGGAAAACTTGAAAGAGTATTGTGAAGTTTTGAATAAAATCACCTTATTTGTCTCTCAAAGATAATCACTCCTAACATTGCAGTATTTTCTAACTGTAATTTTTAACATAGTTGCCATCATATTGTATGTGTAGTTTTGTGGATTACTTTTTATTTAGATTATCACCTAAAAATGTTTGTTAAAATATTTATTAAATGTCACAAAATTGTAAACATGTTTTAATAATGGAATAATAGTTTATGATATAAAATTACATTATTAATTTGTTATTCTACAAACATTAAACATGAGGTTGTTTAAAAATTTCCTTTCAAATAGCAGTACAGTTAACCATTTTAAATATAAATCATATCTTTAGACTCTATTTCATTTCAAGGTAAAGAATTCTTTCACCCATATTTGTAACCTTTTTTGTGGCTTAACGCTCAGCCAACTTTTTCAGCTCTTTCTGTAGATGTGTCCTAGGCTTCCATTATATTGAAATTACATTTATGGAATGTTCCATGTTTGCTTTTTTTTTTTTTAAAGCTGACTTCTTTTCCTAGAAAGATTTTTCCATTTCTCTTCTCAATTCCCTTTCTCTACATGTCCTCTTCCAACCCCCAGTTCTCTGCCTTATCTGCCTTGTAAGCTACTGATCATTTAATGCTCAGTACAAAGCCAGCAAGACCATCTGGAAAGACTTCTCTAGCATGTGTGCCCTGCCCCCAATGCCATTGTTAGCCAGTACTCTCATCCTCCTTCACCTCTAGCACCTAGTACATAATCAGGCTGAGATGGATGAATTTTCCATTTAATAGGTAAAAAATGGCTTAATAGTAGCAATTTCATGTGGTTCCACTTAATACATACACACTCTGTGGTAATCTAACCAAATTGCATTTCTTTCTCTACCATTAGATTGTGTCAACTTCTGACATGTAGTAGGTCTTTGGACATTTGACATAGTTTTGAACAGTCTTTTGACATTTTCAACATGTCTGCCTTTTTCTCTGCTAGAACACCCAGAACATCAATTGTCACATAATAGGCATTAGATATATATTTATTGAGTGAGTGATGAATAAACAAGCTTTATGTCAATATCTTTTTCTATAAAATGTGATTGGATGAGAGATGTCTTTTTTTTTTTTGCTTTTTCCAAAGTTGAAGGTTGGTTGTTTAATTCTAATTCACCTTCAACTCTGTTTTTAAAATAAGTCTAGTTTTCTCGTCCATTGATTACTTGGTTGCTCAGCAGTATCATCTCTGGTTTTCCCTTGCCCTTTTTTTAAACAGGTAGAATAATACCAAGCAAAATGCTCTGTAGATTTGACCAATTTGTCTTGTGAAAAGAAATGATGTCCCTGATCTTTCGTGCCCTAGTCTCATCAAAGCTTCAAACATAATTGCTTCCCTCTTGGGATTTTCAGAGTGATGCATGAGAATTACCAGAAGCACATCTGCAGGACTGTTCTGTCCATAGGATAGCAAGCATTCCTACCTTTGTGCTGTTAGTTAGTAAATAGGACAATCTTCCAAAAAGAACATTGTCCTATTTACTGATTATCTAGTCCTAACATTTTCTTTCTTCTTCCTCTCACTGACTAAGTTGGGGCCATTTTGAATCCCATAGATGTAAGCTCTAAAGAGTAAAAGAACATGAAAATAAATGCCACTTCTTTCCAGGCACTGCTGCTGTTTTGTTAACATCTTGACTATTATATAGTCAAGGAAAATATTGAAACAAATGACAAAGATGTGGATTATCTTTGTGTTTCACCTATCCAGCTTTTTCTTAGTTGATGGTTGTTTATATAAGGTGGTTAATGCAAATGGGAAGACAATTACCAGAGGGACAAGGGTGACTTCTGCTCTCCCTCGGGTTGGTCTTAACACTAACAATTATGAAGGAAGAGTAAAACTATAATGAGTCAAGCTTTGTTTCTCTCCCTTGTTCTTTTGTGAACTGTCAGACTCTTGTTAGCCCTGTTTTGGCCCTCTGTATGGTGATAGATGGCTTGCAGAGATTTCACCAGAGGCAACAGATGGGCATGCATTTCTTTTCATGACCCTAAGTTCATAGTGACAAAACTGAGTTTTATGTTTTAGCCACATAAGTTCCTTCCCTTGCCATTCTATGCTTGTAGAAGAAGTGTGACTAAATTTTCTCTAGCTATTCTAAATTTTTAAAAGTCAGTTTTCAGCTAACGTTGTGTCTTCTAGGTGGCGAGATTGGCCTGGTGCCTTGCTTTGACACCATTACGTTGGTGGTTTCAGACAGAGAAGCTGGGCCTTTTGTTAATGGCTGTTGCTACAGTGGACCTCATGCAGCTGTCCCTATTCATGAGTCCTTTCCGGTGTATGATCTCAACATCACAGTATATCCAGTGGACAACTACTCACCTTCAATTGCAATAGGTGACAATGTTTTTTTTCTTAAAGGTCATTTACCTCACCTAGAGTCATACCTGTGGTCCAGTGAAATAATGATGCACTAGACTTACAGTGAAAATGGAAAACCCAGAGTTCTTGTCGTGGCTTAGTGATTAGCGAACCTGGCATTCATGGGGATGAGGGTTCGATCCCTGGCCTTGCTCAGTGGGTTGAGGATCTGGCGTTGCAATGAGCTGTGGTATAGATCACAAACGTGGCATGGATCCTGCATTGCTGTGACTGTGGCGTAGTCCGGCAGCTGTGGCTCCAATTTGACCCCTAGCCTGGGAACCTCCATGAACTGCAGGTGCAGCCTTAAAAAGATTAACAAAAAAAAAAAAAAAAAAAAGGGAAAGCCACCATACAGAATTGCCTTGGATAATTACCTCAATACAAATTTGTGGAAATTCCAAAATCTATAAAATATTACAGAGCAAAAGAATTTACTTGTTAAAAAACTTAGATAATTCCATATTAAGAAACAATGTGTGTGTGTATGTGTGTTTTGGAATGAGGACAACATTGTAATCCTCAAATATTCTGTTTTTATTTCACATGGGAAAACATCATTTGCCTGCTGGAGACAGAGTAATTTATTTTATCCATAATAATTTCTATTAGAACAGAATGAGTTTACCAGAGAGACCATTTATATATATTTAACCTTATTTGCTTTTTAGAAAGTCATCACTTCATAGGCGTTATGTATATGTTCTGCCTCTCAGAAAAAAAAATGCAAGCATATGTATGAATGTTATTGTAATTTGCAAACTATCTCCCAAGCAATGTTCTGGAAAGGAAGCATTATCCCTGCAGAATAATTAAGCACCAAGGCATGAAAAAAAATGTTCGTTATGAGCAATTCATAATAGTTCTCAGGCAATTAACGCTCTGACAAACAGAGGTAACAACTGATCTTGAAAAGCACATAAACCACATTTAGTGGCTTATCATTAAAACAGTTTGGCAATTCTTATTTTCATTTGTCACTTCTATAGAGACACAAGGGAAATCAGAGTTCCTTGAGAATGACTAAAGGGCTATACTGGAGCATTTAGTATTTCTGCTGTCTTTCTATTATTGTCTGGCTTACTTATACAAGGAAAAAATATAATTCCATAAGTCAAATTAAATTCCACCCATTACCCCTGAATATTTTCACTGTAAGGAGAATTATGTCAAAGGAAATGAACATCTCCCACGGAAGTGTATTTGCATATAGGAGGTGTCCCTGAATTGGAATTTAAATCACTCCCTTTTGTCCTCACTATTCTAACTAGAGGATTTCACAATAAGTCATAATTGTATTATTATTTGTATGCAGGTACCATGTTCATTGTAGATGAGGGTTTCTCAGCAGCCCTTACCATTAACCATTTATCTGCCACTGACCCTGACACTGCAGCAGATGACTTGGAATTTGTTTTGGTTTCTCCTCCCCAGTTCGGCTACCTTGAAAACATACTCCCTTCTGAAGGTTTTGAAAAAAGCAATATGGGCATCAGCATAGGTGAGTCATGCTTTCATGTCCAGCAGTAATTTCACCTATGTTTATGACTTTGATAGGTTAGATCATGTTTAATAACTGGGTTAGGACTTCAGAAATGTTCAAAGCACTATATACATTCAAAGGATTTATTATTATTGCTGATACTTTTGAATATTATTGTTTTTAATTTTAATTTCCCCATGTATGGAAGTTTACTTCGCAATAAGTGGAATTTCACTTGTGCAAAATATAAGAATAAGTACTGAAGAAATAATATTTTAAAAGGCTCTGAAAGAATACTGTGATAGAATAAATCTGGTGGCACTCACTAGTCTCATTCTCAGTTTTTTAGCACTTTTAAAAAATATTGGCAGAAAAGATTAGTAAATATACTATGGAAGTGTTGAAGATAATGACATTGATTTTGAAACCAAAATGTGTCTCAGGGAGTTCTCGCCATGGCTCAGCAGAAACAAATCTGACTAGTATCCATGGGGACGCAGTTTTGATCCCTGGCCTCACTCAGTGGATTAAGGATTTCGCATTGCCGTAAGCTGTAGTGTAGGTCACATATTCAGCTCGGATATGGTTTGCTGTGGCTGTGGTGTAGGCCAGCAGCTATAGCTCTGATTCGACCCCTAGCCTGGGAACCTCCATATGCCACGGGTACAGTCCTAAAAAGACACCCCCCCCCCAAAAAAAACTGTATCTCAGATACTTAAACAGCTCTAGTGTTTCAGGCAAAAACAAAACAACCCAAACGAAAACAGACACCAAAAACAAAATTGTCCAAGGACAACACTTTACAAATAAATGAAGTAATTGTTCTTTAAGCACCTCCAGGGCATACCTGTCTTAATATCAGAGAAATATGGATTTAAGATTACTTATTAATGGAGTAACTGAATGTGTACAAAAAACAAGAGCCAGCTATATGCTGCCTATAAGAAACTCACTTCAACTTTAAGGACACACACAGGCTCATTAGAAATAGATGGACAAAAAAAATATTCCATGAAAATGGAAACCAAAGGAGAGCAATATCCTTATTATACACAAAATAGACTTTAAGCCAAACTGTAAAAAGAGACAAAGAAGGTAATTATATAATGTTAAAGGAGTTAATTCATCAAGAGGACATAATAGTTGTAAATGTACATGCACACAACATTGGAGTACCTAAATATATTAACCAAATACTAACAAATCTGAAGAGAGTAATACACAAAAATACAATAATAGTAGGGACTTTATTACCCCATTTTCAACAATAGATCTTTCAGATGGAAGATCAATAAGGAAACATTAGACTTGAATGATGTGTTAGACCAAATGAGCCAAAAAGACTTATATGTACATTCCGTCCAACAAAAGAGGAATACACATTCCTCTCAAGTGCACATGAAACATTGTGGATAAATCATACGGTGAGTCACAAAACAAGTCTCAGCAAATTTAAAAAGATTGAAATCATACCAAGTATCTTTTTTGACCATAAGGGTATGAAATTAAAACCAATAACAGGAGGTAACTAGAATATTCATTAATATACGAAAATTAAACAACACACTTCTGAACAATTAATGGGGTCAAAGATGAAATAAAAAAGAAATTAAAAAATCTGAAAATGAAAATGGAAACACAGCACTCTAAAACATGAAATGCAGCAAAAGCTGCATCAAAAAAGTAATCAACCTAACCTTATGCCTCAAGGTACTTAGAAAAACAGTAATATATAAAGTCCAAATATATAAAGTCCAAACTTAACAGAAGGAAAGAGATAAAGATTAAAGTGGAAACAAATAAAATAGAAAAAACAATAGAAGAGATCAACAAAACTGAGTTAATTTTTTTAAAAAGATAAATGAAATTGACAAATCTTTAGACTTACCAAGAAAAAGAAAGAGGACTCAAATAAATAAAATCTGAAATGACAAAGGTAACGTTACAACTGATACAGAAATATGAAAGTTCGTAAGAGACTACTAAGGACAATTATACACCAACAAATTGGACAACATAGGGACATAATACTTACCAAACCTGAATTCTGAAGAAATAAAAAATCTGAACAGATCAATAACAAGAGATTTAATCAGTAATCTAAAATCTCCCAACAAAGGAACTCCCAGGAGCTGATGGCTTCACGGGTGATTTCTACCAAACATATAAAGAAGAATTAGCACTATTTTTCCGCAAACTCTTTCCCAAAAATGCAAGAGGAAGAAGGAATACTTACAAACTCATTTTACAAGGTTGGTCTTACTCTGATACCAAAGCCAGATGAGGATACTACAAGAAAAGAAAACTGCAGACCAAAACATTTGATGAATATAGATGCAAAAATTCTCCACAAAATGTTAACATAGCAAAGCAATCAATAGCATATCAAAAAGCCATACACCATGATCAAGTGGGATTTATACATGTGGTGTAAGGATAGTTCAACTTAGACAATTCAATAAATATGATACACATTGATAGAATGAAAGACAAAAATCCTATGATCATCTCTGTAGGTACAGAAAAGCATTTGACAAAATTCAGCATACTTTTATGATAAAAACTCGTGACAAGTTGAGTATAGAAGGAACATACCTCAACATAATAAAGGCTGTGTATGATGAACCCACAGCTGGCATCATACTCAACAGTGAAAGCTTGAAAGCTTTCCCTCCAAGATCACAAACAAAACAAGGGTGCCCACTCTCATCACTCCTTTTCAACATAGTACTGAAAGTCATAGCCAGAGCAATTAAGCAAGCAAGAATAAAAGGCCTCCAAATCAGTAGAGAAGAAATAAAATGGTTTTTTTTGCAGATGACATGGTATCATACATAGAAATTCCTAAACACTTCACCAGAAACTGCTAGAACCAATCAAGAGATTCAGTAAAGTTTCAGGGCACATAACCAACTTACAAAAATCAGTTTTCTTTCATACAATAAATTATCTGAAAAAGAAATAGAGAAATCAGTCTCATTTATGTTAGCATCAAAAACCATAAAATACTTAGGAATAAATTAAATGAAGTAGAAGATTTATATACAAAAAGCTGTAAGATGTAGAATTGATTTTTTTATGGCCACACCCACAGCATATGAAAGTTCCCTGGCTAGGGGTTGAATGGGAGCTGCAGCAGCAAGGCTATGCCATAGCCACAGCAACACTGGATCCAAGCCATGTCTGTGTGTGGTAATGCTGGATCCTTAACCCACTGAGCAAGGCTAGGGATCAAACCTGCATCCTAACGAACACTTTCTTGGGTTCTTAACTGGCTGAGCCACAACGAGAACTCCAGAGTTGATATCTTGATGAAAGAAATTGAGGAAGACACAAACAAACTGAAAAATATCCTATATTCATGGATTGAAAGGGTTAATATTGTTAAAATGTCCATACTACCCAAAGCTATCTATACATTCAGTGCAATCCCTATTAAAATCCCAATGGCATTTTTTTACAGAAATAGAACAATCAATACTAAAATATGTATGGAACCACAAAAGACCTCAGATAGCCAAAGCAGTCTTCAGAAAGAGGAACAAAACTGGAGCCATCACACCTCCTGATTTCATGCTTTTATTACAAAGCTATAGTAATCAAAACAGTATCATATTAGCATGAGTATAAACACATACATCAATAGAACAGAATAGAGAGCCCAGAAATAAAGCCATGCATATATAGTCAATTAATTTTTAACATGGAGTTAAAAATATGCAATGGGCTGGGAGTTCCTGTTGTGGCTCAGCAGTAACGAACCTGAGTAGGATCCATGAGGATGCATGTTTGATCCCTGACCTCACTCAGTGGATTAAGGATCTGGCGTTGCTGGGAGCTATGTTGTAGTTTGCTGATGCTGCTTGGATCCCATGTTGCTGTGACCGTGGTGTAGGCCAGCACATGTAGGTCCAATTTGACCCCTAGCCTGGGAATGTGCATATGCTGTGGATGCAGCCCTAAAAAGCAAAATATATTCAAGAAATGGTGCTGTTAAAAATGGACAGCCACATGGAAAGCAAAAGAATGAAACTGGATCACTATCTCAAACCATATAGCAAAAATTAACTCAAAACAGATTAAAGACTTTAATATAAGATTTGAAATCGCAAAACTCCTAGAAGAAAATATAGGCAGTAAGCTCCTTCATGTGGGTCTTGGTGATAATTTTTTTTTAATTTGATGCCAAAAGCAAAGGCAAAAAAGAAAAAATCATTAAGTGGGACTGCATTAAACTAAATTTTCTTCTTTATGGAAAAGGAACAGTCAACTAAATGGAAAGGCAAATATAGAATGGAAGAAAATATTTTCAAGCCATACCTCAGATAAAAGATTAAAGTCTAAAATATATAAATTACTTATATAACTCAATACAAAAATCCCAAACAATCTGATGAAAAAATGATCAGAGGACTTGAACAGACATTTCTCCAGAGAAGTCATGCAGATGGTGGAACAGGTACATGAAAAAGTCCTCAGCATCATTAATCATCAGGGAAATGACAATTGAAACTACAATGATACATCACGTCCCACCTGTTAGAATGGTTCTTAATAAAATGACAAGAGATAACAAATGCTGTGAGGATGTAGAGAAAGGGGTACCCTGGTACACTGTTAGTTGGGAATATAAATTGGTACAGTCACTATGGAAGCACCTCAAAAAATTAAAGGTAGATCTTCCATATGATCCAGCAATTCCACTTCTGACCAAAGGAAATGGAAACAGGATATTGAAGAGATATTTACACTTCCATGCTTGTTACAGCATTATTCACAGTAGCTAACATATGGAAATAATCTTAAGTGTCTACTGATGGATGAATGGACAAAAGAATGTGGTATATATAGACAGTAGAATATTATTCAGCCATGAGAAAGAAAGTAATGCTGCCATTTGCAACAATATTGGGTGGACCTTGAGAGCATTATTTTAAGTGAAGTTCATCAGACAGAGAAAGACCAATACTGTATGGTCTCAGGTGGAATCTAAAAATAATGAACTCATAGAGACAGAAACTAGAATAGTGGTTACCAGAGGCTGAAGCATAGCAATGGCAGAGATGGGGTTCCACAGGGGAGATAGCGGTTGAAGGCTATAAACTTTTGGTTATAAAATGAGTAATTTCTGGGGGTCTAAAGTATGGTAAGATCACTATAGTTAACGGTATTGTATTACCTACCTCAAAGTTGCTTCAAGAGTAGAGCTTTGATGTTCTCATCATAACAATAATAGCAAAGTGGTAATTACATGAGGTTTAATGATATGTTAACTAACCTTCTTTTGATAAATACTTTGTGATATATGCATGTATCAAATCATTATGTTGTTCACCTTAAATTTGCACAATCTTATGTGAATTTATCTCTGTAAAGTTGGGAGAAAGGTGAATTGTTTTACAGTTTATGCATTTTCTCCTGTAACTTAATACACAACAAAGAGCATTTTTCTCTTATGACTTAAGGCAGTATCACCAAAATACCAGGTCAGTTAATTCCACTCAATCCTGTCTGTTGCTTAGTATGTGTGTCAAGCAGGCAGATGATTGATTTACTCTTATTTTGCCTTGATATGAAAGAGATGGTCCTTTTCTTATTCAAGCATGACAAAAACTGCTCACACAGCAGCACTGGTTTTAATCAAAGGAAGGTCTCTCTGACATTCATTCCAAATCCATAAAGAATGTTTACAAAATCCCTACACATCCTGATTAGCAGTTATTGCCCTTCTGTTCTCCATGCAAATTTTAACTCTTCCTTATAATTTATGGATATTTGTTTTTATGTCAATGGTTGATAGCCATTATAGCAGCCCCTAATAGCTGATTCTTAGGTCAACTGCTGTAATTGCTTATGGCTTTCCTGAGAAACAGACTATTGGGTTAAGGATTGAGGACCGGTAGCTTGAAAAATAAATCTTTTTCTTACTTACCTACTCCATCTTGGTGTGCTCTAGCTTCATTTCAGTGGAAAGACATGAAGGCTTTGCACATTAACTATGTGCAGTCCAGGCATCTGAGGATGGAACCAACGGCCGACCAGTTCATGGTATATGTAACAGATGGGAAGCAACGCTCCTCGGAGATACCATTTTACATTATCATCAACCCCACAAATGATGAAGCTCCTGACTTTGTAGTGCAGAATTTTACTGTAAGAATGATGTCAGAACATTCCCTTTCTCTTCTATCATTTTCTAATTTTTATTTTCACCTAGCCAGTTTACATTAGTCTCAGTGCACTTGCATTTAAGTTGATGATGAGTAAGGAGGGCAGTAATCTATGTTATTTAATGCAGTCACTTGAAAAATATTTTTCTTAAGGATGATGGTAATGATAGTAATTGCTAACATACAGCAGTTGCATGGTTGTTATTAGAGTTGCATATCTATAGGATGGAGTATATACTAGGTTGTAGGTATACTCCACACCCTTTAAATGTATTCATATTGAATACTCATGATAGGGTTTTAGGGTGATGATATTATTATTGCCATTTAATAACTGCAAAAATAAGAATTAGAGGTTAAGTTAATGGAGTTCCCTTGTGGTGTAGTGGGTTAAGAATCCAGCATTGTCACTGCAGCAGCTCGGTGCTGTGCGCAGGTTTGCTCCCTGGCCCAAGAACTTCCACAAGCTGTGGGCACGCGCCCCCCCCCCAAAAAAAAAGATTAAAAAAAAAAAGAGATTAAGTTAGTGGCCTAAGATCACAGCTTGGAGGTAAGTGGCATATAGGGGGTTTTGCACCCAAGTGGTCTTATTTTCAACTGCACATCCTCTTAGCCAGTGTGATGGTAGAAGAGGCTCCTAAATCACAAATTACAAGCTGTTTATAAAGATACAGTAAATAAAAAGATAAAATTTGGACTATTATTTTTATGCAGTTTAAAATGTTTTTTTCATTTTTTAATTACTCAAATGAACTTATCACATCTGTAGTTGTATAACGATCATAACAATCTGATTTTACAGGATTTCCATCCCACAGCCCAGGTAAAATGGTTTTTATAGTACATAACAATATTTGTCGGTTTTATTTAAAAATTCAGATATGTAGTTAAAATGGCCCAGGAGAGAACTGCTGAGACAAAAGCTGTTTTCTTTTTAAGAATAATAATAGATACACTGGGCTAAAGAAGTTAGAATATTGAGAAGCATACACAGTGAAATATGAAATTCTCCTTCCTCAACAGACCCTACCCATAGTCACTCTCCATCAGTTGAGTTTTTAGTGATTAATTCCCACAGAAATAATTTGTGCACATGCCAGTGATATGTATGTGTATATGTGATTTTTCTGTATGTTTTTTTACCTATATATGAAAAATCATACCCTACTATCTACTTAAAAAACACTTAAAAACTTAATTTTGTATATGTAAATCTTATATCAGCATATAATCCTTTTAAACAATCCTAATTTTGTATAATTATTTAAAAATTATAATTATTTTTGTGTAATTATTTTTGTATAATATAAAAAGTATTTTTGGATAGCAAATCATGATTAAATGAATAAGCGTGGGCTTTGGAATAAAAGGGGCTGGGTGCTAGCTGTAAGGTCCTGGGTTAGTTATTTCTCCTTGTTTCTGTTTCCTCATCTGCAAAGCATGTATCAAATCTTTCTTCGGGGGTAGCCACAATGATCAGGATGGTCAGGCACATAGAAAACCCTTAATAAACAGGTACATTCATATTATTGTTTGTCATTATGTTTGTCATTTTTTTTTTTGGACATTAACCAAAGCACATTATCTATTTTGAAACCATTATTTTGTCTTATTTTCCAGTAAGAATTATCAGATTCTAAATGCTGAAGTCTTTATTTGATTTTAATTTTCTACTGAGTCTTAATGGTATAGGAGAGCCACCTCAGGATGAGATTTAAGAGCCAGCTCCTGCCTCTCCTCTTCTGTTGGCACATGGACTTCTCTGGAGAGCACTTCAGTAATTATGAGAAAGAAAAAAAAAATCACAAATGATTCCTTCTATCCCTAACTCTCTTGTCTTGTATGTATCTAGGGTTGGGATTTCTGAAATAATTAGGCCACTGGGAATTTGTCTCTTGCTCTTCTCTGAAAGTAATCATACTTTTTTCCCCTCAGTGCATTCCTTGGAGAAGCTGTTGAAAAGCAACAACTATGGAGCCCCAGGTGTTCCTGAAAGAGCTGGCTTTAAGCTTCAAGCGATTTTTTTAATAGGCATATTTATTTTGCTCTCTTGTGAAAAAAAGGGTATTTATTTTGTAGCTAGCTGGGCTCCCATCAAGTTGTGCTGCAACTTGCAAATAAATAAATAAATAAATAAATTGAGGTCTTAGTTTATTATAATCCATTTCAAAGCTGTCTACTAGTGAGTTTCTGCATTATGTGTATATTGAGCTAAACCATCTATGTATAACCTCAGTCAACAATTGAATGTGCAAAAAAGAATCCCACAGTTTTTTCAATCAAGTTTCCTAGCCATCTTGCAAATGAATTTATCATTTTGTAAATGAGAATGGTTGCCATACAGTGAGTCCAAGAACCCCAAGCTTTATAAAGAAAGATAATTAGAACATCTTTTCAGGCTACTTTATTTATTTAAGTTTTTGGAGAAAAAGGCAAGTTTCCATCAAAGATAATTTCATAATTCTTTTTGGGAGGGCAGGGATCAAACCCATGCTACAGTTGCAGCCTGCACCACAGCTGCAGCAATGCCAGATCCTTAACCCATTGCACCACAGGGGAGCTTCCTGATTTCACAATTCTATCCTTGTGCATTAAATTATGATACCATCTTAGTTATTAACAAGTAGGGTGGATAAAAGAAAGCCAGCATAATTTTAGCTCAAATATCAGATGTTATGATTCTTCTTTATACACATTCAGGGAAGAGTAGCTGTCGGAAGGCTCTTGTCAAAGTTATTAAGAGATATTGAAGAGAAAGTTCATTTTTACAAGTATGTCTCCTTCACAGCTAAAATGTCTACTCAGATGGGAAGACACTCCTCGGCTCCTCCACCCCTTGCATTTCTTGTTTAGTCATATTTAGTAGCACTAGATAATTTCCTTACATTATAATTCTTGATGGATAGGCCCTCCCAGTCTCATCTGACTTTGATTCCTTTGGATATGCACATTTCCACAATGTACAGTGACACTGCAGGTGCCCAATAAGCACGTCAAACTTCTATACTCACATTATTTAGATCTTTTTGCTATATTTCAGAATAGGAAACAGGAATATTTCATTGCTATGAGAAAAAGAAGACAAAGGCTAAGTACCATGTCAATTGTACTCATGGTTCTAAATAACCTGTAGGAGCTGAAATGCATTTAGTTTTCTTTGTGCTGGAAGGATTATGAAGTGTGAAGTCATTCAGGAAAATTAAAGGTGTTATGATTAGGCAGAAATAAGGTACCCAGAATTAAAATACACACCATTATGCATCCAGAAGCATCCTCTCCATTGTTATTGACTGTAATTGAAATACAGACATTTTTACTACGGTGATAGAAATTAAAAACATTCAATGCGAATAGCAGATATTTGTGCCATTTCTAAAACAGAAACGCAAGAATTGTGAAAGCAACATGGTCCAGAAGGTTAAAATAACAAGTTAGGATCTGAAGACAGGGTCTGCACTCGGTTTTACAACTGAACTCTGTGACTTCCAGAAAGCAAGCATCCTTTTGGTTGCTTTTCCCCCTACCTTTAAATTATGCATTATATGGATATGAGATTATGTGTAATTCTCCTTAGTCCTTCATGGAGGACTTTGAAATGAAGTGCTTTGAAATATTCAGAAAAAAAATGTGAGAAGTATTAATGGATTTGTTTTTGTCTTCTAAGGTCATGTTAAATCAGAAACTTCTTTTTAGGACCATATTACATATAAATCTCATGGAAAGTTTGCAAGGATATCTTAAAATTATTCTAGGATATCTTAAAATTATTTGTTTTGAGCAGTTTGCCGAAAGAAAGGTTTTACTTCATCTGTAGCTGACTTTTCTGACTTGTTTTGCTTTAGGTGTGTGAGGGTCAGATGAGAGAGCTGGATTCTTCCATCATCAATGCTGCTGACCTTGACATTCCTAAGGACGCTTTGCTCTTCACCATCACTCACCAACCACGTCATGGCTTCCTCATCAACAAAGTGTTTATCAAAGACTTTTCTCAATACAAGCAGCCTGCCAGCCCTAACCAGAAGCACGAACTTGTTTACAATTTTTCCATGGAACTTCTCAAGAATGGTATGCCATGTTTCATTTCACTTTGTCGATGTCGATTATAATAATTTAACCCAGAAAAGACAATAATAAATCACAGAAATAGGATGTGAAGAAATGACATTCACCTACTTTATTCATTTATCCCTCCAGGGTTTTTCTCTGGGCTCTGGATTAATGCAGGGTGGAAAGCCCCAGAGAGAGAGAGTGGGTAATTGAACAGGAAATAACATGTTTTCTTTCACTTTTAGAGCATCTATAACAATGATATTTGTGATTTGGGGTATTACCTCAAGCTTTTAATGTCTTAGTAAAAAATTCCTCTTTAAAACTATTGAGATCATGGACGTAAATTTGAGTCTTCTCTACCAAAACTTCCACATTTGTAGCAAATATAGAGCAACATGTAATAACTCATAATATCTGAAGAGATAATTTGTTCTTTAAGGAAATGATCCACTGGAATAACAGCCTGAATTATTTTTATATATTTATTTATTTATTTATCTACTTATTTATTTATCTTTTCTGGGGCCGCACCCATGGCATATGGAGGTTCCCAGACTAGGGGTCAAATCAGAGTTTTAGCTGCTGGCCTAAACCACAGAGCTGCATCTGCAACCTACACCACAGCTCACAGCAATGCCAGATCCTTAACCCATTGAGTGAGGCCAGGGATCAAACCTGCAACCTCATGGTTCCTAGTCAGATTCATTAACCACTGAGCCACGAGGGGAACTCCTAAATTATTTTTTCATTATTCTTTTTGAAAAATTAATCTTTTCTCATTTAACATATATATGCATGCTTTAAAATGTTTGAGAAAAGTGTGCTGGTTCTACAATCACCGTCTACTCTCACTCTCCTTCCTGCCCTGCCTCCCAGTATTCTGTTTACCCCTCCTGAGTGGTCCTTTCCCTCCTTCACTGCGCCAGACAACACCAGCCTTCAGAATCAGTCCACTATGGACCTCTCCGTGGAGCTCACCCCACCTTCCAAACACTTCTTTCTCTCCATTTGTTTCATCCAGCACTTGTTCGACGTTTCCTACTGTCTTTTTATTATTATGATGATTATTATTCTCTTTTTTGTCCATCCCATGCCATATGCAATTCCCGGGCCAGGGATCATATCCATACTGAAGTCGTGACCTATGCTGCAGCTGCAGCAACAACGTATCCTAAATCCACTCTGCCTGCCTGAGATCAAACCTGCATCCTCCCTCTGTGGAGATGCCACTGATCCCCTTGCACCATGGCAGGAACTCCTACTGTCTAAAAAAAAAAATTAAAGTATAGTTGATTTATAGTATTGTGCCAATTTCTGCTGTATAGCAAAGTGACTCAGTCATACATATATATGTTTCTTTTACTCATATTATCTTCCATCATTTTCTTTGTCAAAAGATTGGATATAGTTCCCTATGCTTATCTCCATTGTCTTTTAATTTTTTTCTTTCCCCAACTAGAGTGTAAGCTCTCTGCTCCAAAGTTTATGTTTCAGGTGTTGCACCATATCATCTGAATTGGAAAAGCTAATTCACATATTTCTCAAATGCAAACATGTTTTATCATATGCAAAGAAATCGGTTGTAGAGCTTAAATGGTATTACCAGACAAATAACTGTGTGTGGTGAATAATACAATATACAGTTACAATATTTTTGGAAATTTAAGACCAAGGCAAACGAAATTGTAATTCAAATGTTATTCTCGAGAAAGACAGTTTTTTTTTTCCCCTCTGTACAGCAAGGGGGTCAGGTTATCCTTACATGTATACATTACAATTATATTTTTTCCCCTACCCTTTCTTCTGTTGCAACATGAGTATCCAGACAAAGTTCTCAATGCTATTCAGCAGGATCTCCTTGTACATCTATTCTAAGTTGTGTCTGAGAAGCCCAAGCTCCCCATCCCTCCCACTCCCTCCCCCTCCCATCAGGCAGCCACAAGTCTCTTCTCCAAGTCCATGATTTTCTTTTCTGAGGAGATGTCCATTTGTGCTGGATATTAGATTCCAGTTATAAGTGATATCATATGGTATTTGTCTTTGTCTTTCTGGCTCATTTCACTCAGTATGAGATTCTCTAGCTCCATCCATGTTGCTGCAAATGGCATTATGTCATTCTTTTTGATGGCTGCGTAGTATTCCATTGTGTATATATACCACCTGTTCCCAATCCAATCCTCTGTCGATGGACATTTGGGTTGTTTCCATGTCCTGGCTATTGTGAATAGTGCTGCAATGAACATGCGGGTGCATGTGTCTCTTTTAAGTAGAGTTTTGTCCGGATAGATGCCCAAGAGTGGGATTGCGGGGTCATATGGAAGTTCTATGGATAGATTTCTAAGGTATCTCCAAACTGTTCTCCATAGTGGCTGTACCAGTTGACATTCCCACCAACAGTGCAGGAGGGTTCCCTTTTCTCCACAGCCCCTCCAGCACTTGTTATTTGTGGATTTATTAATGCTGGCCATTCTGACTGGTGTGAGGTGGTATCTCACGGTAGTTTTGATTTGCATTTCTCTTATAATCAGGGATGTTGAGCATTTTTTCATGTGTTTGTTGGCCATCTGTATATCTTCCGTGGAGAAATGTCTATTCAGGTCTTTTGCCCATTTTTCCATTGGTTGATTGGCTTTTTTGCTGTTGGGTTGTATAAGTTGCTTATATATTCTAGAGATTAAGCCCTTGTCGGTTGCATCATTTGAAACTGTTTTCTCCCATTCTGTAAGTTGTCTTTTTGTTTTCTTTTGGGTTTCCTTTGCTGTGCAAAAGCTTTTCAGTTGGATGAGGTCCCATGGGTTTATTTTTGCTCTAATTTCTATTGCTTTGGGAGACTGACCTGAGAAAATATTCATGAGGTTGATGTCAGAGAGTGTTTTGCCTATGTTTTCTTCTAGGAGTTTGATGGTGTCCTGTCGTATATTTAAGTCTTTCAGCCATTTGGAGTTTATTTTTGTGCATGGTGTGAGGGTGTGTTCTAGTCTCAATGCTTTGCATGCAGCTGTCCAGGTTTCCCAGCAATGCTTGCTGAATAGACTTTCTTTTTCCCATTTGATGTTCTTGCCTCCCTTGTCAAAGATTAATTGACCATAGGTGTCAGGGTTTATTTCCGAGTTCTCTATTCTGTTCCATTGGTCTGTCTGTCTGTTTTGATACCAGTACCACACTGTTTTGATGACTGTGGCTTTGTAGTGTTTCTTGAAGTCTGGGAGAGTTATGCCTCCTGCTTGGTTTTTGTTTCTCAGGATTGCTTGGGCGATTCTGGGTCTTTTGTGGTTCCATAGAAATGTTTGGATTGTTTGTTCTAGTTCTGTGAAAAATGTCATGGGTAATTTGATAGGGATTGCATTGAATCTGTAGATTGCTTTGGGTAGTATGGCCATTTTTACAATATTGATTTTCCCAATCCAGGAACATGGAATATTTTTCCATTTCTTAACATCTTCTTTAATTTCTTTGATTAAAGTTGTATAGTTCTCGGCATATAGGTCCTTTACCTCCTTGGTCAGGTGTATTCTGAGGTATTTGATTTTGTGAGGTGCAATTTTAAAAGGTATCATGTTTTTGTATTCCTTTTCTAATATTTCATTGCTGGTATACAGAACTGCAGCTGACTTCTGAATGTTAATCTTATATCCTGCTACTTTGCTGAATTTATGAATCAGTTCAAGTAGTTTGGGGTTGAGTCCTTAGGGTTTTCTCTGTATAGTATCATGTCATCTGCATACAGTGACAGTTTTATCTCTTCTCTTCCTATATGGATGCCTTTTATTTCTTTTGTTTGTCTAATTGCTGTGGCTAGGACTTCCAAAACTATGTTGAAGAGCAGTGGTGAGAGTGGGCATCCCTGTCTTGTTCCATATTTGAGGGAGAAGGCTTTCAGTTTTTCCCCATTGAGTATTATATTTGCTGTGGGTTTCTCAGAAATGGCTTTGATTATACTCAGGAATGTTCCCTTTATACCCAGTTTGGTGAGGGTCTTGATCATGAATGGATGTTGGACTTTGTCAAATGCTTTTTCTGCATCTATTGAGATGATCATATGATTTTTGACTTTTCTTTTGTTAATGTGGTGTATGATGCTGATTGATTTGCGTATGTTGAACCATCCTTGTGAACCTGGGATGAACCCAACCTGGTCATGGTGTATAATTTTTTTGGTATGTTGTTGGATTCGGTTGGCTCAGATTTTGTTGAGAATTTTTGCATCTATATTCATCAATGATATTGGGCGATAGTTTTCTTTTTTGGTGGTATCTCTGTCTGGTTTTGGAATGAGGGTGATGGTGGCGTCATAGAATGTCTTTGGGAGTATTCCTTCTTCTTCAACCTTTTGAAAGAGTTTAAGGAGGATGGGCACCAATTCCTCTTTATATGTTTGATAAAATTCACCTGTGAAGCCATCTGGTCCTGGACTTTTATTTGTAGGGAGTGATTTTATGACCTCTTCAATTTCATTTCTAGTGATCAGTCTGTTCAGTTGGTCTGTTTCTTCTTGATTCAGTTTTGGCAGGCTGTAAGATTCTAGAAAATTGTCCATTTCGTCCAGATTGTCAAACTTGTTGCCGTAGAGTTGTTCATAGTATTCTCTTATGGTTTTTTGTATTTCTGCTGTATCCGTTGTGATTTCTCCTTTTTCATTTATAATTTTGGTTATTTGGGTTCTTTCTCTCCTCTTTTTAGTGAGTCTGGTCAGGGGTTTGTCAATTTTGTTTACCTTTTCAAAGAACCAGCTCTTGGTTTTATTAATTTTCTCTATTGTTTTTTGAGTCTCTATTTTATTGATTTCTTCTTTGATCTTTGTAATTTCCTTCCTTCTGCTGACTTTAGGCCTTTTTTGTTCTTCTTTTTCTAATTCATTTAGGTGGAGGGTTAAGTTGTCCATTTGGGGTCTTTCTTCTTTTTTGAGAAAGGCCTGTATTGCTATGAATTTCCCTCTGAGCACTGCTTTCGCAGCATCCCATAGATTTTGAGAGGTTGTGTCTTCATTATCATTTGTTTCAAGGTAGTTTTTAATTTCCTTCTTGATTTCCTCATTGACCCATTGGTTTTTTAGTAGCATGTTGTTTAGGCTCCATGTAGTAGGTTTTTTCTCTTTCCTTTTCCCATGGTTGGTTTCTAATTTCATGGCATTGTGGTCAGAGAAGATACTTGAGATAATTTCTATGCTCCTAAATTTATTGAGATTAGCTTTGTGTCCCAATATGTGGTCGATTCTTGAGAATGTTCCATGAGCATTTGAGAAGAATGTGTATTCTGCTTTTTTTGGATGTAGTGTCCTGAAGATATCAATGAAGTCTAACTTTTCTATTGTTTCCTTTAGGATCTCTGTTGCTTTATTGGTTTTCTGTCTAGAGGATCTGTCCATTGATGTGAGGGGGGTATTAAGGTCTCCTACTATGATTGTATTCTCATCAATATCTCCCTTTATGTCTGTTAATATTTGTTGTATGTATCTGGGTGCTCCTATATTTGGGGCATATATGTTGACAGTAGTAACATCCTCTCCTTGGATGGATCCCTTAATCATTAAGTAGTGTCCTTCTTTGTCGAGAAAGACAGTTTTTAAAAACTAACACTCAGTGATTATTATTAGATTAAATGAATATTATATGCATGTTGTGTTGTTTGCATTACACAATCATTTTGAAGAAAAAATTTTAAATTTTCATCTAAATTAATATTTCAGTGACATTCTTAGAGTTTAGATTTTTCACCTCTATTTTAGTTTGATTCATTTATGTCTTCCTTTTTTTGGTAAACTTTAGTATATTCTCACCTCTGCCCCCACCAAACATACAGAACTTAGAAACTGCTACCATATTATGTAGTCTGTTTTTTTCTTATCAACTATTATAAGAATCTTTTTACTTTTAAAATATTAAATTGAAAATATGATTGTGATAATTACAATAGTCATTATATAGACTATAATTTTATTACAACTGTCTCCTTTTAAATATGCAGATTTTCATATTTTGATATTGTAAGTTACATAACAATAAATATTTTACATATATTTATGTGACATAAATCTTGGCATCTATCCCAATATTTCTTTTGCATAAATTTTTATAGTGAGATGACTCGATATAAAAAGAGCAGCACTTACAACACTTTTGGGGAAAAAAAATTGTCATTGCCACCATGTGCATGGGTATGCCTATTTTCCTAATCAAGAATGGATATCATTTTTTTTGTCTTTTTGTCATTTTTAGGGCTGCCCTGGTGGCGTATGGAGGTTCCCAGGCTAAGGGTTGAATCCAAACTGCAGCCGCAAGCCTACACCACATCCACAGCAATGTGGGATCTGAGCCCTGTCCGTGACCTACACCACAGCTCACAGCAATGCTGGATCCTTAACCCATCGAGCAAGTCCAGGGATCGAACCTATGTCCTCATGGATACTAGTTGGATTCATTAACTACTGAGCCATGACATGGGAATTCCTTTTTTTGTTTTTGGATATCATTTTTAAAAACCTTTGCAAATTTGTCAATGAGGGGTCTTTTGTTACCTTGATTTGAAATTCTTGGATTATGAGTAGGATTGAACATATTTTCATGTCATTGATCATGTGAATAATGTCTGTTGCCTGTTTTTCTGTCAGTTAATACTGATTAATAAGGGATCATTAAATATTTTTTTTAATATTTTTGTCATGTTACAAATAAGTTTTTCCATGTTTTTTATATAGAGAAATAAAAATTGTAAGTAGTAATATTTATTGTTATTTTTCTTCATGCACTTTTGTTTTTGTATTAGGAAGACCTTCCACAGCCAGGACTAAGATATTTATTTATGTTTTCTTCCAAATCCTTTAAAACATGTTTATTGAGATAAAGCTCACATGCCATAGTATTCACCAATTTAAAGTGCACAGTTCAGTGGTTTTTAGTGTATTCATTATAATCAATTTTAGAACATTTTCATTACTTCCCCCCAAAGTAACCCCATACCTGTTAGCAGTCACTCTTATCCCTCCCTCCCTGAAAACCTGGCAACAGCTAACCTACTTTCTATTTCTATAGATTTGTCTGTTCTGAACAGTTTATATAAGTGAAATCATTAAATGGAATATGTGATCTTTTGTAACTGGTTTCTTTTATTTAGCATAATGCTTTCAAGATTCATCTGCATTATAGCATGAGTCAATACTCCATTACTTTTTATTGACAAATAATATTCTCTTGTATGGACATGTCACAATTTATTTGTCCATTCACGACTTGATAAACATTTGGGTCACTTCTCCTTTTTTTTTTTTTTTTGGCATTACTTGTAGCATATGGAAGTTCCTGGGGTTGAACCCATGCCACAGCAGCAACCTGAGCAGCTGCAGTGACAATGCCAGATACTTAACCCACTGTGCCACATGGGAACTCCCACTTTTCACTTTTTTTCTTTTGGGGCTGCAGGTATGGTATATGGAAGTTCCCAGGCTGGGGCCGAATCAGAGCTATAGCTACTGGCCTATACCATAGCCACAGCAACTCAGGATCTGAACTACATCTGTGACATACACTGCAGCTCACGGTGACACTGGATCCTTAACCCACTAAGGGAGGCCAGGGATTGAACCCATATTCTCATGGATACTCCCTCTACCACCGAGCCATAATGGGACCTCCCTCTACTTTTTAACTATTATGAATAAACTGTTATGAATATTCCAAGTTTTTGTGTGGGTATACATTTTCATTTCTCTTGGGTATATATACATCTAGGATTGGAATTGCTGGATCATATGTCATTTTGAGGAACTGCTGAACTGTTTATTTTCCAAAGTAGCTGAATCATTTGATATTCCTATCAATAACATATGAGTTCCAATTTCTCTACATCCTCACCAACATTTGTTACTGTCCATCTTTTTTACTATAACCATCCTATTGTGAAGTAGTACTTCGTTGTGGTTTTGATTTTGGTTTCCCTAATATCTAGTGGTATTGAGCAACTTTTCATAGGTTTATTGGTTATTTGCATATCATAGAATTATTGGCTATTTGTGTATCTTTTTTTTGTTTTTGCTATCTAGGGCCACACTCATGCCATATGGAGGTTCCCAGGCTGGGGTTGAGTTGGAGCTCCAGCTGCCAGCCTACGCCAGAGCCACAGCAATGCCAGATCTGAACAATTTCTGTGACCTACACCACAGCTCACAGCAACACCGGATACTTACCCCACTGAGTGAGGCCAGGGATTGAACCCACCACCTCATGGTTTCTAGTCGGATTCCTTTCCACTGAGCCACAATGGGAACTCCTTTTGTGTGTGTGTGTGTGCTTTTTAAGGCCACACTTGTGGCATATGGAAGTTCCCAGATTAGGCGTCTAGCCTATGCCACAGCCATAGCAATATGGGATCTGAGCCACATCTGCTACCTACCCCATAGCTCACAGTAATGCAGATCCCCAACCCACTGAGTGAGGCCAGGGATAAAACCTACATCCTCATGGATATTTGTCAGATTCGTTTCCATTGAGCCACAGTGGGAACTCCCTGTATATCTTCTTTGGAAAGAATATCTATTCAAACCCTTATCCCATTTTGTAACTGGGTTATTTGTCTTCTATTATTGAGTTGCTAGAGTTCTTAATATGTTCTGGATCCTAGACGCTTCCTTTTCAAGCATATGATTTGTAAATATTCTCTCCAGTTCTCTGGGTTGTCATTTTGCTAACTCATTGGTATCATTTAGGGCCCAAATTGTCTATTTTTTGTTTGCTGTTCTTTTGGTCACTTGTGCTTTTGGTGTATTATCTAAGAAACTATTGCCTAAAACGAAGACACAAATGTTTTCTTTCAATGGTTTTTCTAGTTTAGCTCTTGGTATTTAGGTCTATGATCCTATTTTGAATTAACTTTTATATATAATGTGAGGTAGTGATCCAATATCATTTTTTTTCTTTTGCCTTTGGGCATCCAGTTGTCCCAGCACTGTTTATTGAAAGACCACTCATTCCCCATTGAATGGCCTTGGGGTCCTTGATGAAAATCAGTTGATCATAAATGTTTGAATTTATTTCTGGACTTTCTTCTATTAGATTAATCTATGTCTATTCTACACCAGTACTATATTGTCTTGATTACTGTAGCTTTGTGGTACACTTTGAAAATGGGGACTGTGAGTCCTCTAACTTTGTTCATCTTTTTCATGACTCTCTTAGCTATTCTGGGTCTCTTGCATTTCCATATGAATGTTATACAGGTTTTAAAAATAGATTGTATTTAAATTTTGATTAGTCTAGAATCTATTTTGGTTATTGGCTTGAGGTAGGGATCTAATTATAATTTTCCATAAGTAGTGAACTAATCTTCTTTGTTTAAACATCCCAACACCATCGTTCTTGGCAATTTATTAAATAATATATCCTTTTCTCAGTGATATTAAATGAGACCCTTATCAAATACAACTTAAATAGGATTTTTTGTATTATTATTTTTTAATTTATTATTTTATATAATGATTTTTTCCATTATAGCTGGTTTACAGTGTTCTGTCAGTCTTCTACTGTACAGCAAGGTGACCCAGTTACACATACATGTATACATTCTTTTTTCTCACATTATCATGCTCCATCATAAGTGACTAGACATAGTTCCCAGTGCTACACAACAGGATCTCTTTGCTAATCCATTCCAAAAGCAAGAATTGGCATCTATTAACCCAAATCCATCCCTTTCCCTGCCCCTTGGCAACCACAAGTCTCTTCTCCAAGTCATGATTTTCTTTTCTGTGGAAAGGTTCATTATGCCATATATTAGATTCAAGATATAAGTGATATCACATGGTATTTGTCTTTCTCTTTCTGACTTTCTCAGTATGAGAATCTCTAGTTCCATCCATGTTGCTGCGAATGGCATTATTTTGTTCTTTTTTATGGCTGAGTAGTATTCCATTGCATATATATATATCACATCTTCCTACCACAATCATCCAACAGATAAGTAGATTAGGAATTTTAATGAACTAAAAGGGTATTCTTCATAAAGCAGCTTAATTTCAACTTCTTGTGCTGATTAATGAGCTCTTGCTGACAACAGTGCCTTGGAAATGAAAACAAATTATCTGTGACATGCTTTGTAATAGTTCAATCATAAAAAAGATTTACTTTCTCTCTTTTTTCCCTTCTTTCAGGAATGAGGTTGATGTATGTACATGATGATTCAGAGAGCCTTGCTGATGACTTTACAATCCAGTTGTCAGATGGGAAACATAAGATATTTAAAACCATTTCTATAGTGGTCACTCCAGTTAATGATGAGAAACCAGTACTGAGCAAGTAAGTTATTTGAAAATAGTCTGTTTCTGATTCTCTATAGACTTCTGAGGTCTAGAAGACTAGGTGCACATGGAATGTGTGTCCTATACAGAGAAACATGTCATTGATGGCTCCTGCAAATGTTAAAAAATGGAACCTATCCTTGCCAGTTCTCAAATTACCCTTTTAATTATTTGATTTTCCTCTAAAAGTTCTACTTATTTGTACATAATTTAAAATGACTGAACAGACAGTCTGGAGCAAACAGGGTATTCAGTATTTAAACACTTATATCTGAAATCTAATATGCGGCACAAACCAACCTTTCCACAGAAAAGAAAATCATGGACATGAAGAAAAGATTTGTGGTTGCCAAGGGGGAGGGGGTGGGAATGGGGTGGATTGTGAGCTTGGGGTTAATAGATGCAAACTATTGCCTTTGGAATGGGTTAACAATGAGATTCTGCTGTATAGCACTGGGAACTATGTCTAGACACTTATGATGGAGTGTGATAATGCGAGAAAAAAGAATGCATATATGTATGCATATATGTATGTGTACACCATGCTGTACAGTAGAAATAATTGTATTGGGGAAATAACAATTAATGCATGATAATGTGAGAAAATAGAACATATACATGTATGTGTAACTGGGTCACCTTGCTGTACAGTAGAAAATCGACAGAATACTGTAAACCAGCTATAATGGAAAAAATAAAAATCAATATAAATGAAAAAATTTTTTAACCATTTGCACACCCCCCAGAATGTCATTAATATACAGATTCAATTATAGTGTGATAATATTAACTACAGACAGTCTTCACTGTGGATTTACTCAAACTTTGAACTAAGAGTGCCACTTCTTTCATCATCTTAGTATTTCACTGTCTCCCAGTCCTCGACTATGTTCTGTATGGATTAACACCCACAGAACTCAATGTCAAATGATCACTTTCTAAAAATTTTGCACTGATTTTATTAATTGTAGACTTTCTCAGTGTCTCTCTATGTAGCTGATCAGAGTTTGATCATAGGGCACAGAGTCATCATCAATTATGTATCTATAGTTCTAACCTTTTCTCTTATAATTAGAAACTCTACAGAATTGTTCAAGTTAGACCTTTAAGAAGCCCAACCCTTCTCAGGTGCTGGGTGGAGAGAAGTGTTTGCTTCTTGATCCCTCTTTGAGTTCTTCCATGGTGCAGCAGTGAGAGGCATTGAGCAGAGAGTCCAATTTTTTATCAGGAAACGAACTAATCTCTGTAAGTTGTAAACTTCCAAAGCCTCCACTTTGCAGACAAGAGAATCTTAAACAAGTCCCTTCCTAATCCTGCAAATTCTCCTGCTGTTCCTTTATGGGCCACCTGTCAGGCCCTTAGAAAGCATTATGGGGAAATACTGGAGATAGTTTTTTGGAGGGTTGCATCTCAGTTATCACTTTGCCTAAGAGTGTTCAAGAGAAATGTCTATTTCCTGATTCTCTAGCTGCAGTGTGGGATTGGCATGATCTTGGTTATAAAAATGAGAACATGAAGGATATTGTGGTATTATAAAGCCTCTTTGGGAGTTCCCATTGTGGTGCAGCAGAAACAAATCCAACTAGTATCCATGAGGATGCGGGTTTGATCCTTGTCCTTGCTCAGTGGGTTGGGAATCTGACATTGCTGTGAGCTATGGTGTAGGTCACAGACATGGCTTGAATCTGGCGTTGCTGTGGCTATGGCATAGGCCAGCAGCTGTAGCTCTGATTTGACCCCAGCCTGAAAACTTCCATATGCCACAAGTGTAGCCCTAAAAAGCAAAAAAAACCCCAACAACAAAAAAACCCAAAAACCTCTCCTTGCTGATGACCTCACTTCATCTAAGAGTGAGAGAGGTGAAAACCAGTGTTATATGCTTACTATGTAACAGACACTATAGTGGATCCTTTCACATATTTTGTTTCTTAAACCCTCACCAAAATTGTGAAGTAGGTATTATTATCCTCACCGAGAGCAGAAAGGTAAAATAACAAGGCACTCATTCAGCCCTATCTGAGTTAATATTTCCTGTTATGTTCCTGCTATTAAACTTCCCAGAATAACTTCATCTGCAGAGTCACCAAGTCCTCTTAATCCCTGCTTTAAAATCCCTCCTTCAGGGAGTTCCCGTCGTGGCGCAGTGGTTAACGAATCCGACTGGGAACCATGAGATTGCGGGTTCGGTCCCTGCCCTTGCTCAGTGGGTTAACGAGCCGGCATTGCCGTGAGCTGTGGTGTAGGTCGCAGACGCGGCTCGGATCCTGCATTGCTGTGGCTCTGGCGTAGGCCAGTGGCTACAGCTCCGATTCGACCCCTAGCCTGGGAACCTCCATATGCCACGGGAGCGGCCCAAAGAAATAGCAAACACACACAAAAAAAACAAAACAAACAAAAAAAATCCCTCCTTCTTCCTTTTTTTTGGTCTTTTTTGTTGTTGACAAATGTACCCTGCACATGGTTACTGTCCTACTTAAGTCCCTCTAATGCTCTGCTTTTCTGTCTCTGGGCTTTTTGTGAAGCACTAGTGGCTCATTCTGCCCACATCATGGCACAGCAGAAAACACTCTGAGAGCAGCCCTCTGCTTATGAGAGCTAGTGGATAAGTGTCCCAGCTGGCTAGTGTCCCAGCCTCCCATTCTTCAGAAGCACAATTCAAGGCAAATTCTATATAGCTCTTCAAAGAACCCCCAGCAGGATTGAGCCCATAGTAATAAAGACACCCTTTGTTGCCTTTTCCTTCTTCCTTCCCTCACTCCTCATTCCCTCTCGCTTATGCCTGAGATCACTTCCCAAATAAATTACCTGCACCAAAGTCTTGGTCCCAGGGTCCCCTTCAGGGTAACTCAGACTCTGACATACTTTCTTCTCTCTGCTGACATTTAATTTTGGCACTTTCTTTCTACCAGATTCCTTATCATCTTCATTACATTGGCTTCCTGTCTCAATTCACCTCTTTCTATTAAAAGCACTGCTAATCTCTGTAAGCCCAAACCAATGGATTCATTAGCCTTCTTGAATGATAGGATTAGTATTCTCTGGTAATAAGGTAGGAAAAAGTCACCTCTTTCTGCCAGGGAAAATGCCTGTTGTGAGTAGGCAAGAAAAATCTAGTAAAAAAGGTTAGAACTGATGTGTTTGGGCTTTGGCTTCTCAGCAGAGGAGTGGAAGGCTGTTGAGAAGGCCACTTGATGCTACTCAAAGGTCCTTGATCCGAATCCCAAGGAAACTTCCCAGTTTTCCTCAGAAACAAATTGTCAAGTTGGACAGAGTTAGGCCTTGTGTGATGATCCAAACCAAGGGCTAGAAACACAGGTAGAGAGAAATCCCTTCCTCACTTTGGTGAGGCCAGGGAAGGCGGCCATCTTGGCTGTGAAAGCAGCAGCACTTTATGGGACACGGGAAACCCACAGCAGCATCTATGGTAGAAGCAGCAGCTGCTTGCTGTCCCAGACTTCTCCTCAAGATGCTAGGAGCTCACCTGGCAGCTGTAGCACTTGGAAAAGATGAATTGCTGTGCAGAGAATGCTAGTTACCCAGAATATTACTGAAGAGGAGAGGGGTAATGTAGAGAAGATGCAGCTCACCAAGGATCACCAAAATCTTAATGGTCCATCATAAAAGGTAACAGAATGCCTGTAAATAAGTCATTTCATCTTTTCTGTCTATAAAGCTAGAATAGTCATACCTGCCCCATTTAATGGGGCTGTTGTTATATCAAGTAAAATATTGGAAATAAAATCAGTTAATAAAGTAAATTTTAACATAAAATTATAAAGTTCTATACCAGTAAAGAGAAGTATGTAATTACCTCATATCATATCATTGTTGCTGACTAATTGTGTTTAGGACCTTGACGTATAAGGTGAGGTGAGAGCTTATTTCATGAGTCTGCCTCATTGTTTTCAGTAATTTTTTTTTTTTGGTCCACCTGAGTCATATGGAAGTCCTCAGAAGTAGAGATCAAACTTGAGCCACAGAAGTGGCAAGGCTGAATCCTTAACTACTGGGTTACCAGGGGACTCCATCATTTTCTGTACTTTGGATATTGTATTGGATTTGGATTTTTGAAGGTTGAGTGCTATAATAGTCATTTTATGTGTCCCCTGCTAAAGTGGTATTTTCTGGGGTTTTTTTTTGTATTAACCCAGACATCTTCCTTTGTACAGGAAGGCTGAAATTACAATGAATATGGGCGAAACTCGTATTATTTCGAGTGCTATTCTTTCAGCCATAGATGAAGACTCACCCAGGGAGAAGATTTACTATGTATTTGAAAGGCTTCCCCAAAATGGACAACTTCAGCTTAAGGTGAGTGGCCTTTTTACTTTTATTTTTCAAAATGGAAGTAACAGGTGTAAATTTTCTCAATGCAGATTTCTACAACTAATTTATTGTATAATAGCCATTTTTGCCCAGAAGTGGAAATTTTAATTTTCCTAGTTTGGGGTGAACTCACACTATTCTAAATTTACTTACTCAATTCAGGGTAAATCCAGACAAAGTCAAAATTCTTCATTGCTCCTTCCCCTTGGCATTGTATCTGCATTGGAGGGCAGGGAGTTACTAGGGTAAAGAAGGTTATCTAGTTTCTGATGAGAATCAGCTATTCTTTGAGATAGCCCTATTTCCACCAGATATTTATTTTGGAAAAAAATAGACTTTATTTTTAGAGCAGTTGTTGTGGATATAAACAAACTTATTCTAAGGTTTATCTGGAGAGGAAAAATACCTAGAATAACCAAGATAATATAAAAGAATGAATCTGAAAGACCGACACTACTTGTCTTCAAGACTTACCGTACAACTACATTAAGTCCGAAAATGTGAGTTTGGTAAAAGAATAAATAGATCAGTGGAACAGAACAGAGTGCCCAGAAATAGACCCACAAAAGTGTAGTAACTGGTTTTGACAAAGCAGCAGAGGTAATACAGTGGAGAAAAGATGGTCTTTTAACAAATGGTGCTCACAGGTCTGATTCAGACTTTGTGTGTGATGCCCAAGGATCAGCCCAATGCAAATTATGGCCCAGTCACTTGAGAAGGTCACTTGAGTAATCCATCAAACTATTTGAATGGTGGATTACAGCTAGTATCAATAACCACCAACCATCTCCAGTGTGATTACTTGATTGCATACTTAACTTTTAATGTCATGTAGATAAGCCTGAGAAAAACAAGAATGCATTCTGTGTATTTGTTGATACCCACAACAACTGCTCTAGAAGTCTGTTTTTTCAAAAATAAATATCTGGTGGACATAAAGATTGATGGTCTGCCATTGTGGGCACCAAAGAGAATCAATGTGAAGAACCATCACTGATTTAAATTGAGGTGTAGCTGTGTCCTTATTTCATTTCAAAGAGTAATGATGCAGAAATGCAGTGAGAGCTCACACACATGTGAGTGGCATGGGAACTGGAGTGTTTGGATTTTGTGAAAATCCAGATGGGTCCAGATTCCCAGGATGGCTCCAGAGAGCTCTGTCCCAGCTCCCTAGGGGTTCTCCATGTATCTCCAAGCACAGCAATCAGACCTCCTGGACTTCCTCAAGTGTCCTTGTTTTCTAGTTGGCTTTCCTGTGTTTTTCCCATTTTGAACCTGACTCTTATTTTCTTCCCCTGTTGGGACTTGCCAATAACTTTGTCAAGTCAAAGCTTGCACTTGGGAGGGCAAGTGGGGAATGAGATGGAGATGAGGGAGAGCAAAAAATATCTTTTTCTGTATTTACTTTCTGGGAAAAGACGATAAAGAAAAATATTAAGTGGAGTTGCCAGCTGTCTGGTTTAAAACTTTTGGAAGAGAATCTGTTTTAAAAGATGAAATTTACAAATAGATCTTAGGATGAAAACAAACAATGAGTACAATTATTACAATGTAATTAACTTTCACCCAGTGATCACTGTGGCAGAACACAACTGTGTGCAGACATTGAAGAGACACAAACATTAAAGAGGAGGGAGCTTTAGCAAATAAGAAGTCATAATGAGAAGTGGTAACACAGTGAGTGGAGAGGAGAGCAAAGCCTTTTCTCTAGAAACTGGGGGTCTGTGGAGTAACAGATCAAGGGAAATAAAAAGACAAATGGTCTAAATTTCTGTATTCATCTCTCAAGCCAGACAGGCAAAGCTCAAGATAATACCATATAGTAAATTTACCATATAGTAAATTTTTGAGAGGATGTTTTTCTCGAATTACGTCAAAGGACTTTTACAAGACCTTCTTAAGAAAAGCTATGCATCTTAGGAGAACAACAATAGAATTACTAATCAGATACAGATTTATTATAACCATATTTTCTAATACTCTCAGTTGTATTAGAGGACCTCTTTTAATGCAAAATGCCGCAATTTCTACACAATTCTGTACAGACTATGTGCTTTATTAATGCCTGCTTATTTTTAGAAGAGTAAGATAAATAATACATAATATTTGTGGTTATTTTTGTTTTGACTTAGGGTATTAATATAGGGAATGATAGGGATTTTGGTAATTTGCAGGGGACTTTAGTAAGCCTGAAAAATGTATGAGGAGTAAGTATACCCAATCTATTCAGGTAAGCCCAGTGACAAACCAGTTTGAAAAAATAGGTTTTATTAGTTGTACAATCATAAGAACTAAAAAAAGAAACCCCAAATGAAAAACATTCAATTTTTAAAGGGTCAATTCCAACACCTTGATGACACACCTGCTCTCATTAATTGGAATATTTAATTAGACATGACTGCTTATGATAAATACTTCGAAAGTAGCACTGCTGTTGAAATGCTACATGACTTTGTCAAAAATTTTTTGGTCAAAACTCATTTTTCCTCAAGGTCTAAAATTGTTTTAATATACTCCTTTCAATGGAAAATATAAAATAGAATGACAAAAAAATTAAATCTGGAGTTTTCCTGAAATATCGTTTATATTGGAAGTTTTTCAGAGGATATGGAAAATGTCCACTAACGCAGCTTGAGGGTGGAAAAAAACCATGGGCAGCTGACTAATTCTGGCACCTTTCAGACAGGGAGGGACTGGGTCCCTCTGTACCCTGGCATGAAATGCACTCAGGAGGAAGTGGATCTGAACTTGCTGAGATACACACACACCGGGGCACTGGATTCCCAGAACCGAGACAGCTTCACCTTCTACCTCTGGGATGGTGACAATAGATCACCTTCATTTGAGTGTCACATCACCATCAAGGATATGCGAAAAGGTAAAGCATTTCTATCAGGGTTTATTGGGACCCAACTTTTACAATCGGAAGTGAGATGATGTAAGCGCTCAGGAGATGACCCCTCCCTCTCCCCTTCCCTTCTTCCTTCCTTTCCTTTCTTTCTTCCATCCTTTTTATTTGTTTTCTCTCTTTTTTTTTTTTCTTCTGCTTTTCAGGGCCACACCCACGGTGTATGGAAGTTCCCAGGCCAGGAGTCGAATCGGAGCTACTGCCACTGGCCTACACCACAGCTACAGCAATGCTGGATCCAAGCCGCATCTGCAACCTACAGCACACCTCATGGCAATGCCAGATCCTAACCCACTGAGCGAGGCCAGGGATTGAACCCACATCCTCATGGATCCTAGTCAGGTTCATTAACCACTGAGCCATGAAGGGAACTCCCATCCTTTATATTTGAAATTCTATCACTTATGATTTGATCATAGGGCACCTCACTTGCTTTGCCTGAGATCTGTGAGGTTTATGAGAGCAGCCAGTACATTCCTTATTCTCAGTATTTCAAAAGGCCTATCGGAAATCTAACCTTGTGCACCATAATGGCTACACAGACTACTTTGACTGTCAGAGCTTTATGCTTTAAGTAAAATTTTTACCAAATCAATGTTATAACTCTAGTTTTATCTTCAGAATTGAATCATTACTTGAAAATGGAGTTTGAAAGGAAAAACATTTCTAATGTAATAACAACAAAGAAAATACAAATAAATGCATTTTAAAATAAAAGAAATAATAAAAAGGAATTTTATTATTGAAAAGGTTGGAAGTTGTTAGTCTATGTATGCACTTTGGAGTCCTAACACATACGCTTTAGCAACAAAGGTGTTAATTGAATTAATTAAGCGGACCATTTGCATGATAGGACTCAGTGGCAGATAAATGGTAGAAGGAAGAGAGTAAAAAAAAATAGTGGAAAGGAAGCTCAGCAAGAAAGAGTGTATGCCCTTGATTCTCAAATGTTACTACCCTATACTTTTGCTTAGAACTTATGTGAGGAGGGTAAAGATCATATCTTCATCCATATAGTAAAGGATTTATATATTCTCAGGAGGACCAAGCATACATAGTCTTAACTCTTCAGTACATGCTTGATTGACAGAATGCACTCCTTTTTTGCCTTGGCTTCCAGGAAGCTCAGAGTTAAATTAAATTGAATGTTTAAGTGCAGTGAAAGTCATACGTCATGTGTGTCATAAAATTATGGTTGTCTTGAATTTTTTAAAACAAATTTAAGCCAAATTGATTTACTCTGAGATTTTTATCTTGGGCTGCATAATATATTTTATTTGCTTCATTCCTGGAAGATGTGTAATAAGTGTCTCTCAGATAAGCTACATGGTGCTGTACACATTTATTTCTCTCTGCAAAAGTAAGACTACATTCATCACAAGTATTTGTCCAGGCAGAACATAATACAAATAAAATGTCAGAGCAGACAACTCATGCATGAGGCAGACTATCTTCTCATTGCCTTTGCACAATGCATTATTCAGGGAGTGAAGGAGAGTTCTTTTCCACGCAGTCACCTGGGGATTCTTTCCAGCCAGAATTCTTTGTCTTCTGGAGGCCTTGGAGGCACTTTGGGAGTAAGATGTGGAGGAAAATGAGAGGATTCCATGGGTTAGGTGTGGAGGTTGGGTTGCTTGTCTTCTCCACATCCTGGTGGCTGAAAGATAGTCATGTGTCACATTAAGGGAGTATTTTGAGTTAAAAGCACAGTATAGGTAAAAGACCAATTTCGTCTGGAAACAGGGTTTCCCAGTCTTGGCAATATTGACATTTTGAGATGGATACGTCTTTGTTATGCATTATAGGTTTTTTTCTTTTTCTTTTTAGGACCACACCTGTGACACATGGAAGTTTCCAGGCTAGGGGTTGAACTGGAGCTGTAGCCTCTGGCCTATGCCACAACCACAGTAACACAGGATCCAAGCCATGTCTGCAACCTACACTGCAGCTCACAGCAATGCTGGATTCATAACCCACTGAGAGGGGCCAGGGATTAAACCCACGACCTCATAGATAATAGTTGGGTTCGTTACCACTGAGTCACAATGGGAGTTCCCCATTACAGGATTTTAAGCAGTGTCTCTGGCCTCTACCCAATAGAAACCAGTAGCTACTGCTCCCCCACCCCTGCTACTCCATTAGGACAACTAAAATGTCTCCAGACATTGCTAAACATGCCCTGAGGGGGTGGAGGTCAGCAAAATTGTTCTTCAGTAAGAATCACAGGTAAAATTATACCTTCTTAATATTTCATTTTCCAAATAACATTTTAAGTTTTATACAATTTTAATTCCAAATTGTGTGTTTCCTTATAGGACTAAATATCTTTTCAAATTTTTATTGACTATTTGTACTTTTAATTTAGTAATGACTTAACATTTATTTTTCACATATTTCCTTTTGGATAGTTATCCTGTAGTCTTGATTTGTAAGAACTCCTTGTATATTAAAGAGAGGAAGCAATATAAAAGATACGAGTTTGTGTTCCTGGATCACATGGCTTTAGTACTAGTCCTAGCCTCAATTTTCATAGTTATATAATCATGAGCAAGTTGGTTAACACTTCTATACCTTAGTTTCCTCATTTATAGCCTGAGAAATAGGACAATAGCCTACCTCACAGCATTGGTGTGAAGTTGTAAGGGCCCTTAACCCTGTGCCTGGAACAAAGTAGAAACAATGTCTTAGTTATGATCGCTTTTTAAATGAACCTCAGGTGAGCAAAACTGGATTATAATCCCTAGTTTGTGACACCCTGTATCCTTAGTCTATGTGTGATCCTCTTTTCTGTTGCTCATTCAGACACCCATTCATATCTTCTTTTAAACACACATAACAGCACCTATGCAGCCACCATACATACAAGGACTGGTATATTAACAGCATCAGAAATCTACCTATATAAGAAAAAAATTTTTTTCTTTTTAAAGAGAATCTACCCTTGTGCTCTTTCCATCCCCCAGAGAGAACCACCATCCTGAATTTTGTGCTAATTTTCTTACTTCTGATTACAATTTTCTGGGACTTGCTCATCTAACTAACAAATGCTATTAAGCTACATCTGTGCGGCTGCATATTCCTCTAGCTGATTTTGCTACTGTACAAAATTCAGTGGTATGAATAGACCTCAATTTGTTTTTCCAGTCACCTTTTGAAAAGGCATTTGGGTTGTCTCCAATGTTTTCAGTTACAAACTGCCATGGCCCTTCTAGCACAGATCTCCTGGGCACAAGTGCATGTGTTTCTCTCCAGCACACAGCTGGAGTGCAATCACAGGGTCAAGGCCTCTGTAAGTGTTCAACTCTGTACAAAATAATTCCAATTGTGTACCAGTTTTTGCTCCTACCAGAATCGTATGCAAGATTCGACATCCTCTTTAACACTATGTATCATCAGACTTCTGCATCTTTACCAATTAAAGGGTTTTGAGACGGTGAGATATTGTGATCTTGATGTCTATTTCCATGATTATTAGTGGAATTGGGTATCTTTTTATCTCTTCATTGGCTACATGTATTTTCCTTTCTCTGTGTAATCTGTTCATGTCTTTTGCCTAATTCTTTTTACTAATTCTCGTTATAGAAATCTTGCTATGTCATTTTAGTTTGGATTTCTGCACAGTTTGGTCTTTGTTTTTTACCTTCCCTGTGGCCATTTTTTTTTTTTTTTCAAATTTGGTTCCTGACCGCACCATCATCTGTCATGCAGGTGATATTGTCATCCTGACAGAACCACTTGTGGTGTCTAAAGGGGACAGAGGTTTCCTGACAACCAGCACCCTCCTTGCCATGGACGGAACAGACAAGCCTGAGGAACTGCTCTACGTTATCACCTCCCCACCACAATATGGCCAGGTCGAATATGTCCGCCATCCTGGAGTCCCCATTACTAGCTTCAGCCAAATGGACATAGCAGGACAGACAGTCTGCTATGTACATAAGAGCCCAGCAGCTGTCCACAGAGACACATTCAGGTGAGCCCCGAGGAAAGCTTTCCCTTCTTTGGATTAATGCTTAGAAAGACAAAGGAGTGGAAAAAAATGTATCCTCTTCCAGCTTGGGTATAAATATGCTCTTCTTCCACTCCCTAGATGGCTGCAAGGGAAAGGTACACAATTAAAATGACAGCAGCCAGGCAAGAAATTAGGGCTTGTTGTCTAAAAATAAACACCGAAGCAGATCTAAATGCAAGCTGTTCCATGAAGAGAAATGTGAAGACCTGAGGATCCCAGCTAATGAGAGATGTGGAAAAGCAATTTACTTCTTTTTTGAGTGTGTGTTTCTATCTGAGGAAAAGGAGTTTGCTAGTAAACATTTGGCATAAGCAGACAGTGCCTTTTGACACACTCTGTTCCGGTAACAATATCATAAATCATGTTGTCATAAAGTGGATCATATTTCCCCACGGAAACAATGTTATAATTGGGGGCTGTGCACCTGTTCAAGGATTCTGTATCAAATAAATCACTGAAAGGAATAACAATCTGTTGAAAAGACAAAGATATAATATCAATGAAAGTCTACATTCATTTAAAATACTGAAGTCTGTTTCTACTCACATAAAGGAAGAAAAACTCTAGAGGATCTATCATTTAGTGCTTCTCAAAGCTGCCTGAACACAAGGTCCTTGATGGAAATACAGATGCCCAGGGCTGGGACAAGAACCCAGAAACCCTAGACTAGCCTTTGGGGGGACTGTTGTATATATTTCATCCTGAGTTTTACTACCAGTTTTACTAAGAAGGAGGCCCTGAGATTGATCTTTGATACATGCAGGGCTTCTGACCTCCGGTATAATTTTTACCATGTCAGAATACAACCTTCAAAATAATGCTATCAAATAATGTAAATGTGGCCTACCTGTTATGTCATTTGATGGGATATCATAAATTATCAGGTACACTGAGGTACCCCATGTTCAAATACCATTTTCCTCTATCATATGTGTTATTTATCTCAATTCAATATGTCTTCCATGATAAACACTGTTTAAATATCAGTAAAGATGATTTTACTTGTCCTTTTGGCTTTGGGAATGATGATTTGGATAGTTAAACTGTTAAACAAGAAATCCAGATCAGTTTGAACTAATATCTTTTTCCTTAAGACAAATGTTCTTAACACGCAAACGTTCTATTGATAATCATTTGGGGAGTTCCTGTCGTGGCTCAGTGCAAATGAATCTGACTAGTATCCATGAGAATGCAGGCTCGATTCCTGGACTCGCTCAGTGGATTAAGATCCGGCATTGCTATGAGCTGTGGTGTAGGTTGCAGATATGGCTCGGATCCTGCATTGCTGTGGCTATGGTGTAGGCTGGCGGCATAGCTCCGATTGGACCCCCAGCCCACCAGTCCGCTGGTGCTGCACTAAAAAGACCAAAAAAAAAAAATGCTAATCATTTGGTTGGTCACTATCTTAATAACCAATTCAGTGCTTGAGGGTTGCTAGGTATTAACTAAAACATGAGAGGTGGGGATTACTTTTCATACCAGTTCTTTGGCTTGCAAAGTGGTATAGAGCAGTTGTTGAGGCACAGGCTTGAGATCGATTACTGCCTCCATTACTCACATCTCTGGTTTTCCTCAAGTCGCACGTTCTCCTGTGCTCCCAATAATGCTTTTATGTGATGCTCTTAGTAACTGCTTCACAGAGCTGTTGAGAAGTTTAAATGAGCTTATGTATGTAAAGTTCTTCAAACAATATATGGTACACAGGAAGAACAAGATTAGTACTGACTTCTATTACTACTCTTACACTTGTTTTTGTTTTTCTTGTTATCATTGTTTATTATAGTCTTGCTTCTGTGCCCCTTTTTCCCTCTAGTCTTTCCAACACCAAGATTAATCTTGAAGGAGGAGAGAAATTATCCAGAGCAACGGTGATTCTTTTTGTCCTGTTAATGGAGGGTGGATGTTTCTTGGCTTAACCCATATATATCAGATTCAGGGCTTTTAATTTTACACCCATTTCTGGAACATCTTGGTCCTGTCCACTCCTGCTTTACCCCCTCAGTGCCTGTGGGAGAGTCTGCTGAAGACAGTAGTGACCAAATGGGAGAAACCAGAGATCCTACTGGGGAAGCCAAAGAACAGATGTGTAAAGATGGTGAGAAATACTGATTAGGTATTAATCAGATGGGAGTGATGAGCTGAGACTGGGAAACAGGATCTCTGATGTAAGGATTGGTGCTACCAGAATGATTTACTAATTCAAATCTACAGAGTCAGAATAGATGGCATTTTAGAAATCATTCTTCCCAGAAGTGTCTACATTTCTGGATCCTCAGGAGAATTACCTGAGAGATTTACAAAGGTACATATTCTTGGGCCTCACCACAGAGAGGTGGTTTTGGTAAGTTCAGTTTGGGGCCCAGGAATCTGTATTTTTAAAAAGCTCTCCATCCCGGGGGTTCTGATGCTTTTGGGACTAGCCATCTCTGGTCTGGTACAGTCCATTTTTCCAGGTATGTTATGAGGAGGTTGAGGATTTATAGGAGCCTTCTGGGGCCCTCCCAGAGAAAGAAAATGAAGGAGCCGACCTGGGGGGCTCTGAAGCTTGGATCTCAATGTCCTGAGAGAACTTTGTTTGTCTTTGGTGGTTTGATTTTTAGTTTGTTTTGAATATGGGGCTTCTGCGCAAGGTATTCTTTTAGCATAAAGCCTGTGGATCTGTTTCCTAAAGTGAGGGATTAGTACCACCAAAGATACAAAGATGCAAATGATGTGGGCTGGTCCAGGAAGGAGGCAATAAATAATAAGGATTCAAGAGTGAGAGACGACTTCCTTTTAGGTCTCTCAGTCTTTCTGTTTCAAGAAGAAAGTCTCAGGCTGGTGCTCATATGTCCTTAACAGTTCTTCAATATTAACTGTTTTCCCTTTTTAGCAAAGAAGAATACAGGTCTCAGGCTCCAAGCCATTGTCCAATAATATCTAGCTAGAATGAATAACAGTTTGTTTTCCAGTATTTATTTTTGTAGTATTTATGGTGATTAAGCTTTTGTGATTTAAAACTTTCAGCTTTTAGTAGTTAAAAGATTTCTTTTCAAGTACATTTATTTAAGCAGTAAAATGAGTTAAAAAAGCAAAATAGTATGTAGTAAGAATTGACATTGTTCTAGAAAATGGCAAAAATGGTGAGGATGGTGTTGGAATGCCTCAAGATTAGGAAATAGGTCTTTAGAGAGAAAATATACAGCGGAGGTTGAAAGGCATGGAATTTAATCCAATCTCTTCATCTCTGTATAGGAAAGCTAGTACTGCATGAACACCTGTAATGCATCTAGCAGTATACTAGACCATTTTTTGTGTATATCATTTTCCTTAAGCCTTATACCCCCACCTTGAGAAAGATGGCTTGTTCCCCTTTTATGGATGAGAAAACTGAGTTTCTAAGAGGCAAAGAAAGTCACCTAAATTGACATAATGAGTTTCCAATAGGCAAAGAAAATCACCTAAATTGACATAACTGAGTATCAAAGCTGAGTTTGGGCTGAGATTTCATTTGGGAGAGTTCTTTCCATTACACCTGATTGCACCAAAAATGTGTGGAGAATTTGTACTTGTGGGAAGGAACCTTCTCCATGTGTCATTCTGATGTTTGGCCAGCAGTTTTGCATATTTATAATGGAAGAGCCCAGCATCTGCCCAAGACCTTCATTTTAATCTGGTCATTTCACTCACCCAATCATGGACCACTGTGTTGTTTGTCAAGTGGCGCTAAACCAAATCTGAAAGCCTGTTTTAATGAAAGTGTGATCATGGTGCTTTTTAAAAATTAAATATATGCAACCAATCTAATCACCTAAATTTATGTTTCTTGCTGTTAAATCTGGCAAGGAATTTGGCTGGGTAGAAGAGATAAATTCTGTGGCAGGGAATTTCCCCCCTTCTCTTTTTTAATGTAAGCTATGGCAGCATTAATTACATGGGGGAGTTTAATGGTCAGATTTTACCTTCTGCAAAAATATTTTGTGAATCATAAATTTCTCCTGTATTGTTTGGTGCTGCTGGCCTGGAAGAAAGATTTGGCAGCACATTCTGGGACAGATGACATCAAGTGATTAGCAAGCTGACTTCAGCGGCTGGCAGCCGGGTACTAAAAGAACATGCTAATGTCCTCCATTTTGACATGCCGGCTGGACTTTTTTTTTTTTTTTTTTTCTCCCGAAGAACTGGCTCTATTTATGATTCCATTTTTATCTTTTAAATGCCATGACAGATGGCAGATTCTTCAGCCAACTCTATTGCCAGGAAATGCAGAAAGCTTGAAAGCACCATGGTAATGGTGAAATCAGACCAGGCAGGCACCCCACACAAATCTAAGAGTCATTCCCCAAATTTCATGAGACAGTGGTCATCTTGGCTGTGTCTCTTCTCAGGGGAGTGTAATAAAGGACATGAAATAAAATGCGCTCATGGAAGCTACCTCGATACCACCAGCTTCTTAACTGTGGAATGGATGCCATAACAGCAATGGCACTACTGTTTTCAAACTTGAATGTGTATTTGGAAGCTTTCATTTAAGGGGGGGTGGTGGAGCATTAGTAGGAGCATCTGGTCAACCTTCGCATACATAAAGCACACTGACCTTGTTGTGCTGGTTCTGCTAGGCTTATTTTGACTGGGAAGCCAACCGTGACCATTCACCCTCTCTCTCTCCCATGATGTCTCTGCCTGTGAGGAGTTTATATTGTTATTTGTGAAAGTGGGGTGATGTGTTTAATCCAGACATGTTTAGACACTGCATCCTTTTCACTCCTGGCTTATTAGCTTTCGGTCAATGCAGACAGCTGCCTTGGTGTCCCAGCTGGGCACACGGGCCTCCGTAAACATATTTTTTACCCTCTCATGGTGCCTGGCCTGTTTGCCCTCATTCCCATCTGCCTGATGGCAGGCTGCCGATTTCTGATGTGGTCAGGTGCCCATCATAGGCAAGGAGGGGTTTGAGATGGACTGTATGGATCATAAGAAAACTTCGGTGCTCTCACACAGGTCACACACTCATGGATAAATGTGGCCACCCCGAGACTGAGCTTCGAGGACCCACTTGGACACTTTTGGAATTCAGACTCCAGAGGGGAAAGTCAGAATCACATATTCAAAATGGCCACGTCTGATGAGTCCCTGGTGGCCCCTGGGCTCCCACTTAACCTCCTTGCTCCTGAGGGCTGTCTCTCCCCGACCTTTCCGCCTCCTGCTTCTTTCTTCCCTGCCAGTATTTGACATGCTTTTAATGGTACACCAAGATGTTAATTCCACAATTCGTGCTGATACCAAAAAACTTATACTCTGGCTTCAACTTGTGCTCAACTCTAAATAGCTAGTTTAAAACTCTCCACACGTAGGGACCTAGTAGGGAATAGACAGCCACTTCACTGTAAAGGAGGGCAAAATTGGAAGAATGAATGGTGTTTCTGGAGGAGTTAGGTGGAAAAGGAAATTGGAGGCCCTGAGGGAACCCCTAGTTTCCTTATTTTACTTCTAGTCAGATGAAAAACTCCAAGGGGGAAACAAGAAAAAGTGAACAGGAAACCAGCAGCATAAAGGCATAATTCCATGAAAAACCTCCTGAGACTGTGATTTTTGTCCCTAAAAATGTATATCATTTGACCTTGGAAACTGTCAAGGGGGCTAATAAATAAAATTTTGAAGGACATACACAGATATTTTTCTAGGTGTGCTTTTTTTTTTCCTTTTTAAAAAACAATGAATTTTGCAAACACATCATGATCCAGCAATGAAATTGCCCTTTTGGCTTAGAATCTATTTATCAAAATGTATCATTTTGTTTTAAGGAAATGATGTGATTTTGCTCAATCTATAATTCTAAAGTAAATTCAGTGTTCTTACTCAAACTACAAAAATAATGTTGTGGAAAAAAAAACCAAAAAACAAAAAACCCAGGTTACCTTCTTTACAAGTCACATGTCAAAAACGTGCTTTCCTTGTAGCCCTTTACTTAGCAGTTTTAAGTTTTGGTACAGGGATTTCTTTTTCTATGCCTCACATCCTATTTTCCTTGTAGGCATTCTTACCAGCTAGATAATTAGAAAGCTCAGACATTTTAGCCTCGCCTTCAAAGCAAAACCTGTATCAGCCAAACTCATCTCCCCTTTACTTTCTGTCCAGCTGCTCCTCTCCCTGAGGCCTTGGCCTCCGGCAGCCTGGCTGACTCATCTTGTGCACACAACCTGGTTTAATGTTCCTTCATGTTCAAGAGAAAAGCCTCAGCCCTCCAACCCCTGAAGGATAAGGGCTTTTACATTTCACGAAGAATAAAAAGTTAGTAGTCACATTTTTCCATTTGAGTAAAATAAATATAAACTCCCTATCTTTAGTTTTTAAAAAGAACCCGCAAATGAGAATTCCCATTGTGGCTCAGTGGGTTATGAACCCAACAATTACCCATGAAGATGCAGGTTCCATCCCTGGCCTCACCCATTGGGTTAAGATCTAGCATTGCTGTGAGCTGTGGTGTAGGTCACAGATGTGACTCTGATCCAGGATTGTGTGGCTGTGGTGTAGGCCAGCAGCTGCAGCTCTGATTTGACCCCTAGCAGCAGGTGCAGTGCTACAAAAAAAAAAAAAAAATGAAGCCCCTGCAAGGACAGTTTAATGTTATCACTATGACTTTATGTCCATGGAATATGAGTGTCTCTGTCCTCCAGAAACATTTCAAGCAACTGGTAAGTGGAAAAGAACAAATAGACACAATTGTGTGATTATTTTGAAGTATGTTTCTTTGGCCTACGATGACTGGGTCAAGCCCATGGGAGAGTAGTGATTTCCTAGGTTGTTGGATTTTTAATATTGCCTTTTGCTGGCTTAATGAAACAATAGTCTCCACTGTCCTTCAAATAGAGATGATACATTGGAATGTTCTAAAGATCATTTCGATGAGCTTAATTTTGAGACTGACAGTGACCCATACCATCAGGAGCACGTTATAATATCACAAACCTATACTTATAGAAAAGACGTGGCTTGCCTTGGTTTTGTATCACTTCAGTTTTCTCTTTATAGGTCTACAGGGGTACTCAGGCACCATGACTCTTTCTTAGTGGATTGCTGCACCAGCACTTTTTTTTTTTTGTCTTTTGTCTTTTCATGGCTGCACCCATGGCATATGGAGGTTCCCAGGCTAGGGGTCCAATCGGAGCTACAGCTGCTGGCCTGTTCCACAGCCATAGCAACACGGGATCCAAGACACGTCTGTGACCTATATCATAGTTCATGGCAACGCTGGATCCTCAACCGACTGAACTAGTCCAGGGATTGAACCTGCAACCTCATGGTTCCTAGTGGGATTGTTTCTGCTGTGCCACGATGGGACCTCCTGCACCAGTGTTTATTAAAAACTCTGCAAGAGGAGAATGTGTGGGGTCAGAAGGCCTGGGTTCTGGTTCCAGCTCTGTCTCCTATCTGCCTTATGACCTCCCTCCACATTTCTAAACCTTTCTGCTCTAATTTTCTTTTTTTTTTTTTTCAAAGAGGGAGTAGTCTTGGTCCAACATAAACCCCTTATATCTAATCAGGTGCAAATATAGAAGCACAAAGAAAAATAAGTGAATTTAGTGAATGGGCCAAGTCCAGTCTACTCAGCATTTTATTGGATGGGCTTCCAATGATCAACCTTAAGAGTTTGGCCTATTGACCTCTCAAGAAGAAAATACAATTGCAAAAGATGAGTATACTCTAAAGACATGCAATGAGTCTAGTGGGATGGGAAGTTCTTATTTGGGGAAAGGAATTATACTAAGTGCTGACAAGCCTGAGAATATCATTGACTTAGTCTGTCCCATCATGTGAGTCTCTCATCAGAGTTGATGAGGAAATACTTTGGGGGTTAGAACGGTCTGTTCCTGCATTACTTAGTGAGACTGGTTTGTTTAATGGCTAGAATGGCATCCTTCTGAGAGATCTGAGTTTTCATTTGAGTCCCAACATAGCGTGGTCTTTAGTAAAGGTGTGTATTGTTATCATTTCATTCCAGTAGATGGTGACACAAGCATCTATGTTGAAGGCTGCCTTGCCTCTCTTTGCCAGATTCATCATCAGCAATGGACTGCAGACCAAGCAGGGGTGTTTGAAATCACCCTGGAGACTGTGGACAGAGCCTTACCTGTGGTGACCAGGAACAAGGGGCTGAGACTGGCCGAAGGGGCCACGGGCCTGCTGTCCCCTGACCTCCTTCAGCTGACCGACCCTGACACTCCAGCAGAGAACCTCACCTTCCTTGTGGCCCAGCTCCCACGACATGGCCAGCTCTACCTCTGGGGGATGGTGCTGCTCCAACACAACTTTACTCAGCTGGACGTGGACAGCGGGCGTGTGGCCTACAGGCACTCAGGAGGGGACTCGCAGATGGACCACTTTACTTTTGTGGCCACGGATGGGACAAACCAAGGCTTTCTTGTGGATGGGAGAGTGTTCCAAGAACCTGTTTCATTCACCATCCAGGCAAGTTTGACAAACGTGGGTTATGGAAAAAGTAACTTTGAGAACGTGGAGATGTGGAAAAAGTAACTTTGAGAACTGTTTCCTTATTTACTTCTTTCATTCAGATCTGTAGTGGGTGTTTGCAGCAAGCCAGGCACTAAGCAAGGCACTGGGCATTTAAATATGAGCAAACAAATGTTCTCCCTGTGTGTAGGCTAAGGGCTGACCTTTGGAGTCAGTGGTGGTACAGAAAAGGGCCAAAAAATACAGGCTTTGGGGCCAGACCTAGGTTGGAATTTCTGCTTTAAATATTTTAAGAGTAGAGTGACTTTAAAGGAGCTCCTTGCCTCTTGGATCCTACTTTTCCTTCTTTGGAAAACTTGCCTTGGCGTTCTCTTGTGGCACAGCAGGTTAAGGATCTGGCATTATCACTGCAGTGGCTCGGGTTGCTGTTGTGGTGCAGGTTCAGTCCCTGGCCTAGGAACTTCTGCATACTTTGGTTGCAGCCAGAAAATAATTTTTAAAAATGCCTTACAGCACTGTGGTGAAAATTAAATAAGATTATGTATCCAAGGCACTAGCATGTTGCCTGAAGCACATTAGATATTGAGTCTCCTATAACTACATTATAATGTCTAACTACACTATTACATTGACGCTTATGAGTCTGTCTTATCTACTGGCATCTTAATGGTTTTCAATTAAACACATGAAAACTTAACCATGTGGCATCAATACTTCACATGTATTAATGGTGAGGAAAATAATTATAGTAGCTGCAGTGTTTGGAGTATTAACTGGAGGTTGGACCCGTGTTACATAAATCTCATTTAATTTTCATAAGAATCCCATGAACTGAGTTTCATTATCTCCATTTCACAGATGTTCAGAAGTTCAAATGTTAAATTATTTTTTCAACACGCATAAAAGTCTTAAGTCTTTCTGATCCTCGATGCTGTGTCCTTTCTGTGGCACTACGCTGCCACCCTTGTGTTGACTGTTAGGATAATTCTTGGAGGGCATCGTGTGTTTTTCTTTTTTTAGTCAAAACACATCAAGTATGTTCTGGCTCCCAAAGCCTTGAATCCACTCTCCTTGGATATAGTTCACCCTCTACCCATTTCCAACAACAGCAAAAAAGATGTAAATCTGTTTCTTAGATCAGGATATATTCTTTTTTTTTTTAATGACTTTTATTACATTCTTCATTCTTTTCTTTTTTCTTTCTTTTGACCATACCTAAGGCCAGGCATCGAACCTGTGCCACAGCAGTGACAATGACAAATCCTTGCCCTAATGAGCCACTAGGGAACTCCAGGATACATTCTGATTATGTCAAATAATAATATTTTTCCCTTGCTCTTTAGTCTCTGTCTTAGGGTTCTCCAGATAAGCAGAACCAATAGAATATATATAATTTATTCATATATAAATTATTAGAGAGAAAGAGGGAGAGAGAAAGAGAGAGAGAGGTTGATGTATATTCAGGAAGTGACTCATGCAATTATGGGGGCTGATCATCCAAAATCTGCAGAGCAGGCCAGCAGCCTGAAAACTCCAGCAGGAGTTGATATTATAGTCTTAAGTCCAAAGGCAGTCTGGAGGCAGAATTCCTCCTCCTCAAGAGACTTCCATCGTTTCTTTTAAGTTTCTTTTAAGATCTTTAAATGACTGGATGTGGCCCACCCATTATTACGGAAGGTGATCTGCTTTATTCAGAGTCTATTGTTGGGATTTCCTGTTGTGGCTCAGCAGTAAACAAACTGGACTAGGATCCATGAAGACACAAGTTCAATCCCTGGCCTCACTCAATGGGTTAAGGATCCTGCGTTGCCGTGAGCCATGGTGCAGGTTGCAGACGCGGCTCAGATCCTGCATTGCTGTGGCTATGGTGTAGGCTGGAAGCTGTAGCTCTGATTCGGCCCTGAGCCTTGTAACCTCCATATGCCACAGGTGTGGACCTAAAAAGAAAAAACAAAGTCTATTGTTGTAAATATTAGTCACGTCTGGAAAAAAAAAAAGAATTCCTTCACAGAAACATCTAGCTGGTGTTTAAGCAAACAACTATACATCATAACCCAAAGTTGACATATAAAATTAATCTTCACAGTCTCTATCAAAGATGGATCTGAGTAGAAAGCTGGTGAGTTACGATAACATAGATTGGGCACAAGATGAATCTTTGGCATGAAGGAAGTCTGGAAAATGCAGTGAAATTATGATGCACTAGGAGAAGAAAGAAGGTATTGGTATGGTTGGTACAGTATGTGGGAAGTCCTTTGCACATCGTACAGTTACTGTGTTTCTTTTTCTAATTACATATTTTAATTGTTGCGAGTTCCATCCCACTCTTTGGTCTATTGATAATCTCTTTTTTAAATTTTCTTGGAATATAGTTGATTTACAATGTTGTGTTAGTTTCAGGTGTATAGCAAGGTGAATCATTTATACATATACATATACCCATTCCTTTTTAGATTCTCTTCCCATATAGGTCACTACAGAGTATTGAGTAGATTTCCCTATGGTCTACAGTAGGTCCTTGTTATTCATCCATTCCATGTATTTAATATCTTTTTCTTGACTTCCGACTCACCGTGCTTTGTAGAGAAATGTCACTGTCCTGCCCCATCTGGAATAATATTCTGTTCTACTAGGTTGCAAATACGTAGGCATTATTAATTCTGAGTGCAGCCCTAAAAGTTCCTTCCTACACTCCAGAACAGAGAGAGAAAAGGGGGTAGAGTTTACAGAAAGTACCAGAACTTAAATCAGGTTTATCCCAACACCAAAATTATCTTAAAGAGCGTGGTTATCCTAAGATAGTTATCTCTAGGAAATTGTAGAATTTACTGGTAGGAAAATGTTGAATGTGTGCTCTAAAGGATTTTTCATTAAAAATACAAGGTGTACCTTTCCTTATGTGTAAACCCATCAAAGAAAGCCTCAAACTTTCTCCTGTAATTTTCCCGAACGTCCTGGTGGCTCTGGAAGCACTTAGGATGTGACCAAACCCTCTAGCAGTGCAGGAGAGGTGACCTCCTCAGTCTCTTGCTTTCAGGAGCTTTTTATGGCGAGACAATTTGATGTCTACCACCACTGAGTGATGAATTGGTCCATGTAAGTCTCCTAAGCAGGGTGCACTACTCCAGTGGCCCCAACTGGGTCATGGAGGGCAAAGTTGCTGGACTTCAGTACAAAACCCAGGTGTATGTTACTGATAACAGCGGGCACTAGTCTGACATTCATTTTGTAGGAAATCATGTCTATCTGATCAAGATTCTGTAATCTTGCTTCAATGATTCCTGTAATCTTTATTCTTTTTTTTTTTTTTTAATCTTTTTAGGGCCACACCTGTGGCATATGGAAATTCCCAGGCTAGGGATCAAATGAGAGCTGTAGCTGCCAGCCTATGCCACTGACACAGTATGGCAGGATCCGAGCCATGTCTGCAACCTACATCACAGCTCAGAGTAACACTGGATCCTTAACCCACTGAGCGAGGCCAGGGATAAAACTCTCATCCTCGTGGATACTTGTCAGATTCGTTACCGCTGAACCACAACAGAAACTCCCTTGTAATCTTTCTTAAAATGGGACAGGACTGGAGTGTGGGAGAAAGGACCAGAATCACTGCTGTCTATGGTTTAGGCATGCATGAGATGATTTTTAGTAAATCCAACACAAGTGATCATAGGAATCTGGCTTTTAACAAAAAATGTCTTGCACTCCAGTATTTTAAAATGCTATTTTGGTATACTGAGCCAAAAGACCTGGCTTGGAAGAAATTAGAAATTTAGCTAGAGTAGGCTTGATTTTAACATAAGTATTACCAAAGACAGAACATGGGGGCCATGTAACCAGAGTATAGATATTGACTTTTTTTTTTTGTCTTTTTAGGGCTGTACCCACAGCATATGGAGGTTCCCATGCTAGGGATCAAATTGGAGCTGTAGCTGCTGGCCCATACCACAGCCACAGCAACGTGGGATCTAAGCCGTGTCTGCAGCCTACACCACAGCTCACTGCAACTCTGAAACCTTAACCCACTGAGCGAGGCCAGGGATTGAACTCACATCCTCATGAATGCTAGTCGGGTTCGTTAACCACTGAGCCATGATGGGAACTTGATATTAACCTTTTTTTAAAAATAAATTATCACAGCAGGCATTCATTTGCTTTTGGTAATAATTTTTTTTTTTTTTTGACCTTAACCATGGCATATGGAAGTTCTTGGAACAGGGATTAAATCTCAGCCACAGCTACAACCTACACCACAGCTGCAGCAATGCTAGATCCTTAACCCACTGTGCTGGGCCAGGGATTAAAACCACACCTCTGCTGTGACCTGAGCCACTGGAGTCAGATTCCTAGCCCACTGCATCACCATAGGAACTCTGATAATGCTTTTATTTTTAAGGAAAATACAGCATTTAAAAAATAAAACCCTACCTTCAAGTATTTACCAATTATGAGGATAAAGCAAATGGCTTGAAGTGTTATTATTTTTCCTCTCTTGCCATTGAGCATCCTTCCTATTGGCCACCCTGGAACTTCTCCCCCAAAAGGCCATGAGGACTATGTGACTCCCCATCTCCCACCCATCTTGTGTCTCTGAGGGTGCCATCTACAATTTTCAGGAGAAGAGAAGGACTGTGACTTTGGAAAGTGTTTGTTGCTATTTCAGTGTATAAAATGATTGTGTGTTGTGAAGCATTCGTAAACTACAGAAAAGCACAAGAAAATAGTCCTTCATCATCCCATTGTCATTGGTGGCTTCCTTCCATTCTTCGATTCTATGCAATCAAAAAAATTATATGTACTGTTATGCATATTGCTTGTTTCTACTCTTATAAAAATTTCCTATTGTCATTAAATCTTCCTTGAAAACAGTTTTTAAAGACTGCATGGCATTGAGTCTCAGGCAGAAATGGTGTATGTTTTATGGAATTTTTTGTTAATTGCATTACAAGGTATGTGTTAGTAAACCATATATATGTGTGTGTGTATATATATATATACACATATATATGTGTGTGTATATATATGTAATTGTATATATATATATTTCTTTAGGATACACACAAAAAAGTAAAAGTTTTGGATCACAGTGTATGTACACTTTTATATATGTATGTCAAATTTATTTCCAGAAAATTTTCACTAATTTGCATTCCTATCAGCAAAAAATAAAAATGTCTGTTTCTCCAAACATTTACCAACATGAGGTAGGGTTACTTTCTTTAAAAAAATAAAAAATAAAAAAGCAACTTGCCAACAAAAAAGAAAAAAAAAATTCGGTTGTTAACAGAATTCCATGTAGAAATACTCAAAGGAGAAGTGGTAATTTTTTCCCATCCGAAGACCAATGAACAGATTTGTGCAAATGCTCCCAGAATTTTGCTGTGTGTCTGTATGAACATATGTATGTATTTGTTTTGGACAAAAATTAGAGTGTAGTTTCCTATTCTGCAACTTGCTGTTTTTTAGTTTTGGATTTTTTTTCCTACCAGTTAACACTGAGTTGTGGAAATTTTTCATTACCTGCTTATCCTACTTCTTTCTCTTTTTAATAGCTGATTAGCAGTTTATTATGTTATATTAAAAAAAATATATATGGTCTTATCATTGACACATAATCTTTGCTAGATTCACAGCAGTATCATTTTAAGGTAATTAAGGTTAAAATGTGAATGGTTAGGAGTGAGAGGAAGAAAGGTAGTGTTCTTACACCCATTTTCTGGTATCAGTGATGAATTGTGCTAATCCATGCAAAAATGCTCCATCCCTAACCTACAAGAGTCATTGGTAAGATGAACTGATCTCCTTATCATCCTTGAATGAGGCCCTTTGTAGTGTTTGGACCTATGTACCCCTTTCACTCTTTAGTAATTACCCATTACAATCTTCACAAATTCAGCCTGGTTCTCACTGTCGATAAAACATATGCAAATACCAATAGATAAGCCCCTTTCACTTTTTTTTAGTGAGGTATTTTTATTTTTAGTCAACATTTTTGCTGGTTAAACAAAGTCAGGACAACAATGTTCGATGCATTTGTAAGCCCTTACAATTTTGTTCGTGTAAGTCATTGAACACTGGGAAAAGGGGAAATCCTTCTATGGAACTAATAGTAAGTTTGCAATACATTCTTGGGTCCATTTTAATATATCCATTCAACGAGCTTCTGTTGTGGTCTGTTGTGGTCTGGCACTGTGCTAGGTGAAGGGAACAGTTAGGGGAAAAAAAATGTGTCTACCCTCAGGGAGCTTATATCCTAGTTGGGGAGTCAGACAGTGGAGCAATAAATAAAGCTGGATCAAAGTTTACAATAGAAAGTTGGCCTCTGTCCTGGACACTATGATATGAGAATGTTGTGAATGAGACAGTCTTTGGTAGAAATGAATAAATGAAGAGAATAAAGAATCTGAAATTCAGGAGAGTTTACCATTGCTGAACCATTAAAAAGCCCTGTGTTGCATGGAGATGAGGGAAGCCTTGTGTAACACTGTGTGTGCTTATTGGCAATTCAGGTGGACCCACTGGACAAAGCAGCCCCCAGCATCACCCTCTTACATTCCCCATCTCAAGTGGGGCTCCTGAAAAATGGCTGTTACGGGATTTACATCACTTCCCACATGTTGAAGGCATCAGACCCTGACACCGATGACAATCAGATCATCTTTAAGATTTTACAACGCCCCAAACACGGACATCTGGAGAACACAACCACAGGTACCGCCTTCCTTAATCCTGGTAATTGCTCATTTTAAAGTACCCAGTGATGGCAGTGCTAGAGAGTAATTTAATTAAGCACAGGCCCATTTGGTAAACACTCCCCAGGGCTTACTGATAGACGCAGTTTATAAATCAAGACTGGTGCTAAAGAGAGTTTGAAGCCGAGTTTTCCTAAATTCATCCCGAGTGGGAGAAATAAATACTGATGCGCAACTGTTTATTGTTTACAACTTTTTCCCTCAACAGCCAGATTGTAATGTCTTCACAGGAACACACATTGTCAGGAGCAAATTCACATTGGTGACTCACTGTTTTTCTATCATAAATCCTGAAGTCACAATTTTTGGTGTAATGTTTTCTCTGGATTGTATATTATTTCTGCTTTATGAAGACAGTGATCACAATGTCACTAAACAGAATGGCACAGAATTAGAGATTTTATTACTGTATCTTCCCTCTATTTTTATATTTAAGGTACGGTATTTCTGAGGCAAAATAATTCTAAAGCCTAATTTAAGTTCATTGAATTTGTTTTATAATACTTACATTATATTAATTTCTTTAAAAATATACTTTTGCCCTTTTTAAAGATGAGGTTAAAATAGCCATAAAATTTTATCAGCTCGTGTTTTGTTTGATTACCCATGGAAATCAATTACTTCCTTTTTCTTGTAGGTGAATTTATCAATGAGGAATTTAACCAAAGGACTTGAACAGTAAGACCATTCTCTACGTGATAAATCCATCTTTGGAAGTAAATTCAGATACCATGGAATTCCAAATCATGGACCCCACAGGGAACTCTGCCACTCCTCAAATGTAAATTCTTTTGTTTATTCAGTAGTCCTGTATACAGTGTCCAGAATGTATCTGATGAGGAAAGTGAAATGTTCTTTTTCAAACAGAATCTAAGAGGACAAATTGATAAACCATTTCACAAGCTCATAGAATTTATTTTGGAGAGGGAAACTCCTATTACTGCTTGGTAATGGGAAAGCCAGTAGCTTTACAGAATGTGAAAACAATACATAGTTAAGGGCCTATATAGGGCTGGGTCATTCATTTTATGCATGCAAATGCATACACTGTCACACACACAGAGATTTCTGCCTTGATAACTCACTGACATCCAGGACTGAGCTTGCAGGTTCATGTACAAATCATGCAGCAAGAGGTCACTCTAGGACCACGTTAGTAACCACAGTCTTCTAAAATAGCTGGAGTTGGAAACAATAAGTCTGGAAGCCTTAGCAAAATATCTTCGCTTTCAAACAACCTCAAAAACCCAAGCGATTACTAGCAACTGCTTTTGTAAGTTAAGAAACTTACCATAAGGAAGGTGAGGAATAGTGTAAAAGAGGAAAATAGACTTGGGGAAGTATTAAGTGATACTTAGGAGTTAAAGCAACAAATCTTCAACATTAACAGTATTGACAGACTGTAGTGATTTCACTCACCAAGACCCTATTCTAGACTTTTTTTGACGGTACACCTTGAATAATTTGCCAGCTATCAGTGGATCACTAAAAGATTCATCATTGTCCAGTTCTTTGTGTGCTGGTTTTTTTCTTTCTCTTTTAAGTTTGATACTCTTCCCAGTCACTTCAAAGAAAAGGTGTTCATTTATCCTAGTTTTAGTATTCACCCTATCCTAGACAAACTACATACCATGAGGACTTCTCCTTTATGGGGCTTTTATGACAATAAAAAGGAGAAAGGAAGAAAAGAAAATTGAGAAATCTGCCTCTGCTTTCTCCCTTGCTTTTTCTTTCTGACCCTGAATTGTAGTCCCAATGTCTGCCAGCAGAGGTCTCTGTAGTCATTGTTAGAAAAATGCATCCTTAACAAAACATGTTCCCAGGGTTCCACCTCTATTGCTTGTAGTACCTAGTTCCCCAGAGATTTATAACCACCGTAGATTTTTCTTGAGTGGCTACTCTATGCCAGGCACAAGAGGCTGGGAAATAGACGTGAGCAAGGAAGACCTGTCCCCTGACATTAAAATACAATCATGACACTATAGAAGTATAATGGATGCAGACTTCCCATTAAAATGTTCTTGCCGAAGTTTTTCTGATTCCTTTGGATTAAAGTTTTTATAGAAAATATATTACCTACTTGCAATTTCAGATGAATGTCTTCCAATTCTCAAGGGAATGTTTTTTTTTTTTTAATCCTGCCCTAAAAATATTAATAAATTGATTTTACTTGCTTTTCAATAGTTCAACTAAAAGACATAAGAACATTGATCAGACTTGCTACTGATCTAATGCTGACTGCTAGTCTTCCACATGTGAATGCAACACAGATGCCAGAGATTTTTTTTCCTCTGAGATAGAACTAGATTGATATAGTTGGCCTACATACCCTTTTCATTCCTTGTCATTACCACGGACATTGCTTTTGAAGATGATTTGTAACTTTAAATAACCCTTAAATTTATTGGAGAATCATAGAATTCATAACCTTACTTGAGGCTTTTAAAATAGGCTCCTGCTTGCATTAGATACCTATTTTCAGATACGTGTGCTCAAGATGTTTCTCATTCAGCTTGTAAAGACTGAAAGCCAAAATATGCCTACCGATGTTTAATTCCAAAATAACATTGATTTGATTCTGACCTATATTGTTTTCTCTAGAGGGGGTGGGGGGGAGCTAGAAATTACTCAACTCTTATCTGTACAAGTTTTGAAGGGTATAGTTGTCCCTGACCACATTTGTAAGTAGATGTTTTTTGGAACAAGAAGCACTTTCTTTCCTAGAAGGAAACGGTGTTACCAGTAGTGGTCTGTTTTCACATACAACAACCAGCCAGACCCTAGTTCCACCTATAGTATAAACCACAGGCATTTACAATATAGTTTTTTGTTTTATTTCATTGCTCTTCATTTAATCGGCACAGCCACCTAGAAGTTAAGTGCTACCGTAATCCAGAATTCGCAGCTGAGGAGACTGAGACAGGGAGATGGGAAGTGACTTTTCCAGGCTCATACAGCTCATTAGTGAAGGGTCTAGGATTTAGGCCCAGAAAGCATGGCTCTCAAGTGCATGGTTTTCCACACGGCACTAAGGGACCTCTTACCCACTTTTATTTATTTATTTAGTCTTTTTTAGGGCTGCACCTGGGGCATATGGATGTTCCCAGTCTAGGGATCAAATTGGAGTTGCAGATGCCAGCCTACGCCACAGCCACAGTCTCATCAGATCTGAGCCATGTCTGCGAGCTACACCACAGCTCACGGTGACATCGAATTGCTGACCCACTGAATGAGGCCAGAAATCAAACCTGCATCCTCATGGATACTAGTAGGGTTTGTTACCGCTGAGCCACAACAGGAACTCCAGTTCTTGCCCACTTTTAATGAGTGTGCTTAAAACAGCCTAAAGGGAACAGAGCAGCAGCAGCTCTAAAGACTGGAGCAGTTGCTCTCCAGGCTTTGGCCACCAAGGCAGCAAGATGGGAGAAGTGCTTACTTCTCAAGGACTCTAAACATAAATTACAGGTATCAATATTAGTGTGTACTCCACATCTAATGCACTGGGGATTATGGGATAGGTAATACATGGTAAAGGGTTTGAGCTCTGGCTCTGCCACTGACTTGGGTCAAACCTTAGTTGCCTTAGTTATGTCATCAGTACAATGGGGATAATACCACAGTTTGTTTAGAGGAACAAATTAGGTAAAACATAGGAAAGCATCTTATGTATTTAAAGTCCTTAACAAATGTAACCTGTGGGGATGATTATTATTGTTCATTCATGTGGGGACAACAGTAGGCTGAAGGAAGTATTCCACAGACTTTTGGTGGCCAGCTCAAGCCCCTCTCTAACTAGAAATTGACTCTGGGCTGATTCATGAAGGGAACCATCAATATGCTTATTGAGGAGTTCCCTAGTGGCCTAGTTGTTAAAGGATCTGGCATTGTCACTATTGTGGCCCAGGTCACTGCTGTGGTGTGGGTTCGATCCTTAGCCTGGGAACTTCTACATGCCTCATGCCAAAAATATGCTTATTGATCAATAAGATCTATAAGATAAATGTTGTGGAACTTGATGTCCTTGTTTGCCTTTGATATGTTTAATAGATTAGTAGTTTGCATATTTGAAAAGATAAAAGCTTCTGTAATGAATCTCAAGGGAGTGGTGGGTGCAATCAAAAAAGAGGTTCTTTAAAGAATAAGAAGGACCCATGTTCAGCAGGAATTGTCCCAGAATCTTGGTTGCTAGCACATTTTTGCTATGGCAGCATTTCTGTTGAATATAAGTCCCAAAGGGTCAATAAATAATCCGTTAGAAATGATGTTAGGAAATCTTGATGTAATGAAGTTATTGCTAGTTAGCTTGTATGCTGCTTAATGCTTCAGGTGCCAGAATCATGAGGATGCTTTTATGCACTGGGAATCTTTGAGAGAGAGAGAGATAGTTTGACTATAGAACCATGACCACCCAGCCTCAGAATAGCTTGTGGAACCAATTTTTCATGGGATACATTTGGGAGACATTTTATTGTAAAGAGAAATTGTTATAACACTGAAATCCATGGAAATTTGCATAAAGATCTCCATTTGGCTAAGTACCTAAATTTCAGGCACTGTGCTAGGTGTTTTTACATGTATTGTCTAATTTAGTCTCAAAACACAATCCTCTGAGGACAATAAGGAAATCAGGCTCAAAGCATTTAAGTAAGTGACCAGAAGTCACTAAGTGAATGAGTGGTGGAGCCCAAAATGCACCCTGACCTCCTGACCTCAACATAAGCGCTCATCTTTTTTTTTTTTAAGTTTTATTGAGGTATATAGTTGATTTACAATGTTGTGACAATTTCTGCTATACAACCAAGTGATTCAGTTATACATATGCACACATCTATTCTTTTCCAGATTTTTTTCCCATATAGATTTTCACAGATTATGGAGTTCCCTGTGCTATATAGCAGATTCCTGTTAACCATCCATTCCATATACAAGAGTGTTCATATGCCACTCCCAAATTCCCAGTCCATCCCTCCCCCTCACCGTTCCCTTTGCTAACCCTCAGTTTGTTTCCTAAGTCTGTGAGTCTGTTTCTATTTTGTAAATAAGTTCATTCATAACAATTAAAAAAAAAGTTTTGCTGAAGTAGAGTTGATTTACAATGTGATCATTTCTGCTGTGCAACAAAGTGACTCAGTTATACATATACACAAAACATTCTTTTTCAGTTTTTTCCCCACGTAGATTATCACAGAATGTTGAGTAGAGTTCCCTGTGCTATACAGCAGGGCCCTGTTGAGCACTCGTCTTATTGGCTTATGCTTTGGCGTGACTCGCTCACATGCCCACGTCTGTCCTCAAGTCCAGTGTGAATCTCAAGATGGTCTGACCCAAACTCAGTTACAGAGGACCCACAGCATTCATCAAAAGCACCTTGCAGACCACAGAATGTAGCTGACTTCTAAGCAAGGCAGTTTCTTAACGGCCCTTCTATGCTGACCTCTTTCTTGTGCCCACTGAAGGAAAAGGTGAACTTCAAAAGAAAAATTGACCCATCTAAAGCTGTTCATAACTCAGTGACTGCTTCTCCAGCTGCTGCATGATTCCAAGCTTTGCTTCTTCTCCTCCCTTTGGTGTCCCTTGTTCTAGCTGTTCTGTTATTCCCTTAGCCTTAAAAGAGAAGACTTAAAAGCATTTCTAGCAGGTGTACTTGGCAACGCTTTAGCAACTTTTATGAAACACATTGTAGGGGAAGAGGTTGAAACTATTGGTGAAGTCAAGCTTTCATATTACCTGCAAGCCAGAATTTATAAAGTGTTTTTCTTCAGACCTGACCTAAGAAACCACAGAGGAGAGGAAGGGAAATCACCCTTATTAAGCACCCACTGTGTACAAGTGCTTTATACATAGTAACAAATTTTAATTTTCATCATTTGACGTGATTATGATTCTCCTCATTTTAAAGATAATGGAAATGGAGGTCCGAGGAGACTGAGTAACTGACCATAATCTCGCAAGACAATAAATGGTTGCGAGATGTATCTGACTGCAAAGCTCTTGTTTTGGGCCTTCACTATGCTGCTTCCTGGCTAAACACTGTTTCCTCATTATCATGAGAGAAAGACGGAAATGAAAACACAGGTGTCCGTAGCATTAAGCTTTGGAGCTTACATCCTCTTTGAATTGATGTCTTAGACTGAATACTTGGAAAAAATATTTTTTAACATTTTGATTTTCTAAAGTCATATGCTACTTGATTACAAGTGAGGACCTAGTTATAACAATAAATTAATCACAATTTTAGCTTCTATAAAACCTTTTACTGAGAAGCTCCAAGTACTTGATGTGTATTCATTGAGGTTCATTTAACCCCTTCGAAGTACAGCTTCATTATTATTATGCTTGAGGAAGTGAGGAAATGGAGGCACAGAGCAGCAGTGCCTTTTACACACATTCTCGTTAACCTAGATTAATGTCCTAAATCCCCAAATAGAGTCTTAATCCCAAATGTCCCTTTCGGTTCTTTGTTGCTTCGTATAAATGAACTGGTTAGCCACAAAATAAAATATCAGAAGGTATGTATTTTTTACTCTGCTTCAACACTATTGACTGTTTGGTCCAGATAATTCTTTGTTGTGGGGTAGGGGTAGAGGGTGAGTCGGGATCCTGTACATTGATGGATGTTTAGCAGAATCCCTGGCCTCTACCCATTAAATGCCAGTGTCACCTGCCTCCCAGTTGTGACAATCAGAGTGTCTCTAGACATGGCCAAATGTTGAGAAGCATACATATGCCTTAGAAAATAGTATATATATATATATATGTATGTATATGTGTATATATATATGTATGTATATGTATATATGTATGTATGTATTAAGAAATTATGCTTTATGATAGAATGCTCATCAATGCCATACACACACACACACACACACACACACACGCACACATATACACAATTTTTTTTTGGTCTTTTTGTCTCCTTAGGGCCACACCAGCAGCATATGGAGGTTTCCAGGCTAGGCGTCCAATCAGAACTATAGCTGCCACCTATGCCAGAGCTACAGCAATGTGGGATCCGAGCCATGTCTGACCTATACCACAGCTCACGGCAATGCTGGATCCTTAAACCACTGAGCGAGGCAAGGGATTGAACCCACATCCTCATGAATGCTAGTCGGATTTTTTGCTAACCACTGAGCCATGACAGGAACTCTGGTGCCATCTTTCTTCTAGCTAATACAGTCCCTAAGAGCTAAAGAATCTAGGTTAAGTCAGGGCTATAAAGAAAACAAAACAAAACAAACAAAACCTGTATCATTGAGCTTTGTGTTTTGTTTTTTTTCAAATTATGTGAAATGTATTAATAGAGACTGGGAGAAAGAAAGTTTCAGTAGTCAACTTTTCTTTGCTAACTATGGGCTAAGCAAGTTTCATTCGTTCCTTTAACAAATATTTCTTGAACATTTACTGCATCCTAGTCACTCTACGAGGGACTAAGTAATATATCAGTGAACCCAAAACCCCTGTTCACAAGTCTCATCCCATTTACTTTCCTTTTTAAAAATTTATTTTATTTTTTAAAAATTATTTCCCCAATACAATTTTTTTGTACTGTACAGCATGGTAACCCAGTTGCATATACATGTACACATTCTATTTTCTCTCATTATCATGCTCCATTATAAGTGATTAGACATAGTTCCCAGTGCTACATAGCAGGCTCTCATTACTAATCCATTCCAAAGGCAATACTCTGCATCTATTAACCCCAAACTCCCAATCCACCCCACTCCCACCCCCTCCCTCTTGGCAACCACAAGTCTATTCTCCAAGTGAATGATTTTCTTTTCTGTGGAAAGGTTCATTTGTGTCCTATATTAGATTGTAGATATAAGTGATATCATATGGTATTTGTCTTTCTCTTTCTGACTTACTTCACTCAGGATGAGAATCTCTAGTTCCATCCATGTTGCTGCAAATGGCATTATATCGTTCCTTTTTATGGCTGAGTAGTATTCCATTGTGTATATATAGCACATCTTCCTAATCCAATAATGTCATGGACATTTGGGTTGTTTCCATGTCTTGGCTATTATGAATAGTGCTGCAATGAACATGCGGGTGCATGTGTCTTTTTAAAGGAAATTTTGTCTAGATATATGCCCAAGAGTGGGATTGCTGGGACATATGGTAGTTCTATATATAGTTTTCTAAGGTACCCTCCATACCGTTCTCCGTGGTGATTATACTAGTTTACATTCCCACCAACAGTGCAGGAGGGTTCCCTTTTCTCCACACTCTCTCCAGCATTTGTTATTTGTGGGCTTACTAATAATGGCCATTCTGAGTGGTATGAGGTGATATCTTGTGGTAGTTTTGATTTGCATTTCTCTAATAATCAGTGATATTGAGCATTTTTTCATGTGCTTGTTGGCCATCTGTACATCTTCCTTGTAAAAATGTCTATTCAGTCTTTTGCCCATTTTTCCATTGGGTGGTTGGCTTTTTTGCTGTTGAGTTGTATAAGCTGCTTGTATATTCTAGAGATTAAGCCCCTGTCCCTTGCATCGTTTGAAACTATTTTCTCCCATTCTGTAAGTTGTCATTTTGTTTTCTTTTGGGTTTCGTTTTCTGCGTAAAACTTGTCAGTTTGATTAGGTCCCATTGGTTTATATTTGCTCTTATTTCTGGTGCTTTGGGAGAGAGACTTGAGAAAATATTCACAAGGTCGATGTCAGAGAGTGTTTTGCCTGTGTTCTCTTCTAGGAGTTTGATGGTGTCCTGTCGTATATTTAAGTCTTTCAGCCATTTTGAGTTTATTTTTGTGCATGGTGTGAGGGTGTGTTCTAGTTTCATTGATTTGCATGCAGTTGTCTAGGTTTCCCAGCAATACTTGCTGAAAAGACTGTCTTTTTCCTGTTTTATGTTCTTGCCTCCTTTGTCAAAGTTTAATTGACCATAGGTGTCAGGGTTTATTTCTGGGTTCTCTATTCTGTCCCATTGGTCTGTCTGTCTGTTTTGGTACCAGTACCACACTGGCTTGGTGACCATGGCTTTGTAATATTGCCTGAAGTCTGGGAGAGTTATGCCTCCTGCTTGTTTTTTTTTTTGTTTGTTTGTTTTGTTTTTTTGCCATTTCTTGGGCTGCTCCCATGGCATATGGAGGTTCCCAGGCTAGGGGTCAAATCGGAGCTGTAGCTGCTGGCCTACGCCAGAGCCACAGCAACATAGGATCCAAGCCGCGTCTGTGACCTACACCACAGCTCACAGCAATGCCAGATCCTTAACCCACTGAGTGCGGCCAGGGATCGAACCCACAACCTCATGGTTCCTAGTCGGGTTTGTTAACCACTGAGTCATGATGGGAACTTCCTGCTTGGTTTTTGTTTCTCAGAATTTCTTTGGCAATTCTGGGTCTTTTGTGGTTCCTTATAAATTTTTGGATCATTTTTTCTAGTTCTGTGAAAAATGTCCAGGGTAATTTGATAGGGATTGCATTGAATCTGTAATTGTTTTGGGTAGTGTGGCCATTTTACAACATTAATTTTTCCAACCCAGGAGCATTGAATATCTTTCCATTTCTTTATATCTTCTTTAATTTCCTTGATTAATGTTTTATAGCTCTTGGCATATAAGTCTTTTACCTCCTTGGTCAGGTGTATTCCAAGGTATTTGAATTTTTTAGGGTGAAATTATAAAAGGTATTGTATTTTTGTATTCCTTTTATAATATTTCATTGTTAGTATACAGAAATGCAACTGATTTCTGAATGTTAATCTTATATCCTGCTACTTTGCTGAATTTGCTGATCAGTTCAAGTAGTTTTTGGGTTGATTCCTTAGGGTTTTCTATATATAGTATCATGTCATCTGCATACAGTGACAGTTTAACTTTTCTCTTCCTATTTGGATGCTTTTTATTTCTTTTGTTTGTCTGATGGCTGTGGCTAGGACTTCCAATACTATGTTGAATAACAGTGGTGATAATGGGCATCCCTGTCTTGTTCCAGATTTAGTGGGAAGGCTTTTAATTTTTCTCCATTGAGTATTGTATTTGCTGTAGGTTCGTCATAAGTGGCTTTAATTATGTTAAGGAATGTCCCCTCTATACCCACTTTGGCGAGAGTTTTTATCATGAATGGATGTTGGACTTTGTCATATGCTTTTTCTGAATCTGTTGAGGTGATCATGTGGTTTTTGATTTTTCTTTTGTTAATGTGGTGTATGACATTGATTGGCTTGCCTATGTTGAACCATCATTGTGAACCTGGGATGAATCCCACCTGGTTGTGGTGTATGATCTTTTTGATATGTTGTTGGATTCAGTTAGCTAAAATTTTGTTGAGAATTTTTGCATCTATATTCATCAAAGATATTGGCTGATAGTTTTCTTTTTTGGTAGTATATTTATCTGATTTTGGAATTATGGTGAGGTCTTTGGGAGTGTTCCTTCTTCTTCAACCTTTTGAAAAAGTTTAAGGAGGATGGGTATAAATTCCTCTTTGAATGTTTGGTAGAATTTGTCTGTGAAGCCATCTGGTCCTGGACTTTTATTTGTTGGGGGTGTTTTTATGACATATTCAATTTCATTTCTAGTGATTGGTCTGTTCAGTTGATCTATTTCTTCTTGATTCAGTTTTGGCAGGCTGTAAGTCTCTAGAAAGTGGTCCATTTCTTCTAGGTTGTCAAATTTGTTGGCATATAATTGTTTATAGTATTCTCATATGTTTTTTTTTTTGTATTTCTGTAGTATCCATTGTGATTTCTCCTTTTTCATTTCTTATTTTATTTGGGTTTTTCTATCCTCTTCTTGGTGAGTCTGACCATAGGTGTGTCAATTTTGTTTACCTTTTCAAAGAACCAGCTCTTGGTTTTATTGATTTTGTCTATTGTTTTTTGAATCTCTATTTTATTGATTTCCTCTTTGATCTTTATAATTTCCTTCCTTCTGCTGACTTTAGGGTTTTTTTGTTCTTTTTCTAATTCTTTTAGGTGGTAGTTAAGTTGTGGATTTGAGATTTTTCTTCTCTTTAGGAAGGCCTGTATTGCTATGAACTTCCCTCTGAGCACTGCTTTTGCAGTGTCCCATAGATTTTGAGTGGTTGTGTCTTCACTATCATTTGTCTCGAGGTATTTTTTTTAATTTCCTTCTTGATTTCCTCATTGACCCATTGGTTTTTTTACTAGCCTGTTTTTAGTCTCCATGTAGTAGGTTTTTTCTCATTTCTTTCCCTGAGGTTGATTTCTAGTTTCATGCCATTGTAGTCAGAAAATATACTTGAAATAATTTCTATACTCTTAAATTTGTTGAGGTTAGTTTTGTGCCCTAATATGTGATCAATTCTTAAGAATGTTCCTTGTGCACTATAAAAGAATGTGTATTCTGATTTTTTTGGAAGTAATGTCCTGAAAATGTCAATTAAGTCTAACTTTTCTATTGTTTCCTTTAGGATCTCTGTTGCTTTATTGGTTTTCTGTCTGAGGATCTGTCCATTGATGTGAGTGGGGTGTTAAAATCTCCTACTATGATTATATTCCCATCAATTTCTCCTTTTATGTCTGTTAATACTTGTTGTATGTATCTGGGTGCTCCTATATTAGGGGCGTATATATTGGTGATTGTAATATCCTCTTCTTGGATGGATCCTTTAACCATTAAATAGAGATGTTCTTTGTCTTTCTTTATGGCCTTTGTTTTAAGGTCTATTTTGTCTGATATAAGTGTGCTACTCCTGCTTTCCTGTCTTGTCCATTGGCATGAAATATCTTTTCCCATCCCCTCACTTTCAATCTATATGTATCCTTTGCTCTAAGGTGAGTTTCTTGTAGGCAGCATATTGAAGGTTTTTGCTTTTTCATCCAATCCACCACTCTGTGTCTTTTGATTGGAGCATTCAGTCCATTGACATTTAAGGTGATTATTGATAGATATTTATTTATTGCCATTTTAAGCCTTGTTTTCCAGTTGACTCTATGTTTCTCTTTTCTTTTCTTTTTTTGGTTGGATGGTTTCCATTTATTTCATACTTGAGTATTTTTCTTTTCAGTTTTTGTGAATGTAATATTTGGCTTTGATTTGTGGTTGCCCTGTTTTTTAAGTATATTAACACCTTCCTATATCTGCTTACTTTACCCTGATAGTCATAATAGGCTCAAACACATCATTAGGATAAAACAAAGAATCTGTTTTTTCTTACTTCCCTTACCCACATTGAATGATTTTGATGTCTTTTTATTATTATTATTATTAATATCTTCATGTTTGGATCAGTATGCTAGCTTATTTAAGTGACTGCTTTCCAATTATGGTTTCCTCCATCCTAGTTCTTCCTTTTTTTTTTTTTTTTTTAATTTGAGAAACCCTTTCAGTATTTCTTTTAGAATGGACTTTGTCTTGCTGTACTCTTTTAGCTTTAGTTTGTTGGAGAAATTCTTTATTTCCCCTTCTATTTTAAATGATATTCTTGCTGGATAGAGTATTCTAGGTTGCATATTTTTTCCTTTCAGCACTTTAAATGTATCTTTCCACTCCCTCTGGCCTGTACTGTTTCTGTAGAGAAATCAGCTTATAGTCTTATGGGGGTTCCCTTATAATTAACACTTTGCCTTTGTCTTGCTGCCTGTAGAATCCTTTCTTTATCTTTAACTTTTACCATTATTATTATAATATGTCTTGGTGTGGGCCTGTTTGGGTTCAACTTGTTTGGGGCCTTCTGTGCTTCCTGTATCTTGAAATCAGTATCCTTTAGATCTGGAAAGTTTTCAGCCATAATTTCTTCAAATATTTTCAATCCCCTTTATTTTTCTTCTCCTTCTGGAATTCCTATTATGTGTAGATTGGCCTGCTTTATATTATCTCATAGGTCTCTTCATGTTTTTTCATTTGGTTTTGTGTCTGCTGTCCTGTTTGAGTGATTTCCATTATTCTATCTTCCACGTCACTAATTCGTTCCTCTGCATTATGCATTCTGGTCTTTATTGCCTTTAGCTTAGTTTGTTATCTCTGCAAATGAATTTTCTAGTTTATCTTGGCTCCTTCTTATATTTTCTAGCTCCTTTCTGAGGGAATCTGCATTACTGTTTATATTCTCTCTTAATTCCTTCAGTATTTTCACTATCTCCCTTTTGAACTCAATGTCTGTCAGACTGCGGAGGTCTGTTTCATTGTTGACTGCCGTAGGTAAAATCTCCTGTTGCTTTAACTAGGAATGGTTTCTGAGCTTCTTCATTGCGCTTGTGTTTTTCTTTTTCTGTGAATCTGGGGAAGCCAAACAATAGTTTGGCTCAGTCTGGGGTGGTCTGGCCAGGCTGGCTCCACGAAGGCAGGGTGTGGGTGCTGGGAGTGCATGAAGGTGCCGGCGGATGGGATCCATGCAGGGTGGGCATGGGTGCCGGGAGTGGGCAAGGGTGCCAGCAGGGCCGGATCCATGTGGGCTGGGCATGGGTGCCAGGAGTGGGCAAGGGCCAGATCCACCTGGGCGGGGTGCAGACGCCAGGAAGGGGTGCTCAGCTCTCTGCAATCCAGTGGGCAGGCATGCACACTGGGGCCCAAGGAGTTTTTTATGGCAGCCTGCTCCTCCTCCTTTCCCCTTCCCAACAGTGGTGCCTTGCCTCTCCTGTGGGTCCAGACCTTCTCCCGGGGTTCTCTCTGCTGTGGCTTTCCATTCCCCAGCCCTTAGTGTACCACTCCCCCTGCCAACAGCACACTGCTCCCTAGTCCCTTAGGCTGTCTCCACACCACCAACCCCAGCCCACTCCCCAGACTGACCTCCGGAGCCTGTCTCAGCTCCCAGCCCCCACCGAGTATCTCAGTCTGTGGTGTCTCTGCCAGTGGTTCAGATGGTCTGTGCGTCTCTCACTCTGCTTTTTGGATCTCAGACCTGCTGCTGTGCTTTTCTCAGCTTCTTGTTCTCAGCTTTTCTCAGTTGGAGTTCCCTCCAACTCAGCTGATCTTTCCATTCTTTAGGTGGCTTCTCAGGATGTAGGTTCCTTTTCTCCTTCACAACTCCCTCATGGGAGTGTTAGACCCATCCTGATTCCTTTTCTCTCTCTCTCTCTCTTTTTTCTTTTATTCTACACAATTCTGTCAAGAGTTTTTTGCCCTTTTTGGAGGTTTAAGTTCTTCTGCCAGCATTCAGTTGATGTTCTGTGCAGATCGTTTTACGTGTAGATGTGTTTTTTGATGTGTTTGTGGGAAAGGATGAGCATGTCCGCTTATTCTTCCACCATCTTGCCAGCCACCCCCATTTACTTTCTACTACTCCATTCTCTGCCTTTCATTCATGGTAGTTGTTGAGAATCAACATTTGGTTTATCCATGACATAAAATTTTCTACTGTGATGAGTGCCCACAATCACTAAGTTTCTCAATTGGGGATGACTTTCCCCAGGAGGGACTTTTAGAAGTGCCTGGAAAGGGTTTTTTCATGTTGTAACTGGAGGAGAGTGGTCTAGCTGCATCTGGTGGATCTCCTTATCAGAGGCCAGGGATGCTGCTCAGCATCTTACAATACACAAGACAGCTTCGCACCACAAAGAAGGACCTGGTTCCAAGTGTCAATAATGTCAAGGCGAGAAACCCTGACTTTGGAGCTTAAGGAAGTCTCAGCTCCTGTTAAGTGACTTGAAATGATTGACATGTGGATTTCACAGAAAGTATGTCATTTCTGATTTTAGAATGAGTTTTACTTAATGAGAATAGAAGGGAGGGATCATTATAATATGAAGATTTGAACCAATCTGCATGACACCTTCCCATCCAAAGCTTTACACATTTCTCTCAGGGGCTGTGGCATCTGGTTACCTGATAATATCAGAGTTTAAGCCATCCCAATCCAGTGTAGAAAGATCTTCTCAAATACGATGCTGCAAAAACAGAAAACACATTCAAAACACGCATTGCATGTATTCTATAGGGGACACACAAGTGCTTCACAATTTAAATATTTTTCTAGAAAATATATAGCCTATCTTAAACTTCATGGCTTTTCAGTACATCTTTATTATTTGTAGGAAGTCATGTTCAGAAAATAAAACAGAATGTTGGGTAATGACATCCTTAACCTCTAAGCACTATGCAGCATTCTAATGGTGCATCAGAGATAGGCATGCACTTTCCCAACCAAGACCCTTAATGCTCTGAAGCTGAACAGTACTCCACATGGACCCCTTATGGATCTAAATAGCAATCCAATCAATTTCACCTTAGGCCTCAAGGTCACCTGGACCTGCGGAGTGACACTGATGGATTTTTGCTGGTCATGGTTAGCATGAGCTATGAATGAATTCTTAGAAAATTGAACATTGAAATGTATTTGAACCTTGCTAAGACTTACCTGAAATCCATTCATGTTTATCTCTTTCACTCCTTCCCCTTCCCACTGCTCCCTTTTCCTTCTATCTTTCTTTTCCTCCAACCCCTCTTGCTGATTTTTTTTTCTTTCTCATCTAGCTGGGTCCTTTAGGAATTCTTTACAAGATGTTATTTCTGTTGGCATTTATAATATCCCAGTTCCTTGTTGTCATGTGATTTTTTAAGCAAAGTCATTTTTTCTTTATTTCTTGATCTGTCTCGTGCCAGATTTGAAATCAATTGCATCAAAGATCCGTAAGGGTCCCAATATCACTTAGTATCAGGATCTTGTTTTCATGTCAAAATCTGATGAAGCCCAGCATGCCAATAACAGTAAATTTTATATCTATTGATTGAATGAACGTGTATGTTCACATGGATTCCTGAAATTCCATATTCCCACACTCCACTGGACCCTGGTTGGTGGCAGTGCTGTTGAGTTTTTTTTGCTTGTGAACTTAAACTGAAGGATGTGACCATGACACGTGACTGGTGCAAGGGCATAAAGTGATTATTAGAGGATAAACTTACTTTGTAATATGAATGATCTCCAGGAAGGTCTAGAGAACCCTATGAGATTTGTGAACTCCATGCTCTACATAGCAGCACCCAGAATTTCTGGTTCTGCAAGGAAAAAAAATGTAAAAAGTAATTTAAAAGTCTAGAGGGAAGGCCTTGAATTCAATACACACTACTGTATGAAACAGATGATTAATGAGAACCTCCTATATAGCACAGGAAATCTACTCAATAGATTGTAATAACCTATGTGGGAAAAAATGGATATATGGATATGTATTACTGACTCACTTTACTGTACACCTGAAACTAATATAACAGTGTAAATCAACTATATCCAATAAAATTAAATTTTTAAAAAAGAAGTTTGAGAATAAAGTAACCACTGAGGGTTTTGTAAATGTAGAATGAAAGGGAAACAAATAAAGCAAAAGCAATAGGAGTGTGTTAAATGATCAGAGAGGAGATTGCTCATGCCTTTTATATTAAGGTTACAGGGGATAAAAATATGTAAGAATAGGGAGTTCCTGTTGTGGCTCACCTGGTTGAGAACCCAGCTAGTATCCATGAGGATGCAGGTTCGATCCCTGGCCTCATTCAGTGGGTTAAGGATCCAGTGCTGCTGCAAGCTGCAGCATAGGTCACATATGCAACTTGGATCCCGTGTGGCTGTGGCTAGGCTGGCAGCTGCTGCTCTGATTCTACCCCTAGCAAGGGAACTTCCATGTGCTGCAGGTGCGGCCCTAAAAAGGCAGAAAAGGTAAGAAAATAGTTGAAATGTTCAGGTGAAACATTTCAAGTTTTTTCACCTCAAAAAGGGAACTACTTCAGGGTGAAAATAAAATTGTAGTCCTCTGCTTGAATTCAGACAAGAGTTGTGAAGAACTTGAGTTGGGAAGAAGAATGGTAGAGAAGGAATAGAGCATTTGGTTTTAGATTTATGCTAGAATTCCATCTCTTCTCTTAGCCTTGTCTTAACTTTTTGTTTGGGGGTTAGTTATTCAATCTGTCCAAGCACAGTGTTCTTTTCTGAAAAAAAGTAAAAGGAAAAAAATTCTCTTTATGATGAGGATTAAAGAAGTCAATTTCCATCAAATGTTGGGCTCATTAAATATAGCGTGAGAAAAAAAGGCCACGATCTCTTTATTCAGTTGTGCAGCTGCACCTAAGCTATATATTAGTATAGCCTTTTCTATGCAAAGAGGAAAGGACAGATAACAGTTATAAAACCCATGTACATTTTTTTTTGTGTGTATTTTTAGGGCTGCCCCTTGGCATGTCGAAATTCCCAGGCTAGGGGTTGAATAGGAGCTGTAAACTCTGGCCTACGCCACAGCCATCGCAACAGCAGATCTGAGCTGTGCCTGTGACCTACACCAGAGTTCATGGCAACACTGGATCCTGAACCACTCAGTGAGGCCAGGAATTGAACCTGTCTCCTCATAAATCCTAGTCAGATTCCTTTCTGCTGAGCCATGATGGGAACTCCATGCACACATTTTAATTCCAAGGCACAGCCTCAAAGATATATTGCTATTAAACTGAACCCAAGTTCAGGGAAGATCTGTGCCTGGAAATGATCTTTTTGTACTGATGAAGGCGGCCAAAAGATAGGAGAGGAAGTTTCCTATCAGTGCCCTTTTGAAAGATGAACATCTCCTTGTACTTAACACCTGCTCCTTTCTCTTCCATGAGTCCCTTTTCTGTCATTTGTAACTGTGGGACCTCTGATGGATTTCCAACTTTATTTCTGCATTCGTACAATGAAATTCTAATATTGCTCAGGATTGTTGAGTGCATCAGATGAACTAATGTTTGTGGAGGTCCCATCGTGGTGGCTCAATGGTTGATGAATCCGACTAGTATCCATGAGGACTTGGGTTCGATCCCTGGCCTTGCTCAGTGGATTAAAGATCTGGCATTGCCGTGAGCTGTGGTGTAGGTCGCAGACGCTGCTCAGATCTTGTGTTGCTGTGGCTCTGGTGTAGGCTGGCAGCTATAGCTCCGATTCCACCCCTAACCTGGGAATCTCTGTGGGTTCGGCCCTAAAATGACAAAAAGACAAAGGAAGGAAGGAGGGAGGGAGGGAAGGAAGGAGAGAGAAAGAAAGAATGTTAGTGAAAGTTCCTTGTGAACCAAAATGTACCAAACACGTGTAAGGAGCTTGTAGCATTGGTGTAGGTTGATGAACCACCCTTGCCTTTGTCCCTCAGCTTGGACCAGTGGCTCATCCTCCTCACAGCAGAGGATCATCAGGAACCTCCATTATGCATTTCTCATGGTTTTCTTTTTTCTTTTCCTTCTGTGTATAGTTTGGAACTGAAGTGGTCTCATGTTGAGTGGTCACAGACTGAATATGAGGTCTGTGAGAATGTGGGCGTGTTACCCTTGGAAATTACCAGAAGGGGATATTCCATGGACTCAGCCTTTGTGAGTGTAAGGTAACAACTCTAACCTATCAGCTTTTAGGCCAAAACTTAAGTTGCCAGTGGGTGCCTTTGAAGATTTCCTTAGAAAAATTCAGAGTAACAAAGGAAATTTCAAATGACAGGAATGTGACCCTGCTCTGGAGATTCTAAGTACAAAATCTCCTTGTTCCTCCATCTTTTATCTAGGCTTGTTAGCTTCTAGCTATGATACTTCTAACCCATTTTTAGTGTTTAAATCTGTTTTTTTCTTTTTTTCTTTTTTTTTTCTTTTTCTTTTTTTTTTGCCTTTTAGAGCTGCATGTGTGGCATATGGAAGTTCCCAGGCTAGGGGTTGAATTGGAGCTGTAGCTGCTGAACTGTGCCACAGCCACAGGAACACTAGATCCAAAGCTGTCTCTGCAGCCTACACCACAGCTCACGGCAATGCCAGATCCTTAATGCCCTGAGCAAGGCCAGGGATGGAACCTGCGTCTTCATGGGTAATAGTTGGGTTCATCACCACTGAGCCATGACAGGAACTCCCTGGTCTTTAACTCTTAAAGTTTGATTTCACAGAAAGATATATCCAACTTAGTGAACTTGAGCTAAACTCTGCTATTGGAAAGCTGCATGCAAATTTCAGTCCTCAAATGGTTTTCTCTTAGTATGTACCAGGTTTATTTCCTGAAGTCTCAATGGATGAGAAAAATCAGGGAACATACCTATCTAAGAGTCACCCAAGTCATTCAAAATCAAGAGACCATATATTAATAAAGGCAATTTCCAGTGATCACTCTGGGACTAAATATCTTGCTATTTCTTTCCATTATAATGGACCGTGGAGCATAGCCTGTGGCTTCTAGAATTGAAGGATTTTTAGGAGTCACTATAAAATTGTACTTTAAGAGAATGAGAGCATGAAAAGCCACTGTACGCTAATGCTGGAGAGTGAGCCTTAAAGACACCTCTCCCCAGTCTAATGAAAAAAAGCACTGATGGGAAAAAGCTTATGGAAAAGAAATGGTGTCTCAGTTAAGTCTCAGTTACAATAATAAATTCAAATCACCCTCAGAATCTTGTGCACATAAATTCTACCACATCCAGACTTGGGATTTATCTTTCCTGGGGGCACAGTCTCTTTTTCCTGGATCTGTGAGGGCTTTGTTGCTTTTAAAGCATCAGATAACTTGGTATCCCCTATAATTTCCCAGAAGATTGCTTATGGGAAAAGAAAGAATCTGCCTGGATGGATTTCTAATCATCTTCTGATCCTCATAGAAAACACCACATGCTCTAGCCTGAAGTTTTGGGCCACAGAACCATTCCCCTTGCCAGGTAGAAAGGACAGACGTGGTGTGACAGGGGTCCTTTTGTCTGCTTAAGCTGAGGGCCCACAGTAAAGCTGCCAAGTGGGTGCGCAAGCCTTCCTCAAACAGCCCAAGTCCTTCAGGGACCTCTCTGCCCGCAGCACAGCCTGCCTGTCACCTTAGACTGGAGCTCGTTGGCTACTTGGCTGGGAAGGAGGAGAAGAAAACACTTTGACCCCATGATGTTTGCCCTGCTTGGAATCATGCACCTTCAATGGTCCAACTTCAGCTGCCACCTTGCCTCAGATGGTTTCTTTTCCCACGGAGGTTTCTGTAAACTCAGTGGTGGTAAATACTAGGTAATTGCACATGCAGGAACCATATGGGGAAATGTCACTCCCGGCATATGGTGAGGGCAGGTGTGCGATGGGCTGCCATTCTACAGTGGAAAGTTGTCTGGGGGGAGCCTTGGCATCGTGAGCAAGGGGCAAATGGGAGCTTAGGAGGCAGTACCCTTCTTGAGCAGGATGTTTCTACCGCAGACCCCTGGCAGATGTTAGGGCCTTTGATTAGAAATGGAGATAATGTCTAAGGTCATAGAAATAGGAATTTGTAAGTTTTTAATTGTGTGTGCACTTCATGACTTTGTAAGAAAGTGAAGAAATAGAATAACCCAGTTTCCCAAACATCTCATTCCATGGCCTCTTTTTCAGACCAGCCAAGGATACTACTCTTCACTCTTCACACATATTTAGGCCCCTTTGGGAGAGGTTAAGGGCATGACTTTAGACTTTAGAGCCCTTAAATCATGGGGGCTAAGGTGTGGCTGGAGGTGGGGAACAGGGGATCAGTCAATAGTCTCAGTAGACTAGGAGTTCCCGTCGTGGCGCAGTGGTTAACGAATCCGACTAGGAACCATGAAGTTGCGGGTTCGGTCCCTGCCCTTGCTCAGTGGGTTAACACTATCCGGCGTTGCTGTGAGCTGTGGTGTAGGTTGCAGACGCGGCTCAGATCCCGCGTTGCTGTGGCTCTGGCGTAGGCCGGTGGCTGCAGCTCCGATTAGACCCCTAGCCTGGGAACCTCCATATGCCACGAGAGTGGCCCAAGAAACAGCAAAAAGACAAAAAAAAAAAGTCTCAGTAGACTAGAACGATTGTTTTTTTTTAACAACTTACTTGAAGGAGCTTTTCTTTTTTTTCTTCTTTTTCTGACACACCCACAGCATTTGGAAGTTTCTTGGCTAGGGATTGAAACTGAGCCATATATGTGACCTACACCACAGCTGCTGCAACAGAGGGTCCTTAACCCACTGCACAACAGTGGGAACTCCTTGAAGGAGATTCCAAAGCCCTGGGTTCTGGGTGTGGGTGCCCTTTGAGTGGCTGTTCCCCAGGTCTGTCATCCTCCAGAGGAATGGTTTCACCCATCCAGACAGGAGAATGGATCAGACTTCTGTTAGTTCATTTGGTCTAAAGGCTTTCAGTGCCCTGAGCTCGCAGGATACCTCCAAGCTGGCTGACAGATTAGCACTCCCTCGTCAGAAATATCTGCCTTTCCATCTCTTCACTGCCCTCTTCCCTTTCTTCCAAGGCACTATCTTATTTTTCAAATCAGAATATTTTTATTTATTTGGATCCACCTAAAATAATCATATAAAAGTTACCTTGTTTGCAATTATTTAAATTTGAGATGAACACTTTTAGATATCAACTTTAAAATGTGTGAAGTGTTACATAATTTTTCAAAATGATTTTACTGTGACTGAAAAAGTTTGAAGGTCTTTGATTTAGTGATAGCTGCCTGAGAGACTAGTGGCTGTTAGAGGCTTGCTTATTTATGATTGTTAATAAGTAGGATAAATAGCAGATCCTTTATACTATTAGTAAAGCACTATTTTAGGACCAGATTGGGGTAGAGGGAAGGCAATGAAATAAAATGGTATTTGTAAAAAAAAAGAAAAATAACATCTAAAATTCATGTTACTTTCTCTGATAACTGACTCATTTATAAAGAAGCATAACAATAAAAATAAAAAGGTTGCTTTTACTTCGACTGATATCAGTCTAGGAAAAAAGTTAGCTTTTAAGGAAGATGGATCAGAAATTATTTTAATAAAAAACATTTTATGTTCAAAACAGATTTAAGAGCATGAGTTTATTATGAGATTAGACTAGATATTTATTACAGAATATTTATTTTTATATAAAAAAAGACATTTTTTTTTCCCCTCTTAAGGTCAACCAAGTGTCAGCTACAGTTGGAAAGGATTTCACCATGACTCCGTCTAAACTGATTCAATTTGACCCAGGTACATGTTTTGTGTCTATACTTTGTTTCATGTTTTTGTAAGAAAGTCTGGAGATAGTGGAAAAGACAGGGTTTTATGCAACTTCAGCCAACTAGAAACTCCTCAGGGAACAGTATTGCTCCACTCCAAGAGAGATCAGTTTGGATTTGAGGTTCTACCCCTCATATTTGATTTTATTACCAGTGAGATTTATTTAAAATAAGAAGAAAAATCATAGCAAATAAAATATATAAAATATTAAAGCAAACATCCAAAAATCCAGGGAAAAAAAGTCTTTAAAAAATTATTAAGATCGGACACAAAGCTGAAATAATAGAATTTCCTCACACTTTGTTGGAAATTTTCAGAATGTTATAGTCATATGGATTTCTAAAGGACATTTCTGGATTATCTCTTGGAATAGGTTGATACGAGCAAATTCTAGGGGAAATTATTATTTAATTAGATAGCACCTATTTTGTTTTAAGCCTTTGGAAAAATTTTACTAAGTGCAAAAGGGAACACAGAAGCAAGGGGCCTGCTCTTATGGAAGTTCTATCCTGTGGGTAATACAGACATGAAAACAACTCACTGATAGAGTACATTGGAAACCCCAATGCTGCACCATTATTCTGGGTAAGGAAAATCCTGAAAGACTTCCTAGAGGAGATGGTATTCTAAGCAGGCAGCAGAAGAAGGGGACTTGGACTGAAGGACAGGTGTACTTTTCCTAACAGTACCTAAAGCACCAAGATGGGAACCATGCTCTCTTTCCCTAGTTTCTGTGGATGGGGCAGATGGCTCTCCCTTACGGCATTGCAAGGTTCTCTCTTTCCCGCTGTTGTGGGATGGACCTCAATCATCTACTTGGAGGCAAATGCAAAAGGCTTTGAGAAGCAGCCAGGGCTTGTGGCTTTGAGCTCTCCTGCAGAGGAGGTGTTCTCTACTCTGAGAACATCGCCACCACGTCAAAATTTTGCTGTTGTCTGCACTAACACATGATGTTTTGGGCAAAGGCAAAACAAAATGGCCTAAATACTATCCCCACTGCAAAGTTGACAACCTTCATATTAAACGTGGGAGAGAAATGCCTTTCTGCAGTTCACCACAAGTTGTGTGAAGTTTGATGACCGTATTAGTTTCTTGGGGCTGCCCTAACAAAGTATCACAGACTGGGTAGCTGAAAACAGAAATTTCTTTTCTCCAGTTCTGGAGGCTAGAAGTTCAAGATCAAGTGTCTGTGGGGTTGATTCCTCCTGAGGGCTATATGAAGGAATCTGTTGCAGACCTCTCGTCCATGCTCCGCTGCTTTGCTGAAATCTCTGGCCTTCCTGGGCTTCTGCTGCACCACTGAATCACTGCTTCATCCCCATCTGTGTCCAACTTTCCCTTTTTTATAGACACTAGTCAAAAGAGACTTGGGGCCCACTCTGCTCTAGTGTGACTTCATCTTAATTCCACATGTAATGACCTTATTTCCAAATAAGCTCACATTCTGAGGTAGTGAGAGTTAGGATTTTTGAGTGACACTGTTCAACCCATAACAAAGAGCCTTACATTCAACATGCAACAACCCCAGTAGAATTGGCCTCCTTGCTATGATAGTTAAGTTCCTGACTGGCATCAGTTTGTTCCTCAGACTGACCACCCTTGGCGAGAAGAACTCTTCCCATTGGGTACATGAGGTTTACCTTTGAGTTGCTGCAGGCTCTTGTTTGGGTCATCCCTAAGACAAAGCAGGTGGCGCACTTGAACTGTGCCCTTTCTGTACTTCACTTTTTTTTTTTTTGTCTTTTTGCCATTTCTTGGGCTGCTCCCGCGGCATATGGATGTTCCCAGGCTAGGGTCGAATCGGAGCTGTAGCCACCGGCCTATGCCAGAGCAACAGCAATTCCAGATCCGAGCCACGTCTGCGACCTACACCACAGCTCACGGCAACGCCGGATCGTTAACCCACTGAGTAAGGGCATGGATCGAACCTGCAACCTCATGGTTCTTAGTCAGATTCATTAACCACTGCGCCATGACGGGAACTCCTCTATACTTCACTTTAAGACAGTTCCAACCTTTCTACTTTTTTCCTTCCGTTAAAAAAAAAAAAAAAAAAAGACTAATTTTTTAGTGTCTGGGTTCAGAGCAATTTTTTTTTTTTTATTAAGGGCCGTGCATGTGGCATACAGAAGTTCACAGGTGAGGGGTCAAATCGGAGCTGTAGCTGCTGGCCTATACCACAGCCACAGCAAAGCAGGATCCCAGCCACATCTGCAACCTTCACCACAGCACACAGCAATACTGGATACTTAACCCACTGAGTGAGGCCAGGGATTGAGCCCGCATCCTCATGGTTACTAGCCATGTTTGTTACATGCTGAGCCACAATGGTAACTCACCACAGTAAAATTGATTTCCCTTATATCCCCTGCCTCTTCATATGTACAACCATCCCAGCTCTTAACATCTCCCACCCAAGCAGTACATTTGTTACAAGTGATTAACCTGCAGTGACATATTATCACTGAAGTCCATGGTTTAAATTAGTGTTGTTGTTTTTTTTTTCCCCAGGCTTTCCACTTTTTGAGAAGTAAGATCTTTGTCATATGTCGTCTTTATTATTTGAGGTCTGTTTGTCACAAGATCGGGGGTGATTTGGGCTTTCCATAGATTTTGAGCCACCAGCCAGGTGCTCTGTTTGCATTGATAGGAACTAAAGCCTATCATACCAGGGGGAGTCTCTGAAAGCCACCTCTGGGAGGTTTCCCTGGATGAGAGAAACACCCATTTGTCAAGAAGAGTTTCCATGCTGTTTCAAGTAGGTACTAAAGACATCTGGGGGCTCTAAGTAGTTATAATTTTGGAGATTATTTAGACATTTAAGAAAATAAAAATATACAGCTTATCAATGAAAAAGGAGTAACACTCAGCTGTTCATTGTTTTGAAACTTAGGTGCCAGGATCTGTTTCATAAACTGACATCTTTTTTTAGAAAATGTGAAAACTCCCCCTGTCCCCAGATCCTATAAATACTTATTGACTCCCATACTGGCTGTCCTTGTCTCTTTCAGATTTGGTGTCCTCATCCCCATTCCTAGTCCTTTTACCCAAAGCAATCTGTTCATTTCTTTAGAAACATGACTGGCAAAGAAACAGAGTAAAAAGATCAAAGACCACAGAATAGTGTAAGATTTGAGCTCCTGGAGGGAGCTGAAAAGAAACCAAGCAACTTTCCTGTCTAGTGAGCTATACTCAAGTAAACTTGCCTTGAGGCTTTGTACAAACCCAAAGCTAACCCTGACTACTTTGCATTCAGCCACCGCGATTCATCTTGAGTGGAACTGCGATCATTCTTAAGAAAATGACTGTTTTCCTTTAAAATATGTGCTCTTGAAAGGTTTGAGGCATTCCTAATCGAGACGTCACAGTGCCTGAGAGTCAAAATGTTTTCCAAAGGAACAGCTCTCTGATGTGGCATTTGCTAAAAAACCTTGGGAAGATGTCTTTCAGTGGTGAAATCTGTTTTGCAGGAAAATATCCAGGAAATAACTCACTCTGTAAAGTGAGTTATGTCTGCATAACATGACACCTCTCTCTCCCCTTCAGCACCTTTTGTTTTATGGGAACAGGGGGCCAGTTCAAGCCTTCCGAAATTGTTTATAATCTCAGTGGTTTCACAAATACTTTGCACCTTGAAGGTGGGAGAGGAAGGAAAAAGAAAAACTAAGAAAGTCGTTATTTCTAATCTCATTAACCTAAGAAAGTGGATCCTATGTGCACACCTGGTAGACATGGAAACAAAGGTGAAATGCAGGCAAACAAATCAGAAGTACTTACACTTGGAATAGGTTTTCTCCAACCATCTGGTTCTATTCCTTAAGGTTTTACAAAAACTTGAAAGATTTTTGGGGGGTGGGGAAGGGGTGCTATAATTTTAAAAAACAATTCTTAAGAAGGCAAGTGGTTGGGGCTTGAAAATATTTTTGTATTGGCTTTTCATTTGAGTAATGCTTAACTTTATGGGCTTTGAGAGTCCAAACAATTCTCTGAATATTAAAAACCTTAATACTCATGTACTTTCTTCTTTGTCTGTCCTCTTCACACTTCAAGCAAGTTTATTACACAGCTGCCTACGTGGTCTCCCAACTTCTAACCTCTCTGCTTCTTTGCTTGGGTCCCTAAATCTTCCCACATGACACTTTTCAGGTTCCTGTTTCTAAGATATCCATTTTCAAGACCCTCCTCTGTTGCCTGTGGTTTAGAGTCTAAATCTGCTGACCTAGCATCCAGGGCCCTCTGCATTCTGGCTACAGACTGCCACAGTAGCCCTCTCACCCCACCCCTTCCATGACCTCCTACTCCAGCCACCTCATCTGCTCAGTCTTCCTTCACCATCTTCCTGACTTTGCTTATGTTGTTTTCCCATTTCCTACATCCAGATCCTTCCAACTCTGGAGCCCATAAACATGTAATATTTACCACCTATCCTGTATCTTTTGGCAGCCATTATACCTAACCTTGAATGCTTGACTTTTCCAGCTTGTCTCTTCAAGAAGGTTTTTCAGTTCCTTTATGCCAGGGCTTGCTTCTGTTATGCCTCTGGAATTCTCCGTGGCATCCACCAAAGGCAAGTACATAATGGATACAAAATATATATTTTGATGGGCTGATTCATCCATCCATGAAGTGGGAATTAGCTAGTTTATATTACATACTTCAAATCTTGTCTTTGCCAAGACTATGAAAGTTATTGGTTGGTTCTGAAATCTTAACAAATTAGCTGTCAGCCCATTTTTTAAAATAAAATTCTTCTAAAGACACTTAATTTTTCTCAATGCAGCCAAGAATAGGTTAGGTGAACCATTTTCTCATTCCACTGGATTCTGCTGGGGACGGATGAGAGTTTGCTTCCATCATGGGATCTATAGGCAACATACCTTCAGGAAGAAGGCCGTCATCTAGATGGCACAAATGAGAGCCATGCATCTGTAGAACACAACCTGCCAGGAGAAAAGATTCCAGATTCAGAAGAGATGCCTAGGAAAAAAAAAGTCTAATGGCTTATATAGAGGGGTTTATGGGAATAAAAACACACAAATAGCCAATGAGTAAATGACAGAGCGATGTTTTCAAAACTTAGTCCTATAAGGTTAAACCGTAAGTTTATTTTTTCCCCTTAAAATTGAGCCTTTTTTCTCCACTAAACAGTACTTTTCTTCCTGCCAACTCTTTTTCTTCTCAGTAAATGCCTGGGGGGATGTCCTGTAATGCCTGTCATGGAAACTGGTCAGGATTTGACAGTCTCAGAAGTTTCTTCCAGCTTTAATATCTTGTGTTTCTGGGGTTGCTCTTTCCCATCTCGAGGGGTGACAGGATGGCTGGGGATATGTTTGTAATATCCACACTCTTTTGTATTACGTTCGCAAAATTACTGTGAACCAAGCTTGATGGTAACTCCATGAACAGAGGTAGATAGAAAGAGAAAAAAAAAAAAAGCAAAAAACTGGCTCAGTCTCTTTCTATTACCTCCGCACCTCTCCCACCCACCCCCCACTCCCCAGCCCATAAAGTCTCTGTGGGAGGATATCAATCTACTGACGATGGCATCATCAGAATAAGCATTTGAGAGTTCGAAGGATCTCAGGAAGCCGCACAGCCAATGGAAGCAGCTGTCATTAGAAATCAATCATTTCAAGGGTTCCTTGAATAGCATGAAGTACCCTCCAGTAATCACTTCTGACTCTCTGAATCAACATCTTCAGAATTTTGAAACGATTAAGATTTAAAGATGGCAGTACTTGTTTGTTCCTAAGAGGAGAAGGGGCAGGTCAGGCAAATATTCAGTCTTGGATCTCAAGCACTAGCCCATTCTTGTTCATCCCTTGCCCGATGTGGCTTACTTTTTGGTTACAGTGTTTGCACTTAACGGGAATCATCATTGTCCAGGAACAAATGTGGTCTTTTAATATTGTTTGGGAGAACAGCACGACTTCAGTGAGTTGCTAGCAGTACAATAGCTCACCCAGGCTACTGCGGTCTCGCTGTCGACACGTTAATTAATATATTTCTCTGACACCTAGGTGATTGAAATAGCAATTAAAGAGTAATTAAAATGTTTACTTCTTGTAGGAATGTCAACTAAGATGTGGAATATAGCAATTACCTATGACGGATTAGAGGAAGATGATGAGGTCTTTGAAGTAATTCTGAACTCCCCGGTGAATGCAGTTCTTGGCACAAAGACAAAAGCTGCAGTGAAAATTTTGGACTCAAAAGGAGGTATTCTTTTGATCCTCATCTTGAAATCAGGAGCAGTCCTGGCACTGTAGCCACTTGCTTTCAACAGCCAGTGTGCTTGATAACGCCTTCAAATCAAAATGCTTAATTTCTTGTCAAGAAAGCAACCTCAGTCTTCATGTAGGCTCTTTATTCTGGTTGCTGCTTCATGTGGTTTTCCTCCCGCTAAGAACGATCGTTTGAGAAAAGCAACAAGTCAGTGCCTAGCTTGTTTTTTTTCCCCTACCCGTTTGTTGTTCTCACCAAGGGGGAAACAATGTTGGTGAGAATCTATCGACAATTATTTTCCCCCAGAGTTTGTAGGGCTATAATTATCTTCCTCTGTTAAAGAGAGCTCTTTATGCTGAAAATCTGAGCCCCTACTGGAGTGTGACCTGGAAAATTCTAAAAGGGGAAGGAATTGGAGAAAAATAGATGTGGAAGATGCAGCTGGCTTGGGGCTTCAGGAACAGCTGGAGAATATTAATGAAAACCTGGGGTTGCAGAGCCAAATAGGTCCTGAATAGTTTATGCTAAAGAACAACCTGTGAACTAAATAAAATAAAGACCAGCCAAAGTCTTTGGGGCTCTGATTTTTTTTCCTGCCAAATACCTTCTACTTATTCATCTCTTTAGCATTAGACAAGTGTCCAGTTACATGCTCGGTCTTACACTCCTATTTTTACACCTGTCATGACTTATTGGCCTTATGTTTTTCTTACCTGAACTTTATCATCTCTTCTTCTCTTTCCCTTCTTATAGTAAAAATAGACACTATCTTCTTTCCTTTTCTACACTCCTGTTTCTGTAATATTGCTCCTCATCACTTTCCTCACCAAATTAATTTATTTTTCAGGAGAATTTTCTGGTCACATTAAGTACATAAATACTTGAGGTATAAAGGATCTACTTGAGGCTTCTGGTGTAGACTTTTTTTCATACTGATTGGAGATATTTCTTTCTTTCTTTCTTTTTTTTTTTTTTTTGCTATCTCTTTGGGCCGCTCCCACGGCATATGGAGGTTCCCAGGCTAGGGGTCTAATTGGAGCTGTAGCCACCGGCCTACACCAGAGCCACAGCAACGTGGGATCCGAGCCGCGTCTGCAACCTACACCACAGCTCATGGCAACGCCGGATCGTTAACCCACTGAGCAAGGGCAGGGACCGAACCCGCAACCTCATGGTTCCTAGTCGGATTCGCTAACCACTGCGCCACGACGGGAACTCCTGGAGATATTTCTAATTGGAGTTGCTCCATTAAGATTACTGGATCTTTGTTCTGTAACTGTTGAATGCACATTTTTGATAACTGTGACTTGATTTCACTGACATCTTCAAAACAATTCCAGTTTCCGCCTCTAGGATACTGGGGAAAGGATGAACATTTAAAGTGTTTGTGGAATGACAGTTGAGCAGTGAATAAACCTGATCATATGGAGGATTCTATGGTATGAAAGTGAGGCTGTTTCCCAAGTATGTGGGATGATTATAAAATCACAACAATGGTTTTCATCTGTGGTTTGTGAAATTCAATTTCATGACTTATAATCACCCTGTAGATGTGCAGAAGGGCACAGCTTTCCTGGATGGAAACTGATGAAGAGGAAAGGAGTTTCTGGCAAATGGCAGAAAGGCAACATCTGGTGGGAAAATCATCCATCTGAGTTTAATGACAAGCTGCTCCAGGGGCTTTGTCGATGTGCTTGGTTATCTGTGTGTGTGAAATGAACTGACCTGACATTTTGCATGCCTCTAGGACAGTGCCATCCTTCGTATGCCTTCAACCCAAACACACCCCATGCAAGGGAGAAGGGCATTTGGCGCCGGCTCTCCCCAGGGGCTTCCTTACCCACCACTTCTGGCTCCTTTCATCTGGAAAGAAGACCCCTTCCATCTTCCACGCGGCTAGCAGTCGCCAGGGGAGACGCCCTGTGGGACTATGATTCTGAAGATCTTTCTCGAATGAAGCTTAGGACCAGAGGCAATGGCAAAACAGTAAGGATGGGGACTTCCTGGGATTTGATGCATGGAGTGTATATTAAAAGAATCAGAAGATCGTAATAAATATTCTTAAACACTGAGGAAGCTGTTTTGGTTCTCCCAGTAAGTGGAGACATAGTGATTCTCATGGTTCCTTGCACCCTCATGCAGCCCTGTTTGTGTACATATGTCATAATGCTGCCCTACTTCATTAATTGTACTAACTGAGGTAATAGATATTCGGACTCATTCATGCCATGTGTGCTTTGGTTCCTTTTGTTTTCAAGACAGGGCATGACCAGGGACCCTGAAATAGAAGAAAGTTAAGTGATCTGCTTGGGTGTGGAAACCATGGCTTTGACATTATTAGCATAGCATTCTAACCAGACACACATTCAGGAATATGTGTGTGTTTTCTTGGACCTCTGTGTAAGATAGATGGGCCAAAAAATACGGATGTCATTTCTCCCTAACTGGGACTAAGAACAGATGAGTCAACATCCCTAAGTTGTAATTAGGTGCAGTGATTTTTTTTGGAGGTTTTTTTTTTTGGACTTTCTGTCTTTTTAGGTCGCACCCACTGCATATGGAGGTTCCAAGGCTAGGCATCTAATTGGAGCTACAGCTTCCAGCCATAACCACAGCCATGCCAGATCTGAGCCACGTCTGCGACCTACACCACAGCTCATGGCAACACCAGATCCTTAACCCACTGAGCAGGGCCAGGGATCGAACCCACAACCTCATGGTTCCTAGCTGGATTCATTTCCACTGCGCCACAATGGGAACTCCAGGACGAGTGATCTTTTAAATTCTGGTGATTTGGGCATGAAATATTTTTTTAAATACACATTTTAAAAATTTTCAGACATTAAAAAGATCTTACCGGAAGAGTTTTACCCTACTACTAATTATTATTCAAGCCAATTTTGTTCATATTTTGTTCTCTGTTGATTTCAGGTTCATCCATCCTCTGTTTATAGAAATGGAACAGACATCATCTATAATGTAAGCATAGTCTAAGAAAATTACTAAATTTCTTATATTTATGGATACAAAATATTTAGCAGAACTACCTTTCATAACTTTTATATTTATGTATTTCTCTCAAAAACCTGTTTTGTAATTTGTTTTAGAGGCTTGAATGGTCAGGAAAAAAAAAAGCTTTTATCTTTTTACATGGATCCAATTTTTCGATTGCTCATTTGTACAACAAATGTTTTTGTTTGCTCTCTTGGTATTTGTATTTTCTTTATTGTTGTTTGTTGATTTCCTCAAGTATCACGGGATGGTTTCCCTGAAACTGGAGGATGACAGTTCCCTAACTCGCAAAAGGAAGGCCCAAGTATCCGTTATTAGTCAGCCCCAAAAGACAACCAAAGCTGCAGAACTGCCTCAAGCAGATAAGGTGGAATCCACAACCAGCTCACACTTCCCCAGACAGGTATGAAAATCACTTCCTATTAACCTTACAACAAGCTGTGTTCTGGGCCATAAAACAGCCTTCGAGCCTTATAGTTTATTCAACACAAATGCTACCCCCAAAAAACAATGACCTAAAAAAGAGTGTGATGAACTTACATTAAGTCAACCCTAAATTGTCTTCCTTCCCATAGGACCAATTACCTTCATTTCCAAAAAACTGCACACTGGAATTAAAGGGACTCTTCCACTTTGAAGAAGGTCTTCAAAAGCTGTATAAGTGCAATGGAATTGCTTGGAAATCTTGGAGCCCACACACCAAGGTGAGACACAGGCCAAGCAGCCAAGAGCCCTAACTTGCGTCAGGGCCTATGACAGGCTTATGGAGAGGATGCTCTGCCCACCCAGGCTGCCTCCACTTACCCTGTTACACTTTGAAGGTGAAGAAGAAGAGATGGCCAGGTGGTGTTTTAAAAATCACACAACACATTAGTTAAGCAATATAATTTAAGAAGATGTTTATTTACTGAATTATCATGCTGTCAAAGGTGTCAAATTAAAACATTGCTGCCTTGGGCAGTGTTTCCTGTAGGAAGCCATTGCATTTCTTAAAGTGGAGAATTGGAATCAGGGCTGACCTCCTTTCTGGTGACAATACCATTTCTGTTAGGGGACTCATGGGACTCTGAAAGCTGAGAACAGACTCGAGATTGTAGAGACTATTATGATGTGAACACATGGCTAACTATTTTTCAGGAGGTGGAAGATAAATCCTGCCCAGCTGGGTGGCACCATCACTCAGGCTACTGCCACTCCTTGATCACAGAGCACAAGCATACCTGGAGCACAGCAGCCCGAGCTTGCAGAGAACAGTAAGGAACTCTGTATCACATTTGATTGATGTTTCTTTTCTAGCATTTCTCTGTTTTCTTATAGAACTGTAGAGTTGCTTCATTCATTCAAGTCTTGAGTGTCTAACATCTACCTGGCTTTGCTTATTTGTTTTTTAATTTATTTTATTGAATTATAGTTGATTTACAGTGTTGTGTTAATTTCTACTACACAGCAAAGTGACTCAGATATATATATTCTTGTATTCTTTTTCATATTCTTTTCCATTATGGTTTATCACAAGATATTGAATATAGTTCCCTATGCTGTAATATAGGACCTGGTTTTTTATCCATTCTGTATATAATGATTCGCATCTGCTAATCCCAAAATTCCAGTCCCTCCCTCACCTACCTCCCCTCCCCATTGGTAACCACAGTCTGTTCTCTATGTCTGTGTGTCTATTTCTATTTGTAGATAAGTTCATTTCTGTCATATTTTAGATTCTACATATAAGTGATATCATGCAGTGTTGTCTTTCTCTTTCTGACTTCATTTAGTATGAGAATCTCTAGTAGCGTTCATCTTGCTACAAATGACATTATTTCATTCTTCTTTACGGCCAAGTAATATTCCATTGTATATATGTACCATGTCTTCTTTATCCATTCATCTGTTTATGGACATTGAGTTTGATTCCTTGTCTTAGCTGTTGTAAATAATGCTGCAATGAATACCAGGGTGCATGTGTCTTTTTGAATTATAGTTTTCTTCAGGTATATGACCAGGAGTAGGATTGCTACCTGGCTTTGTTTTAAGAGCTTGGAGGGAGTTCTATGGTTCAGAATGGATTTTAGATGACGTTAATAATGTATTTTGATTTATCTCTTTTATGATAAAATTGTAACATTACCATAGTTCTATTTTTTAGCATCTCTATCTGAAACTTTTGGAGAAAGTCAGAAGGCGCTTCCCTAAGTCAGCACCATTGCTCTATCCTTTATTTACTGAATAGGAATTCTTACCCACTGATTTGAAAATATATAGCAATGAAAGTTCTTATAACATCAGACCTAAGGAAATGTAAGGCATTGATGATTACGTAACCAGACAAGTTGGACAAAGGGTTATTGGATAATAGGACACTCAGTGAAGAATGACTTGTGGTCAAATAATGACAACAAAATTTATCTTATCCAGATGGATTTTAAAAATGCACATGTAACTCTCCCTGGCCCTCATTTTTGTCTACCTGAATATTACCCAAAACAATGCAATTAGACTAATATGCTCCATAGCTAGAAATTGAGACTAGATAAATCCCTGATGGATATCAGTCAGATCTCAACTTCATCAAATTCAAAAAGTTAAGTTCATCCAAAGACTATTAAGAAAATGAAAGGGCAAACCATGTTTGAGAAAAACTCATCTCAAACTTTGTATCTGATAAAAGTCTCAAATCCAGAAAATACAAACAATTGTTACAAATAAATAACAAAAATACTATACTAGATTAAAGAAATAGCAGTTGTCTTTACAGGATATACAGTTTGTCAGTAAGTATATGAAAATGTGCCCCCCCCCCATTGGACATTAGAGAAATGCAAATTAAAACTGCTATGAAATACCAGTTCACACTCACTAGAACAGTTGGGATCATAAAGACTACAGATGTTGTAGAGCAAATGGAATTCTCATTTATTGTTGGTGGAATCTGTAAAGCGGTATGGCCACTTTGTAGAACTGTCTGGGAGTTTCTTATAAAGTTACATGCATCTACCACATGACTTAACAATTCTACTCCTGGGTATTTACCAAAGAGAAGTAAAACTATATGTTAAAAAAAGACATTCAAAAGAATTTCATTAGCAACTTTCTAATAACAGTAGTTTAAGTCATTTATCTTTTTGTTTATAGGGGTTCTTCATATTTTCTCCATCTAAAAGGGAATAGAGAAATTTTCTTTTGATAAATTAATTTTTTGGAGAAATATTATTTTTATTTATTCATTGAGGTATAGTTGATTACAATGTTTCAGGTATACAGCAAAAAGAATCTGAAAAATAATGTATTCTTTTTCAGATTCTTTTCCATTATAGGTTATTACAAGACATTGAATATAGTTTCCTGTGCTATACAGTGGGTTCCTTGTTAGTTATCTATATTATATGCAATAGTGCATATCTGTTTGTCCCAAATTCCTAATTTATAACTCCCCCCTTTTCCTTTTGGTAACCATAAGTTTGTTTTCTATGTCTGTGAATCCGTTTTATAAATGAGTTCATTTGTATAATTTTTTTGATTCCACATATAAGGCATATCATATGATATTTGTCTTTGTCTGATTACACTTAGTCTCTAGGGTCATCCATGATGCTGCACATGGCATTATTTAATTTTTATGACTAAATAATATTCCATGTACATTTAGACCACATCTTCTTTATTCATTCATTTGTTGATGGACATTTAGGTTGTGTCCATGTCCTAGCTATTACAAATAGTGCGGCTATGAACATGGGGGTTCATATATCCTTTTGAATTAAAATTTTCATCTTTTCCAGCTATATGCCCAAGAGTGGGATCACTGGGTCATAATGGTAACTCTACTCTTGATTTCTTAAGGAAACTCCACATTGTTCTCCATAGTGACTGTGCCAACTTACATTCACAATAATGGTATAGGAGGGTTCCCTTTTCTCCACACCCTCTCCAGCATTTATTATTCATAGACCTATTAATGATAGCCATTCTGACCAATGGGAGGTGGTACCTCATTGCAGTTTTGATTTACATTTCTCTTACAGTTAGCAATGTTGAATGTCTTTTCATGTGCCTGTGGGCCATCTGTGTGGTTTCAATGGAGAAATGTCTGTTTAGGTCCTCTGTCCATTTTTTGTTTGTTTGTTTGGGTTGTTTGTTTTTTTGATACTGAGCTATATAAACTGTTTATATATTTGGGGAATTAATCTCTTGTTGGTCACACTGATTGCAAGTATTTTCTCCCATTCTTTAGGTGGTCTTTTCATTTTATTTATGGTTTCTTCTGTTGTGCAAAAGCTTTTAAGTTTAATTGGGTACCATTTGTTTATTTTTGCTTTTTTTCCATTACTCTAGAAGATGGATAATAAAATATTGCTACAATTTAAGTCAAAGAATTTTCTGCCTATGTTTTTCCTTAGGAGTTTTATAGTATCTGATCTTTCATTGAGACCTTTTATCCGTTTTGAGTTTATTTTTGTTTGTAGTATTAGAGAATCCTCTAAGTTCATTCTTTTATGTGTAGCTGTCCAGTTTTCCCAGCACCATTTATTGAAGAGACAATCTTTTCTCCATTGTATAGTCTTTCCTCCTTTGTCATAGATTAATAAATAAGCTCATGGGCTTATTTCTTGGACTTCTCTCCTGTTCCATTGATCTGTATGTTTGTTTTTGTGCCAGTACCATGCTGTTTTGATTATTGTAGCTTTATAGTATGGTCTGAAGCCAGGGAATGTGATTCCTCTAACTCTCTTCTTCTTTTTCAAGATTGTTTTGGCTAATAAGTATCTTTTGTGTTTCCATACAAATTTTTAAAGTGTCTGTTCTAGTTCTATGAAAAATGCCATTGGTAATTTGTTAGAGATTACATTGAATTTGTAGATTAATTTGGGTAGTCATTTTAGCAATATTAATTCTTCCAATCCAAGAACATGGTATATATTTCCATATGTTTATGTCATTTTCAATTTCTTTTATTAGCATCTTATAATTTTCAGAGTACAGTTCTTTTTGCATCATTAGGGAGGTTTATTCTTAGGTATTTTATTCTTTTTGATAAAATTGTAAATGGGATTGTGTCCGTAATTTCTCTTTCTGCTGTTTTGTTCTTAGTGTATAGAAATATAGCATATTTGGGCAATTAGATGGATCAATAAAAGTTAAAAATGTTGAGGGGCTCATGTAGGGTTATCAGGATAAAGACATCAAAAACATTACCTTAAATTGCTGTTATTTCATAAGAAATGGTTTTGACACTAAAAATATATAAGATCATAATCTCAGAATAATGGTATTCAGAAATAGCATAAATAAATACTTTGTCCTGAGGTAAATTACTATAAAAGTGACAGAAATTTTCCACCTTCCTTATTAATTCCAGGGGATTAGTGACCATACCTAGCACATCAAACATGATGGTATATGCAGTTTCAGAACTAATTTGCTCATATCATTGTGAAGTTAATTTCATAAACTCTGGTTTCAGGGGACTGTTTTAAGCTCTAGAAATGTGACCTTTTTTTTTCTTTTTTGATGTAAAACTGAGAAAACTTTCAGAACTAGAGGAAGTTTTTAGGGGGCAAGTGGAGATTTTCCATTAAGAAAATGACTGATATATCTCTCAGTAATATACACTATTTCAAATTACATGTTATCTATTTACATATTGGTCCAACATTAAAGCATCTGTTAAATACCATTTCTGATGATATATCAGAGTGTATACAAGGTAAAGAAAATGTATTTGGTGTGAGATTTTTAAAATACCATAAAAGCTTCCAATTTTAAAATTTAAATTGAAGAATGAGTATGAATATTTGACCTGATGACATTTGTGTGATACTTCAATATGCATTTTATCTTAAATGGACAAGAGTGATTACCCCAAGAAGAGTTAATGTTGGTTAGAGGCTTTCCAGAAAATGCCTAGCAAATTAACTGCAAACTAAAAGAAAAATCAAAGATCTCCACGTTCCTTTGGATCAGTTATTCTAAGAGGAACATTTTGGGATGGTGAAACCAAGGCCTTGGTTTAATTTTCCTCTGAATCCTAAGACCTCCCCTCCATTCAGCATGTTTTCATTCATTCTCTGAGCCTCTCTGCTCCCCTTCATCCATTGCTTTTCAGGTTCATTTACTCCTCTTTTACTCTATCCACTCTGCCTTGAAAAATGAATATTCCTCTGGGAATTATTGATTCTTTCCGTGATGTATATTCGTAGTTTCAACATTTTACAGCCTGGCTGTTTACCTTCTCATGAACATTTTTAGGAGATGGTTTTAGCTTCTATAATTGAAATTAAGGTGAATCTAGTATATTTGTGTTTGGTCTCAGGGACCATTTTTCAGTTCCAGGTACTGTTTCCTCAGGCTTCCTGGCTACCTGAAGGTCCTTTACAGATGGTCATTTACAGCACCCCCATTTCAGGAACAGCAAATTTTACTTTATCCTTTGTCCCTAATCAAATCGCTAACCCAACACAATCTTTATCTCCAGGCTCCTTTCCTCCCTGTTGGTGTTTTATTATTTTTCGAGCCCAGAGGAGACAGACTCCTAGATTAGGTATTTCTTAAATTTACATATTGTAATCTCATCTGCTCATTTCCTTAGGCAGTCATTGTACATTTGGTAATTCTATTATTATAGATCATTATCTATAAAGCCATTTTGTTTTCCCACAGCAGTGTCTGGAACCCCTGCTGACCTATCCTTAAAGAGTTACTCTGAAATATATCTATATTTAATCAAAAAGTTTCAACAAAGTAGAAGTTTATTTCTGTAACTAGAAAAATTTAGGTTTCTTTTTTAATACTACACTTCGAATGCCTTCAAATTTCAAAGTTGTCAAAATATTTTTGTGTGTGTCACTATATTTTAGTTTTCTTTGTTTATAGTCTACACATAGCTAAATAGATAATGTTCTCTGTATTTTATTTGTGTATGGGCATAAGAGTAAAGGAAGGGTATTTTTATAAAATAATAAAAATACAAATGCATGTGTGTGTGTGTGTATATATATATATCTGAAATGAGTGGTCTCACATTCTACCTATTCTAAACATAGCTATTTTCCTCTTTTGCTCTTATGGGACTTTTTGCCTCTGGGAGAGTCAAAAAGGAAATCAAACTTGTACTTGACCAACTAAAATGGATTTTACAAAGTCTGTTTTAAAGATAGTTTCAAGGATCTTAAAGCAGGAGGAGATCTTAAATATCCCTGAAGAAAACCCATTCCTTCCTGATGCAGACATTGAGACTGCAATTACATCCACAAGGAAATTGGGAGCAGAGCAGGAAGTGGAACCCAGGTCTCTCACACTCTAATTGCCACATTGACTGAAGCAGCCCCTCAAGCTGTCCCTTGACGTATATTTAATACCCTGATTACATATATTTAATACCCTGTATTCTAAACCCTCAGCACATCAGAATTACCATGTTGGATGGAAGGGGGAGGAGAGAAGACTTACTGTCCTATCTGCTATAACTGTCAGACAGGAGCTGACAGTAAATAATAATATCAGAAACATGTCACGCAACCCAAATCCAGCATCCTGAGAGCATTCAGACCTAGTATGTCAGAAAGCCTAGAAGTCACCACTGCATTATACAACACTAAAGTACTTGATTAGTAGGGGAAAAAGTCTTTATGAGGCAGATTAACTTATGCTCACCATATGTGATCTGGAAAAGTAGAGAAATTAATCTAAAGTGTGGAAAGATATATGAAAAAAAATTCAACAGTTGTCTGAACATGTCCAAATATGTATTACTAGTCATATTTCCTGCTTTTAAAAATATCAGTAGATATTAACCAGGCAAGAAGATCATGGTGACTTTGTTTCTTTTTTTTTTGAAACCTTCTGTATTAAAAAAGGAAGAAAAGAAAAAAATAATTACCTTCTGGCATTTTTCTTAAAGCCTTCTAAAGAGCTTTTAATGAACATTGCTGGGGAATTAAATACAATCAAATATTGCTTATAGGAATAATTCAGCTAGCTACAAAAATAATAAAGAATTGTTTTTTAAAATTTTAATTAAAGTATATCATAAGAAATTTTCATGCCCATTAGCGTATCTGCAGGCAAAGGTGTAGAGAAAAGGAAACCCCTGTGCACTGTTGGTAGGATTGTAAAATTGGACAGCCATTATGAAAAACAGTATTGAGAACCTTCAAAAATTACAAATACTATATGATCCAGCAATTCCATTTCTGGGAATATTCCATTTCTAAAGGAAATAAAAATACTATGTCAAAGAGGTATCTGCACCCCCATGTTTATAACAGCAATTTTTTACAATACCTAAGACATGGAAACAACACGTTTATCAACAAATGACCAAAGAAGTTGTAGTGTACACACACACACAAGCACACACCCACACACATACACACACACACGCACACTGGGATAATTCAGCCATAAGAAGAAGGAACTCCTGCCTTTTGGGACAACATGAGTGGACCTTGAAGGCATTATGCCAAGCGAAATAAGTCAGAGAAAGACAAATACTATATGATCTCAATTATATGTGGAATCTAAAAACAAAACCAAGCTTATTTATAGAAAAAGAGATCAGATTTATTAACAGAGGTGAGGAATGTGGGGGTGAGGGAATTGGATGAAGGTAGTCAAAAAACAAACTTCCAGTGATAAGATAAATAATTACTGGGGGTATAATGTCTAACATGGTGACTATAGTTAACACTGCTGTGTGGTAGATTTGAAAGTTGTCAAAAAAAAACCCTAGGGAGTTCCCAATGTGGCTCAGCAGAAACAAATCTGACTAGTATCCATGAGGATGCAGGTTCAGTCCCTGGCCTTGCTCAGTGGGTTAAGTATCTGGCATTGCCATGAGCTGTGATGTGGATCACAAACAAGGCTCGGATCCTGTGTTGCTGTGGCTGTGGTGTAGGCCAGCGGCTACAGCTCTGATAAGACCACTGGCCTGGGAACCTCTGTATGCTGCAGGTGTGGCATTAAAAATGAACAAACAAAAAATTAAAGTTGTTAGAGTAAATCCTAAGAGTTCTCATTATAAGGAAAAAAAAAAGATGTTTTCTTTTTCTTTTTTTTTGTTACTTGAAATGACTTGTTAACTAAACTTATTGTGGTAATCAAGTTTCACAATATATATAAGTCAGGGCAGTATGCTGTATATCTTAAACTTTAAAAAATGGCATTATAGTTTGGGGAAAATATCTGCATATATTTATGCAAGGTGCATTTACTTCTATACAACATATGAAGGTTTGACAGTAAGGCCAAGCTCATTTCCCTGATGATGGAAGAGTCACAGTTACTGAGTCACTTGACTAAACACACCAAGCTCAAAATGTAGGCCTCAAAGAATTTTATCTGAATAGTTTGGGTGAGCTTAGTGATCAAATTAACTGGATAATAGCCAAATTTATGACATTTAGAGATAAAATTCCCAAAAGAGGAATACTTTTTTGGCTTAAGTAATTAATCTATATAAGTAAGCAGCAGCTGATCTTCTAAAAACGTGTTTAAAAACCCATTGAATTTGCACTTTAAAGCCCAGGTATTAAAATAAACTATCACTGGAGTTCCCATTGTGGCTCAGCAAAAGTGACTCTGACTAGCATTCATGAGGACACAGGTTCAATCCCAGGCCTTGCTCAGTGGGTTCGGGATATGGTGTTGCCGTGAGCTGTGGTGTAGTTCGCAGATGTGGCTCGGATAGTGTTGCTGTGGCTGAGGTGTGGGGCAGCAGCTGCAGCTCTGATTCAACCCCTATCCTGGGAACTTCCATATGCCACAAGTACAGCCCTAAAAAGACAAAAGCCAAAAAAAATTTAAAAAAAAATCATCACTTTCTGTGCTGTCACTTATCCACCCTGCAAATACTCATTAATTCAAAAACATAGAGTATTACAATCTTGGACAGTTCTTTCTACATATTTACTTTTCCTCTATTTTAAACTAACCTTGATTTCCATTGTGCATTTCGTATCAGCAGAAATGTTGAACTCTTTGTCACTGATGCTCTCGCTTTTGTTTGTTTGCACGTAGGCATCTGGGCAGCCTTGTAAGTGTGCTCTCCAGGCAGCATATGCAGTGGCTTTGGGACCTCAGTGGAAGAAAGCCCTTTTGGATAGGCAAGTATCTGAGCTGCCCTGAGGAGAAAAGCAAAAACACACAAAGAGAACATCCTCTTCCAGGGGCTGAAGAACTGTGGTTTGCAAGAATAAGCAATGATTAGACAGTTGGAGAGTCTATCTTTTAAAACTCATCTCGATGACATAATATCTTCCTTTTTATACATCTCTCTCAAAGAGTTAATGTGGAATGTGGTTTCATTTATAAGTAATTTTTAAAATGTCATTTCTAAAAGTAAAAAAAAATAGAAACAGTAAATAGGGGGTGGTTACATAAATTATAGTAAGGCCATATGAAAGAATCTTTAATACTTAAGGCCTCCGTAAGGCATTAAATATTAAAGACATGACAAAATGCCTTATATTTATGAATTCATTCAATGTTGGGTGCATGTTATATAAAATATGTAATGTATTGCATTTGTGGCGAAGCGCTGAGTAAAAAAATACAGTCTGCAGTCATATGAAGCATGAAATAATTTAGAATGAAGAAATATCATATAATATATATCATATATGTATATACATGTGATATATGTACACATATAATATAAACATATATGTTCATACATAAAAGAATATGCCAAAGAGTGAGAAATGTTTTTATACTTGGTTGAGAATTATAGGTGATCTTAATTTTATCCTTTGTTTTCTGAAGTTTTAATATTTTCTACAATTTTAACAATAATACAAATCTTTTCAAGCCACTTTAGAAATAGAATTCTAGGGTACACTAAAGTCAGTGTTCTTATCTCTTCTTATAGGTGTTGTATTTCAAGGAATTATAATAAACCCACTCTTGGCTTCTCAAAATCTCTGTAATACTCAGTGAGTCTTTAATTCTGAGTCTTCCGAGAGATTTAACTAAGGCTGGAAGACAAGTTCTTTCTACGTCCACAACAACTGGTGTCAAGGCTCTATCCCCATAAAGTACTAAGGCATAACATCACCTGATAAATAATAATTCAAGGAAACAATCTTGAAGGAGACAAGTTATTCCCAACTAAAAGTACTTTATTTTATTCTACCCTAAAGTATCAACTGAGAACTGATGGAGAAAAGGTTACATACTGTGTAACTAAGTCTGTTTTCACCATCAGATTTGTGTTGGGTGAGGCAGGCCATTCTGCTGCAGGGGATTCTTTTATAATTCTATTATTTTTATTTCTTTTATGGAAGAGAGTAAGGATGAGGAATACTTCTTTAGGAAAAATTATCAGAGCTTTACAATATTGAAGTATAATTTTCAAAAATTGCCAGTAGGAGTAGTGAAGCGAGTTGAGAAAAATCTGCTTTTTGTTGAAATTGTAGTAGATTGAAAAAAAACCTTAAGAACCAGACTAAAATAGTAAACTACTTTCCAATAGGAAAACCAAGACGTTTATTTTTATTTTTTTATGGTCACACCTGTAGCATATGGAAGTTCTCAGGCCAGATATTGAATCTGAACCACAGCTGCCACCTACATCACAGCTGTGGCAATGCCAGATCCTTTAACCCACTGCACTGGGCCAGGGATCAAACCCACACCTCCACAGCAACCCAAGCTGCTGCAGTCAGATTCTTAACCCTCTGTGAATCAGTGGGAACTCCCCAAGACATTTAAACTATAAAGAAGAACAATAGATAAGAGTGTATCTGTTTCCCTGTGATAGGAGCTCTAACTGTAGGATAATATGAATAATAATTATGATTTATTAAACACTTACATGTCATGAGCTTTATAAGCATCATCTTTAATCCTCAAAACAAGCCTAGACATACATTTCTTATTGTATGGAAAGACTAAAACTCAGAGAACTCACAGATGTTAAATAACCTGCCCAAAGATGTTCAACCAAGTGGTGGAGCTAGGATTTGGATTCTGAATTGCTTTATGTTCTCGAATGTGTCTTACAGGATTCCCAGGTCCTATTCTATGTTTTAGAACATATGCCCATATTTGCATATGATTACTTAGCTTAGAACAATAGGCTGATATGATATCCAATTATAAATGTAATAAAATCATTTGGCATACTTTTTTGGTTCACGTTAGGTTTGAATGACCGAGTGCGTGCTGGCCACTGGGAGTGGATTGGTGGTGAACCTGTGACCTTCACCAACTGGAGGAGAAGTCCCCCTAAACATTCAAAGGCTGACAAGAACTGTGTTTTGGTTCAGAGACAAGGAAAATGGCAAACAAAGGGCTGTAGGAAGGGCAAATCTCACAATTATGTATGCTCCAAGAAACTCTGAATGCAACTGGCCCTGCAGGTGCCCACTTATGATTTCTCACCTGTTTATTTCCAGGATTTATGCATATTGTTCAATAGAAAACAAGGTGTCATGGCTGATTTGGTATATTTTTAAAAATCGTAGTGTATGAGTGGTTCTATCTAGTAAAAAAGACACGCAGATAAATAGTTCCAGAAAGATTGACAAATGAATATTTCTTATAGGAAGAGGTAAAGTTTTTGCATTTCAGTATAAATCCCTGAAATATTATGTGGTACACAATTTTATTATTCTGGAGACCTCACTTTATATTTCAATCAACACAAATTTCGTGATCCTTGGGTTTTTTTTGGTCCCAGTGTCTCAAATGAGTTCATTCTGAAATCTATATTACAGGTGCTTCTACCACTTCAGTCTGAGTGAAATGCCCCATGCCCAACCTTAAATCAAGGTTGAACTGCAAAGGGTTGCTTTGTCCCTTTGGAACCCTTTTTAATGTGGAGGCTGTGGTAAAAGGCTGTGGATAAAAATGAGAATTCTCTGTGGTGAAAAAGGAAGGCTCTAGATGGAAGAATCTTGCAGATGGAAGTTCATCTGCAGAACTCTAGTTCAGGTAAGAATTCAGGGGGCTACCTGTCCTTCAGGTCTACCCATCACCACTCATGAGACAGATCTCCTTTTCCAATGAGAATGTTGGCATGGTGCCATTCCAAAGTGAATGATTGGGTTTCCCTGGCTTTACAGAGTCATGAGAAATTTGAAGTAACATGAGCCTCTATCTTCATTCCTGTTTATTGTCCTGACTAGCATTTCTCAAGGACATTTGGAATAAAGAGGATATATGAATTATGGTTAACATATGGAAGAAAAATATGGCTTCCTCCAGTGTATCTGAGTGAACTATGCTGATGAACAAGGAAAAATAATACTGAAAACAGAGCCCTTGAAAGCTATATTCTCAGAACGGATTTGGATAAAATTTTGAGCCCTTAAATATTTAATATTTGTAGAAATGACATGTTAACCTGATTCTCTAATGTCAAGGTACCTTATTAATTTATAATGGCAGCTGAGTGAACCACTTCTGTAACAGTGAAGCATGCCACAGCCTTGAAAGAACTCCCTTCAAAAATCAAGATTTAATTACAGGAAATGAAAAATTTATTCCGAAACATTTATTCAAAATTGTCCTTTTTTTCATAATCACTGAAAAAGATGGTTTGTGCCAAATGTTAGTTGCTATGTGAGCACCAGTGTATCTTCAGAATTAAAACATAGTTACCAAGTAGACCAAAGTTTTGGTGTAGGTTTTATTATAATAATACCTTGATGAAACTGAAAAGGACTGAAGAAACTCAGTCCTGTTTCTGGATGAAAAACATGACAAGCTTTTATCTGTGCACATTTATCAAGATTTTGGCTAATGGAAATATTTACAAAAAGGGGTTGGAATGAGATTGAGATGTTCTACCTTTTGTTAAATTCCAGCATCATTGTGAAGTAAGGAGGCTACTTACCTTGGGTATATTACTATTAGGCTATAAGATACAGGTCTTCTGTATGACACAGCATTTGGTGGTGTTTAACCAAAAGATGTAAAACCCATTCTCTATATCAGTTCAAATCCCTTCTGATACACTGGCTTCTGTAATGTGAATGCCTGCTGGATAAAGAAATGAAGAGTTGTTCACCTAAAGGGATATATCCTCCAAGGGAAAGTAAAAGTTCAAGGAATACAGAATTCCTAGAATTTAAATTTACGATTTAAAACTGGAAATCCAGAACCATAACAACTATGTAGAACCTGGTCAGCATGGTAGATTTTATTGTACTTTTCTGCAATGACAAGGATATGTAAATGCAATTGCAAATGTTAGCCAAAGAGAGAATGCTTTGATTTTCATAGCATCTAGAGATACTAGAAGAGTGTTTAAAATATTCCTGATCATGAAAATATTAATCAAGTTGTAAAGATCCAAGTAATTAAAAGAAGGTAACAAATAAAAATTCAGGCACATTGGGGTGCTGAACAGTATTCACCATGACTTTCATCTCCTTTTCCTGATTGGTCTTTGACTGATGGGGGAGTAGAAGTAAGTGATTGTCATGGTTCTCTCTACCTTGATTGGTTACCATCATCCTTTAGGTTCTAGTGGGAGCATGAGGAAGGAAATGGAGTAATGATAGAATGGGAATGGGGAGATTATGGGAAAGGAGAAGATAGGGGAGAGTGGAGAGAAGGGTTGAGTAGGAAGAGATGGGGATTGATTGGTGGCTAAGAAAGGGAAAATCAGAAAGAAGGACCTGAATGCCCCTGAACTCTTCTCCCTAGACTTGAATACCAACTCAGGAAAAGTCCCACTTAATCCAAGGGCATTAACCCAGCTCCACAGCATGTAGCTTTTCAGAATCTTGTGACTGTTGGTCTTTAACAAAAACATAGGTCCATAGCATATATTTGCTTAATGTAAACTTAAAAAACAGAATTATTTCATCTCCCTCCAATGAGTAGTAAAAATGAGCCAGGTGACATTTATTTGCATTGACACTATGGTTTATGTAATTTAAGCCATAAACTGGTGCTGAATAATTTCTGTAACAAAGCAGCATATTAAATGTACTGTATCTATTGCTGTATACAAATTAATAAAATAAACATATTTCTAGTTCTGGATCACTGTTCCTTTAGTGTTTAAAATTTATATTCATTCTGTCCATTGTAGGAAGAAATGGAAAAGAAAACCCAACATGTATTTTTTTCATCTTTACTGTTTAGATCAGCCTTTAATTATACAGCTTCCATTCATCTACCCATCCATCCATCTGCCATCCATTCAACAAATATTGAATATGAAGTGCCAACCCAGCACCTGGTATTGTTCTAGATACTGGAGATATGTGGTGAATGATATGGACAAATAAAAGTATAAAAGCAGAGTGCGTATATACAACTTCCTAAAAAAATTTTTTTTGAGGCATGAGCTTCTTTTTTAAAATCAGGGAGGAAGTCACAATGGACATAATTGATTACATTATCCATTTTCAAAATTGGAGGAAACCCACGCTGATGCAAATAGCTCATACTGCCTTTTTTTTTTTTTTCTCAATTGGTGTTAACTTCCTGAATTTATAATCAGGTCAAGGTGGTATGTATAGCTGCTCTCTCAAATCTCCTATATCCAGGTCATATAAGGAGCTAAAATACTCAAATCTAGATAAGTAATTTTGTAACAGTTATTTTATTCAAAAAGACAAGCAGTGTGTGTCTCTGTGTCTTTGAGTTTCCAAGAGTAACAGGAATAAAGGAGAGAGCTTTGATGTCATCTCATCTAACATCCCTGTTGTAGAGCCGAGGGGACTGAAGTCCTCAGAAGTTACAGCAGGAAGAAGTCAGCCATGGACCAAGGGTCTTCCAGATTGGAGGCTGGATCTCTTCTAATTATTCCATGTACTTATTACCACTCAGAGCAAATGGTTTTTATTATCTTCAGGTAAAATATCTTTCAGTGATGAGTATGATGAAGTTCACCATATACTTGAAAACATTATTATAAGTGAAAGAAAATGGACACAAAAGGCTACATATTGTGTGATTCCATTTATATGAAATGCCCAGATTAGGCAAATCTATAAAGATGAAGTTAGAAAGTAGATTAGTGGTTGCTGGGGGTCGGTGGAAGGGCAATTGGAACTAATTGCTTGTAGGTACAGGGTTCCAGGGAAGGGAAATGTTTTGGACTTAGACACTGGTGATGGTTGCACAACACAGTGAATATACTAAAGACCACTGAAGTGCATGCTTTAAATGGTGAATTGTATGTAGTAGGAAGTATATCTCAATAAAAATTCTATTAAAAATCACCACATAAAAATGTATTTTAGAAAGCTATAAATGGATTGATGTATTAGCTGTGTGTTTATGTAGTTCATCCAAGATACTTTTTCCAATCTTTGCTCCAAGTCTCTCTCTGGTTTTTGTTTATTTGCTAATATAGTTGGTTGAGGGAAAGAAAATGCTGATTCGAGGCATTTTTAAATTTACAGTACTGCTTTATTGATCTTCCTTCTCTTTCCCCCCATTAATCATGGGAGAACTCTTACCGATGGTGGAGTGTGTCTGGATGTCTGCAATACCCAGATGCCATGATTTTCTTAAAATTTATTTTATAAGTCTTTAGAACAGGATCATGCAGGAAATGAATATAGTATCCTCATAACTTACACATATAACTGTTCATTTTGAACAGTTTTTATAGGTCTTATATTCTGCTAGGCAATAAAATTTAGTTTATCTTAAGACGGAAAGGAACAAAAATCAACCGACACTTCCATTAAAGGCCTTATGGTAACCTGCAAAACTTTTGCCAGGCAATGAAGTATGAGTTTACCTTTCACTTCTATCTCCATCTGTATTTTTGCTTCCCAAAGGCAATCAATTCCAACTTACCCTACAGAAGAAAAATGGAAAAAACTACACCATCCTAAAGCTAGTCAAAAGAAAGCTGGAGTGGCTATGTGGGTATCAGAGTAAATTTTTAGAGTGGTGAATATTACCAAGGATAAAGAAGGCTGTTTTATAATTTAAAGAAGTTAATACATCAAGAAGATATAATAATCCTATGTATTTATGTGTCTAATAACAAAGTTTAAAAATGCGTGAATCAAAAACTGATAGAACTGCGAGGAGAAATAGACAAATCTTTAACTACAGTCAATAATGTTCATACCTCCCTCTCAATGATTGATAGAACAAGTTGACAGAAAATAAGTAAGGATATAAAAGTATGTACACTGTCAGCCAAATTAACCTAATGGACATTTATAGAGCATAACACCCTCAAACAGCAGAATATATAGTCTTTATTTTTAAAGCTGCACCCACGGCATGCAGAAGTTACCCAGGCCAGGGATCTACAGCTGTAACTAGCGCCACAGCAGTGACAATACCAGATCTTTAACCCACTGAGCCATAAGGGAACACCAGAATGTACAGTCTTTTTAAGTGTACACAGAATGTTTAGCAGGCAGATGATATTCTGGGATAAAAAATGCCTCAATAAATATAAAAAAATTCAAGTCATGCAAAATAGGTCCACTGACCACAATGGAAGTGAATTAGAAATCAGTCCAGAAATATCTCTGGAAAATCCTTAGGTGTTTGGAAACTAAATTGTAGATTTCTTTAACACATGTATTAAAGAAGAAATCAAAGGGGAAATTAAAAGTATGGGGGACAGAATAAAAATGAAACATATCAAAGTTTATAGGATACCATTAGAGCAGTTGTTACGGGGAATTTTATAGCACTGAGTTCTTATGTTAGAAAGAAAAAAAGGCAGTACCCTCAGTTTCTACCTTAAGAAAATAGAAAAAGAAGACATAAGGAAATTAAAAATATCAGAATAGATGCCAAAAAATAGAACACAGAAAATTAATAAGGAAAATCAATGAAACCAAAATCTAGTTCTTTGAGAGTATAAATAAAATTGGTAAATCTCTAACCAGACTCATCAGGAAAAGATAAGAAAGACACGGATTGCTAATATCAGAAATGAGAAGTGACATCGGGTGACAGCACTGTATATTCTCCAACGACCAAAGGAAAATAAGGGAATATCATAAACAACTTGTATCAGTAGGTGACTTCAATGATCAGATTACTTAAAAGAGACAAACTACCAATAAAGAAAAAATGTAATCTGAAAAAACCTAAAAATATTACAGAAGTTGAATTTGTAGTATACATCTTTCTTACAAAGAATATTCCAGTCTCAGAGAGCTTCACTGTTGAATTCTACAAATATTTAAGAAAGAAATAGTACCAAATCTTTTCATCACAGAGAAAGAGATACTTTCTCATTTCCTAAGGTCAGTATTACTCTGATAGCAAACCATATAAAAATAAGAAAACTATAGACCAATATCTCTCATGATATAGATGGAAAAATTCTGAACAAAATTTTACCAATCAAAATCCAACAATTGATACGAAAGGATAATACATCTTGACCAAGACACTATTAAGAGAATTACAAGCTATAGACTGGGAGAAAATATTATGCGTATATATGATAAAAGACTTGTGTCCAAATTGTATCTTTAAAAAACCCCAATAGGAGTTCTCTTGTGGTGCAGCAGGTTAAGGATCTGGCATTGTCACTGTAGCAGCTTGGACCACTGCTGTGGCAGTGGGAACTTCTGTTATGCCATGGGTGTGGCCAAAAAACCCCAATATATAAGCATATAGAAATATTATTATATTACTAAGAAATCATTAATAATTTTTTTAGTGGGCAGAAGACTTGAAGAGATACTTCACCAAAGAGGATATATGGATGGAAAATAAGTACATGAAAATATGCTGTCTTATTCATCGGTCATTAGGGAATAGTAAACTAAAGCCACAATGAGAGTATTACGAGAATAGCTAAAATTAAAACTGACTGTAGTAAACGTTAGTGAAGATGTGAAGGAATCGGGGCTCTTATATACTGCTGGTAGAAATAGCAAATAGCCCAACCACTTGGAAAACAATGTGGTGGTTTCTTAAAAAGTTAAGCATATGACATATGATCGGGCCATTCCACTCCTAGGTATTTACCCAAGAGAAAAGAATGCATATCTCCATTCAAAGACTTGTACATAAATGTTCATAGCAGCTTTATTTATAACAGCCCAAACTGTCAACAACCAAATACCATTATATGAATGGATAAATTGTAGCATATTGCTACAATGATTCAGGAATAAAAACAAATGAGATATTACTATAACGACATGGAAGATTTTAAAATACACTGAATGAAAGAAGACTGACTAAAAGAGAATATGTAGCGTATATGTACTCCATTTACAGAAAATTTGAGAATGTGCCAACTAATCTATGTCGACAAAAAGCAAATCAGGTGTTACCTGGGAATGGAAGAGAAGGACAGAAAGGGCAGAAGAAGGAATTGCAAAAGGACACAGGGAAGATTTTGGGAGGGATGGGTATTTTCACTATTGTGATATTTTGATAGTTTCACAGGTATGCCCGTATATACATATATGCATATACGTGTCTAAATCTATTCAATTGTACACTTTAAATACATCTTGTTTGTTGTATGTCATTTATACTTCAAAGCTGTTTAAAAAAACATTGACATAATCTCTGCAACATAGTGGAATATTCTCAAAAGAAAATGAAAGCTATATGCATGAAGATATCTTTCTTTTGGGGCAATAAACAGTTGGAGCAAAATTATATGATTTAAATATCCAATGACAGAAGACTGCTTAATGGAATATTACCTCCATTAAAATAATAATTCTATCCCATAATGTTAATTTAAAATAACATATGTGCAAGCTTAATAACTGCATTGCAATAGGCAAACTAACAAGGGAGAGAAGCATGAGTTATCTCAATCTCACCACTTGCTAGCTATGTAAATTAAACTCGGGTTTCTCATCTAGAAAATGAAGATAATAACAGCTTCCTAGAAAAAGTTTTTGTGTGACTTAAATGTGAAACTAGGAAGAATGTGCCTGGGATGTAATAGGCATTCAATAAAAGATATGTGCACAGTACTTGGAAAAGGGTGACAACTTCAGACAGCATTGTCCCCACCAGTAAGCAGGGAAGGAGGAGTTGGGGGAGGGTGCAGCTGGGGTTTTAAAGTTCCATATTACCAGTGAGAATTTGCTCGTGTTTTAGCGAATTTGTTAAACATAGATTATGTTTCCAGTTTGGGGAAATATCCAGAAGACTGATTTCTTTCCTCCTTTCAGAACTGATCTAGGATACACAAATCTCATTATAGAGACAAGTTAGGGGATAATTTTTCCCCTGACTGAAAAGATGGTTTGTTTTGCTAAAGTACTGTTTGTTGCTAAGGACTTGAGTGGTAGTTATTTTCTAAGAATGGCTCCTCAGTGGAGCCATATTTTCAACATTTCCTTTTACATTCAGTAAGTAACACACTTGCTGCAGGTCTTGAGGATTCATCAGGCCCCTGAATGAACATGTAAATATGCTAAATGGTGAAAAACTTGGTTTGGGGAGTGTGAGAGTCAGTATGGATTCACATTAGAAGCTGCAGGACAGAAGCCACCTGAGATGGGCTCCCAGTAAATTACCTTCTTGCCTACAGATTTCCCACCCAGCCGAAGCCTGGGGTTATTTTAGAGACTAGCCGCAAATAACAGGCTTCCAAGAGTTTCAGACTTAAATCAAAAGGACAACTTTTTCTTATGTGACTAAGTCCTGCCCAACTATGTATAGCAAACTTGGGCCCAGGGTCAGGTACACAACAGAAGGCAAGCATTACTGGAAAGTTCTGCTTTGCTTTTGCATTTTATTGTCCTGATTTTTCAGTTTGTCTCATGCCACCTTGTTACTTAATTCCCACACCGTGAAGGGAAAAATGTTTAATATTTTAATATTTATGTTTCAGATACTTAACATTATGTTTCTCCATAGGTGTTGCCAAGATAGCAAACCCAGCCTTTATTTATAGAGGGTAGAGAATATAAATCTGTCTAAAGTCTTTCATGAAATGAAGGTCTTAATATTTCCAGAGTTGATTTTGGTACCTAGTCTTGGAGGGGTTTAGAGAAGTGTTGTCAGTACAAGGTGTCATTGTTTTAGGTTTCCTATCCTAAAACCTTTCGCTTTTTTCCCCAACTTCCCTCTCTTTGGCAACTTTTCCTTGCATTCTGTCCTGTACTTGGCCCCGAGACAGTTGAAAGCTTTGCAAGTTGATTTTCCATTCCCATCTGAATTTTCGCTTAGCTGTGGAGCTGTTTTCCATGTGTTTTTAATCATGTGTCCATGTGTTATGAGATTATAGGAACAATATGGTCCCCCCAATCTGCCTGCATTGTATAAGCAGAAATTGGCAAGATGGCCACTGGGGGAACAGTTTTCAGACAGATGCCCCCTACAATCATTTCTGTTGGTGATACACCACCCCCATCTTCCAACTGGAGGAAAACAATTTACAAGCTGCATAAAATTACCTAACACAGAGTCCACTGGCCTGAGTTGCTTTTCCTAGGACTGTAATTATCCTTCAGGAGAGATTGGTCTGGGAACTGTGGCTGGTATGACAAAGTTCAAAGGCCTACTCTGAGATGGTGGCCAGGCTGGGAAATAAAAGTTTTATTCTGAATCTTCCCAGATTTAGTGGAAATGTGGTTTTAAGATGGGATCTAAACCCAGAGAATTAAGGATAAGTTCTCCAGGACAAAGAGATACCTCTTCGAAAGTAAAGCCCAACAAGGACCCATGTCAGAAGTTTCTGTACGGAATTTCTATTGGATTTGGGATGTAAAAGCAAACATTCATTAAGTGTAGAGAGAGGAGCCAGGAATGGGAAAGAAACAGAAAAATGCATTAAGTAAAATCCCCGTTCTCAAAGTTGCTGATATTGCAGTCTCCAGCAAATACAGACCTTGCCGCTGAGGAATCATCTCTCCCTAAATAGGAAGACACACGTGCATCCAAATTAAGCCAACATTGAGGAATCACTAAATGGCAGGGTAAAGACGGTAACTGGTTTCCAGAGCCCCAAATAAATCCCTGTGTTATTGGTGAGATGACTCCCTGTAAATCCTTTGCTACCCAGGGAGCTGGCTGGATGGCAGGTCTGTTTGTCTAGGTTAAAACTTTAGGTTTTTCATGGCTCTTTTGCCCATACTACCTGTCTTTCTTTTTCTATTTATTAGGACCAAATTCATGAGGAATGAGTTAAATATGGCAGAGAGTTCTAGTAGCTACACAGAGGCAAGGTGATCCTGGGAAGAAAGATTTAAAGGTGTGCTGGAGCAAAAGGATAGACTTCAGTGGGTTGTTACGTTAGTGGAGATGAGAAAGTAGAGACTGAGTTTGGACAGTTCTTTCCAAAATTTACCTGGGAAGGCAGACGCCAACACTGAAGAACAGACCTGAAAATATTTATGTGCTCAAAGAGACAGTTTTAAAAGCTTCAAAAAAGGCAAGCATTTTACACATGTGGATAGGAGATACCAGTGGAGTGAAGGTAGTTTAATGATACTGGAGGAGGGGACTATGAATAAAGAAGGTTGGAAAGGGTGGAATTCTAAGACCAGAGTGGAAAGGAGAAATGAATTGTGACTTAATGGTCAGGACAGTCTCCCATCTGATGGTTTCTATCTTTATCTGTGGAAGAAGGTGTGAGGTGATTTGCTGAAAATGTTGAAAGAGGCAGAGCAGTCAAAGTTTGAGATAATTAGGGAAGATTTTAAAATAATCTATGTGGAAAATGAAGAGAGTATGGACTAGAGTAATATGAAAGATGGCTGGGCAGAATTGAAAGTTCTCTTAAGATGAGAGCTAGTTAATTTGTATAGAATCAGTTTCTGTCATTTTGTCATTCTCTATGCCAGATTTCACACCCTAAGAGTGGCTCATGGAAGATGGACAGCTGGGTGTGTCCAGGGTTGGAATTTTACTGGACCAGTGCAAGAGAAAGAAAAATGGGCGAGGAAGTTGGATATATCAGAGTCATTTGAAGTGATGGGCCACAAATCTAAGCTGGATGAAGAAGGAAGACCAGAGAATTTAGAGATATTCACTTGTTCACGCATTCATTCATTAATTTTAAACCAACATTTTTGAGTATCTACTACCCAGAAAGAATTGTTTTAGAGCCTGACATGGTGACTAAGACAGGCAGAGCTCCTACATTCATGGACTTTAAAAATCTAAAGTGGAGACAAATGTTAAACAAATGTTCACACAATTAATTATTTAACTGCATTTGTGGTAGCACTATAATAAGGATAAAGCAGAAAACAGATGCTGTGGAAACAACTGAGAGAACAGAAACAACAGAAGGTTGTCGTGAGAGTGGAATGAAATTCACAGTTAAGAGGCGGAATAATTCCTGGGAATAACAGAGGTTAGAATGTAAAAGGGATGGGAAACCTATTGGAGTAGAAGTCTTTAGATTTAAACCAGGGTATTGAAAAGGACATCATGTAATTCTGATAGCGTGTTATAGGTTAGACCCATCCCTATGGACCCCAAAGTTACTCAGGGTAATGAATTTGGGGTGAAAAGAAAGATAATGATCCAGATGAGGAAGGCAGGGCAGGTAGTGTTATTTCTGGCAGGATTTGGGGACATGAAGTTAAGTACCTGAGATTATGTAGCTTATAAACTATAAGGCAGAGCCAGGAATCAGATAAAAAATTTTTCAGTTTCATGGCCAGAGTTACTCCCATTTACATTACTGTCTCTGAGAGCAGCTTTCTGAAAATCGATAAAGGTAAATTTGAAGAATAATAAAGAAGAACCAAAACAGAGGCATCCTGCTGACTATAAATAGAGGCTGTCCAGGTGGGTAGATGGATGGATGGATGTGGATGGTGGGGCATGGGGTGACGTTGCCTCAACTGCCTTGGCCTAATTCTCAGATTTGTAGAGAATTCTCCCTAATTCTCTGCAATATTGGTAAGTCATCGATTAGTCATATTTAGATATTGTCCATGACTTTACCGTAATGGATACAGCCCTAATTGCAAAAAAATAAAATGCTTCTTTAGGGTTGGGAGTGTTTTGGACAGAGAGCAATAAGGTCACTGAAACAGCAAACAATAATCCTTATGTCTCCATGTGGTCTTTCCTCCACGTGTGTCTTTATCTCAATCTCTCTCTCTCTCTTTTTTTTTTTTTTTTTTTTTTAGGGACCACTATACCAGCCTCATTTTAATTTAATTACCTCTTTAAGGCCCTATCTTCAAATAGGGTCACACTCAGAGGTACTGGGAGTTACAACCTTCAAAATACGCATTTGAGGGGGGACATAATTTAACCCATACCAGGTAACCATTTTAAAAGATTAAATATAAATAAGTGGATAGTAGTGATTGACTTCATGGCAGGACAGAAAGCCTGGGGAGGGTCTCAGATTTTAGCATACAATTTTTTGGTATAATCTCAATTTTTTTTACTGCACTCATTTATTACCTAATCAAAAAGAAAAGAAAAAATTTTCATGACATCTACTGCACATCCTGTGCTCAATAAATATTAATTAAATAAAAATTAGCAGAAACCCTGTGTGACAGTCCACTGTGCCTTTGGCATTTGGATCTACCTGAAAGTCCCTGATTACTACAGGAGAGGTATCTGCCTATATTTTCCTTGTGTAACTCTTTGTTTTGTTTTGTTTTTTGTTTTTTTTGTTGTTGTTGTTTTTTTTTTTTGGCATGCTCACAGTATGTGGAAGTTCCCAGGCCAGGGACTGAACCCATAGCAATGACAGAGCTGGATCTTTAACCTGCTGAGCCACCAGAGACCTCCATGTGTAAGTCATATTTTGAATAAACAAGACTCTCCCTTGATTACAACCTTCTCTAGGCCTGGACAAGGACACCCTCACCATTTTATCCCCAGGACCTAACATAACATTGACTTTCAGATAAATGCTGAGTGAATGTGAGCCCGATAAATGAAATGGCCTTGGGAATGGAGGGTTCTTTCCTGAGAAAGTGGCCAAGAGGGGGCGGTGCAAGGGAGAGGGTGGTATGTTTTAAATAACTTACGAAACTAAATCATGATAAAGAGAAACCAATTACCCTAATTTGATGTCTTCCTCTGTCCTTTGGGAAAGAAGAGAAAGATTCTGCCTTATTTTGGGTCCCTTTTAAATAATCGAAACTGCCCCATTGCTATTTTGTAGCTTGAGGAGAGCAGCACTTATGAGGCAATGGCATTTCCCTAAACAGATTTCTTCCACAAATCCATCCACCCAAGTTCCCCTTTCTCTCAATTTAACTCAAATGCCTACCTCCTACTACAAGGCTGCCTCTCACCTTTTGTTAATTTAGGTCTGGGGTTTTTTTTTAGGTAAGAATGGAGTCTCTCCCTTCCCCCTCAGAGGGCACTTAGATGGCTATTTAGCTCCTTTCTGAGACTGTGTGAAAAGGACAGAAAATGTGGCTGTCACTGTCCTCTCTTGGGAATGCTGTGAGCTCATCCCAGTTCTGCAGACATCCTAGTGCCCAGGGAACCAGGTCAAGGTGACCTCAGAGAGTTCAGATCATGCTGAGCGTGAGTTGTAAATCGGAAAGAATGAATGACGAGCTTGGACTCTGCAGCTTTCACGCAGGCCTGAGGCAGGCTTGGGGTCATGAAGACTCAGGCCTACCTTCTGATGTGGCATTTGGTACAAAGGACACCAGCAATTTGTGGTGCCCTCTTCACCCAGTAACTCCCTGCTGTGTCTGGAGGCCCCCTCCCATTTGGCTCCTTCCAAACTGGGGATCAACTCTATGCTTGTTATCACTGAAGCCCACCAGAGGCAGCGTATCTTTGTTAAAAGCTTCAAAATGTGTGGGCTTTTTCTGGCTTGTTTGTTTGTTTGGTTTTGCTTTATAGAGCCTCACCCATGGCATATGGAAATTTTCCAGCTAGGGGTCGAATTGGAGCTGCAGCTGCCTGCCTACACCACAGCCACAGCAACTCCAGATCCGAGCCTCATCTGTGACCTACAACACAGCTCACAGCAATGCTGGATTCTTAACCCACTGAGTGAGGCCAGGGGTCAAACGCACATCCTCATGAATACTAGTCAGATTCATTTCTGCTACTCTACAACAGGAACTCCCAAAATGTTTTGAAGAGTGAAACTACGACATATCACATACACAGCTTTTGAAATGGTGAAAGGACACAATGGTGAGAGGTGGATGTCTTCTGCCTTGAGCTGTAAAAAAAAGTCAGGGCGTGAAGGCTGACTTACGGACCACCATACTCATCACAGAAGGCTTTATTTGTCTAGCTTCACCCTTCAAGATATCTGCCCATTTTCTCCACAGGAATGGCAGAACAGCAAAAGGAAATTCTCCATGAGGAATTTTTAATGATATTTATAAACACCAAAATTGGTATCAGAAGAAGACAGGTTTAGGGCTAAAGAAAGGTCAAGTATGGATAACTGTCAGCCCTGCAGCTATTAAAATAAAGTTAGAAAATGTGAAACTCCACGAGACTGCTTGTGGGTGGATAGGAACAAAGTTTTCATCATTTTCTCTCATCTTCTAGTATCTGATATGCTGCTTGGCCCACAAAGTGAGTCTTCTACCAATTTTAATTTAAAAGAAATTATTTGAATTGTATCCTGCGTTCAGAGACGAGTAACCTGAGACCCTGAGTGAGATTTCTGGAACGGTCTTCAGGCTGGGAAAATGCTGGAAACTGTGATTGAGAGCAGGTGAACTTCAGGCACTGAGGAGTTGAAAAGGAATCAGCAAACCTATCATAGTTAGCTTCCGTACCATACTTATAATTAGGTGATATAAATTATATGTATTTATATAAATTAGATAATTACATAATTATAATTTAGCATTAGAGTGGCTGGCTCTGGAAGGCCTATTGCTGAGGAAACTTAAGAAATTCAAACATTAGGCAATTTTTAAAAAATACTTTAAAGGAAATAGCAAGTGCTAATGTTCATTTAGTACAGATCACCTGTACCTTAATACTAGCACAGGTTCTATGGGTATTTGGTACAAGTAAAATATATCTCTTCAGATAGATTTCTGGAAAATGACAGTTTAAAAGTAATTTAATTAAAAATATTCACATTAGCAATGAGATCCTGCTGTGTAGCCCTGGGAACTATGTCTAGTCATTTATGATGGAGCATGATAATGTGCAAAAATAGAATGTGTACCTGAATGTGGCACTGGGTCACCATGCTGTACAGTAGAAAAAAAAATGTATTGGGGAAATAACTATTTAAAAAATGTAAAAAAAAATAGTAATTCATTATTGTAAGTTAATAATGACTTCCTTGAGGTTTTGGTCTAGCAGAAATCAGGCACGACTATTAACAAGAACACAAGATCTGGAAAAAAGATTTCAATGGCTTATTTTTTGGAAAGAAAAATTAATCAGCACTGAAAAAAAGGAGGGCATATATATCAGTTGGACTCAATTCTGGGGTTTTAGTTTTGTGGATATATTTCTTTCTCATTCCCTTGACTGATTTAAGACATTTTTGAATGATAGTCATCTAACAAATATTCCTTTGATCCCTGAAGACTCATGTTTGCCTCCACCTTTATTTAACCTGGTTGTCAATTACTATAAAATAAGGAAGATGGCATGGATTCTATAAAATAAAGGATAGACCAGCCAGCTTCATGCCCAGAGCTATCAAACCAGGTTTTTAGAATCCACTTTCTCAAGTCTGGCTCTTTGTTTAGAGAAAGAAGAAAAGTCAGTAGGGTGGCTTGAAGGAAAGTCACTTCCCCATCCTCTCTGAGGGCTAATGAGCTGACAGTCTATTACTTAGGATCCTGTTGAGAAATTTGTGAACAATTGAAAAAGTTTACCTGATGATTGACCCGTTGTGAAATTTAGCACTGAGTATTTGATTCTTAAAGTGAGGGGATTACTGGGGACCTGTGAGTTTCCCTGTGTAAAAAAGAACAATATGTTCCCTTAACTGTTACCATGCAAAACTCCCCAACCCCAACCACATCTAAGTAAACAGGGAGAGTCCTCTGCTCACAAAGTTCACATCCTTCTTACAACTTTTATATACTTCTTTAGCTGCTCATGTGTGTGTGCGCGTGCATGTGATGTGCCCAATGGCCTGACTTTTGATGAAGTATATGCGTTAATTTTTTATCTGATATACTTCTCTCTTAAAAACACTGTTCTATCCCAGCACAAAGCAGATGCGCCGCAAACGTTAGCTGACTCTGTCCCTTCGAATACCAGTGATGAGAAATCCCAGCAAAGAATGTGTTGTTTTCACTAATACTGCTCTTTAAATCTCAGACGATCAAGTGTCAGTTAATTACCCCCTGGGTTCCCAGGCTTTCACTGGGGCCTTCTAAAATACACAAAACCCAAATGAAGGCAGGACACCATTAGCACTACATAATTCAAGCAAACAATAAATGTGTTTACTCTGCTGGCTACTGACCACCTGCCTTCCCGTCCCACAAGGCAGGTATCCATATATATAGCATTTCCCTGTTCACAGTCCTGCAGAGAGTGCACTTCTCTTTGGGCCTCACCATCTGTGAATCTGAAAGAAGCTTGAGCGCCCCCCACCCCAACAACATGCATCTCCTCTTCCTTCAGCTCCTGCTGCTCCTGCCTCTAGGGAAGGCCTCCCGGCACCGGGATGGCCGCCAAAGTCTGAGTCCTTTTTCTCTTGTGCTCCTAGAAAGGCAGCGCAGAGAGCTCACTGTGGGCAACCACGAGGAAACTGAGGAGAGGCCAGATCTGTTTGTGGCAGTGCCACACCTGATAGGTGCCAGCACTGCAGAGGAAGTTCAGAGGCAGCGAGAAAAGATGCTGTCCAGGTTTGGCAGATTCTGGAAGAAGCCTGAGAGAGAGCTGAACCCACCCCAGGGCTCAGTCAGGGAGCAAGTCCTACCCAAGACCCAGGGCCTCACTCGGATGAAGGATGGGATGCCAGGGGAGAAATCTCCTCTTCGGGAAGAAGCCAAGAAATTCTGGCACCACTTCATGTTCAGAATGAGCCCAGCCTCTCAGGGGATCATCCTGCCCATCAAAAGCCATGAAGTACATCGGGAGACCTGTAGAACAGTGCCCTTCAGCCAGGTATTTGCTCTGGGTGGGGGAAGGGATCAGAGCTTGCAGGAGGGGGTGGGCAGCTGGAGCATGCTAGGAGCCTGCGTCTCACCTCACTCCCAGATTTGGTCCTTCCGGCCTTCCCTGGGGGGTGTGACAAAGTATGATCACACTCCCTAAACTTCCTTCTAGCCTTTCTCTTGTTTCTAGGCATTCTGAAAATGCTGCAAAAATGGGATAATGGAACTGCCTGTATTAGTAATCATGCATCTTGAGGGCAGAGAGCTTTGTTTTACAGGATTTTCTTTTTACATGGGGAGTGGTCTTTCTGGAGAGATAATTAAGATTTTCCCTTCAGTTTGGAAAGTGGGAATTTAGAGCAAACACCAGAATGTCTCTATAGCTAAATCTCTAAACTCTATTAGGATATGGATGAAGAATATGAATAAGCGGGTTGGTTCCATCTGTAGATGAGAGAGGATACATTGGACTCCTCCCCAAACATGCACAACGAATGGTTTTAATCCCTTTGTTTCACATGTAGCTACTTCATGGGTCTATAGTACATGCTGAGGTCAGCAGGCAGAAGTTGCTATATTATTCCCATTATAACTATAGCACAAGGATTTAATTTAACTTGTTTTCTCATCGGCTTTCAAAAAATAATCTGGTTGTGAAATGACATTCCCCCTCTCCCCCTTAAAAACACTGTTTCCCAGTTCACTTTGTGTTGACTGATTTGTGGTTATTATTGATGGATTCCACACTTTTAAGACAAAGGAATCTTCTACTATCTACTTCCTCCAGGCAGTCCTGGCAAAACCCACACTCCAAATGTTAAATTAAAATTGAGAAATTGTATTAGGTCCTTAAATGCGAAGATACTGAACCAAAAGCAGTGCAAGGGAGAGTAAAATTTTACAGTCCAGTAATGCTACGCAATTAAACAGGCAGTATTATAAGGTAATTGACTGTGCAGGGCAGTTAAGTATTCTGAAAAGGCAGGGATATGTAGCAACAAGTCAATTAGAAAATAATAATGACTGCTTTGTTGGTCCATGTATAATTAGAAAATTGCTCCTAAGGACCAGGCAATCAAATTTCCTTTGAACTTTTATTTTGAATTCTATTGCTCATTAAATTAAAAGTAAGGTGTTTGGCTCTTATACATTTTGAAGGGCACATGAAGCTAGGTGTATGGGGTTACGGGAGTGGCAAATATGACATCATGCATGGTGATTTGGAGGCATATGTGTTGCAATTTTTGCTCCACGCAACTTAATAGCAGTCAATGTACTACTATAAGCCTGCCAAATAGGACAAAATTAGATTTGTGATGTTGTGATCTATTCTCCAAGCAATTAAACAAACTTGTATTGAGAAGCTATTGCACACAATGCACTGTGAGGAGTAGAAAATGTAAGGCACACTATTTATAAGAAGCTAACCATTAGAATTTTTCAGACATATCCAATGAGACAAAATTTTTTAAAGCTTGGTATTGAAGTGCAGAGTAAAATATTTTCATATCACCTTAGGGATTTCCTAAAGGCTAATTTATTAATTTACCCAATAAAAGAAATTGAGCTGAGGTAGCTCCATGCTTTTAAGCTATAACGCTTGGCTATTGCAAAATGTATTCAAAATTGGAAAGATTTAAAAATTTTAGTCTGTTATCCTCAGATTTACAGTCTATAGCTTCTGCATTAAATGTGTTAAAGAAATGACTCAAGATAATATAGCAGAGATGTGTTTGCCTTTTAGACAATTACCCACGAAGATTGCGAGGAAAGCAGTTATACAGAACAATCTTTGCTTCGGAAAATGTGGGTCTGTTCATTTTCCTGGAACTCCGCAGCACCCCCACACCTTCTGCTCCCACTGCTTGCCTGCCAAGTTCACCACCATGCACTTGCAGCTGAATTGCACTGGACCGTCCCCTGTGGTCAAGGTGGTGATGCTGGTGGAGGAGTGTCAGTGCCAGGTGAAGACAGAGCACCAGCATGGACATCCCCAACAGAGTGGCTTCCCAGCAGAATTTCATGTCCAGGATCCCTTCATCCCAGGACTTTCAACTTAAAAAAGCTATCCCATTATCATCAGCAACATTGCTAATCATTCAGCCTGAAATGTTAAGTGGGTACAGAATATATTAAGGGAAAGGTGGTTTGCAAAGTAAGAACGATTTAGAAGTTATGGTATTCATCTAGTTATTGGTACACATTTGGGATCTAGTCTTGGCTCTGCCGCAAACTGGCCAAAGGATATTAATAAGTTGTGGAAGCTTTCTCCACCTTAAGTTTTTCATCTGCGAGTGACGGATTTGAACTAAATGATTGCTAAGGTCCTTTCCATTGCTAATATTATATGATCTGTTGTCTGCAAGTTTTAGTAAAAGCCCTCATCTGAAGGAGTAAAAGAAATAAACTAGACCATAAGAATGGATTTCTTTAACAGCTTGTCAAAGCATTAGCAAAAAAAAATTTTATATATATGCATACATATATTGTATTAATAGAAAGGATTCCTCATACTTTTAGCTGCCTTTGCATCTTAGGCTGTGTTTTGTTTGACTTCTGTCAGATGATTAAGTAGTTCCATAGATATAAGAAATAACTTGTTTGGTTGCCTCCTTATTTTTGAAACTCCCCATATAAACTCTTAATGTCAGGTCTCTAGCTTTGAAGAAGGAGTGGTGATGTTACATTTAGTGGTTTACATATGGATGAGGAGCAATCTTCGTTAGCTAAACTAGTACCTATGTTATGGGGAAGGAAAAATATATGGCCAGTACCAGGTTAAAGTTTAACCCAGAGATGCTAATGCAAGTGACCAAGGAATTCTAGTAGAAGTCAAATTAAATGAACTGAAACTAATTAAAAATGATTTTAAAAAACCAATTTACAGGTAAAACCCTTTATCCCCGTGTGTTTGGCATTAGGTAGTTTGGTAAGGGTTCTTTGTTTGAATGACTGTGGTTTTGCTATTGTATAAAAGCTTCGTATTACAAATTTTATTTTAAATTGCAAATTCAGAAAATATTCTGAATATCTTAGCATATTAAATTTCAGTGTATAAAGCATTTTGGGAAGTGTTGCGGCATTCAGTTGTCTTACATTCTGTCCTTATTTGCTTTGTCTATCCCATAATTTAAAGGCACTATGGGGAGATTATCTAGCAAAAACATTTCTGAAAAGGTCTCCTAGGCTGTTGACACTGGTCAAAGTAGCATTGTAACTAGCTTTCTGTTAAGGCCCTTCAATAACTGTCTTTTAGTCATTACATTTCTCCTGTTTGTATTTATTTGTATGAAAAAAAATTGCAGAACTGGCTTTCCTTAGCCATATTTCTTTTCCTAAAATCTTCCTTTAAAAATTCATCTTAGGAGTTCCCATTGTAGCTCAATTAGTATCCATGAGGACTCAGGTTTGATCCCTGGCCTTGCTCAGTTGGTTAAGGATACAGCGTTTCCGTGAGTTGTGGTGGCTCAGATCTGACATTGCTTGTGGCTATGGCATAGGCCAGCAGCTACAGCTCCTGATTCAACTCCTAGCCTGGGAATTTCCATATGCTGTAGGTGTGGCCCTAAAAAGCAAAAAAAAAAAAAAAAATCATCTTAAAAATCATTTTGATTATTTGAATTCTTTCATTTCAGTATACACAAAAACTATTTCCCAGAATAATAATTTTTAAAGAAATTAACGCCTATTTAAATTCTATTCCTCTGTAATCACACCATTTATTTGGTGTCCTCAAGAAGCAAATGCATTTATATTTAGTATATTCTACACATCAGCTTAATAGAATATGTGCTACACAGATATACATGTGGCATTTACATCAGAATATTTTATACCCTTCGATGGTAAAAGACAAACTAATTGACCAAGATATGGTCATAAGGATAAAACTGTTAAGCATTGATGATATCCCAGCTGGTCAATATATTTTGGTGCCAAAAGCTATTGAGCAGCTGTCTGGTTTGCAGTTGCCTAACCCTGATTATGTAAACCTATCTCTGCCAATTGGACTATGCTTCTCCTCCTTATATCCTTGCAAATCTCTTTTATCTATCCTTGCAAATAGACTCCTCAGCCCAAGCCCCATACAGTCATCAGTGTTATTCATGTTCTTCAAACTCGGCTCTGCCCTTCCCTCACATGTGAATTCAAGATGAGATAGATGATTCTGGTATTAGAGGTCACACTCATAAAGTGACAACATGAACCTCATGAAATTGCCCATATTCAATGATTTTCACTTACAAAAAAGGCAATTTCCAATGGTCCCACATAATACATGGCAGCGGAAGAAATTGAGAGGAAACGCACAAGTACTGGATTATCTATTCAGTGCCAGATACTGTGCTGGGTCTTCTATATAAATTACATAATTTGAGTAATACATAATTATACAGTGTCCACAAGAATCAGATGAGGTGAGTAAATACCCTAGTTTATAGGAGAGGAAAATAAGCCTTAAAATTTTAAGCAATTTGCCTAAGGTCATGTGAAGCGTATTTTCTATTTGTATTAAAACATTTGCCCTCTTGTTGGTCAATTTAGATTTAAGTCTTCTAGGTCTCTTGCCTTTAGGCCTCAAAGCTAACCTCTTTTCACCCATGGTCTAGCCATGATGTTTGAAAGACATTGATGTTATTATCTCTTGAAGGAGAAATCACCCTTGGGTCAGGTTCTCAGCCACGTAGCAGCTTGACTAGAGGGGTGGTCATGGAAAGCCCCTCATCAATCTTGGTCTCATTTTCCTCCTAAAATAAGACTGGTAATAATTACTTCAAAATTACTGTGCTGATCAAGTGTAGGTAACAGGATATTAGAGAGCTTTAGCTTCTATAAAGATACAGGGGATAAATTTACTCTTTCCCATTCAGACTTTTTTTTTCTTTCCTTTTTTTTTTGGCTTTTTAGGGCCACACTTGCGGCATATGGAAGTTCCAGGCTAGGGGTTGAATTGGAGCTACAACTGCCGGCCTAAGCCACAGTGACAGCAAGGCAGGCTCCTAGTCGCATCTGCGACCTACACCACAGTTCATGACAATGCTGGATCCTTAATCCACTGAGCAAGTCCAGGGATCGAACCCGCATCCTCATGATCCTAGTTGGGTTCATTAACTGCTGAGCCATGAAGGGAACTCCCTCCATTCAGACTTTAAAAAAAAATTGTTATGAGAAATTTAAAAGGCATAAAAAAGTATAAAAAGCAATGTAACAGACACTCAAATTCTCACCACCAGAATATTTAATGTTTTGTCATCTTGTACTTTTTCTTGTGGCATGGAGCATATGGAAGTTCACATGCCAGGGATTGAATCTGTACCATTGCAGTGACAGCACCTGATCCTTAACCAGCTATGCCATACAAGAACTCTTGTCTATTTTTTAAAGAAATAAACCATTTCACATAGAAGTTAGGTATCCTCTAACTATCCCCCCAAGACCCTGACCCCTCAATATTTGCCCCACCCCAAAGATACTTCTTTATGCCACCAACACCCTTTTATATTTTTGCAAATGTACACACACATCCACAAATAATACATAGTATTACTTTTGTGTATGTATTCCTTTACTCAGTAGGTATTTATTTGTCCACCAGCTTTGTGAAGATATAGCTCTAGGTGTACAGCTGTATCTATAGCATGGAAACAAGTTAGACAAGGTCCCTGGTCCTACAGAGCTTGCATTCTGGTGGGATGAGACAAGCAATGTGAAAATCAATCCATCAATCAATCAACTGAAAAGGAAACATATCAGCTGGTTATAAGTGACGTGCAAAGAATTAAAGTAGAGGAGTATGCTAGAGATTAGTTACCTTAGATTGTGTCGTCCCTGAAAGGATGACAATAAAGCTGTGAGGTTTTAATAATAAGCATGCTTTATATAAATTGCACTCTGCTTACTTTTTTGTCCACACAGTATTCTGGCTTATTTTTATGACAGTTTTTAGAGGGTCTTTTTTTTCCAGTATGTTTCGTCTCTATTCTCAGGAGTTGCCATTAAGTATTCTTTACAGAGAGTGATTAACTTAGCTTGGATTAGTTTTTCAGTGTACACAGTCTCCTTAACCTATTAATTTAATCCCTAAGCAATGAGATCCTACTGTACAGCAGTGGGATCTATATCTAATCACTTATGGTAGAGCATGATGGAGGGTAATGTGAGAAAAAGAATGTATATATGTATTATGTGACTGGGTCACTTTGCTGTACAGTAGAAAAATGACAGAACACTATAAACTGGCTATAATGGAAAAAATAAAAATAATTTAAAATTTTAAAAAATGACATGTATTCTCTGAATTTTTACTGATAATGTATTCTATGGAAGATACTGTTCTGAGAATCCTTGGATAACCAAAGATAGGTAAAACACATTTTCCCCCACCTTGGAGCTTATAATATAGTATAAGATATAACATATGCAAATTATGAAGCAATAATAATATGAGCTATTAATTATTGAGCCCTTACTATGTGTTCAAGTGCTACATTCCTTATCTCCTAAAAGTAGACTTTTATCCTATTTTTGATAAAGAGAGTCATGGGGTTCATTTATTCAGTCCACAAATATTTATGAGTATCTGTGATGGGCTTGGTCACTATGCTGGATACAGAGTATACAAATGAATGAATATATGATTATCTGCATATAATTCTCAGTTTAGCAATGCTTACAGTCCAGGAGCAGTTAACTAAATATATTTGCTTCTGTAAAGCTGGAATTATGATTCCCTCCATTCTGCCCCCAATTCCACGCTCAAATGTCACTTTCCCAGTGACAACCAGGCAAGGTCAGGTTCACTTCTTACATGATTTCATGGCTCTGTATACTTCGTTTCATAGCACTTATCTCATTTAATTATTACCCCTTTATTTGTAGCATCATTAGTCAAATTCTAGGCTCCATGACAACAGGGGTCCATATCTTCTCTATTATAATCAATGCCTAGGAATATGTCCAGAATATAGTAGATACTCAATAAATATTTGGTCATCCTGAAAGAAAGAATACCAATAGATATCATATGTTGAAACCGTATCATGTGTCAGGCACTGTGCCAAGCACATTACATACATCATTTAACTCTCACGGAGCCCTATGAGGTAGGAATTACTGTATTACTTTATAGTTGAGGATGCTGAGGCTCATATAAATAAAATAACCTTTTCAAAGTATCACTGCTAGGAAGTAGCAGAAGCTTAATGACTCCTCCCAGATCTTTCTCCCTGTGCCACATTGCCTCAAGATTGCATATGCGACATGTAAATGTATATACATAAAGTTTATTTATAAATATATACAAACATATACATATCATAATCAGAGTTAGACCCCGATTCATTCACTACTCTATTCCTTCTCTGGTTCCCAGAACCAATTAACCATGCTGCTCTTAAGGTCTTTATGTCCGGATGCTTTCAATTCAAGTTCCAGAAACACAACTGAGAATATATTAAATTATAAGGGGATTTAACAATTGCTATTTCACTAACAAGTCTGGAAGGCAGCTAGTTCCCGGGTTGGTCGCGTCAGAAGTTCTATCATTTTATCAAGGATTTGGGTTCCTTCCATCTTTTTGCTCTGTCACTGTCAGTGTGTCCACAGCTAAAACTCCCTTCAGCCTCAACATGGCTGCTGCTGTTCCAGATATTTTGTTTCACCATTCGCATACCAATGCTCAGAGTAGAAAAAAGGCATTCTTTCCCTCTTGTGTTCCTTTTATGGAGCTGTATAAAATCAGTTGAGGATAATTAAATAATAGAACAAAAATCTTTGCTCTGACAGCAAGAAGGAAAGAGAAAATGGCTGTTGAGTAGGCAAGCAACAATGTCTGACACAGCGATTGCCTTTTTTTAATTTATGTTGCTTTTTATTTACCTAGCTTGTCTTTCATTCTGGAGTGTAAACTCCTTAACAGCAAGTCTTAAGCATCTTTGTTATTGTCGTGTTTCTAATATGTTTAATGTATTATATATTTTAATATATTATTAAATACATAAAATATCTCTTTATATATTAGAATATGTGTTTATATGTTTTGAGATTTATATATTTCCATATATACATGAATATACACATATGCCTAAAATGTATAATTTTAATATTTTGTGAGGAATAAATGCTCAATACCTGTAAGGTTAAATGAATGAATTTGGGGAGTTGCTCTTGAAAGGATAGGTAGTGTGCATGGTATGAAGACCTTTGAATGGCAGTCAACAGATCTTAAAACTGTATTTGGAGGCCATGGGGAGTTTTTAAAAATTTTTGAGCAGATTGGATGGTATGGGTTTATAACAGTAGCTTCAGAGGGTCTCATGACACCTTCTGAAGTGTGTACACATGTTGTGGGTATGGGTATATTTCTGGGGAGAATGTCCTGATGAGCTTCTCAAAGATTTCCATGAGCCAAAAACTCAGAGTCGGGCTGGTCAGTTGGAATGGAGAGAAAACATGGAGGCCAGAAGAGCCGGAAGAAAGTTCAGAAATCATGGGCACAAAACTCTTTTCGCTGAAACCCAAGAAAGTCAGGTTTCCATTTCAGGAACAGAGGACGAGTTTTAAATGTCCACCAGTGGGTCCGCTTCACTTTATTTAATCTAATGTTCACAGTCAAGAGTTGGCAGTGATGAAATGGGTGACTAATAATACCTTGGGTGAAGGAATGGACTTTCCTGTCATACTAGTTTTCCAAAGTCAGGCCCTACGTATCCACCCACATCTCTGGGAGAGAGCTCAGATTTTCATTTTATTGCCTTCCTCCTTCCTATTTTGTTTTGGCCCTTCTCCTTTCCTTCAAAAGAAACAATCAGCAGTGACCCATCTCTGGGTGGGGACTGGGTTAATGTTTCTCAGGGAAATTATCACAACTTCCTCTTGTCTACTAGCTAAAAGAAACACACCTATTTATGCCCAGGAACCAAAGAACAAGAGTTTCCAGTCCACACTGCTTTATAAGTCATAATTCCATTACTAAAGGAAACCTGCATCCCACCCAAACCTCAGGCAAGAAAGAGGGAAATTTTTAAATGGATACACAGATTTCATGTCTTACTGGGATTCATGGGATTGAGTAGTCTTTGAATATTAAAAAAAAAAAAAAAACAACACCCTGGAGTTCCCATCGTGGTGCAGGGGAAACAAATCTAACTAGAAACCATGAGGTCGCTGGTTCCATTCCCTGGTCTCGCTCACTGGGTTAAGGATCTAGCATCGCCATGAGCTGTGGCATAGGTCACAGACACAGCTCATATCTGGTGTTGCTGTGGCTGTGGCTGTGGCCGGCAGCTGTAGCTCTGACTAGACAGACCCCTAACCTGGGAACCTCCAAAAAACAAAACAAAACAAAACAAAACAAAAGCCCTGGAGCTGCAGCTTTTCAAGATTATAAGAACACAGTGTGAAATTATTCTTGAAGGGGCTCCCCATGTGCAGATACTGAAAAAGGAGGCTTTATGCCCCCATCTTCCTACTTGTCCCCAAAGGAGATCATGCATCCTGGCATAACTCTAAGGAAAGTTGAAAAGCAGATGGAATTTTCTTTGGTGCCTATGTTTCCTCCTTTCTGCCTAAAATCTCACCCTTGAGCTCTCTTCCCTCTCTCACCTTGATTTCAGGATATTCAAATTATCTCCAGTTGCACAGGGCTCCTAATTCATGTCCCTTCATCATCGAGCTCATCAGTGTTAACATCTATTCATCCAGTTAACATCTATTTCGAATGGATTAATTGTGAGGAACAGAGCTGAAACACCGGGTACCAAGATGGCTGTGATAGCTTCCTGGTCTAGAGGAGATGGCATTATCGACTAGAGAGTTTGTGTTGCATGGTCCGGGTTACTACTTCTTAAACTTGGCTGTGTGTTAGCATTATCCATGAGCATTTAAAATACAGAAATTCTGTTCTAATAGTGGGAGGTAGGGGTTGGGGACAGCAGGCAATAGTCAATGTATTTTTAAAGCTCCATAGATGATTTGCACCAGGCCAGTGAAGAGACGGTGGGAGGCACTCAAGAATTCTGGCCACAGGAATTCTGAACACTAGCTCAGATTTCTTCTAGAACAAGAAGAGAATGCTGTTCTCCTAGTCCTTCTTGATCCTCCTGTTGTTTTCTAATGAAACTCTAAGTTCCCCCAAATTTCTTTTTCATGCTATTTCTGAGTAATATTACTCTTACCCAATTAACTAAGTTGCACATTTTTTTTCTGCCTGTAGGAAATAGAGGTATTTAGTTGAGTTGATTTTCTCCCCAGAATAATGTCTTCTTTTTCTCATATACCCATTGCACTTATTCCTCCATTAGTACTTCGTGCTATAATTCAGTAGCTCTTATATTTTACTGTACCTAAAACTTACTTCTAGTGCTCACAAGTCATGCTTTTTTGGTTCCATACCCAGGGAATTTGATTCACTGGGTTTGAGATAAGTTCAGGAATCTGCATTTTTTCCCACTTTTTCATTATAAAGACTTTCAAACACACACAAAAAAGTTGAAAAAAATAGATCCAAAAAAACCTCCATAGCCTCGACCTTAATTCAGTAATTGTTAACATTTTGCTATATTTCCTTTATCTCTCAGTTTGTATGAATGTACGTATGTGTATTCACTGTATATTTTTATACCGTGGAACCACTTAAAAGTAAGTTGCAGATATGACATTTCATCCTTAATATTCTAGCATCCATCTCCTAAAAAGTGAGGATATTTTCCTACATGATAAGGATCATGATATCCCTAAGAAAATTAGCAATATTTCTAAAAGGTCATGGAGATGTTTTCATTTTAACAGACACCTTCTGGATCTAGGTCTCCTCTTCCCAAGTACAGAGGTGGATATTTCAGGCATGATGGTAAGCCAATGCAAGAGATCTTAGGAGAGCAAGAAGGACTTATAAGACAACCCAAATAATTCTTGAATTAGCTCTGAGTAGATTTCACAAGTCAGGACAGACCAATCTCCCATCTAACCAGAAGGCCATTCTACTTGCTACAAAGCCCAAGAGAAATGAGACAGGTCCTACTACTCCTAGGATGCACTCCCACATAGTGGCTTGAACTCTAAGAAAGGTGAGATGTTCTTTCTCACCCTGGGAAACTTCAAAGAAAATCCTCCTGCCCTCAAGTTTACAATAGAAAGTTGACTGGTGAGTGTACAAAAAGGCATCTACAGTCATTAACTACACACCTCGTTTCAGGGATAAGATTTGCTTCAGTGAAAATGATCAGTTGCATGATTCTCTGCTGTGATTAAAGAGTTAAAATTATGGCCCAGCATCACGCTGCAGGAGGGCTGTAAGGAACAAGGATTGATGGGAGGTGTGGTGTGATATTTTGACGCCCTCTCTGCTATCATCTCCATAAAACGGCATCAGCTGCTCCTGCACACAGTATAATTTTAACATGCTCTTTTAATATTTACAGCATGCCTGTAAAAGACTTCAGTGATGACAGTTGATAATTTCCGTGGCAGTTAATAAATGACAGCCCAACCCGTGATCAGATGGCTTCAGTAAAGAGTCTCTCAGAATGCTGGAATTCATAAATCCAGACCTGAGGATGATTCCTGGGTGTAGGATTTTCTAAACCTAAGGTTGACCCCATTTCATTTTTGCCTACATAGTTCTGTAGGATCATATCTCCAGGTTCTCCCCAAACAGCCAAAGTAGACTAGGAAAAGGTGGAGTGAATAAGGGGGTGGCTTGCTACTACAGGTATGAGCTGGGACGGACTTTTTGTTTTTGTCATGCAGTTACAAAGAAAGTTACTCCTTGACTAAGAGAGCAGGGAACAAGGATATCAATAGAAGTGTGTGTGTGTGTGTGTATGTGTGTGTGTGTGTGTGGTGTGCATGTCAGTGAGTTTGGGAGATGTCACTATCCAAAGCAGCCCAAGCAATTTAATAAAACTAAGATGTGGTCAGTGCATTCTAAGTAGTTCATCAATCTTTCACCATTGCTTGCACTAAATTCCTCAGTTATGCATTGCTTGCCTCATGCTCTTCTCCACTGTGACACCCTGAGCATGCCTTGCTATGGAAGGCTGTGGCTGCTGGCTGTAGCACTGCAGAGTGTCAAAAGGTGACATGGAAGTTCCTGTCATGGCTCAGTGGTAACAAACCTGACGAGGATCCATAAGGATGTAGGTTCGATCCCTGGCCTCACTCAATGGGTTAAGGATCTGGTGTTGCCATGAGCTCTGGTGTAGGTAGCAGACTTGCTCTGATCCTGTGTTGCTGTGGCTAGGGTGTAGGCTGGCAGCTGCAGCTCCAATTGGACCCCTATCCTGGGAACCTCCATATGCCACAGGTGTGACCTTCAAAAGACCAAAAAAAAAAAAAAAAAAGGAAATGTCGGTCGAAATTTTTTCACCTATTAGGTATAGATTCATGAATATAAGGCAGGTCTGTTGAATTAATATATTTGGAACCCCCCCATATGAATTCTCCAAAGTGTTTTAGAGCCATAAAAAGTAATAGAAAGTACTATTTTTATTACCTCTGGCACTCGGGTTTTCCTTGAAGATCTCAAATTATTTTACTCTCCTAGTCAATATTATCTTCACATGAGCCACAGTGACTGTCTCATCCAGCCTCTTCATCTCTTTTCCTGGTGCTGAACGTTCCCCAATTTTTCTCTTTCAGAGAGCCCAGTACCTCCTGTTCTTCTGTCTACACAAAGATGGAAGACATTGAATTTTAACTCTTATCTTCCCTTCTCTCTCCTTCAAAATCTCCCACTTTGAGAATTGAGCTTCTTCTTTAGCAAAGATAAGCCTCTTATTTGGACTCTTGATTCTACTGATGCTCCCGCTTTACACTTCATTTGAGCTCCGAGTTCTACTTTGTCATCCTCTTCTCTATTTTTATGGTCTTCTCTTGGAGCTAAACCCAGGTTTTGCCTCTTTCTTCCTGCTATTTTCTTTATAATGCAATCTCTCAATGAAAATCTCAGTCTTTCTCCATCATGCAAAGAGGTTGGCATCTTTAAAAATGCCCATATTTAATAGGTTCTTTGCATTGAATCAGGGCAAAACTTCCCATCACCTTTCTAGATCCATTTTATTTTATTGGAATTCTATTAATTCCATGGACTTAAGCTGTTTTCTAAAACCACCACTCATAAACATCATTTCAAAAATCATCTTCCCCTTCTGCCTTCTACCTCAATCCACATTTCACTAAAGGATAGGGAATCAGGGGGATCTGCCCAAAGCATCACTTCCTCCTGTGTTGTAAGAGTCCATGTATGAAGCTGTGAGTTTCATTGCTAGGAATGGCAGCTACTTTGCTGTGCCTTTGACAAAGAAAGGGAGAGTTCTTTCTTAAAAAATCTGCATTTGAGTCCTGACAATGGGTTTGGCAATTTTTGTTATCAAATGGGTTGTTAAAAGTTAATCAGTCAAAGACTACCAGGAACAAGTTTTGTAGCATGACAAAACCATATTTATTGCTTTGGAAGGAGGGAGGGCATTTTGGAGGAGTGCCAATAGACAAGTAAGAGGAGGTAGGCATCTTTTGTGAAAGACTTCGAATATGGTCTAAAGGAAGAAGGGATTCATTTTGCATTGATTGTTGTCTTGGGGTGTGATTTGAAAAAGAGCGAATTAACTAGGAATTGGGTGTTGCCATGAGGTGAAGTTGTCAAGATGGCAGAGCAATTGGGTATCCCTAGTAAGAAATGAAAACATCAAGTGGTCCGGGGCATCACTGGTTAGTAATCACTCACAGAGAGGGTCACCATGGTAATTTCTAACTGCTGCATGACCTTGGCAGAAACAGTGTTTTCTATTAGCTTTGCAGCTGCCTTCATCTGTGTCTGTTCTCCCAGCCTGATTAGTGGCAGAGCTTTTTCTCCTCTTTTCGGTCCAAGTTGATTTCCATTCTTTTAATTTCAAATAGCTTTTAACTCTTTCACCATCACAGATTCTCAAATCATCTGATCATTCACTAGGATACATATTCCCACCTAACCAATTGTAAGAATTCTGGTTCATCTTGATCTAACTAAAAAGAACCCTCTAGAGCATGCATCAAGCCGCTGTACAAAGTTGAGGCAAAGGTATGTGGCTTCACTCATAAGTTTCAATTTAGGATATTTAGAACTTTGTTATATGCCCCTCCACTCTGCCTTTTGATGATGCCAACACCCTCATAAGTAGTCTTTCCAGGTTAGAGTGGGTCTCTTACCCCACTCTGAAAGCTTAATGGCTCCTCATCATAAATCGCATTGTATCTGAAAATCACCATGATTCGGCTCTCTTCCACTTTTCCATTCTCCTCTCCATCTTTCCATGAGTTTTACATTTGAGCCACACCAGATGGACCCTGGGACTTCCACATCTCCATGCCTTTGCTCACACTTTCCCTCATCCTGAAGGGATCCTCTGTCCCAATCCAAATCTTATTGTCACTTGTCTGATGCAAGACCATGAAGCCGCTCCTGGATCATCCTGTCGATTCGACTAGCTGTTCTTTAGCACTTCCATAGCACTTTGTTTATATCTCTGGTTAGCATTGCTTTTCTTCTGTCTCCTAAGAATGCAGTGTTTGGGGGGTTATCCTTAATATTTAGTGGTGGGGGAAATGTTTATTTTACCTACTCTCTATGTTCTAGGGGAAGTCCTTAACCTGCAGTTCATAACTTCAGTATGGTTCTCTGGCGGTGTGGGAAGGTGAAACATCTTGTGAAACTTTATATAAATATATATGTACATGTTTATATAATTGTGTAGATGTTTATGTGTAATTTGTTGGGAAGTGGGTCCACAGTTTTCATCAGATGCTCAAAGAGATGTGTAACCCCAAAGAGCTTAAGAACAGCTATTAGAATATTATACTGTTGTGGAATGGGCACTCTGCCACTCAAACAGATGGGGGAGATGACTATAAGCAACCAGGAAATCATGAATGTGCATCAAATGTGGGTGCTTAGGGCATGGTACCCAGCTGCGCAGGTGGAGAACGCTATCCACCCAAAGCTGCCAAGGGCTATTAGCCAGTACTGATTAAACTCTGGACTGCACTTGCACCGACTTTAGGAAATTTCAGTAAAATCCTGTCCTCCCCAGTCACGGTACAGAAGCACAGTAGTTGGCTGAGTTTATCCACATAAATGCCCTGACTGTGCCTTTGTTGAGAAGCCAAATTGGCAGTGGCAGCAATGCTACTTGTCCTTGTCTACTTTTCTATTCCCAGATAAATATTAGTTTGATTAATAATCACGTTTCACTCAGTCACAGGCACCATGAAGACTAACATTCTGGAGGGAAAAAAAAAGTGCATGACACAATCTTCTCTCTGTTCTTAGAGTAATAGAAAGGCCCATCAGAAAGATTACATAATGTCTTAACTTCCCATTCTCTCACTATAACACACATCAGGTATATGAGTTGCAACACAACACAGACAATATTTAGCATGAATGACAGAACTGTGACCTTCAGTGTAAGCAATAGATTGGCCCTTGATTATACTTCTTAACTGACCATGAGAAAAGTTCATTATTTTGTGAATGTTTTCCTGACATTTCTTTCCTTCCATGTTTTTCTTAGAAAATTCTCCATGGAACTGATTTCACTAATAAGAGGCAGCTTACCTCATTAAAAAAAAAAGGCACGAGATGTTCCTGTCATGGCACAGCAGAAACGAATCCAACTAGGGACAATGAGGTTGCGGGTTCGATCCCTGGCTTTGCTCAGTGGGTTAAGGATCCAGCATTGCCGTGAGCTGTGGTGTAGATCACAGACGAGGCTCATATCCCACGTTGCTGTGACTGTGGCACAGGGCGGCAGCTGTAGCTCTCATTGGGCCCCTAGTCTGGGAACCTCCATATGCCACAAGTGCAGCCCTAAAAAAAAGGGGGAAAAAGAAAGGCATGAAAAATATGTACTCTTCCAATTGTCATGTGCATTCACATGGCCATCAACTAATTCTCATTTTGGCATTTGTTGAGATCACTTGCCACAAATTATTCTCTCTCACAAGGATATGCTAAGAGAGAGCAAAATAATGTGCAATTCAGGTACCTGGGTATAGAAGGTAAAACACACATTTCTCTTTCGGCCAAAATGACTGGTTATCTCTATCATTTTTTTCTTTCAAACAAACCCGGTTATAAAAATCCTACTATGTCAAAAGCATTATGAAAGTCAATGGCAATTCTTCCAAAAGCAAGTGTGACACCCTTCAAACTTGGCTATTTGTGAAAGAACTTGGTTCTCAATCTGAAAAGCATTAAAACTTGCATATAGTCAAATCAATCCCCAGCACTGAGTTCTTTTGGGATTCACAGATAATATTCTAAGTCAGTAATTTTAAAACTTGACCATGCACAGTATCATCTAAAAGCCTTCTTAAAACACAGATTGCCGGACTTCACTCCAAAGTTTGTACTCCAGTATATCTGAGGGGAGCTGGAGAATATGGATTTCTCACAAGTTTCTAGGTGATTCTGATGATTCTGGTGTGGGAACATCTTGAAAACCACTGATGTAGGACTTTGAGGTTGCAAGGTGCTTGTAATTAATTCGGAAGTTAGGGCATAACCCGTTTCAAAATACTGAGACGCACAAGGGTCCAAATAAGCTACAGCGTGTGTGATATAAGTCCAGTGGTGAGAGAAAACTCTTGGGCTGGTAGGATTTGAGCTGACTCTCAAGTCCGAGTAAAGATCATCAGAGAGGAAAACGGAAGGCATTCTAGGATGGGTAGAAGCATAAAGTTAGTTTAAGACTGGAGAGGTAAAGAGCTTTCAATGCCTTTCCGTAACGAGTTCAGGTTTTATGCAGCAGGTGATCTTTCTCCCATCCACATATCATTCCTCCTACGGCATGCAGGCACAAAGATCTAGCTCCATAGTACTGTAAACATTTAACTTCAAAGTACGCTGAGGTGAGGGGGAAGAGGGAAGGTTTTAATATATCTCTGGTGTTTGACGAAAATACAAATTTAGATTGGGAGGTGGATTTTTTGCCTATTTTTCCTGGGTTTCAGGGACCGGAAAGCCAGTAACTTTTGGGTATCATCTGAAACACTAAGTAAAGCTCGTTTCGGTATGGATTTTGGTTGCCAACAGGACGAGGAAAAATCTTGGCTGTCCTGGGCAACTTTGGCTCTTGTCACATGGGGGGTCTGAATGGGGCAAGACCGTTCAGTAGTGTCCAGTGCTTTTCAGTCTTTAAGGGGCACGTGTCAATCCCTTGGAGATCTTTTTAAATTTCAGATACTGATTCAGTAGGTCTGAGATGGTGCATTTCTAACAAATTCCCCGGGTATGCTCATGCTGGAGACTCCAATTTGAAGAAGGTACCATGGGACATTCAGAGCCTGCAGGGGTAGAGAGGTTGGTGGGATTTGTCCCTCCCGAACGAAGGGGAATAAACGCAATCCTTAAAGGCAGGCCGCTCTCCAGTCATCCCTGAGAGGGAGGACAATGGTGTGCATGGAGGAGGAGGGCCTGGGCAGAGCTGGGAAGGTGGCGGTAGGAGAGCGCGGAGGCGCCGAGGCGCGTCAGGTGCCAGCGGTCGGATGATGGCGGTCCGATGGCGCAGGCGGCCTAGGGGTCCAGACGCGTCTCCACTCGCTCGCGGCGCGATTTCTGGTCTTACGGCCCTCGGCGGCTCCCATCGCGGCTCAGGGGTGCGGAGCGGGGACGGCGGCTGCGGCTGCCGGTCATTCTGTCGCGCGTGCGGGCGGACACCTACAGCGCCAGCCCTGGCGCTCCGGCTCCCGGAAGCGGAAGGGGACCGCGGACCGGCCTGGGCGGCGGCGGCGGCAGGACTAGAGGAGGTGGAGGTGGGAGGAGGCGGAGGGGGAAGAGCCGCCGGCGGCCGCAAGAGCAGCAGCGGCGAGAGGTGAACCCCCTGCGCAGGTGAGTGTGTGTAGGCGCGGGAACGACCCGGCTGCCCCCGGCCGCCAGCCCCTGCCCTGCGCCCTGTCCTCTCTGTCCCCACGTGTTCTCGCCTGCGCTCAGAACCCCGGGTCTTCTCGGTGCCCAGCCGGCCCAGGCCTGGCCCTTCTCCCAGCATCTTCAGCCGCCCGCCACTTGCCCCTCCCATAACTCGTGGTGGGTGGGTTCCTGCTCTAGTGGAGGTGATTTGGGGTAGGTTTTGTTTGTGTGTGTGTGTTTAAATTTTAAAAATCTGTGCCCTGAGCTTCTCGCATGTGAACCACAGTTTACCACCCTGTACCCCTGCCCGACACCTGTGTAGGGATCTGGGATTTATCTTTGCCATGGCAGCCTTTCATTCATTTCCAAATCGAAGGGGTGAGGTTGCAGAGAACTAGCAGGAGGAGAAATAGTTTGCTCCTTTACTGACTTTCTGCCTCTCTTCCCCAGATCCAAGAGTGGTTTTGAGAAAATGGCTTATGGCTGGTAGCAGTTTGCACTTGTTACTGTTCACCGTAATAGGCCCCTGGATTTTAACTGGAAAGTCCATTTAAAGTTGTGGTCTTCCTCAAGCTGTATTTGGGTCACAGTTTAAGATCCCTTGTGCGTCAGTGGAGGATGTCTATCTTTAGGGCTAAGAGAATTTGATTGGTTATTATTTGAAAATATTGCAGTATAGCAGTCTGTAAAGTACAGGAGGAAAAAAAAATCAAGGTCATTGTGGGCGGTCATAAATCACAGTGTAAAGTTAAAGGCTAAACTAAAGACCTCTAAGGATAAATAAGCGCACAGGTTAAAAAGATTTGTCAAATGATCCAAGGCCAAGGGTGGTAATATTTGTACTTTTAAAATTCACTACCTTCCTCGTGGTTAATAATAATTATAGTTATAAATATAATTATAACGTGATGATTGCTTAGTATGTGCTCTTCCTGGACTAAAAGGTTTTTGGTGTTATATCTTGTTAAATCCTTCCAACTCTTTAGATTTTATTTATTTTAAAGGTAAAATCCAAAGAAGTGATTTAGGTGTGCTATGTCTTAATGGCAGACAGATTTTTGAAAAATAGATAAGGTGAGAAATCGATTGAAAAGAAAGAACCAAATTAGTTGGTGTTGTGGAAAGAAAAACTAAATTCTAGTCCCACTGGTGTCACAATCTAGCTGTGGGTTCATGAGTAGCAACCCATGCAGTTTTCTTATTTATACAACCAGGAAGTCAGGTTAAATTCTTTAAGGCTTATTTTAACTTTCCCATGTTTACTTGGCATATGTTAAATTTGTAAATAATATAAAACCATTAACGTGTTAAAGGTACATATAAAGCCTTTACCTGAAGTACTAGTTGAGTTTTATAAAAATGTAACTTTAAAATGTGTAACTCCATACTTTTAGAATAGTATTTGGTGCAGTACTCTTCCAGAATGCCTCATTTTGAAGGTAAAGCAATAGGATTATATTACATCCCTTCAAACCGTTGTGATTTTTGTTAAACTTAACATACATTTGAAGCCATAGTTGGAATAAATGAACTGGAGCAAATTTTAAATAAAATGGTAACTATGACACACTGCCTGTCTCTGGGGTGTTTTACTTAATAAAAGAAATTTAAGCATTTAAAAATGTAGATATGTAACTATCAGTTTAACAGGTAGGTTCTAAAGAGGAAGCAATTGTTGAATCATACATTTTTTCAGTTCTTATTTATTCACTGCTTGATTAGGGAGTGATTTAGAACGTGTGAAAAAGAACATGGATAAAATAATGTCAAATTTTAGTGAAGAAATGAATTGAGGAGTCTAGTAATGTCTCCATGGAGCTTTTATTCCTGGAATAACAATTGAGTGCAAGTCAAATTCTTTTTTAGTGGATTAGGCTACATGGTGGCCATATCAATACTTGTGGGGGTAACAGGGAAGGCAGAGGGGAAAGCTATTTTTACTACCAGGAGGTTGTTCCCTAAGCTCAGTTTTACTTTTAGTTTAAGGCATGAATACATTCTATATTGCTTTAGTAAAACATTAGAGCTCAGTTTCAACTTTTCAAATGAGCTAAATATAAATGGCATTTTAGCATCTGGTAGAATAATCAATGCATTAATACACATATTAAAGTTGAAAATGTTTGAACTGTTTTGATTTGAATCAGTAATAAATATAGGTGAAAGTAAAGAAAAAAATGGAAAAACACCAGTCTTTCTTGTTAGAATAGTAATTTTTTTTGTTAAGAATCTTTGGTAAATTGAGTTAGCCTGGTTTAAAAAGCATAGACATGGCATTCCCGCTGTGGTGCAGTGGTCTAAGAACGTGACTGCAGTGCCTCCAATTGCTCTGGAGGTGTGGGTTCGATCCCCAGCCTGGTGCGCTGGTTTAAAGGATCTATGGGTTAAATAATTCAACATTGCTACAGCTGCAACTTAGATTCAGTCCCTGGCCCAGGAACTTCCATATGCTGCAGGTGTGGCCACTTAAAAAAAAAAAAAGAAGCATAAACATGAAGTAGCATTGCTTTCACTGATAGCTACCTTACCAAAAATATCTTAATGTAATGGTAGTTTATTTACTTTTTTTTTTCCCTCTTGTGATGTCTTTTGGGAAAAAAATGTGATGTTTTCAAATTTTGTCTTCTGCATTTCAGGCCTCCTTTTCCCCTGTGCTTTTCCTCTCTAGCAGATTAACTTATTCGTTTTAAGAGGCCAAGTAGATATCTGCTCTACCTGTTGCTGATTCTACACCAAAGGGCAGGTTAGGTGAAAATTAGGCTTTTAACACTCACTGTTTCATTTAATTTTATCTTAACATGTTCCAGTGTGATATCAACCAGGCTTCTGATTTTAAGCCTTTTGTCTGTGGTTATGAAATGAGTAACTTTTTTACCTGCTGTAGGATTTTCAGCTTTAGCAAGCAAGGAGAGATTTTCTTTTCTTGTCTTTTAGTTATTATTGTTTTTAAATCATGTCTGCCTTGGTCAAGCCTGGTGTGAAGAAAATCACCCCCCCCCTTTTCAATCTATTCTTTGTGCAGTGGGTACTAGAGGTAAGTACTTGGCTTCGCTTCCTTCATGGAGGAACATGCCTGATGGACACCCAGGAAATGCCAGAACCGCATTCCTGGCTGCTGCTGTAGGTAAAGGTTTTTATTTGGGCTGATTTTGGACAAAAGTTGCTTGCACTGTCTGTCTCTACTCTACATTTAACTCTAGTTCTTCTCTTGGCTGTCTTGTCCCTTTTCTTCACACTCATCTCATAACTTCCTAAATGAAAAGTCCCACATAGACATTTTGTACTGACTGAAACAATATGTGGTAGTCTTCAATTCAGATCATCCTACACCTTCCACGTTATTTTTGCTTTTTGTTAAGAGGTTCTGATGAAGCGTGTGACTATGGTACAATACTTGCAATAAAGGTATTAATTTCCATTTATTTTTTCACTCATGAGGTGGGTACACAGAAGAGCCATAGCTAATGTTCAGTTCTTCCCAGAATATAGTGATTTAAAGACTTAGCCTAGGAAGTAGATTCTTGAAACCATTGACAGTGCAGATTGCTGTGCCTTGACCCTTTGCCCACCTACATTTTGACAGGGTTTTCCTTGAGAACTCAGCAGTTAAGTCAGAATTCCCTACTTTAACAATACATTCTTCCTTAGCTTCTGAAATCAGGTCTGATTTTCTTCTAAGCTTCCTTTCTTCACTCACCAGGCCTTCTGCTTTTACCTGAAAGAGATTTAGATTACAGGTTTTAGCTCAATCACCCTATTTTAAATTGCTGTTTTAGGTTTTCTGCTTGAAGAGAACTCATGCCAGCATGTGGAAACACAGCCACATGCTTAAAGAATTATGCTAGTGAAAAGGCTGTGTGCTGAGGTCTCTCATCTCTGACAGGTAGTTCTCAGACTTCAAGTTTAATGGAAAGCAAATGACTGGGTATAGTTAAATTGTATCATAGCTTTAAGGCGGGCAGCCCAGAAATGTTGTTTCATTCTGGAGTTTGTAAGAGTAGATGTAAAGCTTATCTTCTGGTACCCTGCCCCCACTCCCCTTTAAAGTTGTGGCTTGAGGGTTAAGGGTCTGGGGTTGTCACTGCTATGGCTCTGGTTACAGCTTTGGTGCAGGTTGGCCCAGGAATTTCCACATGCTGCAGCAGTGGCCACATAAATAAGTAAAGGTAACCATTTTTGAAGGTGTTTATCATTTGCCAGGAAATTTCTCTTTTTAAGTATGACAACCACCTTGTGTGTTGGTATTTTTATCACCATTTTAGAGATGGTGAAACTGAAGCTTGAAAAGAAGCTGAAGCTTGAAGAGCTAACAAGTGGCTGTGTCATAATTTGAGTGTGGCTCTTTTAAATATCTGTACAAGATTAATTTCCTACTCTTTTGAAATACACTGAATACTTAGGTGATATTTCAAAAATTGAATTACCTCATTGGCTAATTATTAAGACAGCTGTGGTCTGATATTTTAGGTAGAATTATGTGGCCATTTTTCAGAGTTGATAAAGTCACAAGTAAATGACTATATAAATATGTTTAAAAATATATGGTTGTAAATTTTTGTAATCTGCAATTATAAGGTTTAAAATTTTTATATTTCTATAATAACCACGTGTGGGGAATTTTTCTTCCCCTATAAATTGCTGATTACATTCTTTCAGACATGTCAATGTTAAAAATACTTAACAGCATTTTATAGTTACAGACCATGGAGATACTTGTTACCACAAAGATAACACAGACTAGAATTGCTTTTATACCACATGGGTGTGATTTGATTCTGCAGCGATGATGATGTTGAACTAGAGGAAATGTTCATCACATTTTGGATGCTATGGCTGTGATGTAGCTCTAATATCTGTAAATGGCAAGTAGGATTATTTTTCCCCTTGATTTTATTTTATTTTATTTTATTGTCTTTTTGCTATTTCTTGGGCCGCTCCCGCGGCATATGGAGGTTCCCAGGCTAGGGGTCGAATCGGAGCTGTAGCCACTGGCCTACACCAGAGCCACAGCAACGTGGGATCCGAGCCACGTCTGCAACCTACACCACAGCTCACGGCAATGCCGGATCGCTAACCCACTGAGCAAGGGCAGGGACCGAACCCGCAACCTCATGGTTCCCAGTCGGATTCGTTAACCACTGCGCCACGACGGGAACTCCTCCCCTTGATTTTAAAAGTGACTAAGGTTTGACTCATGGGTGATTGATTTGTGTTATTACCTAATGTTACTGACAGAAAGTACTGTTTTGCTGCAACCCTTAAGAAGCCACCGTAGAGTCATTGCCTTAGCAACATTACTGACTTTGGCCATGTTCCAGAACTCTTCTTTGTACCACTCTTGATTCTGCTTGAGATATCTTCTAGAAGAAGATTCATTCATCCATTCACCACTAGAGTAGCAGTTCCTTTACTATGACATTCTGTATTTTGTCTCTAAGAAGTGAACCTGCAGCCAAGTTAAATTAGCTTAGAAAGACCACTTTAAATTAGCTTAGAAAGTTAGAGTAGAAATAAGTTAAAGTTTTACAATTTAATAATCATGGGCCATGAAAAAAGTGACCCTGGGAGAACATATAGCTTTAAAAAAAATCTATAAGGGGAATGGAAGTGTCATAATAGTGATTTTGATGTGTTTTTCATGTCCTCAGTGTGTAACAGGTTCCTGTTGCTACCTAGGGTAAGCAGTATGCTTAGCAAACTCACAACCTGTCCTTCATTTCCTTTCTTGGATAATGGTACCACCCTTCATCTAGACCCTAAGCCCAAACTTGGGAATCATCCTAGAATCTGCCCTTTGCTTCCAGTTGATCACCACATCCTATCAATTTGATTCATTATGTTCTTACTCCGCCTTTTACTTGCATACCTCCTCTTTTAAGTGTTCCTTCCTCACCCCAACCCCTCTTCCTTTCACAGTTTGCTTTTGAGGTACTTACCATGTGCTCTCATTTCTCACTCAGGTGACCAGTAAGCCCTAGCTTATTTTATGTAGTCAGTCCCAGAGTTTTATGTATCCACCCAAGTCCATTCTTCAGACTGTTCTTTCCAAAATGCACATTTCATCCTGGCATTCTTCTGCCTATAATCCTTTGTTGCTTTCCAAACCACTCTCTTCAGGGTGAAGTCCAAACTCATTGGCATGGTTTAACTGTTATTTTTACTCTTAGATCATTCTCCCCTTATAAGTCACAAAATCATTCTAGTAGGCTGTGACCAGCATTATGTATTTTTATTAAGGTGGAAAAGAGTAAAATAATATCAGACTACATCACAAATAGTCAGGGTAAATACCACTTCATTAAACTTTTTCAGTTATATAGGTGAACCATATACTCACATATCTCATATATTGATGTGTATTTGTGTCCAAATGTTATAAACTATATTTCTTAGAGATGATTGTGGTAAAAAAAGACGTGTTTTACCCCTTTTTTCTATATGCAGTGGCTCTAGTCATTTCATAAAGATTTTCTCCACCTGCGTGTACATCTTTGCTAACTCTTCTCTCTTGTTGAGAAGCGCCTCTGTTCTTATCTAGCTAACTCACAGTCTTCATTTTCTCCAGAAATCTTTTCCTGTTGGTAACTTACCATAAGAAATACATTTTATCCTGCAACCTAGTACACACAAATATTCACGACTGCAAAAATTCCATGAACTAGTCAGTACCCTTTCTCTTTGAGATGCATTCTTATCCCTGTGCTCTCTCCCTTACCTTGTCTTATGTGTATTTGATCTTGTCTGTTTATTAGTTTCTCTCTCTTGAAGATAGGGCTGGTCCCTTTTTTATCTATACACAGTGCCAAAGCATATTATATAGTCAATAGATTTTGATTGAATTTGTGAAATATTGAATCAGTATATGTTTTCTAGAACTCTTTACAGTATTATAGTTTAAGCCTGAATTATAGAAACTATCTTTTATAGTTGAGTTTTTTTAGTGGTTTAACTTTTAGGAGGAGAACTTTTTTCCTTAAAACAATTAAACCAAAATGTGCTTTTCTTTTAAACTCTTTCTTTTATGTTTATCAATTGTGATTATATATTCCTAGCCTAACATCTTGACAGCTATTACATTGCATATTGTCACATCAGTGACCTCAGAATCTATTGTCATTTTGTGATGTGTGGTCAGGAAGTTTGATGAATCCCAGATGTTGGGCACATAATGATAATTTGATTTTATAGGAACTGGGTGGTTTCAAAAGAGAGAACCTTCATGTATAATGGTAATCAAATGAAAATTTTTGGGGGCTGGATTGCATATGAAAGCATGGAATTAAGTGCAGTTGAGTCATCCTATTTCTAAATTTAAACTATTATAATTGACATTTTTACTGTTAGAATATTTAGCTGCTTTCAATTTTTATCTTTGTTGTGAGATCATTATTTGTTAAACCTTTATAGATTTCTCATGGCGAACTGTTACTGAGGAGAGATCCGTTTGTTGTGATGTAATAAAAGAATGAATCAAAATAAAACCTCTAAATGCAAGTAACCAGAAAAATTACAATACATCTCAGTGAATTTGCAAGTGGTAAGTGCATTTAATTTTAATGGTAATGTTTCTGACTTATGTGGCATCATGCCCTTAAGGTGTTATGTTTAGATGAATTTAATTATTTTTTACTAGCAAGAAAATTACAGTTACTTTATGTTTATGTAAATTTTTTGTATTAAATTTTAGCTACACACTTTCTTAAATAAGGCTTTTTATATACATAAAATAATCTGTAAATAATATCAGTTTCAGAAACATCTTTCTGAACTGTAAATCTTTCTGATCTTACAGATAATGCTTCTGTGTTACACTTTTAAAGATATTAATTTTTTTTGTTGTTGTGTTGTTGTTGTTGTTGTTGTTGCTATTTCTTGGGCTGCTCCCGCGGCATATGGAGGTTCCCAGGCTAGGGGTTGAATCAGAGCTGTAGCCACTGGCCTACGCCAGAGCCACAGCAACGCGGGATCCGAGCCACTTCTGCAACCTACACCACAGCTCACGGCAACGCCAGATCGTTAACCCACTGAGCAAGGGCAGGGACCGAACCCACAACCTCATGGTTCCTAGTCGGATTCGTTAACCACTGCGCCACGACGGGAACTCCTAAAGATTTTAATTTTAAAAGCATTTCATATAAAGATAATACATAGTGATAAAGAGAGGCTAACATTAAAATTTTGTTTGTAAGGTGGTAATTTCAGATCATACCACAATGGGTGTCTTTATTTTTCATTTTGGTTGAGAAGAATTTAGATATTTATTAATAAAATTAGATGAATACATAAATATATGTGTATATAAAATATGACAGCATTCATTCTTACCACTCTTCTTCAGCTCAATGATAGCTGCTATTAACAGTTTGGTAGATGTGTATTTTTTGCACACATACAGAAATTACTTTTTTCTAATAAAAATCATGTTATACAAACTTCTCTATAACTTAGTTTCCCCTTCAATGCTTAATTACCAAAAAACCCAGAAGAATTGAAAGAATTGTATAGTGTGACATCTGAATACCCATCACCTAGATTTATAACTCAGATTTTACTGAACCATAACACATACTCATCCAGGTCTCTGTCCACCTATTAATCTCTCTCTCTCTTTTTTTTTTTTTTGGTGGGGGGATATCCATTTCAAAGTAAATTACAGACATCAGTACCGCTTCTCCCCTCTGTCTCCAGTATTTCAGCATACATATCATTAACTAGACTTCAAGATTGGTTGTCAGGATTGTTTTTTTTTTAAAGCTAAATTTACATACCACGAAATGCACCAGTCTTAAGTGTGCATTTGCTAAGCTTCAAGAACTTTAGGACCAGTGTATCAAATGCGTATCAGGATAGAAATGTCAGCACCCCAGAAAGTTCCATTATGTCTTTTCCTCGTCTGTCTTTATCCTTCTTTTCCTCCAGGAAACTATGTGATGATACTTCCTGCCATTATAGATTTTTCCTCTATAACTTGCTTCTTTTCGTTCAACAAAGCATGAGGGTAACCACATGCAAATGGAGATCTACTTTCCTTCTTTTCTTCATTTTTTTTCTTTAAAAATTGCAGTAGCTTGGAAAGTCTAAACTGAGGATATATTACAATTTACAGTACATGAGCCTTTTCCTGATCTTATGTGGGCATATACGTGGTGCCATGTTTTTTGTGATTGATTGCAAAAAGTACTGTATGGAATGTCCTTGTATGTATATGTATTTGTACCCTCAACTGAAATACTTTTGCAGATATTATTAGAAATGAAACTGCTGAGTCAAAGAGTTTGACATTTGAGACTCCCCAATTGCCTTCCAAAGATGATTGTATCAGTTTACATGCAGATCAGTAATGGATGAGAAGAGTCCTTTTCTCTGTGCCTTTTCAACATCGAGTGTCACCTATCTTTCTAAAATGATGTCAGTACAAAGAATAAAAAGATACTTGTGATTTCGCATTTTCCTAGTCAGTAATGATCAGATTTTTTTTTCTTTTGTGAATTGACTCTGTGTGTATTTACTTTGCATGCCACTTGCTAGTCCTTTGCTGCAGTCTCCCCCCCGCCCCCCCCCCGCCGCCCAGTCCTTTCTTTGTCTTTTAATTTTGTTTCCGAAGTGTTTTGAGTTTCAGAAATTTTAATTCATACGTGGTCAGACGGGGCTTATGAGTCCTGCTTGTGAAAGTCTTCCTCATTCTAAAATTATAACTTGCTATTTTCCTCTACTACTTTTGCTTTTTATTTAGAATTTAGAACAGAAAGAGAAATCACTGGGAGAAGAGAAAGAGAAATCAAGGTGCCAGGAAAAATTTCATGTGGAGAGTGAGACTCAAATTGACCTTGAAGTATGAGTTGAATTTAAATAGAGTTGGCAAAATGGTAGAGGCCTTTCAGACAGAAGGAATGGGAAAGGGAATATATTTTTCATATTCATGGAATATTAATAAGATCACTGGCTAATGTGGCAAGTCACATAAAACTGTAAGTTTAGAGATAATTCATTTGGCTAGATTTCTTGTAAATTATCTCAGCTAGCTTTTATCATTTTCTAAAATCTGCATTCTGGTGTTACAGTTCTCCGTCATATAATAGTTTTCTATCACTTTCTTTTCTTCCTGAGGAAAATACGTGGTGAAATTTAGTTGCCTGAAAAGACAAAAAAGGAAAGGTGGTTTCCTACCAGAGTAGTTTTGAACACTGTAAATATTTACAGCCTAGTTTATTAAAGTTGATTTATAATTTATTAAAAAAAGTTGTGCTATAGTAATTTACATCATTAATGAAGTTAGTCACCACACTCAAGTATAGTTGCCAGATAGCAATCTTAAAAAATGTTGAAGTACCAGTGTGTCCACTAGTTACATCAAAGTTTGAGTTATGAGCTCACCATTTAATATACAAATTAATATGTTGGATTCTCTAGCTGATGAAAGTATTTACAAATGCCACCCTTAAGACCAGGTAGCAGCATTGTGTTCAGTTTGTTGTTGCTCAGGATGTGTAATAGTTTCTGTTCGGCCATGAGCCACACCTGGTAGATATTAACCAAGTAGAGCGATCCTGCAGCCCTACCAGTTACATGTTTCTGGTTGTAATCTGATTTGGAGCTCTTGAAAGACTACTGTTTTCTTCTCTACAATCCAGTTGTAAGGATTATATGGCACTAATTTTCACTAATCAGGTATTTAAAAACATTCAACATCTTATCTGTTCATTGTTTTATTTTTCTATCCTTCGCTCACTTTTCCTTGGGATGCTTGTCCTTTTGTTGTCTGTGTTTACATCCAGGAAAAACAGACACATTTTTAACTATACTTTTCATTAATAGTTTCTATTGTGAGGAATCTCTTGCAGTGATAACAATTGGTTATTCTCTGGTAGAGGAGAATAAAAACAGAGTTTAAAAAACAAATGAGTGTTTGATAATTTTGCTACTTGTTTTGCTGGTTTATGTGCTTTTCTGTTTCTAATACTAATAGATTTAGAAGTGATGAAATTATTTTGTATAATTATTGGAATTCATCGTCTGTGTTTTTTGTCTTGAATGGGACTGAAACATTAAAAGAAAGAAGGTACATGGAGTTAATGATATTGAACATGTTGAGAGACAGAGCCTTCTGTCATTTCTTTTAGCACTTGATGGCTGGCAAGACTAAAAATAAACATTCTTTTTAATGTTTCTCTTTTTAGCTATGTTGAGAGTATCATTTGTATTTGAGCTTATTTGGTTTTTAAAATAATGATGCTTAGCGAATTAAATAGCGTCTTTCATCCTCTTTCCTCATTTTAATGTTCTTGATATATCTTTTAATTTTTTAATTAAAAGGTAATGAAGTTCAACTTTTACTTTTTAAAAGGCCTAGACTTTATTCCTATTTTAAAATTCATGCCTAAGTACTAATTTAGGCCACATCTGATTTACACAGGTGGTGTTGTGTTTGAGTACTTGTCTTTTTGCCTGCTGTCCCACTATTTCCAGGTTCTAGGGATAATAGGATAGGAGTATTCTTTTATTTATTTATTTATTTTATTTTATTTTCCCACTGTACAGCAAGGGGATCAAGTTACCTTACATATATACATTACAATTACATTTTTCCCCCCACCCTTTGTTCTGTTGCAACATGAGTATCTAGACAAAGTTCTCAATGCTACTCAGCAGGAAGGAGTATTCTTTTAAAATTAAGTAATACTTAATCTTTTTTACTCGGTCCTAGTAGCTTTGTAGCTTTACAGAACATTGGCAAGGCCTCTAAAGGATACTACCCTGAGGCTCTTCAACTGATGATAAATTATTCCTGAATGGAGTAGTCTGTGATAGAAGCTGGGAATCTGGAAGTCATCCTCCAAAAACTTACTGGCCTTATTCTATTTCTTCAGTTGATCTCCAAAACTAATTTTGGCTTTTGTCTTCTCATAGCCTAAATTACCTTTAATTTTATCCTCTACACCAGAACTTTGATAATTTGTTTAAGTATGAACCTCGTTATGTTAAACCCCCTGCTTTAATAGCTTTTCAGTGCCTAAGAATGAAGTCTTAGCATCTGGCATGGCACCTTTATGTCCTTTATGATTTAACCCCTTATTTCTTACTGCTCACTCTCCACTGAAACTTTCATGCTTTATCATGACAGTTTGTAATACATCCTACAATTTTTACTCTTGCATACCTTCTCTTCTGTCTGTTTGCAGTGTCGCTGTTACTTTCCTTTGCTTGGGTAACTTTTATTCATATTTTAAGACAACTCAGTTCATTCTCTCTTTTTTTTTTGGAGGATTTTATTTTATTTTATTTTTTCCATTTTTTTATTACTCAAATGAATTTATCACATCTGTAGTTGTATAATGATCATAACAGTCTGATTTCACAGGATTTCCATCCCACTCTCTTACAGAGAGTCTTACACTGATTTAATTAGTCCCTATCCTTCTGTGCCTATATTAAGATCTTGTCCACATCTCTGGAATGTATTATATCATACTAAATCCATTTAATGATTATTTTCCCCATTAGACTTTTCGTTCCTATAAGCAAAGACCTTGTCTTATTCATCGTTGTATCTTCGGTGTCTAGCAAGTGATCGATACATAGTGGAGGCTCAGTGAATATTTGTTAAACTGAGTTCAACTCATTGCTGTAACACTGAAATCTTAGTGAAGCTCCTGGATTAGTGTTTCCTGGATACAAATCAGCTGTATCAAAGACACCTGGGGAGCATTTTAGATCATCTTATTGGTCTTTGAGTATTGCTCAGTAAAGAATTATGATTCAATAGATCCAGAATGTGGCCTGGGAATAAGTATTTTTAAAAAGCTCCTTAATTGACAGTTTGCTTACAGGCAAACATTGTCCTAGTTTATTATTGTATTATTCCATTGTATTTTATGTAAAAAAAAAAAAAGTTGCCCCCTAGACCTTACATAGTAGTTATTTAAGCTTTATAAGTTATATATACTAAAGTAAGGATATATTTTAAGTCACTTTTTTCATACTGTAAGTAGAAGTATCTTAACTAAGCATTGCGTTGGGAGGCTTATTAACTTTTTTTTTAACACTAAAGTGAAAAAAGTCCCATTTAAGCCAGAGTCTTCTTGATGGTAATATTAGTTGGGCTTTATTCCATAAATTTAATATTTTTGGCGATTTTTAATTACTTCTCGCTTTTATTATACTTTTTAAAATTTTTAAGCATTTTATTATGTTTAAAATCAGACTTAAGTTGAACAGATCTTAGTTTTTGCATGTGTATATATCCTTAAAGCACCACGAAAGACAACATATAGGACACTTCTAGCTCCTTAAAGTTTCCCCCATGTCCCTTTCCAGTGAATAAACACCCCTCCTACCACAAGATGACCATTATTTTGATGAGTATAACCATCAGTTAGTCTCATGTACCAATTTTTTTAGCAGTTTTTGTTTGTTTGTTTGCTTGCTTTTTTAGGGCCACACCTATGGCATATGGAAGTTCCCAGTCTAGGGGCAAATCGGAGCTACCTTTGCCACAACCACAGTGACATGGGAGCTGAGCTTGCAACCTATACCACAGTTTACGGCAAGGCCAAATCCTTAACCACCGAGCGGGGCCAGGGATCGAACGTGCATCCTCATGGATACTAGTCAGGTTTGCTAACTCCTGAGCCACAACAGGAACTCCCTTTTTTAGTAGTTTCAATCATGTCTTTTGGTGGATATGTGCACTTATTTCTCTTGAGTGTCAACATGGAATTGCTAAGTTAAGGACAGACTTGTATTTAACTTGGAAGGTAATGCCAATTTATACGCTATGATTGCAATTCATAATGAAAATTGAAATTAAAGTAATTGAAGCTTATGGTGAAATTTAAATATCCTGAAACGTCCCTTTGCTTTCCAAAGTGTTTTTGTCAGAAGTATATATATATGTACAAAGAAAACTCAGTAAGGGCCATTTTATAGTTGCCAATGAGGTAGTTTTGTGTTGGCCAAACAATTTTTTCTCTATAAGTAATTTTCTTCTTTCTCCTTTCCTTAGGTTCATCTTTCCTTGTGGGTTGGCAGGCAGTCGTAGGACTGCAAAATGGGTCTCCGGATTCACTTTGTTGTTGACCCACATGGTTGGTGCTGCATGGGTTTGATTGTCTTTGTGTGGTTATACAATTTTTTTTAATTCCCAAAATTGTCCTCTTTCCTCACTATGAAGAAGGACATATTCCAGGCATACTGATAATAAGTAAGTTTCTAGATCTTTATTTCTTTACATAATTAAAGATTTTTCTCATTCGAATGTTTTTTGGAGTATTATACCACTATGATAACCTTCCTTTTAATATTATTCAGTGCTATTAGTTTGAAATTATTTACTGAATTATGGGCATTTTTTAAAAGAGAATGTTCTTTATATATTTTGCAGGGATAGATAAATGTGAAATCTAACTCTACCAAATATATAAAGACCATTTTGTTTAAAAAAAAACAAAAAGACTGGCACACTTGTGCTATTTTTGTATGTATGTGTGTATTTTAATGTTTCTGTTAAATACTACTTCTCATATGGAAGGAGTTTTTAGAATGATTATGGTATACATTTTTGAGAAAGAATTTCATGATACAAAAAGTATTAGGGTTTTGATTATAATACTTTGAATTTCTGGATAATTATTTTCTGCTGTAGCTTACTGGTCATGGCTTGTTTATGATTGAAAGAATAAAATTAAAGTGATATGTTTTACATGTATGTGGCATTTACAGTTTCCATGTTCATTATATTATTTTGACCCTATAAGAGGTGTGGGAAGTACAGTTTTTTTACAAATGATAAAACTGACCAATATCATGCAGTCAGTCCTGGAGTTAGCATTTGAACTAAGTTTCCTATTATAGGTGCAGTGCCTTTATTCCCCCAACAAAACATGTATTTCTTTTTCATCTAGAAGGTAGAATTATGATGAGTGAATATATTTTCCCTTACTGTTTTTTTTCTAGTTAGTCACTTTAAAACTCAAAAATTTCAAGATTCTTTATTTTCAAACTAAATACCTTAAGATCTGTTGAAAAGAGCAATGAACATCACTAACTCAAAGTAATTTTGAAGCTAGCCAGTTATAGTTAATGAAAAAGTTTAATTTTAGAATAGATTTAAAAATGCTGCTTTGATTCCTTCAAATATAGTATATATAGTAATTAAAAGGAAGCCAATTCATTTGTACCATTGATAGGGTGCTTCTGTTAGTAAAGAATCATATTTATAACACATTTATCAGTTATTATTATGCAAAATAATATTTTAAATTAGTACATTTTAGATAGTCCTCTTGGGAGTATTATTTGAAGTAATCATTTAATTTATCCTTTTTTTTTTTTGTCTTTTTAGGGCCACACCCATGACATATGGAAGTTCTCAGACTAGGGGTTGAATTGGTCACAATGCAGGATCTGAGCCTCGTCTGTGACCTGCACCACAGCTCACGGCAATGTTAGATCCCCAACCCACTGAGCAAGGCCAGGGATCGAACCCATGTCCTCACGGATACCAATCGGGTTAGTTACTGCTGAGCCGAGATGGGAGCTCCATAATTTTTCCATTTTATCTTTTGAAAAGTATTTATCCTGATGGTACTAATTCAAATATACATTTAGCATTTAAATATGCTTGTTTTGAAGGGTAAATACTAATTATACATATTTATTTATTTCCAAGTATTCTATGGCATTGCCATATTTTGTCTGGTCGCCTTAGTGAGGGCCTCAATCACCGATCCAGGAAGACTCCCTGAGAACCCAAAGATCCCACATGGAGGTATGGTGCTCTCAGACTTATCACTGTTACTATGCCAGAGGTATCATCTCTATTAATGCATTTCACTGCCTTAGGTATATTAATTGCATATGTCATCTAACACCACCTTCAAGTCTTTTCTCAGATGTTTTCTTTCCAGACTTCTCTATTTAAAACCACAAATCCCAGCTGACTTCTCACATCCTTCACTCTCTGGCTTTCCTTTTCACTTTACTGGTTTATTTGTCTTCTCTCTCTCCTCCCAGTCTAGATCTGTATAACTTCTGTGAGGGTGTAGTTTTTTGTTTTGTTTTCTTCCTTTGTTCAGTGCTGTATCCTTAGTGCTAAATAGTCTCAGTCTCTTAGTAATAGTTGCTGGGTAAATATTTGTTGAATGATATATAATTGAGAAATGATATTTTTCTTAATAAAGGAATTTTTTGATAGCGCCACTGACCTCATAGTATTATAATATCGCTGAGTAAATTTTTGTTGTATTATAATTTGCCCGTATTTCTCCAAGTTCAACGAGTCAGAGAAAATTTGAAAGCCTTTTATTCTAGTGTCGATTGAAGGTAATTTATGATCACTTTATTGCAGAGTAACCATTCAGACCACAAAAATGAACTTCAAATGTATTGCTTGTTTTATTACATGCCAAATATAGTAAACCTCTTTTACCCTCTTTTTTGAATTTCACTTTGTGATCATTTGCTATATAAGCTTTGAGAACTCTCTGTCCTTTCTTCTAATAAGAAATTTTTATGTCCTTATTGTACATCTTAGAAGCAGAATTTTTTTTATAGTAATTCAGTAGTTTCCAATCTTGCTGTACATTCGAATCACCTAGGGAGCTTTAAAACAGTCTCAGTGCTGGATCACATCCCATATTAATTAAATCAGAATGTCTTGGGGTATGAGAGCCAGGTATCTGTATTTTTGAAGGATCCCAGGTGATTCCAATGTGTACCAAAGTTTGGGAACCAATGTAGTAGTTCCTTCCAAAATTAGATTAAGCGGCAAGTCACTTAGAGAGCCTCCCTTGAGTTTCTGATTGTTTTTCAAGATCCATCATTTTGGGCTTACTTGGCCTTCCAAGTTTAATGGCTAAATGGGAATGATATGACACTGATGCTTATGTAGCTGTAGAAGTTTCTGAACACTGTCTGGAATATTTAGTTATTATTAGTTTATAGAAACAATATCACTGTCATAGCAGTTATTGTGTGTGTGCATGTGTGCATATGTTTGGGCAGAAAGGATGGCACTCTAATTTGCTTAGACTCCCTTTTCTCAACTAGCCTAAACCAAAGGCTGTCTAAAATATTGATACATGTATTTATTTTCTACTTCAGTTTTAAAACCCACTGTTCCCAGAAACTCAAAGAGTCAGGCTTTTCCTAACTCAGGATTCATTTCTAATGAAATTGTTGTGCTCAAACATTCAAATGCCACCATGTGCCGGATACTGGAAATCAGTGAAAGGGGCCAGGGAGGAATGATTTCATCTTGAAAATCTCATAGCATATCTGAAGGGAGTGATCACTATTCAGCCACAGTGAAATTGTCATGAGGACTAGTATTATTAGGACTTGAAATTTATAAAGAAAAAACATGAAATTTTAATTTTTATGAGACATTTCAAGATTTTAAAAAAACATTGGCAACTAATTAAAACAATTTAAAGCATTGCTTTTAAATAAATTCCAGATTATATCTGTGGGCCAGATTGACTCTTCCTGAAACTGCTGTATTACCTTTGGCTTATAGATTCCAGTGATGGAGGACATCATGACATCTTGCTAACTATTTGGATATCTGCATTATAATCTGGTTTCAGTTGACATTTGGCCTATTTTTCTTCACTGAATGAAGAGTTTCTTCTTTTTTTTTTTGCCTTTTTAGGGCCACACTCTCAGCATTTGGAGCTTCCCAGGCTAGGGGTCAAATCAGAGCTGTAGCCACTGGCCTGTGCCACAGCTCATGGCAATGCTGGATCCTTAACCCACTGAGTGAGGCCAGGGATCGAACCTGCATCCTCATGGATACTAGGCAAATTCATTTCCACTGAGCCACAATGGTAACTCCGGAAGAGTTCCCTTTTGTCCAGCTGAAAAAATGTGCATTTGTTTAGTCACATTTTAATGTTTCCAAAGTCTTTTGGTATCTCATATGTAAGATCCTGATGGTATTGTATGAGACATAATAGACTGGGTAATCAGGAGCATTGATTGTCCAACTATTGATTGATAGTTACAGAGCTGCTGTGAGGCCTACATCCTTGTCTCTATCCTCTTTTTTTACTGTGGATCATTAATAATTTTACCTCTTTATTTACCTTTGCTTTAGTTTGAAGCAAATACATTGAAATTATCATGTGCTCTTTGCTGCTGATTACCTGATGATTGTGTAAATATGGTTTTAACTTAGTAAATTTTTTTTTTAATTTAACAGTAAACAATAATATAGCATGACTAAAGAGTTGGGGCTATGAAACAGTGATATTTATTCAGCATTGTTTTAAGGTTGAGCAGTTTTATACAGTTGAACACTTTAGAAAACTTAAACCCTAGTGCTTTTATTATTTTTTAAATTGAATTACTCTGAAATATTTCACATGCCTTTCTGTTTTTTAAACAGAAGACATTTAGTTTCTGTGTGACCCACTAGATATTAGGCAATTTGAATATAAGAGAATGTTCCATTTTTCCAGGTGAAGATCCCCGGAATTCGGTTTTAAACACTTTTGGGCATGTAGACGAAATAGTCAAGTGAAATCATTAAATGTCTACTTAAATTACTCATACGCATGTTTGAAATATAAAAATATTACTTTTTGTCATTTTCAAATTTTATGAAATGATTTTATTCAACCTAGTAACTTTTTAAGAACATCTTTATTGAGTGTAATTCACATGCCGTATAATTCACCCATTTAAAGTGTACAGTTTAGTGGCTTTTGTATATATACAAAGTGGTACGACCATCACCTCAATGTTAAAACATTTTCATTATCAAACTCTTAACTTGTGCATTAGATGTCAATATTTTTGTCATCACTAGAGCGAATTTTTCCTTTTTTATTTCTATTTTTTTAATTATTGTATATTCCCCTTGCTGTGCATTCCCCTATGACTTATTTATTTTGTAAGTTTGTACCTCTTAATCCCCTGCACTTATTTCTCTCCACTCCTTCCCCTCTCTCCTCTGGTGACCCCCAGTTTTTTGTTTCTTTAGTTTCTTTCTGTTTTGTTGTATTCGTTTATTTTCTACATTGGCAGCTGATCCGGTGAGGAAATCTCTATTAAGACCCAGACATTGTATTGATTTTTGTTGTTTCAAGTTACATTTTCCTCCTCAAAACATTACTTGTGTTTGAAATATATATAGTAATTGAGAGAAGGCCCCCTTATATGAGAGTCTTTTAAGAACTCAAATAGAAGGTAATTCTATGCTTTTTGAAGAATAAACTAAACCAAACCAAATCTTGCTTTGTATTCTTCCATGTATTTACAGCATTAATAAGGGTCTCTTGCTAAACAATATGATGCTGTTTACCTTACATTAAAGAGTGTCTGTTATTTATGGAGTTTGTTTTCCTTTTTTCTTTGATTTAAGTTTTGATTTTTTTCTGTCCTTTGAAAGCTGTATCTGTTAATTTTTAATTTTCTATAGCTATCATAAATTAGCATTTGGAGTCTGTCTGCCATAGGTTTTTATTTTATTTGGTTAGGTAGATAGTATAAAAGTCTTACAGGTAGTCATCAGACATTAGAATACATCTGTCACCAGGGTCCTATTTGGACATGAATAAACCCTGAAGAAGAGAAAAGGGAAA